>NC_088801.1:5742147-6342147 GCF_011386835.1 Chrysemys picta bellii | reverse complement strand
TCACCAGCAGGACCAATTTTGCCCCAGAGCCCTAAGTGGCCCCCTCAAGGATTAAACTCACAACCCTAGGTTTAGCAAGCCAATGCTCAAACCACTGAGCTATTCTTCCCCCTCCGGCCCATTCTGCCTCTTCAGGTTTTTCCAAAGGAAACAGCGGTTTCCACCTGATGTACAGAAATGATGGAAGAATGGGAATTGTGAAGATGACACAAAAAGAAGAAGCAGACAAGCGGATACTGCATTCAGAAAACTCTGTAAAATCTGGAAGGCTACTGGTATTTCAATAAAACCAACAATCAGTGTATATGAGACAATTCTTGTGCTGAAACTGTTGTACAGGCCAGAATGCTAAAGTATGAGGAAAGCCAATGAATGTAATATATTGACTGCAGAAATGAACTGATTGAGGGGAATACTGAGAGTTTCAAGACTGCAGAAAATAAATCATGAAGTGATAAGAACACAGATAGGACAAGAAACGATGCTGTTATGAAAGAGTCAAGAAAGACGACTGTGATGGTTTGGACACATGTCAAAAATGGACCTGGAAAGTATACATGAATGGTGATACTTACCAGAGTCCAAGGAACGAAAATTAGATGAAGCCCAAGCATGCAAAATAGATATGGTAAAGAATGACATAGAACAAAACGGTTTAAAGGTGAACAAAGTCTTGAAGCTGGTTCAAGACAGAAGCGGAGAAAAGACTTCATTCATCCCCATTGTTGCTGCTGCGCTGACGGACGGGGATCAAATAAAAATAGAAATGATGTTTGACCAATCTGTCCACCTACCTACTGACCCATTTAACTATTGTATCTATTCATCCAACTATAGGTCAGACTGTACTGCCCAATCCTAAGGTTTTATACTGCTGCCCATCAGCAGAGTTTCTGAGGTCCAGATCTTCAAAAGTATATAGGTGCCTAATTCTAACCATTTCAGTGGAAGCTAGGCTCCTAAATACCTTTGGGGATCTGGGTCTGAGAGTCTCCCATGTAAAAACGATAGGAATAGCGAAGTTCCTAGTCGACTTTGTGGCGTGTCTGGTGCTCCTCCTTGTTTTGGGGTAAAACTATTGGCTTAAGATATGGTTTTTTGTCTTTACATTTTAGATGTATTTCCTTTTCTTAGTTGGAGGATTAGTTGGCTGGGGTAGAAAGGGTGTCAGTGCTATGTCATTCTTATAGTGGAAAGGCCTTTTGGAAGAGGAAAGTTTTTTCAGTGTTTCCTAAAGACACTCTCACTCTACATTTGCCTGCTCTCCTATTGTTCCATAGGTGGATCCTATCCACCAAGAACATTTTGTCCAGCTGCCATGAGTCAGTCCTGGGCTTAGCATCCCAGAGGAATACAGCTGCCATGGTGGTTCGTAGACTGAAATTCAGTCTTTTCTTTAGCTGCGGCTTGATCCGTTCATCCTGATATCTTTAATTAAGCTGAGTAACACCCTGCTCTTCAAGCAGTCTCACTGACCTCAGCGGGACTATGTGTGAGGTAAGGAACTGTCTGGCATGAGCAAGGTGGCTTATCAAAGCATTGTTGATGATTTAAGCTTCTCTTGGCCACTTCTTTCAGTAGAGTATAGGGAATATTGTGCTCAGCCAACACTGTCGAGTGGCTATAGGATGACCTCCGGATGTTTCCGTTTTAAATAGTTCAGACTAAAGAGGAGCCCAGAACACCCCCCAAATCTGAGTAACTCCCTAACTTTGGAGATCTTTGAAGTCTGAATCAAGAACCAGATCTGGGTCCAAATTCTCCGCTGAAGTAAATAGGTGCGGCACCACTGACTTCAGTGGAATTTTTCTCGTTCACACCAGCAGAGAACTGGTCTGTGAAATTTTGTAACCTGAGCCTCTCTCTAGTTTAGACAAGCAACACAAAAGATTCTTAGATGATGGCATAGGTCAAAAATTTCAAAAGCACCTAGGTGATTTCAGAGCCTAGGTCTCATTGAAAGTCAATGGGAGTTAAGCTCCTAAGGGCCAGATTGTTTAGAGGTATGTAGGTGCTTATCTCCCACAGGAGGTTAAATACCTTGAAAAATCTGGCCCTGAATGTCTAAATCACTTCTGACTACGGGACTTAGGCTCCTAAAGTCATTCAGGAGCTTTTGAAAATGTTACCCTTGGTCAAAGAGATGGCAGATCCATTTTCACCAGAGACTCTCAAACAAGCTATGGGATTACCAGAGCACAATTAAATTGCAAAGGTCCAGATTCTTTTTAAAGGTCCAGAGTCTGGTTTAAATCATGTAGGTCTATGGACTTCAATGGAGCTACCTGCAGATTCTGACATCTGCTCAGGTGCAACATATGGCATGGTCAGGGCCTGGGGTATATAATGGAGAACAGGTGACTACAACAAACAGGCAGAGGGAGTATTGAGTTAGCCTAGTAAGCAGCAATCAAAGCACATCAGCTTCCCGACCACTGCTGCGTGATTCGTAAGCAACACAACAGAAGTAAGCTTTAAGGAGGGACTTGAACGAGGCCTTCCTGTTTATTTGGGTTGCTGGGGAAATGAGCGCATTAGAAGAGTCATTCTCTGTACTCCTGAAGCTCACTTCCAAGGAAAATGATGAGTTTATATGTAGCATGTCTCCTCTGGCAGAAAGCTAGCTGAAAAGAGTCCACAACACACAGCTGTTTGCATCCAACATTTTGCCTAGATTCATGCTGAGAGTTCAACTGAATTCCTTCCAGACCTGAACTGACATAACCCATCTTGCTGCCATGTCCATTGAGGGACTGGGCAAAAGGACCCTTTTTACCTCTTTGCTGTTCAGAAGGGAATGGAAACTTAGCAGTGACAGAGGTCAAATGGGTGCCAGAATCGCAGCAAGGGGGGGCGGGGGCTGAGTTGCAGTGAAGGATGACCTAGCTGGTACTTCCGCTGGTAGACTTCTCTAATTCAGATGGAGGGACTCAGAGTGTTGGAAAGGGGCCAGGCCCCCCTGTAACTTCTCTGGCAATGTTGGACTGAGTGACCTTAAACGAGTCATGGTAAGTAACTTCCGAATGGGCAGAAGGACCTGGGTGTTTGGATTCAGTCTACTACCTACATAGCCGGGGTGGTATCCCTGGTGGCACAGAAGAGATGTGGTCGTAATTAGGGCTAAAAAGGATTTTTTTTTTTATTGGCAATGCTGATTTGTCAGAACTAAAACTTCTCATGGGGAAGGTTCTCAGGTCCAGGGTGGAATTTCTGGTCAAACCCAGGAGACAGAGGCCCATCCACTCCAGAATAACCACTCCCCTGGAGATTAAGGCACTCCCCTGGCCTGGGGGTTCAAATCCCTGCTCCAAATCAGGGCTTTGAGCCTGGGTCTTCCATTGCTAAGGCAAATAGCCAGACCAGTAGGCTATTCTGCATGTGTATCTCGTGCTCTCTCAGAACTTTGAGAGGCCTCCCAGTACAGAAGAGGAATATTTTTGGAATATCAACTTTCATTGGACAGGAAGAAAGATTCCTGCTCAGCTCTTGATATTTGTAATTGAGGTTCCTGGATGCAAGTCAAACCCTGCGGTTGTCTCTGCCTCCCAGCCTGATTTATCCAGCCTGTTCTGCCAGGGCCTTGTGTCACTCCACAGGGTGTCTGTATGCATGGTACAGCTCCCTGCACTGGAGGTTCTAGTCATGACATCTGGATGATCAGGCTGGAGTTTGAAGTCCCAGCCCCATGTTTGTGATGGGGGAGTGTAGGTTGGAATCAGGGCTCATGTTCAGGCCAGTCTTGATGCAGCACCTTTGCAAGGGACAGGACAGGAACATGGAAGAGATGGCAGAAGAGTTAATCAGACAGATAGATATTATGGCCCTGAGATGTTCTTCACCAGCAACCCATATACGGCAATACTTTCCATCTGGCAGTGACATCCTCATTACCTCACTCTAGTCTTTACAGTTCTGACCGCTAAAGAGCACAGCAATGGGAGTGTGGTGCAGTGTGAAGGGATTGTCCGTGTGTGTAAGCAGGCGGTCCTCCAGAATGTCTAGAGATGTAGAACCTTCTTGCCCAGATGATGGCACCCACTGGCATGACTGAAAATACTATCTAATTCCAGCCATGATCACCTGAGATAGAACTGAATTAGAGCTTGTGAAAACTATCCCTTTCCTTTCTATAGCACCTAATCTCCAGATATCTGAAGATGCTTCTCAAACACCAATATGCTGCCTAACACCTCCAAAATATCATTAGCTCCACACTGGGGAAACTGACACATGAAAGCTGATTTCAGCACCCAAGGCCTATACGGTAAGGCAGTGACAGAGCGGGCATAGAATCTGTCTCTCTTGACTCACAATGCTGTTCTTTAAGCACAAGACCTTGTTGCCACCCCCTGCTGCGACTCAGGTGCCAGGAAGACACAAAATGAACAGGCAAAACAAACAGTGGGAAAAAGAGAATGTTTCACTTTCATCTCCCGCTGCTCTTTTTTGAAAATGTCATTTAATCTAAATCATTCAGACAGCCACTTTCCACATGCTCAGAGCTTACGCCGTGTGCTGCTTCCTGTTTATTATTTCTTCACTGTTATCCCAACAAACGTGCGAGCTTGTGCTTATTGCCAAGTGTGTATCCATCATAGCATTTTATGGGCTGTAATTCCCAGGGGAACCCATTCTAGGTATTTTACATTGCAACCCTATGCTCACGCATCAGGATAGACAAGTTTTAAAAACACAGGGCTTGATCCTTCCCTCAGTTACATTGGGATAGATCTAGTATCAATACAAGGAGAATCAGGACCTCTGTCTCGTATCCTTTCCAGGAGACATACATATTGTAATTATTTCCAAATAAGATGGTGGAAATTAGAATATGGGTACTGGAATGATTGCTGGCTGTAGTTCATGGGAATTATAGGACAGTCAGCCTCACTGCAGTCCCTGGAGAAATCATGGAGCAGGTCCTCAAGGAATCAATTCTGAAGCACTTAGAGGAGAGGATAGTGATCAGGAACAGTCAGCATGGATTCACCAAGGGCAAGTCATGCCTGACTAACCTAATTGCCTTCTATGACTGGCTCCGTGGATGAGGGGAAAGCAGTGGATGTGTTATTCCTTGACTTTAGCAAAGCTTTTGATACGGTCTCCCACAGTATTCTTGCCAGCAAGTTAAAGAAGTATGGGCTGGATGAATGGACTGTAAGGTGGATAGAAAGCTGGCTAGATCGTCGGGCTCAACGGGTAGTGATCAATGGCTCCATGTCTAGTTAGCAGCTGGTATCAAGCAGAGTGCCCCAAGGGTCGGTCCTGGGGCTGGTTTTGTTCAATATCTTCATTGATGATCTGGAGGATGGCGTGGACTGCACCCTTAGCAAGTTTGCAGATGACACTAAACTGGCAGGAGTGGTAGATATGCTGGAGGGTAGGGATAGGATACAGAGGGACCTAGACAAAGTCTGCAGAAGAGAAGAATAGGAGGGATTCGATAGCTGCTTTCAACTACCTAAAAAGGGGATGGATCTAGACTGTTCTCAGTGGTAGCAGATGACAGAACAAGGAGTAATGGTCTCAAGTTGCAGTGGGGGAGGTTTAAGTTGGTGTAGTGATGTGGGATTCAACCCTGCAGCACCTCCTGCTGGTTGTCTCTGGGAATTAGCTCGTCCAGCCTCTGGAGCGCCCTCTGCAGGCTGGTGTCCTGCTGGAGCTTGGCCCCCAGGTCCCTCCGGGACCCAATGCCCTGTTATCTGGGGTGCTGCCCCCTGGCTGTACACCCCTCGGTCTCAGGGTCTCCCCTCCCCAGGGGAACCCCCATCCCCTATCCCCACCTCGCCTCAGTCATAGGCTACACCAACTAGCCCCTTTTCCCTGGGGCAGACTGCAGTATTAGCCACTCATCACTGGCAAGGAGGGTTTGGACCTGCTGCCTCTGCCTACCCATGGGCTGCCCTCTGCAACCCCCAGTACCCGTTGGCCTTCTGCTAGGCCGCAGCCTGGGGCTATCCAGGCTGGAGCTCCCCAGCCTTTCCCCAGACCTGTTCCACTCAGATGCTCTGCTCAGGTCCCTGCAGCCAGGTCTGTCTCCCTCTACAGCTAGAGAGATACTGCTGAGCTCCTGGCTCCCAGCCTCTTATATAGGGCCAGCTGAGGCCTGATTGGGGCGTGGCCCAGCTGCGGCTGCTTCCCCAGTCAGCCTAGTAGCTGCTTCCCCCTGCAACAGCCCTCTCCCAGGGCTGTCTTTATACTCCTCAGGGCAGGAGCGGGTGACCACCCCACTACAGTTGGATATTAGGAAAAACTATTTCACTAGGAGGGTGGTGAAGCACTAGAATGGGTTACCTAGGGAGGTGGTGGAATCGCCTTCCTTAGAGGTTTTTAAGGTCAGGCTTGACAAAGCCCTGGCTGGGATGATTTAGTTGGTGTTGGTCCTGCTTTGAGCAGGGGGTTGGACTAGATGACCTCCTGAGGTCTTTTCCAACCCTAATCTTCTATGATTCTAAAATGTCTAGCACTGGCTGCAATGCAGTCTGCTGTGACATTTCCTGGCCTATGTATCATAACAGCCATACTGGGTCAGACCAAAGGTCCATCTAGCCCAGTATCCCGTTTTCCGACAGTGGCCAATGCCAGGTGCTTGAGAGGGAATGAACAGAACAGGTAATCATCAAGTGATCCACTTAGCTCTTGCCTGGCAGGATTTTTAATAGAGCTGATCAAAAAAATGCAATTTCTGTCCCATGAGAGAGTCTGATATTTCAGTGCATTTTTTGTCCTACAGGAAGAGACTAAGATGCATCCTGGGAAATGTAGACTGCCCTTGAAGCACCCAAGGAACCCTGAAATAGAACTCTCATGCGATGCCAAGGCAGCTCAAGTGGACATAGAGATAAATAGTGACTCGAAACAAAATGTTTTATTTCAATTTTTCCCACCACAAAAATCTGCTAAAATTGATCTTTTATCATGGAAGATTCAGATTTATTTATTTATTTTTAACAAAACCCCATTTTCAACTAGCCCTATGTCTGAGGTGAGGGGTATTTCAGTCATTGGACCTAGGCTAAAAACCGAGAGCTTTTTTCTCCCATTGAACCGACATATTTCCTTTCTCAGTTTCATCCCATTTTGCCCCATTAAATCCTTGACATCGCCGCTGAGTCTGCCAACAAAGGGCTGTTTGTACAAAGTGGTTATTTACCCATTAGGAATGGGATGGAGACCTACCTTCTCTTTTCTCACAATAGTCATGTGATAACACCTGTCCATGTGAGCCAGTAACATTCAACCACTACTCCCCATTATCAACCCTCAGAGCTCTCTAGTTTCCCAACTTTGCCATTTCTAGCATACAAGTTTCAAACTTTACAAGTGAATCCAAACGCAGTGCCGGAACATGTTAGACAGATTGCTAGCGGGAAAATGTAACATTATTTAATTTGATAGCACAGAGGTTTATGCCAAGGTAAGGCATGTGTTCGCTGTTAGCAGTCAAAGTGCCTTAGTGAATGAAAACTGACATTTTAGTTATGAAATTTTACTAGCCAGGAATCCCTAGGGAAATTAATTTGGCCCTTTTGAACGTGTCCCTTTCTTTGAGCCAAATCACAAGCTGACCTGTTGTAATTTAGCACAGAGCAGATTATTAGGTTTTGGGTAGAGGGAACCCACTGAGGGTGGGTAGCGTACAGTGGATTACTCTGAACTGTACAACCATCTCAAGTGTTTTCTTATAGTTCTGTTGTGAATCAGACTTTCCTCAATGGTCCAGAACTGGGGCTGAAACTGAGGAGCTACAGACCAGAGAATCAGGCCCGGATTACTAATGTTCTAGAGCTTTGCTGACATTATAATACATGAATATATATGCATATATAATACAGCCTCCAAGCACCATTATCTTCTGCACTTGTAGCCAGGGCTGGCTCCAGGCACCAGCTGAGCAAGCTTGTGCTTGGGGCGGCAGATTCTACGGGGCGGCACGGCCGCTTTTTTTTTCCCCGCCGATCCAGCCGCCCTGTAGGGGGCGGCGGCGCGGAGGAGGGGAGCGCCCTGCTGGGAGCGGGCTGCGCGCTCCGTCTGCCCTAGCTGGTGCCAGGTCTGCAGCAAGCCCAGCAGGGCAGCCTGCGTCCTTCCCTCCCCGCTGACCGGAGCGGCGTGGAGCCCTCCCGGCAGGCGGCGCGGCGGTTGGGGCAGCGTGGTGAGCACCCCACTGAAGCCTTAGCTGCCCCCCTCTCTCTCTCCCCCTGCTCCCTCCCCCTCCCCTCTGCTAGCTGAGGCATGTCGGCAGCGCAGGGAGTCCCTCTGCACCCTTGCTCCGGCTGTGCCATTCTGGCCACCTCGATGATATTTTTTTGCTTGGGGCGGCAAAAAAGCCAGAGAGGGCCCTGCTTGTAGCAGGCCTGAGGTGGCTTCATAAAGTCACAGAGTCTATGACCTTAGAGGGATAGCTCAGTGGTTTGAGCCTGCTAAACCCAGGGTTGTGAATTCAATCCTTGAGGGGGCCACTTAGGGATCTGGGGCAAAATCAGTACTTTGTCCTGCTAGTGAAGGCAGGAGGCGGAACGCAATGACCTTTCCAGGTCCCTTCCAGTTCTATGAGATAGGTATATCTCCATATATATTATAGCCACATGTGAAATGCACTAATTCTCTTCAATCGCAGAGACTTAGGGGTGTTGATGTTTTTAAAAATGGAATTTACGGTTAAAAAAAATCATTTAAAAAAAATAAAGCTCCGAACAGGTGTCTTGCCAATGGAGCATTTACAGGGCCATCGTAGGCATTAGTCATTGGTGCCCAGACACCACAGTGATGGGTGGATAGGAGATGGATAGTTGGGACTTGAATACTATACCTGTTTTCAAAGGAGGCTTTCTGATTTGCAGGATGAGTTCTGTTGGGTTACACTAAGCTCCTGTTTTAAAAAGACCTTCCCCTACCTGTTGGCTCTAGAACTGCAGGTAGGGAAGGAGATTGGCTGTCAGTACTGTATGTCAGAAAACTGTGGTGATATCGTAAATTCTTCGACTGCACTTGTATCATTTCAGAGATGACTCTCCCAATACACAAGGTCCATCAGGATGTAACATGTGAAAAGACCACCTAGACTAGGGTGACCAGACAGCAAATGTTAAAAATTGGGATGGGGGTGGGGTGTGGGGGGGGGTAATAGGAGCCTATGTAAGAAAAAGACCCCAAAATCAGGGCTGTCCCTATAAAATCGGGACATCTGGTCACTCTAATCTAGACTGAAATGGGATGCCTAGTACCAATCTGTGGCCATTTAGACTTGCAATAGGGCCTAGTACAATACATATACATATGAAACTCAGGGCTACTGGGTGGAGAACCAGGTTATTTAAACCCTTTTCTTCTTGCACCATGGGTTCTGCAGGCAAGAGAGGCACCTCTGGTGAGACAGGACTGGCTCCATCTGCTCCAAAATCACAGGTCTCTGCCACTTGAGCTAAAAATTAATCTCTTTACTAGTCCCTTGTCCTCCCTATGGGTGAGCCAAGATCTGGACACCGTCTCTTGCTGGCTTCCGCTGTGCTGCCAAATGGCTGCCCTCCCTGAAACAGTGGAGAGATTATCACACATAAGGGAGACCTGTGTATGACCAGATAGGCCCAGGGTCCCTGGAAATGGCTCTGTTAAATGGTAACTGTTGGCATGAAGCAGGAGGAATGTCCAGTAACGAAAGGCCTGATCTGAAGCCCATTGCTTTCCATTGACCTCCAATGGGATTTGAATCCGCCTTTGTAATGTGTCCAAACAATGGGGGCAGGCAAACGGGGGGAGGTTTTAAAGTTATCCTCCCCCAGAGGGCAGCTGCTGTATCGTCCAATCACTGAGAATAAATAGTTTCCTACTATGAGGCTCTTTGGCATGACTATGTCTAGTGTGATCTGTTGGAAACGGTTTTAAAAAAAATTGAGCTGTCATTTTAAATTGCAGAATTTTTCCAGGTCCTGCTTGCTGGCAGGGGGCTCTGTAGGGAAGTGTGTAATCTCGCACAGTCAGTTTGTAGATAGTCAGCCTAGAGTGAGGTGGGGTGAGAGCTGCTGAGCTGTTTCAGAGAGCAGCCTGCTTTGTCTCGCTCTGTTTTGGGGTGCTTGTGTGTTAGGGCTCTGAATTCTAAGAAATAAAGTCACGTTATGTTGCAACCTTCTGGCAAGAGTATTTTGTTTTTAATTGTTTGCCCTGAAATATAACGTAGGAATTTAGAGATCTCTACTTCCCAGAAATGCTTGAGGAGAGAAGACTACAGGTCTGTCTCATCTTACGCTGGGGTTACATTCCGCAGTCAGCGCCTAAAGCGAAAATCACGTATAGTCAAAATTACATTGAGTGTAATGGTGGGCGGAATCACCCGCACTACAGAAACAGTATTTAAATGGTTATTTCTCTCTTTTTTTTTTTTGTTTTTGCCAACCGCGTAAAGCTGAAATCACACATGTTAAATGCGCCCAAGATGCGACAGACCTGTATCTACGTGGAGGAAGGAATGAAGCCTGAGTGTTGCACTGCCTTGGCTCTGTCTCTTTGTGCTTGTACACAGAACTCCTCTCATCTGTAACTATATTTTGACTTTAAGAGGAGTGAAGGATGGGAGCCAGGCTAATGCACACTCTGTTTCTGTTGTGGCTGATGACAGGCTCACTTGGTAAATGACTGGAGCTGGGAGAGTATCAAACGCCTGGCGGCATCTGTCGCAGGCTCCTTGCTGTGTGTGCATGCCAGGGACGTCAAAGGCTTGAGTTCTCCAGGGATTCCTCATGTTTTTTGTTTTGTTTTCTTTTTCCCAATCATGGCTCTTAGCCTAGATTTGCTGCATCATTTATATTTTTATTTGTTCCTTCCAACTCAAATTGGGAAGACACGTGCATCTCCCGATCTAGTGTACCATAGGGGGGATTAATTATTGAGCATTACTATTATCATTATTTTATTGTATTTATGTAGTACTATCAGCCTGCATGGTGTCTCATGAATAAACGACTAGACCAGGCTCTAACCTGAGGATCTTACAGTCTAGGCATTAGACACATTACACTGGCTATGTCTACACTGCACGCTAAGCCCCGGTCTATGGGACACAGGCTTGTGGACTTGATATTTCCAAGCCTCTCCTTGAGCATCCGTACTGCATTGTAACCCTGGGTATACAGTTGCTGGGTTTGGGTCGCACAGCCGTGCTAACGCGTCCATACTGCACTACGCAGACCTTCTGACTCAAGTCTGTAGCCTGACCTATGTCCACATTGCTAAATGACAGGGCTTGGATCTGAATCACAACAGAACTCAGTCTCTGACTGATGCCCCTGCCTTCTATGGTCCTAGAACCAGGGTCCTGAGTTCTTGCTGACCTGAATTAAAATGATTTGTATGTTAAGGAGGGGGCAAGGGCTCAGAACTGAATCTGAGCCCAGACTTAGCGTTCAGTGTAGACATACCCACTGTGACTGCAATATTGTCTGGGAAAGGGTGGCAAGGGCAGACATAAAGCCAGGGGACAAAGAGACAGAAATAGCCTAGGGAGCATTTTTCCTCTTAAGCACTGTGTTGGTGTCCTTGAATTACCTTCTTTTGTAACACACAAATCTGTCGACCAGGCCTGAGCTGGATAATGGAGAGTCCGAGTTTGTACTTTTAAAGCCAGCCATGCTGCCACCATTTGCTGGAGCTGCATCAGGAGATAATTGGGCACTCACATACTATGGTGATAGTGCTATATAAGAACCTATATAGAATTTCCCTGCTCCATATAGGACTTGCCAGACTGGATCAGAGCCCAAGTCCATCTAATCCAATATCCTGTCTCCAACACCAGATGCTTCAGAGGAAGGTACAAGAATTCCACAGGAGCCATTGTGAGGGAATCTGTCCCACCCAGAAATCAGGAAGAGACCTAATAGTTAAAGACTGGGGTCAGCCCTGAAGCACGAGGTTTACTTGTAATTAATTATGATTTTCTTGATATCCTTACAAATATCTAACCCCTATTTGGATAACCTGCAGAGAAGGAATTGCTATCCAGTTTGGGAGGGGGTCTATACTTCCCACACCGAACCAGGGCTGGGAGTACAGCAATACTCGGCTACGGA
Organism: Chrysemys picta bellii; assembly: GCF_011386835.1. Taxonomy (NCBI): domain Eukaryota; kingdom Metazoa; phylum Chordata; order Testudines; family Emydidae; genus Chrysemys; species Chrysemys picta. The sequence continues at coordinate 6,330,085 of NC_088801.1, read as the reverse complement.
GACCCTGCCCCTCAACAGGTGCTGGGCTTGCTCTCAGTGGAGGAATGGCTTCAAAGGACACCGGTAGGCCAGAAAGAAGGGGAATGAGCTGTGTGTGGCTCCAGGAAGCAAAGTTGCTGCTGAGAGCTGAGCCGAGCAGGGCAACGGCTTTGTGAGGACTGCTCAAGTATCCGGGGCTTGGATTACGCACTCTCCCCTTAGGAGTTGAAAGCCCCAAGAGCGAGCGACTGCACAGGACACTAAGAGACCAAGGAGAGTCTGCTAAACCTGTGTCCATGCCCCAAACTGAGGCGCTCCAGAGTGGTAGGAAGTGACCTGCGGGAAACAGAATTTGGGGTAGTTCAGAAACTGGGCCAAACACTTTGGTATAACCCTGGGTCAGGACCTCTACACTGCTCCATAATTAGACCCGGAACAAAGCCCCAGAGCTGAATGCCCTATGGACATTGCATCAGAACTTGTGGCTTGGGCTCGTTTCTGTTTTAATAAGCTGTGATTTTTTTTATGTGCAGTTAGTCCTAGTGACCATAGAAAGAGCTGGACAGAAAGGGGAGGATGGTCATAGAATCATAGAATCATAGAATCTCAGGGTTGGAAGGGACCTCAGGAGGTCATCTAGTCCAACTCCCTGCTCAAAGCAGGACCAATCCCCAACTAAATCATCCAAGCCTGACCTTAAAAACCTCTAAGGAAGGAGATTCCACCACCTCCCTAGGTAACCCATTCCAGTGCTAATTGGTCTCTTTGTTCTGTGTTTATGCGCTCCAGAGCACAGTGGAATCCTAGGTGCTACCACAACCTAAAGAATAAATAGTAATAATAAAGTATGCAAAGACCAGAATAAGATGGCTCCATGGTGCCACCATGCCTAGCATTCTTCAGGCATTTGTGAAGGTCTACTTTGGTGCATACTTTAGGACCACTTGTAAATTTTAGCTGGCTGAGACTATATTAGCTTGTTTGCTTAACAGATCTGAGTGCAGTGAGCAGAGTACATGTACTTAACTAGCTTCCTGTTTGCTTCTGGGTGCAATTCAAGTTAGTTAAGGCTTCTATCATCCTAGCTACTTATGCAACGTCTTCTCTCCCTACGTATTGTTTCAACAGTTGCTCCTGCTGACAATCCTTAAATTTAAACACTGGAGGAAGCAAACCAAATTCTCTGCTGGCGTACATGGACCCTGGAGGAGCAGTCTTTTACCCCAAAGGACAGCATGTTGTAATGAAAGGACTCCTGTGCTCAAGCTGCTGGGTTTTTTAGTTGGGAACTACGAGTCCTTACCTCTTAGACTCCAACTTCTCACCACAAAGTGAGACGGAATTTCTATCTGCCAGTCAGGCCGTCCACCCTCCCCACTCACCCACTGAGCCACTCTCTTTTGGGTGTCCACCCTCCACTCCCCAGCTGTGCAAGACTGGGGTTTGGTTAGGGTGACCCCCTCACCCAGGGCCTATTCACTATGGTTCTTTTTTCCTTTGTGTTACACAATAAAGGTAATTACATGTCATTACCCCTACACTCAAAACTTAAATGAATTTTAGCAAAAAATGAGTAACATTTTCATAGTGGAATGGTGGGTAACAAAAATGCAAATAAAGTGTGATCCCCTCTCTTCTGCCCCTGGACACCAACAGACAGCAGTAGAGGTAGTTTTATCCCTCAAAGCTTCCTCCATGGGGCTTGCACCCATATAAATAAACCATTATTTGACCCATAGTCCCTGCTACAAGTAGCTTAAAAGGTAAAGCAGCGAACCTCTTCGGAAGACACCTGACTCTCGTGTGTGTGTGAGTGTACGGTAGCCTTTTATTTGATTTAAAGTGAATTTAGTAATGTGGTATTACACCACTGTGGGTTCGGCTCTGGTGGCTACAGTTTGAAGCTCACAGAGTGAATGTCACCTCTGCTACTTGCTTCAAATTTAGAGTCTCTAGGAACACATAAAAACCAAGGGTAGTGACCACACAGACAATTACAAGGTCTAGTTTGTTTTACAAGTTTTATTAAAAGTACAGTCAAAGTTATGATTACCCAAGCACATAGAAATTCTATACAGACCTAGGCACAAGTTACAAATATCGTTATACTCACATCCTTAATGATATTCTTGAGGTCTGATGACTGCCTTGCTAATTGATCATCAGTAGAGGGATGGTTCCTGCTGGAATTTTCAATAGGGAGCTCAATTTTCCCAATTTGGGCACCCTCTTCTTATAATGTGAGTCTGATTATACCTCATTAGCATTTACACACATAATGCACCCTGCGGTTAGGGCATGTGTTAGAAAAATGTGACTTCCGGGTATCTTGTAAGCAAAAAATTACTCGTACTGTTAATTTTTCATGATATCACCCATTAGCACATCTTTTCCCATAATCTTGTGGCATAGGGTCATTCTTTGGTCACTTACTTATGTCAAGCATTTCTTAAGCTTATGGCCTAGTATGGCTAAGCTAAAATATTACAGGCCTCAACCTGTAAGTCTTGCATTTCAGCCCTACTTACTTAGATACCTAATACATAATTATCCCTTCTAACTACTAATCAATCTTATACTTCGATAATCCTACAATTTAACTCTATTTAGCATATAATGATTATATATGACATAACGTGTTAGTTAATCATAACACCACACAGTAAATGAACGATAAACAAAAATAATTGGCTACAGTACACAAGAGAAATTCCATACACTGCAGGTTATAGCATCTTCCAGAGTGTTCGTGTAAAAAAAATGATTATGATTCTCCTGCAAGAGTTTTGAAAAATGTTTCTTTTTTTAAAAGTACTAGGAGAAAAAGGGTTATCTCTGTGGGGAAAAAAAAAGTTTGTCGGTATTTGCTGAGTTATCAAGATGCCCTCTCTGCTTGAGTTTCCATTTCTTAAATTATATTTTTCCTGACAAATCCATTTTCGGTCACAGTAATGAGCAGATAAACAAGGGATAGCACCAGATAGCTGTAGAGTGAATGGAATAATTCAGAGGGGAACTGTTCCCCCCCCATTCCCCTGAAGAAAATGTCAGCTCCTAAAAATGTATGCACCTAGCCTTGAGATATGCAAGCCACATGCATAAATAAATAAGCCTCTGAATGCATGCCATAGGGCTTGGCAGTGCTGGAGATATTAAAACATATTCAATTGTCCCTGACTATTGAAGATGTACAATTATTGGGTGTTGTAATTAGATAATGGAAGAGCTGTCCCTAATAAATCTCCCTTATAGCTTTCAGGGCTTGGTGTCGCCAAGAGCGTGAGTGTTTTGTTGAATGCAAAGCTGGGTACAGAGTTATTTTTATTAAGTAAATTGTCTCCACTACCACAATGTGGGATGGGCATTTTTCCCCATCAGTATTCTGGAATCTCATAATTATAGAAGGGAGATTTTAAGGTTTTTGATGATAATGAGTTTACATTTATATATAACTCCAAAATAGATTAGAAGCTTCATGTAGTAGTAGTTATCAGTAAAGAGTATAAAATGGCAGCTGTTAACTGTTGTGTAGGACCAAGAGGCTCCTAACAAGCAAAACATTAAAATACCTACGATTTCAGTGGCCCTCCTCAGGTGCTTAAAGTTAGCCAGGTACTTAAAGTTATCAATGTGTTTACATGCTTTGCGGAAGCCTATTACAGCAGTTTAAGACAAGAAGTGAAGAACACCATACCCCATTTGAGGCAGGTAGCTAATCTAACTCTGCTTCGCTTTCAAAAGCCGATGAGATCACCGATTGCAACCATCCTGGATTTCCCAGGAGACTAAAGAGCTACTGTGTAGCATAGATTGGCCAATAACAAATACAGAAAATGTAAATTGAAATGCTTTGAGAAAGGAAGGATGGTCCAGTAGCTAGTGCACTCAGTGCGGAGCCATGAGTTCTGGGTTCTATTGCATGCCCAGCTACTGTCTTGCTGTGTGACTTTGGGCTTAATCTCTCTGGCCCAAATCTTCAAAGGAACTTAGACTCCCAACTTCCCCTGGTTTTTGGTGCAATGTCCATCTGTAACCTGGGGGCTAATAACATTTATCTACCTCCCAGGTAGGTTGCAATGTTAACAGTATCAATATTTGTAAAGTACTTTGAGATGCTTAAATAGGCGTCACCAGAAAAGGGTTACATAGCATTCTAATTATTAATAAATAATAAATCAGGCAGTTGTGACTGAATGAATTTCATGAGGCTGAAAATCAGAGGAGGCTGTCAGGTGAGAAGCCTTTGGTGTGGGCCAGTGTCTTGGCCCTCCTTGTAGTATGCGGATTTAGCACTCTCACTGCCATGGCCTGGGTTCGATTCCCTGTCAGGGAAAAGTGCCTTTACATCCAAAAACCTTCAATTATGTTAATGCTTCCTAATGGGATCCAGCGGTGCAAAACCAAAAAAGTGAATGAAGCTTTTTTTGAGCCCTCAAATCCTTCCACTCTAGAGATGAAGAGTCAGTGCTTGGGTTGGTTCCTCTCTTATTTCAATCGGTGCTTCATCCCTGCCAGTTACCAGCAGGAATATGTAATCAACCACTTGTGCGTTCAAAGATGAGCATAGTTTGCACAGAGATGGACATAAACTGTAGAAATGGTGCCCAAGAGGTGAAGACATCTAGATCCAAATGTCACCAAAGGGCTGTTCAGGTCTGGGGTTTTCCTTCGGCTGTTTATAGAGTCACAGAATTCCGATCTCAAGGTTAGTGGATGATAAGATCCATTGTTTGATTTGGCCCACTATAGAGGTACAATATAATGGCCAATACAAAATATCCCCAAAGATTGGGCTTTTCCAGGGCTGGGTTTTGGTGAGGGTCCATCTCTGATACTGTGTTACTATTGATCTTTTTTAGGCCCTATAATACTTTCCTTAGGCTCTTTCTCAGATTCTAGAAGTGGCCATTTTTACAGTACATTGTGCAGTGTTTGTTGATAGCCTGTCAAGAGAGAGATTGATGTGGAGGAAAATAGCAGTCTTTCTAACTTTGCTTCCTGAGAACCTCTCCTTAGTGTCCAAACCTTATGAAAGAATACGCTTAAAATTGCTTTTTGAATTAAGCTGCAGGTTGTGAGATGCAGCCAACAGAAATATGGGGCCAGACACCAAAACCAGGTGGCCTTGAGGTCTGTGAAATTGAATCTCAGAGTAATCCCAGCCTCATAGGGTCTGTCTATGATTCTGAAATGTCAAGCACTCTTCCTTTTCAATGAAGGGATATTGTATCCTACTACAAAAGAGAAAAACGCCTCTTCAGAGCAAGGACAGTCCTTATCTGGGTTTTCCTGTCCAGTGCCAGTCACATTGTCAGTGCTTAATGAATAAATAAATAAAATCATAATAACATAATTGTGTTTCCTTTAAAAGAGGTGGGTTTGTGGGAATATTTCTCTTCCTGGATTTTTCATTGTCTTCTGTTTGTGAAACTATAGTAATCCAATTGCTGTTTCAATACTTATGAAAATTAAAATGATGAGGGGAGCTGAGTGGAAAATGATTTTTTTTCTGTAAAAAAAATTCAGAACCACTTTATCTTTTCACTGACTGGGGTTTTTTTTGGAGGGGGGTGTCATAAAATCAGAAAACTGAAGGCTTTGCTTGTGACATTGCTTTATGGAAATATGCTTATGAAAATAAATATGACATAACTGGAATATGTTTTATGCTAGCTATGCCATGTAACATATCTCTGCAAAGGTTATGATCTACTGAATATTTATATGCATGTATCATTTTTGTACTCAAAGTTACGAATATTGGCTGTGTACTTGTTTGATTTTAAGTAGCCGTAGTAAGGCATTTGGCCAGCTTCTTTAGAAAGGAATTTGCAAGTTAAGTGCCCAGTCAAGAAACACTTAACAGACAATGGATCTTGGAAGACTCCAATCCACATAAGAAGTCTACCTGAGGACGTTCAAGGTATCATGTGAACAATGGCTCCTACCTGTAAGTTCTGAGTCATGCATGGACATGTGACTTGCCCACGTGATTCTAAAACTCCATCTTGTAGCTGGGATTCTACACAGGGGAAGGGAAGGGTGTCCAACCACAAGAGAAAGTCTATTTAAACCCCTGGGAGACTCCTCCATTTTATCTTAAGCTGGCTCAAGAGATAGCCTCTCCACCCTAAAGGTTACCTGAAAGAAACTGGAACAAAGGACAGTAACTACAGGGGTGTGAGTGACTGCTGGACCCAGACTAGAAGGAGGCTAGTCTGTAAAAGAAGCTTACTGGAACACCTCTAAGGGTGAGATTTCATCTGTAATCACTTTCTTAATGTATTAGGCATAGATTTGCATGTTTTATTTTATTTATTTAGTAATTTACTTTGTTCTGTCTATTATTACTTGGAACCACTTAAATCCTACTTCTTGTATTTAATAAAATCACTTTTTACGTATTAATTAACCCAGAGTATTAATATGAATCAATACCTGGGTGGGGGGGGACAGCAAACAGTTGTGCATATCTCTCTATCAGTGTTATAGAGGGCGAACAATTTATGAGTTTATCCTGTATAGGCTTTATACAGGGGTTTGGACCCCATTGGGAGCTGGGCATGTGAGCGTTGGAGACAGGAACACTTCTTAAGCTGTTTTCAGTTAAGCCTGCAGCTGTTGGGGGACATGGTTCAGACCTGGGTCTGGGTTTGCAGCAGACTAGCGGGTCTGGCTCAAACCAGGCAGGGCACTGAAGTCCCAAGCTGGCAGGGGAAACAGGCTCAGGGGTAGTCTCAGCTCATCAGTTGGCAGCCCCAAGGGGGTTTCTGTGATGCAACCCGTCACAATGCTTTTTGGCAACTGAAGGAAAAATTGTTTTTGCGGATTTTGCTTTTTCAGTGAAAATCCATATTTAAATGAAAATAGACTTTATTTTGAAAAAAAAATCCATTTAATTAAAAAGCCATTTTCATTTATTAACGTTTTTGACCACTTTAATGAATAGCTCTCATGCAACTTTTTGAGCATGCATCATCCAGGCCATTGAACAAAAGCCCGTGACTCAGAAGACCTGGTTTCTGTTCCCACTGCTGTGTCTTGCTGCCTGTGACTCCTTAGGTCTGCCAAGAATTCCAGCTTTGATGACCTACATGTCAGCATGAACGGGCGGGGGCATTTTCCCATACCGCCTCTTACATGTGTGAAACTCCTGTCCAAAATCTGGAAACCACGACTCTACCCTCCTTGAAACTCACCTCTGCTGTGATGTATATAGATATTAACCCATCACCAGATAATTGCTAGACAAGTGGAGAGTTGTGATTGGCTATTAATTGTGCACACAGCTTGTCTGTGCAAAAGCAGCCAATTATCTTTGTTACCCCGCAAGCTTGCTTATCTCCTCCGTCTGTTAAGATGTGTTTTTTAAGTTGTTTGGGGTGAGGATTGCCGTTTACCATGTGTCCGAATGATGTGACCCTGACGTGGGGGAGGCCTGTAGGTGCTACTACAAGAATAATAACGTAATACATTTTCAAATCTGCAGTCCCCACCAATGACCACAGCAGTTGCATCAGGCAACTCGCTACTAGGATTCAGAGGAGCAGCCGTGTTAGTCTGTATCCGCAAAAAGAACAGGAGTACTTGTGGCACCTTAGAGACTAACAAGAAATTCAATAAGGACAAATGCAAAGTACTCCATTTAGGAAGGAACAATCAGTTGCACATATACAAAATGGGAAATGACTGCCTAGAAAGGAGTACTGCGGAAAGGGATCTGGGCGTCATAGTGGATCACAAGCTAAATATGAGTCAACAGTGTAACGTTGTTGCAAAAAAAAGCAAACATCATTCTGGGATGGATTAGCAGGAGTATTGTAAGCAAGACACGAGAAGTAATTCTTCCGCTCTAGTCCACGCTGATTAGGCCTCAACTGGAGTATTGTGTCCAGTTCTGGGGGTCACATTTCAGGAAGGATGTGGACAAATTGGAAAAAGTCCAGAGAAGAGCAACAAAAATGATTAAAGGTCTAGAAAACATGACCTATGAGGGAAGTTTGGAAAAAAAAATGGGTGTTTAGTCTGGAGAAGAGAAGACTGAGAGGGGACATGATAACAGTTTTCAAGTACATAAAAGGTTGTTACAAGGAGGAGGGAGAAAAATTGTTCTTCTTAACCTCTGAGGACAGTTCAAGAAGCAATGGGCTTAATTTACGGCAAGGGCGGTTTAGCCTGGACATTAGGAAAAACTTCCTAACTGCCAGAGTGGTTAAGCACTGGAATAAATTGCGTAGGGAGGTTGTAGAATCTCCATCAGTGGAGATTTTTAAGAGCAGGTTGGACAAACACCTGTCAGGGATGGTCTAGATTAGTGGTTCTTAACCTTTACTGCAGCCTGCACCCCTTTTGTTCTCAAAATATGTTCTTGCGCCCCTTATCAAAAATTGTTGAAGTAGTTCTTTAAACCTAGATATATTTTTTGTTTGTATATGACAGTAATCATTAAAAAATGTATAATATTAATAAATACATAGGTTTGATGAAATAAAATAGTTGTACTTACGTGCCTGTGCTTAATTTGTATTTTCGATGATTTACCTTCTAAAAAAGTCTGGCATGTCTCGCACCCTCAGAAAGGGCATCTCGCACCCATACGGGGGGCGTGCACCCCAGGTTAAGAACCACTGGTCTAGATAATACTTAATCCTGCCTTGAGTGCAGGGACTGGATTAGATGACCTCTCAAGGTCCCTTCCAGTTCTATGATTCTACTACCCCAGAGCCGAGAAGTTGCATTCTTTTTAAGTCATTTTCAACGTTGTAATGTTATAATGCTAGCCACTTCTTATTCTTCCAGGATCCCTCCTGACTCTGAGCTGAGAGCACTTATAAAACTGCTTTTCAATGTCTGTATTTTTTCTCCCCCTAGCACTGTAACGCTCCACTTGATGCTTTATCCACTTCAGAATACCCACACATTATTTTTTTATCTTCTGAATTCTGGGTCTCCCATATGTGCAAATCTGATATCAGCTTTAAGCAAATGTCCATATTTTTTATTCGTAAGGGGATGGAAACTGTCTCCTTAATACCTTTGCTATTATTTCTTTATTCCCATCTCTAGTTCTGCACTCTCAGCCCTAAGACAGCCAATCTTTTTCCTACGTGTTTCTTCTTAGCTGTGATATGTTTAAACTATGTCTTCTGCTTGATTAATTGTTCTCTTTTGATAGTCATTTCCAATTCTGTGCTTTTCTGAGAATCAATTTATTTTACCTTTGACATCTTCCCAATAACTTCCACACAGCAATGGTCAAAGGGAGCAGCAAAGAACATAAATATAACAAGTCACAAATGATGTGCTCTCCTAAGCCATGCCCCAGTTTGAAGCCTGGACACATGCACAGTAAATTCATATCTATGCCCTCAAATGCAAATGCATTATTTGGACAGGCCATGTGGTCTAGTAGTGCATAGACATTGAGATGGGGGTTCAGGAGATCAGGGGGTTAGCGAAAACTTTTCCACTGACTCCCTGAAGTCATTTGGGCAAGTCACTTTACATCTGTTTCTGTTTTCCACCTCATCTTTAGTCTGTCTTGTCCCTTTGCAGTGTAAGATCTCTGGGCAGGGATGGTCATTAGCTGTATATGAATAACAAGGCCTGGAGTAAAAATTTTCCAAACTGCCTAAGAACTTGGAACCTAAACCTCACTCAGCTGAGATTCCTAAATAACTTAGGTGCTTTTGAAAATGGTGTCCCTGTTTGAAAACAGCTCCCCGAAGCATTATTATGCTACAAATGCTAATACTTATCCTCACAACATCCCTGTTTGGTAAGGAAGTTTCATTATCCCCATTCTTCGAGTGCAAAATGGTGGCATACATGCCTTGCCTGAGGTCATCACACAGGAAGGAACAGCAAAGATTCAGCTTCATGGATTCATAAATTCCAAGGCCAGAAGGGACTGTTGTGATCATCAAGGCTGACCTGCTGTAGAACACTGGTCCTAGAACTTCCCCAAAGTCATTTCTGGAGCAGTTCTTTTTAGAAAAGCATCCAACTTGATTTAAAAATTGCTAGTGATGGGAAATCCTCCACGACGCTTGGTCAATTTTTCCAATCATTAATGATTGTCACTGTTGAAAATGTATGCCTTATTTCTAGTCTGAATGTGTCTAGCTTCAACTTCCAGCTAGTGGACCATGTGATTCCTTTCTATGCTGGATTGAAGAGCCCATTATCAAATATTTGTTCCCCAGGTAGCTTTTGATAGACTGTAATCAAGTCACTCCTTCATCTTCTCTTTGACTGACTCAAGGAGCTCAATCTACTCAGTTATCTCTATAAGGCAGGTTTTCTAATTCTCTAATCATTCTCATGGCTTTTCTCTGAACCCGCTCCAATTTATCAACATCCTTGAATTGTGTGCACCACACAATTGTGTGCACCACTGGACACAGTATTCCAGCAGCCGTCACACCAGTACCAAATACAAAGGTAAAATGGCCTCTCTAGATTCCCCTATTTATGCATCCCAGGATTGCATTAGCACCTTTAGCCACCGCGTCACACCGAGAACTCGCGTTCAGTTGATTATCTACCACCATCCCCAGATCTTTTTCAGAGTAACTGCTTCCTATGATAGAGCCCTCCCACCCAATTCTGCAAACTGTTGGGATTCCTTCCAACACCTTTTCTACTCAACTTATCCAGAACACCTTGTCCAGTTCTGGGAGAACACGTCATCTAAAAAATTCAATTCAACTCCAGGTTTTGTCACTCAGGGGCCTTTATTTGGCATACAGCCAATACTATGCTGAGTGGATCAGACTCAAAGGCAGGGGGATGGAGGCAGGGTATATCACAGCTCTAAAGTTATACAGAAACTTTCTCCCTTTACATACATTTACATATCTCACTGCATTTACTGTACATTACATCACACATTTTTGGACTGGCTTGGTTCCTTTGCAGGAACCAATCCCAGTGCGACATGCTCATTCCAGGCATTGTCCAGGCTTAACCCACTCCTTACCTCATTTTTACATTCCTAATAAATGGTTCTCTGGGTGTTCTCCCTCTTATCTTAGTTGGCTCAGAAATAATCTTTTTCAGCCTAATGATTTGTTTACCTCCCTAATTCTATCTTCCAAGAAATGAGGCCTCCCTCCAGGTGTTTACTACTCATGTCAGGCCAGGCTTCCGCTACAAAAGCATGGCCTACATTCTTTGGTCCTAGATGTATATGTTCAAACTTATCTATATTAAAACACATATTGTTTGCTTGTGCCCAGTTTATTAAGCGAACCACATTGCTCGGTATTAGTGACCTGTCCTCTTCGTTATTTACCATTCCCCCTTTTTTTGTGTCATCCGCAAACTTTATTAGTGATGATATTATATTTTCTTCATGGTCACCGGTTAGAAATGTTAACTAGCATAGGGCCAAGAACTGATCCCTGTGGGACCCCATTAGAAACACACCTGGTCTGTGATGATTCCCCTTTACAATTACATTATGAGACCTATCAGTTAGCCAGTTTTTAACCCATTTCATGTGTATGAGGAAGACTCATGAACAACAAGGAGTGGACGTTTGGGAGGAAGAGTGTGATAGGGGAGTGTTAGGCTGTGAAGAAGTGCCCATTTTGGGGGGATAGGATGGTTGAAAAGTTAGTGTATCTATGCCTTGTTTAGCCTCTGCCCGCTAAATGGATTGTGTGTGTGTGTGTGTTTCCCTACATTAGGGCCCAGTCCATCAGCAGTTGAAGTGAGTATGAGTATTCCATTGTCTTCAAAGAAAGCTGGATCAGAGCCATAGGACATGACCCAGTAAAGGACTTACATGTGTGCTTATCTCAGGTTCACTGGGGCTACCGGTTCTTAAAGGTAAGATTCATAGATTCATAGATTCATAGACTCAAGTACTGGAAGGGACCTCGAGAGGTCATCGAGTCCAGTCCCCTGCCCGCATGGCAGGACCAAATACTGTCTAGACCATCCCTGATAGACATTTCATAAGCACTTTCTTCAGTGGTTTGTTTGGGTCAGGACCTAAATGAATTGGTATCTCTTTCTTCTTCTTCTCTTCGCTCTTTGTATTTAACATAGAGATCATGATCTAAAAAATCAACCAGAACTCCATTTCCCTAATGGGAGGTAATTCCAAAGGTTAGGCAGATGTCTAAATCCCTTGGGCTGAAGTAGCTTTGAGAAAGGTAGACCCTGGGTTGAAAGGCGGAAAAGAAAAAGAAACCCGTGCTCTTACAATTCTGCTAAACAACAGGGAGCTAGAAAGTATAAAATTTCAAATGCTAATGTAGGAATTTTAAAATCAATGGGGTGTTTAATAGAATCAGGTACAACGCAGCTAAAGTGGGCAGAAATGTGACGATCATTGAATTGAGACTGAGCATAAAAACCTAGATGCAGCTCGGTTACATAATTAAAGCTAGAGGAGCAGATGGAGAATTTCAATAATCCAGCTGAGAAATCACCCAAGTATGGACTGGTGTCTCAATAGCAGGAAAAAACATTGTATATATTTAAAAAGCAGGAGGCCAATTTCTTTCTATTAATCATTTAAAAAATAAAAGGTGGTTTAACAAATGGGGTGATGTCTGAGACTCTAAAACAAGAGACAAGAAGACAAGTTAAACAAGAATCAATCTAAGCACTGGAAATCACACACTGGGAAAATGAACTGTATCACTTTATGGAAGCCAAAAGGTTATTGGGCCAGAACTTCAGCTGGGGGAAATCCATGTAGCTTCCTTAACTTTGATGGTGCTATGCTGATATACACTAGCTGAGGATATGGTCCTGGATCTGACTTGTGTTTCCACACTAAAATGGCCAAGGGTCTGTTTCTGTACAGGGCTTGCTTTCTCAACTGGCTTCCTGCAATTGCCTTTGCTTGGAGTAGCTCCACTGAGGGGGTATGGATTAGCTTAATCAGTCTTGGACGGTGGCATTGCTGCTACCCGTAAGCGTGACCTTCTGTCGAAGGAGGTAATGATGGAAAGAGGGTCTCCTTATGGTGACTCCTGGCCTGGAAAGAGAACAATATACTATTGCTCCCTGACCAAAGCAGCAGGTGAGTATGTGGAGCCTTCTCGGGGTCTTTCCATTGGCAGGAGAAATTGATAAATATTTACACAGAATGAACAAAATCCTGTTTCCCTGATGGGGAACAAACAACCAGAGAGAGTTTTCTTGCTCACGGGTTCCACACCTGTCTTTCCAGCCAGCACTTTGCCCAAAAGAAGCCCTTGCTCTTGGCTTCCCATTGGTGCCTCTTTCCCTGTCTGCTCAGTTTCTGGTTCTTTGTGCTTATGACACACAGCACCATAGATCAATGCCCCAACTCTGGCATTTTCCCTCAGTCCCAGGGAAACACCTCAGGCCACGTGGCTCAGCTTCTACTCAGGCCTTGCCAGTCTGATTGAGGCCTTGACAGTGACTTCTGTTGTTTCAGCTACCGGTGAACAAAGGGGTATTTAACTGTTCCCTTAGTTGGCCTGAATGAAAGGTCATCCATCAGCTCTGTGATTGCCCAAGGATTCAAGACACACTTGCTGGTATCCACAATACATCCATATACGCTGTCCATTCGAACTATGGCGTTTGGCTCCTTCCTATGATCATCAAAGTACCAGTATCTAGGTGCTGCTGACCTCAACAGTCAGTTGTACTGCAGGAAGTGGTTTCAGATAGAAAAAGAGATACTGGATTTTGGTGTGAACACACTTCAGAGAGTACAGGAGAAAGCCTTTGACATCCTCTCTCGTTAGGATTTAAGCAGCCACAGTGGCTTTACTTCCCTGATTCTTCTCAAAGGAAGGTCCGATGGTCCTGCCCAGTGCAGGTGCACAGAGCTCCACATATAAGTACAAGGTGAAAAGTGATGAGCAGGACACAGCACAGAGGAACCCAGTCCCACAGTAATGGGAGTGCTGCCGCGTAGGCACCAAGTTCCTCCTGTCGAGTAAAAAGTGAGCCCAAGAAGCAGGTAGCTAAGTTATTTGTTACTATGGGTACGTCTACACTTACCTGCTGGTTCGGCGGCAAGCAATCGATCTTCTGGGATCGATTTATCGCGTCTTGTCTAGACGCGATAAATCGATCCCGGAAGTGCTCGCCGTCGACGCTGATACTCCAGCTCGGCGAGAGAAGTACATGGCATCGACGGGGGAGCCTGCCTGCTGCGTCTGGACCATGGTAAATTCGAACTAAGGTACGTCGACTTCAGCTACGTTATTCACGTAGCTGTAATTGCGTATCTTAGTTCGATTTGGGGGGTTAGTGTAGACCAGGCCTATGATGATGAATGCGCTTAAGCTCCAATCTACCTGGGCACAACCATTACCTGGCCACACCCCATGCCTCTGTTACTCTGTAAACTAATGAGGAAGCAAGCAGGAGGGGTGAGACTCATTATCTCTCAATGCCGAGAGCTGTACCATTTACCCTTACCTACGCCCACTATAATCTCTGCTGACACTCACATTGGAGCACACCTCTACCTCGCAGGATCAAGGAGCATGACTCTATATAGTATACATTTCCAGCACTGAAAATGAACAATTAATCAGTTACCACGCTATTAATTTCTCTTGCCTGTTTAAGTCCTGGTGTTACAATTCCTCTCCAATGGAGTGGCTAAAATGAGCAACTGATTTATTTCTAATACCTGCCCCTATTGTCTGACAATATATGCCTCCGTTGTCCTGTCTCTCTGTAACAGATCCCACACTACAACAGGCAAAGAAGCTGGCATGAAGGCTGGGCACCAGTTGGACGAGAAGTAGCAATATGCAACTTTGCATAAGTTGCATTCATGTGTTGGTTGGTCGGCCAATGGGCTGTTGTTCTTAAAAGCTGGTCTCCATCTGTTTTCCCTCTTCCTGATAAAATTTGTGTAATACATTTATCAGCTACCAAATTCATGGCACGAAACTAACCAACAAACCCCCCCAACTATTTAGAGAGAGAGAGAGCACTTTAGTATAAACAGTTTTTAAAATCCTGCAGCTGACCCATTGTCTCTGCTTTCTAAACATGACGTTGTTAAATGTCAAGACCGAGGTTTCTCTGTGAACTACAAAAAATAATTAAAAGCTTCTCTTTTTCGTTCATCCAGTGCTCTTACCTTTTTTTAATCCATTCATATTAATCCTGTCATGACCTTCAAGGGTTTCTGTACAGACAGACCATAAGAGGTGCCTGGCATTCTACTCTGCTTTGAAAGATTGTTTTTGGTTTTTTTTGGTTAATTGCAGATGTTCTTAGAGTGAAATAATCATCTGCCCAAAGAAGGATGAAAATGCATTTCCCTGACAGGCAGAAAGAGAACACTTCTGTTATGATTGACAAGAAAGAAAGAAAGAAAGAAAGAAAGAAAGAAAGAAAGAAAGAAAGAAAATAAGTCTGGGATAAAAGTGATGGAATTAGGTTGAAAACAGAACATGTCTTTTCACCAAACAGACAATTGCAGGTATACTCTGGGCCTGATCCTGCTGTCAATGGAAGCTCTGGGCTCAATGTCACTCCCACCAACCAGACAAGAAGCAAATATCCATATTCTCAGCTGGTGTAAATCGATATAGCTCTGTGGTCTACAGTTGAGCTGCCCACAGAATAATCAAGTCTCCAAATAACCTTGTGGTGCAGGTCAGTATAATTATACCCATTTTACAGACAGGAAAATATTATGTGCACAGCATACACACAGCGAAGTTAAAGTATTTATGCTTTTAACTTTTCGGATGGTTGTAGTGCAACCTTAAAACACAGGAACCAAATACAGAGAGAGACAAAGCAGGCTGCTCCCTAAGGTAGAGAGACACAATTCACCCCACCTTGCTCTAGGCTGGCTCTTTGCAGACTGACTGCTTAAGGCCCAGATTGCATGCTTCCCTACACAACCCTCTGACCTTCAAGCAGGGCCAGGAGAACCCCCTCCAGACTTGAAGTGACAGCTTGTAATTTCATCGTTTTCAATACACCACAGACAATTTAGGCACAGAGAGCTTAAACTACTTAACCAAGATTATAGAGTGAGTCAACAGCACAGCTGGGGGTAGATCTGATTCCTAGGAGTTCCAATCTAACCATTAAAGATGATGCCTTCTCCATTTATATGTTACTTAGAAGGATCAATGCTTTTACTTGAAGTGAGAAGGCCTGACAACCACTGTCATGCTTCCTCAGAAGGCCCTAGTTAGCACTTATTCATCTGGGACATTGGATGTCATAGTATGTGCTTGCAGTTATACTTCTCAGCCACTAGACATATCTGTGTGGTATATGGCAGTGGTTTTCAATCTTTTTTCATTTGTGGACCCTTAAAAAATTTCGAATGGAGGTGCGGACCCCTTTGGAAATCTTAGACAATACAGTATGCGGACCCCTGGAGGTCTGTAGACCACAGGTTGAAAAACACTGGTGTACGGCATTCCAAACGGAGTGTGGTCTCTGATAAGCGAAAAAGACCAATCTGAAACTCAAACTGGGTGGAAGCCTGTTTGTGTCTGTAGTTGT
Source organism: Chrysemys picta bellii (assembly GCF_011386835.1). Taxonomy (NCBI): domain Eukaryota; kingdom Metazoa; phylum Chordata; order Testudines; family Emydidae; genus Chrysemys; species Chrysemys picta. The sequence goes on along the minus strand of NC_088801.1, from coordinate 6,313,618 downwards.
AGCTGCTTTCTTTAATAACCGCCCTCCTGTATGAGTAAAACATGGCTGATGCTAGCCTGCTCCTTGCCTAACTTCTAAGGTACCAGCAGAAAAGAACCCATCACAGAATAAAACATCAGCTAACTTTTTAGCTGGTCTGCTGCTAGATGGCAATGTGATGAATAAGCCAGTATTTTTATTCCATTATTTGCTTGGCTGCAGATCCATAGGTGATCATAGAAAACATAAACCTGAGATAAAAATATCTAATGCGCTAGTCACGCTTATTTTATTGGATGGGGTGCAGGGTTGATATGGCCGCTGTTTAAAATTCAACAGCACAATTATCACAAAATGCAGTGAGCAGCAAATCTTCAAGTAATAAATAAGAAATGCTGAAAGTAATGACTAAATCAATAACACCTATATCCCGGAGTATGTTCTGTGTGACTTATGTGAAATATCAATAGTTATTTATAATGTGAAAAGACTTTCAACAGATCGCTGAAAGAAAAAGATCCTTAGACTAACTGATATACTTACCCAAATACACACAAACACACACACACACTCTCTCTACATTAAGAGCAGTTTGTTTCCTGCTTGCATGCAATGTACACTTTGCAGTCTCAGAGCCAGATGCACTGGTATGCTCAGTCTATTTTACATTACATCAGCCACGCTAGTCATCTGATGATGTCACTTCCTGGCTTGGGATTCTATGAATCCTGGCGTGGAGTCACCTTTTTGTAATTTCTCCAACCTTTTCCGTCTATATTTGATTTCAGCACAAATCCTAACCACACAATTCCATCTGATACCACGGGTCAGATCTGGTCCCCACGTCTTGTACAATTTATGCTGAGAAACTCTTTGGCCAGATCCTCAGATGGCAGAAATCAACAGAGCTCCATTAATTTCAGTGGAGCTGTGCCAGTTTATATCAGCCGTGGATCGGGCTCATTGTGCTTGAATTGGGAATGGGAGAACAATGCAGCCAGACATCTATCTAGTCATCCGTACATTTTATTATGCTGTGCCCACCTTGGTGGTATTTGAGCCTGTCATCTCAAGCCTAAAATTCCAATGTAGAACCACTTGTATAACGTTTAATTGAAGCCAGATGCCTGCAGGGTACCAGCAGGGAAAGTACTAAGTTATACGCTTGGTTTAGGGATTCATAAAGTCCAGTTGCTTAATGTAATGACAAGTCACATTAGTACAGATCACATTTATTAGACTGATCATAATACATGCAACCGTTTATCCTCTCTAACACTTATTTTTATCTAATTTTCCGGAGAACAGTATTGCAGTATATTTATAATGCAGTATAATTTATATATTGCAGTATAATTTATGATGCAGTACTGCCCAATAGCCCCAATCATTTAGGTTTTATTGTGTTAGGTGCTGTACAAACACATTGCAAAGCCCTTTTCACAAACAGCTGTCATCCTAAGATGGCAAGTGATGTATGAAGGAGGTGGAAGAATATGGAAGCAGTCAGTTGTATATAATATTTGTGTGGAGAGATATCTTTGTTGTCATATTTTTATAAATACATAAAGCAATGCTAACAAACCCAGTCTGCCCTTCCAGTCACCACTAATGGCTGATTTCTTGCAGGTGCCATAGCACCTGACTTAGGAAAGGTTAAAGGCCTTCTGAATGCGTTCAGAGCGCTTAGAGAGTATTCTTTAAAAAGTAGATTGAAGAAGGGCCTGGAATTTCCTGTTCTGCAGTGACTGCTAGACAAAAAGCTAGTCTATACTCTTCTTATATAACAGTCAAACCGTACATAATGGTGAAACGGTTCATAAAACAATTATGCTCGCCGACTAACAATCTCTCATTTACATAGTACCTGATGGATCCCAAAGCGCTTTACAAATACATCCTGAAATTACAAAAGATCATTTCAACCTTTACTTGACATCCAGACACCTCTGCTGTAAACAAAAACCTCTGTTGAACAGAATGACACAATATTATAGGGCATGAAGGGAAGGTTACCACAGCCAGTTGCAATGCCACCGTCTTATAATACCTTGGTCATTTCTGATGGGCTCCTATCCAATTGTGGTACATTCCTGATGCTCTTGAGCATAGAAGGGGTGATTAGATTACAAGCCGTTCCAAGCTCTATGCTCCTTCTTCCTACTGCTCATCTTGTATCTATCACTGTGACTGCTTTATTCATGCACTATGTGTCGCCATCTTAACTCTTCCTGTGGACTTTCTAGTCTCCTTTTCCCATTAGTGTCTCACTGCCTTTTGCCCGTCTATCCCCCTACACTTGGAATCCGCTCGCTGATCCTAAACAACATCCCTTTCCTGCTACAAATCCTTTTTTGAGCAATATTTCTTTCATCTTACTACCCAACACTGATCTGAAAACCCCACTCCCCACACCCTTGGCTTATTGTCGTCTCTTGCTGGGTTATGTCTTGGACTGGGCAATAAGCCTTGTCTTTTTAATTGTTTTCTGAGGCATCATGCAAATAACAAACAATAGTCACCTTTATAACAACAATACGAAGTCTTTCAATTATAGTAACTAGTGATTATATTGGCAGCACGAGTTACTATAGTTCCTTCACCCAGATAGAGAATCAGCTCGATTGTCTTACACTTGCATCGTGGGCCTGAGCATGTCTCCCTTTAGCAGTTGGCACCGGAAAGCAGGAGAGACTGATACTTGGCGGCATGAGTTACTCCTTTTTCTCAAGTGGTAGGGTTTACCCTGTTGCTTCTGAGGGTATGTCTGCAATGTAAACTTGGATCTGTGGAACCCGAGCTTGTGGAGTCAGTAGTTCCAAGCCTGCGCTTGAGTGTCCACACTGCATTATAAACCTGGTCTTACAACTGCTAGATCCGGGAATCACAGCTCTGCTAATGCATCCAGCAGCACAGGAAGAATGACTATAGTGACCCCAAACACAGCTGCAAATAAGTTTGTCCTGATTATGTTTCACTAAGCAGATAATCAACGTCACAATCACCAACACGCACACGAAACCATGCAATAGCTAGCACTGTGTTCATACTTACATTCCCAAAAACATCATGGAATTGGGTGGACCTCTCAACAGCTGATCATCAGTGGAGGGGAGGAGTCTTCTGATGGGGTCTTCCCTCCCCATCTGTACCAGGGAACCATTTTTAATCATGTGTTCTGACAATGCCTACCACCTTATGCATATGAGGCTATCAGCACCTTTTTCCTTATCTGTACCTCAACACCCCACAAACTTTGGGGTACCCTACTTTTCACAAGTTGTCCTCGTAGGTCCCCTTATTTTCATTAGCAGTCTCATTAGCATCAATGTAAATGCATCCCCATGGTAACCTGGTGTGACAGCAGAAATTCCCATGATGTTACAAATTGGGTGTCTTACCATCTAGATGGGTACATTTTCTAAACATCCCACATCTGCACATTCCTGTAACTTTACTGGTACAGCGTTATTCCTCGGTCACCCATTTATGTCAACCCTCGTTAGGTCTAAAGCCTCGTATGGCTAAGTAGGCCTTGCATTACAGCCTTACTTTGATTATATATCTAATACGCATTCATCATTCATAAGTACGTACCAGCCTATGATCCTATCCTACTTAAACCTATCCATCACACATTAATTAATTATACTTAGAATCATAGAATCATAGAATATCAGGGTTGGAAGGGACCTCAAGAGGTCATCTAGTCTAACCCCCTGCTCAAAGCAGGACCAATTCCCAACTAAATCATCCCAGCCAGGGCTTTGTCAAGCCGGGACTTAAAAACCTCCAAGGAAGGAGACTCCACCACCTCCCTAGGTAACGCATTCCAGTGCTTCACCACCCTCCTAGTGAAATAGTGTTTCCTAATATCCAACCTGGACCTCCCCCACTGCAACTTGAGATCATTGCTCCTTGTTCTACTTAACCACAACAATAAATCCCCTAAATAATGTACTACATTTGTGTGTGTATGGAATAGGAGGTTGGGCTCAAACAGGAATCAGAGCCCAGGTTTGGTGTGCAGTGTAGACATACGTAGGAGTCCTGGGTTGTGTCTCCATTGATGATTATGATGTATCATTACATCATACGCAATTGTGGCTCACACACATGAAGCTATCCAAAGGGTGTATCTCACTTGCTAAGAGAGGCTGGTACCTTAGGATATAGCATGCACAGCAGAGGACTAACAGGAATTTTAATGACGGCTCCTAATGAGTGCATGGAAGGTTACTTTTAGAATGTTCAGTCAAGAAGCTATTTGCAGTGTGTTACACCAACTTTATTGAACCTAACTTATGAACGATGGTACAGATTCTTATGTGTCCATAGATGGCATTCTTTATTAACTAGGTATCTACAGACATGTATAGCAGATATGTCTTTTATATAGCACTCCCACTAGCGGCTACAATGTCCCATCTAAAACATACAACCACAAGATTGGATAGGGCTCAGATGAGCATGATCCTCAAAAAGGCTGTCCTGGTCAAAGGACTTTTATCCTACAAGATCGCTAGAACATCAAGAAGTTAAGGACTCCAAAGAAACTTCTACAAAGATAGGCCAGAGCTGCTAAAAGAATTATTTGGAAAAAATTGAAAATCTAATTATAAGTTGAATGGTATTTGAACCAGCGAACCTAGAAAAGATTGTGTTTTGCATGAAAGGGAAGGCTGGGATCTTTGAAGAAATTTGGTCTTTGTTCTTAGAGTTACATGATTAATTAGAGATAAGACATGTTTCAAAATCCTTCATTCATTTGTAATTCCCAAGAGTTACTTACTTTAACTCAGCCCTTCTGTGCAAACTTTTGGCTGCAACTGTCACCTTCTCCCCCCAACTTGAATTCCCTTTTCCCACTGTTACTTTTAGGAAATACAAATATTTAGAAGAGAGGATCCATTTTTTCCTTTTATCTCTTATCCATATATGGCATATTGACATGTTTGGTCATAAATATCCACACGCTTATGCTTTATCTACAATATGCAGAGCTCTATTGATTTTTTTTTGTTACGTTGGCGTATTTCTGTAATATTTCCAATTTTCTAAATGACAGAATCCTAATTAGCTACAATGGTGATTGCTACTCTGGGGGTTGATCCTGCACCATCACAATCAATGGGATTTTTTTTTATATAAGGTGTCAACAGTTTAATAAATGGGTTGGTTTGCAAGATAAGACTTGAGTTTCTGTAACCAAGCTAACTAAATATCAAATCATTTTAAAATAGGCTAACTGATATTTATTAAGATCTGTGTTTGATGTCTGATGAGTCTGCCATGGTTATTTTTTCCAGTATGTGCCGGTTAAATGCTTTAATATTCCATACAAAATTAATCCATTAAAAAGAGAAATCTCACTACACATGTATTGCTTACATAATTTTAAACTAATTACACCACAGGTACTATTAAGTGATTCCTACATTATCATAAAACCTGGAAAAAAATAGTTTTACTGTTCAATTGATATTTCATTATCATAAAATGCCTCTCTCAATAGATCTAAATTAAACCCTTGTAGAAAATACTGCTGGGATGAATAACAGTGACTTGTAATTAAAAAGGAAACTCAAATCATTTAGGGCTGATATTTAATGCTAGGCTTGTAGTGATTAAAAAGGCAAAATTATGTGATTCAATGGGTGCTTTGACTGCTAGAGCAGGGTTGACAAATCTTAAGGCGTTTGTTTGTTTGTTTTTGATGGTGCCTGACACTGGGAATTAGGGAATTTGAACATTTTGCTCCAATGATGGAAACACAAACTCCTTCACTGGGTTAGTGCCAGGAGAATCAAAAACTTGAAGCCAAGATTTTTTAATATCCTCCAGTTTTGGGGGTCCAAATTGAGACATGTTAATGGAGCCTTATATTTTGAGGATGGATGCTCTGTGCTTTCTGGAAATCAGGCCCCTTTAGTGTTTCTCAAACTGGGCTCCCAAAAATGTGAGGCGCGCTTTTGAAAAGCTTGGCCTGAGAAGGTTAGAAATGTTTGAGGTCACTAGGGGGAGCTAAGGGGAGGTGGCAGAAGGAGATAAGACAGGAAAAAGAAGTTGCAACAGCCGGCGTAATTGGAAATCCAGTCTAATTCTACTGACCCCTCATTTCCTTCAGCCAATTAGAATAAGCAGTTACAGATACTGGACTTACATCGATGTGATGGGCAAAGGTGTAGAGAATTCCAAGAGCTGAAGATGTTGCAAGGTTTCTGCTTCTGGATCTATGCCAACCATGTGTTTAAAACCAGAAAAAGCTCCATTTTTTTTTTTTTTTTTTTGCTTCCAACTCTGTTTTGAAATAAGCACCATTTGGTTTGCTCTCTTTACCCCTTTCAGCCACTGCTCTCAGCCTACCGCTTATGGCTGTGTCCTGGGTAAGCTGCACTGAGGAAAGGAAGAAAGGCCATGTTTTAAATTCTTTCCTTTGCCCTCTCCTACTATCTGATTTTTTCCTATCTCTAATCAAACCCACTCATGCCGCTCTAAGCCTCTTGCAAAGAGCTTCAAACAGACTTCCTCCCTGTCTGGGGTTAATTCTGTCCCGCACCTATCCATCTCCTCATTCAGCCCCACTCTGCATTCCAGCTGGTTTTCCTTCTGATGACCAGTCCTTCCACCTGCTACCAGCACTTCCAAGTGGTAACCTTGAGTACTACAGTGAAGGGGGTAATATGAGGACTAGAACAGTGAGGTGCGTCCAAGGAGGAAGTGTAGTATCCTGATCCAAACTATTCTAAGGGTGGTAAGAACCACAGTTTTATTTTTGCCCGAAGAGACAGAGATGAGGTGAAAGATTCCAGGCCCAGATCCAAACCTCCCTAGTATTCAGGGTTCCATGGAGCCAGGATTTTGCGCTGCACCAGACTGCCAATAGCGGTAGCTCGTATTTCTCCTGCACTGCTAGCTCTGGGGGGTTGAAGGGGCTGGTTTGTTTTGCTACGCAATCAGCTCAGTCTGGCTGACCTCTCTCTGTGCTCCCGCGCTTTGGTTCTTTCTCGCTAAAGTCGTGTGATGTCTTTTTTTCCTGCAGCCATGCTGAAGCAGAGCAGTGGCAGCGACCTCTTCGAACAGGTCTAGGAATATATTGTACAGTGGCAAGCACCATTTGCTGGGAGATTTTTCAAGAGAAAGAAAGCCCCCCGCCCCTCTGGTTTTGGAAAGAAGGGGAAACGTACCGCTTGGTTCCTTTCTCTGACAGGTGCATGTGTCTCTGCACTGCTGGCTCTAAAGCCCTTTCAGGAAGCAATCCGAGAAAAGAAAAAATATTGGCCTACTTAGCTTTGAAACGAGGGGGCTACACCCGTTGTTTCATGCTGTTCCCTACTTTCCCCCCGTTTGCTGCTTCCTCATACAAATGCTGCTGGCATCACAGAGCTGGCTGTTTTGCCCTCTCAAGTTGTGTCAAGGAAAATAAACATTATTAGCCAATATTGGCCAAAGCAAATCTGATTAGCGTCCGATTCCTTGCTTGGATCTAATGGACAGCCCCACTCCGTCCCAGTGCTGGCTGCAAACCCCAGTCTGCTCCTGCTCGCCGGCTACCATCCAAATCGTTCAATGCGCAAAGGGCACAGGGACTCCTAGGCTGAAGGCGTGCCCTCAACTCTACAAGTGGCTGGCGAACAATCACTCTCTGCCCACATCTCCCGCCCGTTACTTAGGGAATGAAGACAGGGAATTGTCATTTATAACCCTGGTTGTAGGGAACTCAAAGTACATAGGTTGAATATGATTGTCTTAACCCATATAGCAATTAGATAGCAGCTTTACCTTATCTCTTTTCCATTTCCTCCCCCGCTTCCTTTCCATTAAGAATGCAGAGAAGTCACATGCAACTTCCCTGGACCCTGGTTAAGAGATGAATGGCAGATTCAGCATTTAAAACACCCCAATTCCAATGCTGATAAGCCTCTTTCAATAGCTCTAGCCACCTGCAGTTTATAGAATGCAAAGGGATGAATGTGGGATTAGTTGTTTGCTTTCTTTTTAGAGAGGAACCTGGGCTGCAAAATTTGGTTCTAGACCCAATTTTTGCTGGAGTTCAGAGATGTTTGTGTAAGCCATAGATCAGTGTGTGCTTGGTGTCACCCTTTGTGGCTGATCCACAGATGATAGGAGTCTGCTATAGCTATTAATTAGTGATAGCCTTTTAGCGCTAGCTAAATTCAAACCAGTGCAATCCCTGATGATTGTTATAGCTGGAAAAGGATGTGGGCTCAGGGCAGCCTCTCTCTTCCTGCCCTCCCTAGATAATATCTACAGACTATAATTAACTGTATGATTATTTATTGTTCGTAGTTTAGTATTGACCGGATCTCACTCAAGATGAGGACCCCATTGGGCAAGGTGCGGTACAAATACAGACCCCTGTCCTGAAGACCTTGCAGTCCAATTTCATTTGAATTTTAAAAGGCTATTACTGGTTATGTAAATGTCTTTCTTGTGCAAAGGTAGAGACGAATCTTAAGATTCTGGGCCAGATCCCCAGCTGGTGGAAATCCCTTTAGCTTTAAGGATTAAAATGACAGTCTAATAGTTTTCATGCTTCGGAGCACAAGCGGATCCCCTGCTGGATGTCAGGAATCGATCTCTCCCCATACAATAATATTGCACATCTAGTTGCAGTGATAGGTCCTCCTGAGGTCTCTTCCAACCCTAATCTTCTATGATTCAATGATTCTATGACAGAGACCCATTGGCAAAGGGTCCCCTGTTGTCAGGTCTGAGATGAAAGTTGTTTGCAGACTCACTGCACCAAACATATATCTTGCAGGGTATTATCTTCAGAAGGGGTAACGTGTGAGGCACCTACAGAAAGCTTGTGACTTATCAAGACTCATACTCATTGTGAGATGTGTGTACAAGTAATATTTAAGGATTAATGTATGTATGCTTCACGATCTTGGATGTAAAAGTTAGTCACCAGGGGATAATATGTCTCAGTGATGGCCCATTCAAGCAGGAGGGAGCTGCCACCCCTCCCTGTTCAGCTGGGGATACAATGCAAGTCTCAATTGTCTACCCTTGCTCCATCCCGAGACCATCACTGCAAAACCATCAGAGACAACAGCAAACAATCAAAACCACTTGGAGGTAAACAAGGAAGACTACAACAGGCAGGATCAACCTAGCCTAGCAAACTGTACAGCCCAAAGCTGGAGTTAGCCCCAAGTATTATCCTCATTCTACAGATGGGTAAACTGAGACAAGGGAACTTGATCAGTCTCATTCAGTAAGTCAGTTGCAGCACCACAAATGGAACCCCAGAGCCGTTGCAGTTCAATCCTTGGTTTTTCCATCTTTCAAAATACTTTTGCCTGTTCATTGGGGTGGGGTGGGGGGATTGACCTTATATAATTTTTTTCTTTAGCAAGAAAATCAAATGGATCCATGTCCTTATCTTGTATTATTTTCATTAACATTATGACTTCAGTTTTTCTCCATGAGGAAAGAGAAGCAGCTTCTCGGGAGGTGTAACCCAGCAAGTGGTTTGAGCATTGGCCTGCTAAACCCAGGGTTGTGAGTTCAATCCTTGAGGGGGCCACTTGGGGATCTGGGGCAAAATCAGTACTTGGTCCTGCTAGTGAAGGCAGGGCACTGGACTCGATGACCTTTCAAGGTCCCTTCCAGTTCTAGGAGGTGGGATATCTCCATTAATTATAACTCAACTTACTTCAATAGAGCTGTATTGATTTCCAGTCGTTAACAAGAGGACCCAGAATGTCCCTATAACATGGAGAATAATCTCTGCAACAGAACATTTTTGGTAACTCTCCTTTTAGAGAAAATTTAATTATTCTAAAGTCTGGCAGATGTGGTGAGTCATACAGATATGACCCCAAATTCAAGATGGATGGAAGGTTGATCCAGCTGTTAACTATGATTTATTCTCATACCACCATCAAGTGCCTCTAGATAGCTAGATATCAATTTTTTTGCTTTAGCTAAACAAATATAAGCTGTTTTGAAAACAGAAGCATATTTTCCCTATCATTTGTTTCCTTGCTTTTATTTTATGTTATATAGCAAAATATACCATTGAAGATTTCCTTTGCATTTCAATTTTTGACTTGGAAAATGTGACTTTGTTCAACCCGGATGAGCATTTCTTGTAGCAAATTAAGTGTCTTAATTTGGATTTTAAAAGATTTTTTTTTCAGATTAGAGATAATATTTTAAAAATATATTAAATTATGCATAGAGTTATAGGCGAACATTTGTCAGAACTGTCATAGGAATTTTATACTTTTCCTAAATGTCTATGACTGTGCATTTGGGAGGTTGAATTTATGAGCATAAACAGATAGATGGGTGGAGATCATTTGTACAAATTCTTTTGAACATCTAAAAGGAGAAGGGTCCTTAAAAACTGAGGTTTACAAGAGCCTGATTCAAAGCCTAGTGAATTAAATGACTCCTGTTTGCAGCTGGTTGAACTTTTCTACTCATATGAGTCACTGCCTCTGTAACCACAGTCCTTCTTAGGCAGGAGGCAGCTATTAAAGAAAACAGCTAGAACTACAGAGCCAACTAGACTTCCACTCAGCTCGAGTTCCAACTTTGTGTCCCTTTTTACCAGGGACTACATTATGTCTGAAATTATATCCAGCACTCAGAGACATCTAGTGACTACATAGCATGCTGTAAATAAACGTATCATTGCAGCATGCACATTTGCAAAGAAAGCAAACAATGCATTTGCCAGTGTGCTTTTAATACACATCATAGTTCTGAATAATTTTCCCAAATAGTCAACCAGTTCCAGTGTTAGGCTGCATCATATTATAAAGCTCAGAGGTTAGATTCACTAACATTGGTATAGAGAAGAAAAAATTATACTTTCCATCCATCTTAGGGTTAAATGTGTCCATTACTGTAATGTCTGAACGCCTCACCCTGTTTAACGTACTTATCCTCACATCATACCTGTGAGCTAGGGAAGTGATATTATACCCTTTTTACAGATGCGGAACTGAAGCACAGAGGCCCTGTTGAGAGTTATGCACCTAAATAGCTTTAAGGATTTGGGCCTCAGACTATTTCTACACTGCCTGTGGCACTGAGTCTCCCAGCCAAGGTCTGTAGACTTTGGCTTGTAAGGAATCAGACTAGCACTGTAAAAACAGCTCGGTACTCCGTGCTTTGAAGCTGCAGCTCTGACTCTGAAGCCCACCCCCCTCCCTGAGCTTCAGAGACAGAGCTCCAGCCTGCACAGCAATGGGAACACAGCTCTTTTTCTGATAGTAGCGCAAACTATAAAATCATGAGTGGTGTGGAGAAAGTGAATAAGGAAAAGTTATTTACTTGTTCCCATAATATAAGAACTAGGGGCCACCAAATGAAATTAACGGGCAGCACGTTTAAAACAAATAAAAGGAAGTTCTTCTTCACACAGGGCACAGTCAACCTGTGGAACTCCTTGCCCTAGGAGGTTGTGAAGGCTAGGACTATAACAATTTATAATATATATATATATATATATATATATATAATTTATAGGTTTAAAAGAGAACTAGATAAATTCATGAAGGTTAAGTCCATTAACGGCTATTAGCCAGGCTGAGTAAGGAATGGTGTCCCTAGCCTCTGTTTGTCAGAGGATGGAGATGGATGGCAGGAGAGAGATCACTTGATCATTACCTATTAGGTTCACTCCCTCTGGGGCACCTGGCATTGGCCACTGTTGGTAGACAGGATACTGGGCTGGATGGACTTTTGGTCTGACCCAGTATGGCTGTTCTTATGTTCTTAAGCCTGAGTGGACCTGGGCTGGGAGGCTTGGCGTTGCCAGTATAATTATTCCCATTTTACAGATGGGAAAACTGAGGCACATGAGGATGAAGTGACTCACCCTAGCTCACACAGGGAGCCTGCAGTCGAAGAGATACTTGAACCTGCATCCAACCAAGCAAGCTACAACTCTATCTGCTATTTTGTCCGCTGAGCAGCCCCCACCTACTGTAGCCATGTCCCAACTGCGAGATTTCAACCTTCCAATGCTGTGATAGAGAAACAAGCTGAGAAATAAAGGTAACAAAATAAACAAAAACCAAATAGTAGCACTATTAGAACTCAATTTTCACAACCTAAGTTTCATAATTCTGCATTCCTGGTTTAACTACAGTTGTTAGTAAAAGGGAAACATGCCAGGTTTTGATGGGACAGAGGTGAATGTGGATCTAACATAAATGAGGAGTGTTGCAATATGGCCAAGCACTCCTCCCATTTTTTCAGCTGTGATGTTGTTTTACTAAGTATGGGCGCACGTCCGCCTGTGCCAGCCACATCACATTACAGCATGTAAAGCCACAAGACTGATTTCCAGCCAGATGTCTTTAATGTGTAATCAGCTGAACAGTGACATTCTGAAACAATGTTATGGGAAGCTTTAAAGGACAACTGCAGTGATTAGCAATAAGATCGGAGATAGTTAAATAGCTATTTACTAACTAAGGGCTAGAGTCTGACAAGGTCTCATTTGGCTGTGTAGGGGAGTTGGCGAAAATAGAGATTCCCCTGTCTGTGTTAGAGTACCCCAGATCTCAACTCCAGATATTAGGGGAGTGCAGGGGCTGCGTGGCAGATACTGCCCCGGCAAGGAAATGGGAGGCAGTGTGGCCTACTGGGGAGAGCATGGCGTGAACTCAGAAGACATGCATTTGATTCCCAGCTCTGCCACTTACCTACTAGATGACCTTGGGCAAATCACTTCTCCATCCTGTGCTTCAGTTTCCACATCTGTAAAATGGGGATAATATTACTGACCTCCCTTATAAAGTACTTTGAGATATACTGACACAAAGCACTATAGAGAGGTAGGCATTTTGATGTGACGTGTAGAGAAGCTAAGATTTGGACTTAGTTTATTCTAGTAATGGTTAAAAGCAGGACACCCGGATGGGAAAGAGACTCCCTAAATTTTAAACATAGATAAAGGATGTAATTAAATGTCTGAGTGCAGAGGAAGCCATATGTGAGAAAAGAAAAAGCTCTAGAAAACTGTAGTATGCAGTGTAGTTGAAGCTGTGTCAGTCCCAGGACATTATACAGACAAGTTGGATGAGGTAATAGCTTTTATTGGCCCAAGTTCTGTTGGTGAGAGAGACATGTTTTCAAGCCACACAGAGCTCTTCTTCAGGCTTGGGAAAGATAAATTTGTAACTTTGCTAGACACTAAAAATCTAAGTTCCCAAGCTCATCTTTTGAAATGTTGTGCAGGTTTACTTTGAGGATGAGGACTGAGAGGTCAGATATAGAGTGATAACTCTGTGAAGTCTTTATCCATGGGTGGTAGGGTGTTTTTGTCTTCTAACGTTTTCCTGCGTGAGTTCATTTGAGAGTGTAGTGATTGTCTGATTTCACCCACTTAGTTGTTATTGGGGCATCTAGTGCACTGGATGAGGTACACCACATGTTGTGATAGACATATGTAAGATCCATGGATCTTGAAAGATGTGTTGATCATTGTAGCACTGGAGACATTTCTGCAGGTTTTGCATCTGTTGTTCTGCCGCCCTCCACATGGGCCACCTTGAAGAAGAATTTCTGGACAAATGCAGCACAAAACGACTGATCTAACTGAGATACATCGATGATATTTTCAGCCTCTGGATAGACAGCTTAAACTCCCTCATAGATTTCCACCACAACTTCAACAACTACCACCCGTCCATTAAACTCTCTCAGGAATGCTCCTACACCAGCATCAACTTCCTGGATACCAAGATGAGCTTCAACAATGGAACCTACCGACAACCATATACAAGAAACCCTGGATCAGCGCACCTACCTTCACGGATCCAGTAACTACCCCAAGAACACCAAGAAATCTGTTATCTACAGCTAGGCACTCAGATACCAGAATATGCTTCGAGGAGAAAGTCCAGGATATATACCTTAGCACATTCAAAACTGCCTTCATCAAACAAGGACACTCCAACAGAGAAGTAGATCACATCATGGAATGGGACACTGAAATACCCCGAGATAACCTGCTTCAATACAGAAATAAAACCCCTCTGACCACACATCCCTACTTGTCACCTACTATTGCACACTGGGACTCATATGGGGTATCATCAAACAACTACAATCCATACTCAATGGGGATCCAATCCTGAAAGAAATTATTCCTGAAGCCCCTCTTCTGGTCTTCAAACAGCCCCCCAACCTCTTCAAGCTCATCATCAGAAGACACAACAACTCAAAGCAGAACTAAACCCTGCCAGAATAACTGTTTCCTGCACGACTGTATATGACTAAAAAAAACCCACAACAAGATAAAACTAGTTTCACACAGGAATGTAGTATCAGAGCTATACACCTGGAGTAGTCATTTACTCCTCTAATATTCCTATATACGTTAATTAGGCTAATCACAAAGTAGATGATTTGGGGAAAGAACCTGTCTCCAAATGAATCATCAACAGATGCCTATCAGTCATAATGGAGGGCATCATATTTATTTATTGTATTATTATTTGTTTAGCACTAAGTGTGCGCAATGTTGCCTAACTCCCATCGATCTCAATGGCATTAGGTGCCTAAATACCTTTTGAGGAGTTGGATCAAACCATAAAGGATCCTTCCAATCTTTCACCCAATGAAAATGTTGCCATTGACTTTATTGGGACCAGGATGGGGTTCTAAATGGAAGGATAAAGTGAATGAGACACAACACACATGTGACATGCAGGGGAAGGTTCACACTGGGTTTGGGTTTCTTTGGTCTGATGTGGGGAGAGGGGACGGTATGGCGTTAGTGGATTAGCGTAAAGCAATATGCTACTTTGTGGATTATAGAATGCTAGATAAAAATGCATATTAAACTGAACTAAAATTTAAAAACACCTGTAAACAAAGCAAAGTCGTTTTGTGGAGACCTCTGATTGTGCTTCTAGTTCTTCTTAATGAGAAACTAACATGCTGAAGAGCTACAAAGATGCTGCCTCTATGATATCTCTCAGTAAGTAAGCCAAAAAAAGCTGTAACAAAACAACTAATAATTTAAAAAGTTTTTATATGTGCCTCAGTTTCCCCAATAGGTGCATTTACGTTGTTCTCTTTCTTTTTTTTTTCTTTGTTAACAAAACAAGGCAGTAATAGCAAGAGCCCAGGGACACCCTGAACAGGAGTGGTGGGACCGCTCTTGCTTCTTCAGGCCTGCAAAATTTGTTGGTGTAATACAATGTATGTATGGTGGCACATATCTGTAAAAATCCTTGGATGTCCGACGCTTTTGTCCTCCTTCATTAATTTTGCCACTGTTCAAAATTGGCCATAATAAAAAAAAAAGATCAATTATCCACTAGTGGGGGAGGGAGGTAATTGTAACTTAGCATCCTAAAAATATAGCATCACGTATTATCTGGGATTGAGCAGTCCATCGCGACACACGTGGGAGGTGGTTCCCTCCAATAACATGGCTAAATGGTATGTGCTGACTACATCTTCTATCAGCACATATGGATTGCAGGGGGCAAAACTTAGCAGCTGTGGCCTATAAAGCCCCCTCAAATAATGTGTAAAAAAAAAGGCGGTGCCAAACCGCTCTTATAAGGTGGGTCAACACATCTGTTGGGAAGGGAAGGCATTCGGATACGCCCCCACTGCAGCACATATGCTTACCAATACCTCTGCGGGTGTTTGGAGAACCACCAACCCCAAAGTGCCTTTCAATTTGCTATTAAAATCACAAACACAAAATTTTTCAGTGCATTGGCCCATCGTTATGCAACAAACTGTTAATGTTTCTAACTATCTTGTGTTTAATTTTTCATAAATAACATCCAATGTGTTTCTGCCATTGGCGCACATCTGAGAGCAGCTTTCAGTATTCCAGACAAATGCCTCCTCCTTCACGGTGTTACAACAGACGTTTAACCAAAAGAAAGCTGCATTTGCCACCGCCATTTGAGTGGAGCATCTATGCCAACAAGGGAATATGTTATGCTATGTTACTAATAAAGCCAAAAGTCGTTATTGGCTGGTGTATGCAATTGTTGCTGTCCTAACAATCTAGTGCATTCTGTATTGCTGTTTAAGTAAAAGACCAACAGTAACCCTTGCCACCGTATCGGGGGGTGCGGGGAGTGGAAACTTAAGTGGTGACCCCTCCCAACAAAATGTTGATTCAGGATCAAGAGGGAGAATGTCACACCCCAATGGCCCCCTCCCTCAGGGAGTCCCCGGGGAAGGCAGATCAGCATTGTATGTGGCTAACGCTGTTGCAAGCATCGCAAAGCATTTTGGGGAGGGTCAAAGGTGTGAGAGTTGGGGATGGAGGATTCCTTTACAGAAGTATGAGAGGCCAAGGGGTGGGAGAGCAAAAAAAGGGTTAACTCCACACTCCTGCTAGGCCCGAAAATAAAACGCTCCAGGCCACAGCACACATCTGACTCTTGGCTGCCAGCCAAGAACAAGGGGGGCCCAGAATGGAACAGACACAGACCTGCAGAGCCAGACCATAACAAGCGAGGCAAGAGAAGGCCAGCACAACTCCCCTCCCCCCACCAAAAAAACCCAACAACAAAGTATAGCCGGTGAGTTTTGGGGAAAGTCGAGGAGACCACAAAAAGCCGGTTTAACTGGCACAAAAAGCACCAGGAACAGAGGTCATGGAATGGAACACCTCTGCAAAAGCCCAGGAGAGCACAGCAGATTCTAGGATGCCCCTGGACCCAGAACAGCACTCCCGTCCATCCTTCCCCTCCTCTTCTTCTTACGTTACACCCAAGCCTGGCCAGTTTTGGGGTAGTGCGTGTGTGAGTATGAAAGTGGGTTAGCGCTTGGGGCTCTAATGCTTTCTTTCTTCCCCTGAGTGATGTGGGAGCGTTCCCAGCACTCTCTGCTGTGATTTTATTATTTTATCAATAAAGCTTTAAAATCTAGACACTTGATGCATTTTGTCATCTCCTCCCCAAACGATCCTGCAGCATCAGCCTACTCACCTGACGCTCCAGGCAGATTGGTAACAAAAATCTGCCACACCAGATCCATTTTCCCCAGCTGCATAGTCTCTGGTTTATTATTTATATTATGGTAACACCAAGAGGCCCAATTGAGCTAGGCAGTGTGCACACAGACACGCCCTGCCCACAAAGAGCTTACAGGCTGAAGAGACGACAGAGGCAGAGGGCAAACAAAGGCACAGAGAGAAGTGGCCTACCTAAGGTCAACCAGAAGATCAGTGGCAGAGCAAAGAAAGAAGCCAGGTCTCGTGAATTCCAATCCAGTGCTTTATGCACTAGAGACAATGCTACCTCACACGAAGACTTGTTTAAAATGTCACACAGATCTAGAGACAGAATCCGACCTCCTGTATAACAGGTCAAAATAGTTCATCCAGTAGAGAGAATGAGTCGTCTCTTTTATGTCAATGAAATCTATAAACCCCTACAACTTGACCTAGAACATACCTTGTAGAAAGATCTCCGATAGTCACTTCCCCGGGTAATCTGCTCCGCTGGTTGGTTACCCAGCTGCAACTTACTTCAATTTTCTCTTACTCATCTTTCAGCCTCTGCACTTTTGTCTGCGAGTTAAAAGGACCCTCTAGTGTCAGATATCTTCTCCTTGGGCTTCTCAGTGAGGAACGAAGCGGATGAAACAGATATAAAGAGGGTCACTATCATATCTCTCAGTAGCCATCAGCTCCACTTCTCCATGGCTACATGTTCTCTGGATACTTGTTTAAATGTCTCACAGATGCCGTCCCCTTCCTTCTAAAAAAAGCCCTAACTCACCCTTACACTCTATCTTAGCTTCTTGCCAAGCTCAATATAAACAGCTAATAAAATTACAGTCCCTCGCCATCTGCTCAAATCTCTTATTTATGCTGGGTTATTTATTTCCTCTCCTCTCAGGAGTTCCCCTCAGACCGAGTTCCAACTCAACCTTCTCTGAACCTAAACTGATTAGAACAGTTTCCCTGCCTGAATTCATTCGAGATGGCCTACTGTTCTAACTGTAATAATGAAAGCTTTCCCTTTTTCTTCTTTGACTAAAACCTTCTTTAACTATTAACCATGCAGTTGCCATGCCTTCAAATCACACACACCTACGTCTGTCCCTTTTCACAGGAAGCTATACAGGATCTGATCCTGTGCCCACTGAACTCAAGGGAAAGACACCCTCTGACATCCACTGTTGGATCAGGCAGTTACAGAGCAATATGCAACCCTAGCGCTATGGGGCTGGGCATAGGCCTATCTCCATGACATCTGGCTACCTTAGGAGAGTAGTTGTGGCCTTTCTGCTTCTAAGTCAGAACAAGGAGCAATGATCTCAAGTTGCAGTGGGGGAGGTCTAGGTTGGATATTAGGAAAAACTTTTTCACTAGGAGGGTGGTGAAGCACTGCAATGGGTTACCTAGGGAGGTGGTAGAATCTCCTTCCTTACTGGTTTTTAAGGCCCAGCTTGACAAAGCCCTGGCTGGGATGATTTAGTTGGGGATTGGTCCTGTTTTGAGCAGGGGGTTGGACTAGATGACCTCCTGAGGTCTCTTCCAACCCTGATATTCTATGATTCTAAGTCACTGGTTCAAATCTGGCCTCACTCAGCAGTGACTGAAAGTCATGACCATCAGATGGCTGTTTGGTGGCCTACATGAAATAAGTTGCTAGTCTCACTCCCAGGTCAAAACCACAGTTACCACCATGGCTGGCTGAGAGAGACCAAGGATTGGCTAGATCATGGAGGCTGAATTAAGCTCCCACCATCTAGAACTGGTCCAGCTAGGTCAGGGTGGAGGCAGATTGAATAGCATCTTCTAGGCTATCAGTGTGAATTCGTAAGTCTCCTACCAGAATATATTTTAAAACAATCTACTTAAAAACCTCATCCCCAGCCACAGGGTGCAATAATCCCCTGACAGTGTTTAAGGACACATCTACACTAAAAACTTAAGTCGACCTATATTAGGCCAATTGATGGCCACCACGGTAATTACTGCAGTTGTTCATGCCCACACTACCTTCCTTTGGTCAGTGGTACGCGTGTGGAGAGCTGAGAACCCAGGCTGTCAACTCCACTCGTAGTTCTCCGATGGGAGCCCAGCTGCCCCATGGGCTCCCAGCCCCCTGCTGGGAGTGGGGCAGCCTCCCGGAATCTCGCCTCCCTGCTCAGAGCAGGACGGCCACCTGAGCTTCCAACAGGGAGATGGGAGTCAGGAGCCTCGGTGCAGTTGGGCTCCCAGAGGAGAGCCAGGAGCCTGGGCGGGCAGCACCCAGGCTCCTGGCATGGAGCGGGGAACCAGGACCCCAGGAGCAGCCTGGCTCCAAGCAGGGAACCTGAATAGTAGCCCAGCTGGGAGTGGGGATCTGGGAACATGCATGGAGCCTTAAAATTGACAAGAATGATATTCAACAGCCAATATAAGTAACACAGTGTCTACAGGGACATGGTGTCATCCTAACTACACCAACATAATCCCTATACCTCTTGTGGAGGTGGTGTTATTAAGTCAGTGTAGCAGGGCACTTACATCAGCAGGAGGAAGGCTGTAGTGTGTACATTGGCATAGTAAGGTTGACATAAGCTGCCTTATGTCAACCTAACTGTGTGGTGTAGGCCCGGGTTAAAAGGTCAGAGTGATCTCCCTCTACACACTGATAAAATAGACAGGTTTGACATTGTTACTGTTTTCGTCTAGATAATAAAATGATAAAGGGTCCTATTTGAAGGAGGAGGAGTGTAACAGGCTGTTAATAGTAAGGCCAGATTCTGCTATAAAACTGGAGTATCTCCATTGGTTTCACTGGAGATACTCTGGCATCACACCTTTGTAACTGAGGACAGAATGTGTCCCACATCTGCTTTCAATGCCCTCAGGTGGAAGTTCTAATTGTTGTGCAGCTTAATAAAGAAATACTTATTGGATTACATTACCCAGAATCCTTATGAATGTAAACCTTCTGCCAGGTGGAGCCAGCAGCAACAAGGGCCGGGTTCGGTAGCTAGGGGTTCCCTTTCACCAATACAACACAAAACCGGCTCGAGCCCCCATCCAGTGACCTGGGACCATTACAAACCACCCCCTGGGTGTCTCTGAGAGTCAATGCTTCCCCTTTTGCAAACACAGAGTCTGCGTGTAGCAAAAACTTTTAATAAAAGGAGGGAAGAAACTCAGCATTAATTTGGGAAAACAGTGCAACTAGGGTTCATAAACATAAATAATGAGCAAAAGACCCACTCCCAAGTAAGTTGGGCAGTGTCTTTCCCCTCAGGTTCTTAAGTCCAGCAATCCAAAAGTCCTTTTAATGTGCCCATCCCTTCTCTGTACCCCACTCACAGTTTCTGTCCATAGTTCAGAGGTTCATCCGCACAGTTCACCTCCCACCCAGGGTGCAAGGGCAGGGGGGGTAAGGAGGTACCTTACACATTCCACTGCTCGGGCACTTGCTCGTCGCCCTGTTGTCCGATTGTCATGCCTCTCTGTGGGGCTCTGCTCTGGCCCTCTCCACCAGCCACCCACTTGCCAAGATGTCTTCAGGGCCCACCACTTAACACAGGTCACAGTGATTTCAGCTGTTAGTAGGGGAGCCTCACTGCTGGTGCATACTGGGCAGTTTCTTACAATAGAGACGCTGTCTCAAAGTAGGTCTAATACTTAGACCTAGGTATCAGTGATTTCAGCATGTAACAAACCTCTCAATGGAGTCTAAATTAGCTAGCTCTTTTATTATACCATGGAAGGAGAAAAGCTCAAATGGTGTCTAGGACCCTTAAACAGAGCCCATCCCCCCAGGTACAGGTACCTCTTCCCCACCATCTCTCAACTCATTGGGCTTTGGAACCCATATCCTCGCCTAGTGAGTGCCATTTAGTTGAGGGTGAGTCCCTCCATTGGGGTATGCCAGGTACAGTTCTGCTGCCTTTGGTTCACACAACAACCCTTTATTACTCATGCCCCAATAACAAGGAGACTGGGGATCCAACACCAGCCACAAGTGATCATTTGGGCAAGCAATCCCATCATGCTGAGCACCTAGGCAGGGTGGGTGTGCCCACGCAAACGAGATCAGCTCTGAAGCCTTTTCCATAACTCACCACTAGATGTCAGGGAAGAGCTCATTCAGACTCTGCTTACACGTAACATCTTGGATCAGGTCATTATGAGGCCTGAACCCTCGACTTCCGAATATAAATACATGAGCCTTGACTACTTGAGCAAAAGGCCAGTTCTGTCAACTCAGAGGAACAAACTGACTCATAATACACTGTGGTCCAGCCACCAGGCATTTGGGTGCAAAGACTGCACCTGCAGGTGTACAGAATACCACAGCAAGCTTCTGATACATGAATGAAAGTTGATGATAAATGCAACTTTGCAAATGATTTTGCAGTTTTTCATCAATAGATGTGTGTAACACATTGTTTCAGCATGGTACCATCAATATACGAGGGCTTGTCTGTGGAGGGCAATCTGAATTAATTTTTAAAATAGATTAGTTAAACTGGATGAAACTGCTGTGTGGACACTCTTTCAGAATTAAAGTGACCTTAATCAATTGCGCATAATTCACTTTCAAAGTGAATTAAGTGCAACTGAGGCTGGGTCTACACTACCCGCCTGAATCGGCGGGTAGAAATCGACCTGTCGGGGATCGATTTATGGGACGTGACAATCGATCCCCGAATCGACGCTCTTACTCCACCAGCGGAGGTGGGAGTAAGCGCCGTCGACGGGAAGCCGCAGAGGTCGATTTTGCCGCCGTCCCTACAGTGGGGTAAGTCGGCTGTGATACGTCGAATTCAGCTATGCTATTCGCGTAGCTGAATTTGAGTACCTTAAATTGACCCCCCCCCCCCGTAGTGAAGATGTAGCTTTAATTAAGGTGACAAATTCGGAAGGAGTGTTCACACAGCAGTTTCATCCAGTTTAACTAAGCTACTTTAAATTTACACCTTTAGGGTACATCTACACTACAGCGGGGAGTCGATTTAAGATACGCAAATTCAGCTACGTGAATAGCGTAGCTGAATTCGACGTATTGCAGCCGACTTACCCCGTTGTGAGGACGGCGGCAAAATCGACTTCTGCCGCTTTTTGTCGGCGGCGCTTACTACCACCTCCGCTGGTGGAGTTAGAGCGCCGATTCGGGGATCGATTGTCGCGTCCCGACGGGACGCGATAAATCGATCCCGGAGAGGTCGATTTCTACCCGCCGATTCAGGCGGGTAGTATAGACCAGACCTTAGTTAATTTGGTGTAATTTCCCAGAGCATCCCTATGTAGACAAACCCTAAGGCTAGTAATAAAGAAGTGAGATACAGTGCAGCAACGAAGAGTAGCATTTTTTATCCCGCTGTAAGCTGATCCACTAATAAGCCTGTTCTTTTAATGTCGTACTTTAACGGAGAGATTCCAAATGAAACACCCCGAGGAGCTGACAGAATTTACTGTCTGATAAACAGCGAAAGACCTCACCTTCTGTCCATCTGCCACCACACATATAGATTTTGAACTGGGAACTGATGAGCCAGAAAAAGTGCAGTTTGCTACAAGTTGCTATGGAGCTCTGCACAGGGACAGATAGTCATGTTTGTTCTGGAATAAACCCAAGTGTTTCCTGTAACTGTTGATTATGTTGGACCGGTGGGGGTTGTGTAGGTGTTTAATTCACAGCTTTAAAAAAAGACTTTCAAGTCCAGTTATGTTCTGCAAAGAGATTCAAATACCAATTGTGAGAGTCCATATTTATTCTCTACCAATGACCAGCAGATCAAATAGGCAAAAGTTCCAAGTCAAGTGATGATTTCTCTACCTGTCAGCATCACAAATTCAGCTGGGGGATCTGGAAATCAAGCTGTGTCTTTTCGGAGCTGATATCGATCTAGGAATAAAGACTCTCCAGTCAGATCTCAGACAGGTAATTTTCATGAGGACATAGGAGGCCATTCTATGTTCTGCTTCCAATCCCATGACTCGCATGTAGAGTGGCAGACCCTAAGCTCAGGTAAGTCATTGTAGCTCCATGAGCTTGCCTGGCTATTAAGCTGCATTATTAAAATGTGTGAATGCTTGAGGTGGGATCCTCACTCTCACCCCCCATTCCAGCCCTTTTACTGTCTGTAAAAAGGCTGGAGGGACTTAAAGGGGGGTCTAAAAGCCCCATGTCCGGCTGGAAGACGACTACCCTGGCACAGGTACTATGGAGACAGCCCCAAACTGTTCTCTGAGGACCTCCTCAAAAGCTGTGGCATAGTGGGGTGTGCCACAGGTGGGCTTGGCAGAAAGAGTGGCACATCAAGGGCGGGGCTACAGCACTGTAGAGATTCTGGGCAGCACGGCAGACCATATGGCAGCCGTGGGGAGGCTGTCATAACTTATAGACAGCCCCAGAGGCCTGTCTATATTACACCAGGGGCCTCTGCAGCCACTGAAACAGCCCAGGATGGGGCAGGTACAAAGATGGTTTAAAGCCACCTTGCTAGCCCTGCCTCTGGACTGTGATTACTGTGCTGAGAGTCTAAGCCCTGGTCTACACTACAAACTTATCTCCAGGTGCAGACCGTGTTATGTTGACAAGCGGGCTTCTCCCATCGACATAGCTACCATTTCTTGGTGAGGTGTAGTGAGGGCCGGCTCCAGGCACCAGCGCAGCAAGCAGGTGCTTGGGGCTGTACGGGGAGACTTTGGCAAACCAGTAATGTGCCTGGAACCACTATGGCTTATTGTTAAAGCCAGCCTAGTCAGCAAGCTGTAAATTGGCCATTCAACAGTCTCAGCTTGACCAAGGCAGGAGGGGAGGGGGGGTTTGGGGTGCCACAGAAAGGGCAGCTTGACCCCACGTCCTTCCTGATAAGAATTGTGTTGAAGTTGCTGATACATGCATTTTAAAAGAGCAGGATGTGCCCCAGGAATGTCTATTGGGGTCTCAAGGCTGCAAACTCTGAAAAAACCCACACCTGGTTAATCAATAATCAGAAGGAGCCTCTTGCTTGCCCATGGGAACTGCTTACTTAACAAGTTTTCTTTAAGGGACATGTCATTCTATTACTAATGTATAAATAAGGGGAAAAGCTTGAGATAGTTGGACTCATCTGGGGACTCTTTTGGACTCTTTTTGGACTCTCCCTCGGGATACATCTTGCGGTCCCCACCAGCAGACGGAAGATTTGGCCACCAGAAGCCTGCCGCTGTGTCACTCGAAAGCCACATTCAGCTTTGGTAATTATCAAGGGTTGGGGGTGTTTTACTCATCTGGTTGCGGACATGTGTAAGTGCTTGAGACTCAGTAGCGTAGCTAGCGGGGTGCAGGGGAAGCAGCCGCTTCCCCTCACCCCTTTTCCCAAAAGCGACGCTTTTCCAAAGGCGGCCACCGGCCGGAGGAGCAAGAGGGGGCGCAGGCTGGCCGGAGGAGCGGGGGGGAGGGGCGGTCAGCGGTGCAGCCGGAGGAGGAGCCAGGAGGGGGCGTGGCCGGAGGAGGAGCCAAGGGGGGTGCCTTGCTCCACCTCCTCTTAAAAGCTGGCTACGCCACTGTTGAGACTAAGTAAAGTTTAGCTTTAAGTGAAAGCACTCTTGTGTTGTCCTGTTTGTGCCAGCCATCTATCGGTCGGACAGCCGGGTCTCTCCTGATTTATTTCCTGACACCACATCACACAGAGTAAAAGTTACCAAGAGCTTTGGGTTGAAAGAACCTCAGGTAACAGGGGCGGCCGACGGAAAGGGGCGGCACGTCTGGCTCTTTGGCAGGAATTTGGCGGCGGGTCTCTCAGACCAAATTGCTGCCAAAGAATGAAGCGGCATCAGTAGAGCTGCCGCCGATCGCGGCTTTTTTTTTTTTTTTTTGCCGCTTGGGGCGGCAAAAACGCTGGAGCCGGCCCTGGGTGTAGTACCTACACCAATGGGAGAAGCTCTCCCGTCGGCACTGGTAGCCTCTTCACGAAGCACCTCTGCAGCACTGTAAGTGTAGAGAAGCCCTAAGAAGAGCGGCGCGCACTCTTGCCCAAGGTTTTGTTGAGTCAGTAGCCGCACACACGTCAGAGACATACTAGGAGCCATTCCATTGCTCAAAGTTTTTCAAACGGAAAGGGCGGGAAAAACGTTGACATTTTTCACAAAGTTGCAATGTTTTGTTTTTCAAAGAAAGCCATTCCTTTTGTGCCTTTTCCTTTCTTTACTGAATGCACCGGCAAAAGCACTTCCGTGGTTGCTGAAATCCGGGTAAGTTTTTTGTTTAACAAAATGGACTTTTTTTTTTTATTGGTGTTTCATTAAAAATTGTAATAATAAAAAAGTACAAAAAATGGACACCCCCCCCCCCGCCAATGAGGTTTTTTGGAACACTTCAAAAGGAGAAAAAAACCCTTTGGAATGTTGGTGAAAATAAGTATTCGTTTTTCATTGTCTGTGGTAAGAGGATTCCATTTTTACAAGGCAATATTTGCAACCATAAGTGCAACATCAATATTAGCCATCAAAGTAAACTGGGTGATTCCATGGGTTGCAAAATTATACTATAGGCCAATGATTCATTAGCTCAAGTAGTTCATTGGTGGAAGTGATAACTGGTGACTAGACAGATGCTAAGGGTAAAATCCTGCTCCCACTGAAGCTGATAGAGTTAATCATTTGCCCTACGCCTTTTGAATAAGATTGAGGTATGGTTGGACCCCACTCTCACAGAGTTCATTGGATAACTTTAGGAATGTGTTATTGAGAAAACTTAAATTAAATGATCTTAAATTATCCCTTTTTTAAAAAAAGATGAGTACTGGAAACCAAGCAGACTTTTACTGACTTGGTCTTAACATAAGAACGGCCATACTGGGTCAGACCAACAGTGGCCAATGCCAGGTGCCCCAGAGGGAGTGAACCTAACAGGTAATGATCAAGTGATCTCTCTCCTGCCATCCATCTCCACCCTCTGACAAACAGAGGCTAGGGACACCATTCCTTACCCATCCTGGCTAATAGCCATTAATGGACTTAACCTCCATGAATTTATCCAGTTCTTTTTAAATGATGTTATAGTCCTAGCCTTCACAACCTCCTCTGGCAAGGAGTTCCACAAGTTGACTTGTTCCACAAGTCTTGGCGCCTGTTATGTCCAAGGATCATGGTAGACAAAAATTCTCAAATGGATGGATCCACTGGGTTTAAATCTTGTTTTGCACCAAGGGAAAAAATTACAGTGCAAACTTAACGCACCAGAGAATTGAAGCTCTAATTGTGTATGTGACAAGTATCAATGCATTTTGGAAGGGTACAGTAACTCTACAAACGCTAAACAAATACGAAGTGGCAAGATTCACATCCAGGCCCAGATTTCCAATAGCCCCAAATCTGGGAGCATTCGGATCCAGAGATCTGATCCATCCTCAAGACAGGGGCTAACTGCCAAACTCTGGAATCTGGGCTCAGATTCCAAATCGTTCTCTCCCCAGAGTTCAGTGACGTGTGGACCGAGGAATTCTATAAATAACATGAAACATGGAACATTGTGTATCCATTGGGAGGCCAGGCGGGATGTAAAAGTTATTAAAATCTGTGTTACTACTATATACTAATTGAACTTTTCTATTACAGCAGTATTGTACACAGTTTTATTATGCCTATAAAATTGTGGCTGCTTCACCGGGATTTCAGCTACATTGTCGACGTTTTGTGTGAATACGAGTCCTCTCGAGCTTGCTGAAGTGAGTTGACATTATCAATTCAACACGTCCCGTACTTTTAACAGCGATATAAGATTGGCTTAACTGGGGTTTTTGCTGTGGATTCTGGTGTCGTCGCTGCAGGTTCCATTATATGAAGCAAACACTGGAGATGAATACCTGATTTTAGACTGAATGCCATTCTGACAATTTGAAACTGATCTGAAATGCCATCGAGGTAATACAATAAAAGAGAAAATTACTCCTCTTGAAGTAGCCGCAAACATTTCATAATACATCAACGTATCTATTGGAAGCACAATGTTCATAAATCAGCAGATGCAGGCAGAAAAAGTAATATGGAACCCACCAACTCTTTCTGAGGTTATAGAAATCTTTTTTTTTTTTTTTTTGCCTCAGACAGGAGAACACAGAACAGAAATTAGAGGTAACAAACTAGCTCATTTAAAGCAAGAATTAGTTTAAAGCATCATCCAAAATAACAATGTTTTGCACTTTGAGCCCATAGCCCATTTCAGCCGATCTCAAAGCATTTTACAGCGTATAAGCCATTATTCCAAGGACCCGGTTCATGTGAACATCTGCCGTTGCTGGAACAGAGGGCATATCCAATAGAAATCAATGGACAATCTCCCACTGATTTAAACTTGCTCAGAATTAAGTCCTGCCCAACAACTCTGGAATGGAAGGAGTCCATTCTATTACCCACCCATTCAGAACCAAGTAACAGCAGTTTAGAATGGATGCGGTTATCCCCATGAGACACGAAAACTCAGAATGGTCTCCAGCCTATGCAGGAAATAGACTTGAGATCTACCAGAATAAGTGTTCAATATATTGGGCCTGATTACCCTACAGATTTGTCTTTCTGAACAGCATTTTAATATGAATATAATTAAGGATGAGATACTTATTCCATTTCAGTGGAAATAATTCTATGGAGCTAATTTGCAGCTTTTAAGCACAAAGACTTTTTCTGTTATTTGCTTTCCTTTATTAGTTAAGCTGTACTTTTGTAGTAAGTGGTTTGATAGGTTTAGATCCCCTTCACTGTAATCCACTTTATTACATTATAATAAAAGCTATGCAAGTAATGCTGGAGAAAAGCTGAATCTATCCGCAACTTCTTGCTGGCAGCTCTAAACCCATCAATGTTTCTTTTGGCATTAGCTGGGGAAGACAGTTCAAAAACAGTACGTGAAAGAGATTGTAACCAGGCAGCTGCCTCCCGAGTGCTGCCCCTGGGTCAGGGGTGGCTCCTGCAGCCCCTTGCCTTTCTCCCCCTCTGCAGGGTCCCGTAAGAATGTCACACAGTCTTTTTCATGGGTAACACCATCCCCGCCTGGGGCTGATTTAAGAAAAGCGGTACAAAAGGATCCTCAAGCTCCCCAAATAAAGTCCACCACCACCACACAAATGTTCATACTCCGCTTTGGCATCTTCTAGCTGGAAGCTCTGTTCTGTCCCAGTCTGTTCTCCACTAAGCCATCATTCCCAGCTGGAGTTTAGCCACCCCTGTTTCCAGGCCCAACTCATTCTCCCAGTCCAGGGTCTCTTGCAGGAGCCGCCTGCTCAGTGCAGCTCTTCTCCTGTCTCTGCTACAGCGTTCTCTTTTGTAAGGCCCAGGTGCCTTCCTCTGTGGCCAGTTGGGCAACTGGTAATCAGTCACTGCCCTCCTAAAGGGGCCAGTCGCCATGTGACAGAGACCAATATCTCCTCCCGTTGGTTACCAAGACATCATCCAACCCTTACGTTACCCCCACGGGTAATCTCAAATCATTATAATTGTTTAGATTGGTCCAAGTGGTTATAAGCAGGAGCAATGGGGTGAAACTCAGTAAAGGAAAAAAATAAGAGGGTTGACTGAGGGTACGTCTATACTTATCTCCGGGTTCGGCGGTAAGCAATCGATCTTCTGGGATTGATTTATCGCATCTTGGCTAGACGCGATAAATCGATCCCGGAAGTGCTCGCCGTCGACACCGGTACTCCTGCTCCACGAGAAGAGTACGCGGAGTCGACGGGGGAGCCTGCCTGCCGCGTGTGGACCCGTGGTAAGTTCGTTGTAGTTCGAACTACGATACTTCAACTTCAGCTACGTTATTCATGTAGCTGAAGTTGCGTATCTTAGTTCGAACTGGGGGGTTAGTGTGGACCAGCCCTGAGGAAAGTTCTTGATGATGAGAGCACTGAACTATCAAAGAGTCTCCCAAAGGAAGTAGTAGAAGTCTTACTAAGGCCAAGAAAGGAAGGATAGTCTTGTGGTTAAGGCACTGGCCTGGAACTCAGGAGATGCGGCTTTTATTTCCAGTTCTGACTTTGTGTGACCTAACTCAAGGCACTTGTAGCCATGTAGTAATTATAACGGTAATCATAAGATAAAGGTGTAAGGAATTGATAGCAGAAATGCAAGAGACCTACAGGACTAGACCTATAACTAGGGCCTTACCAAATTCAGTCCATTTTTGTAAATTTCAGTCATAGCATTTTAAAAATCTTGAATGTCACAGTTTCAGATAGTCAAATCTTAACTATCTTGGGGTTGTAACAAAGCATATGTATTTAAAACTGCGAAATATAAACATGTAAAGCCCTTAAGACTCAGCATTTCTCAAACTGGGGGTCCTGATCCAAAGGGGCACGCAAAGCTAATGGGTTCAAGGTATTGCCACTCTTACTTCTGCACTGCCTACTGAGCCGGGCGGGTGGAGAGCAGTGGCTGCTGGCCGGGAACCCAGAGGTGAAGGCAGTGCCACCACCAGGAGCAGCGCAGAAGTAAGGGTGGAAATACCATCCTATCCCACCTCTTTCTCTCCTGGTTTTCCCTTTCATGACCAATCTAGTGTCTGGTCAGAGAATATTTCAGACAGGTATGATGATGTTATAGCAAATGCAGGCCAACATTTTCAAAAGTGTCAAGTTATTTTGGGGGCACCTTAAAGGGACCTGACTTTTCATGGGGTGGATTCTCAACACTTGGGGAAAGTCCTTGGAGGACTCTCTCAGATTGCTTACCTGAAAAATGAAGTGCTCAGAATCATTAGTCAGTTTTCACAAGCTGGCCACAGTTCTGTTCTTGGGTTGGGATCTTTCATGGCTGCTGAACTGATAAGGTCATTGTAACCTCAATACAACGTTCACCCTATTACCATACAGAGAGTGCAGCACTGTTCCTTATCAGACACTGATTAAAGGGTCAGCAAACTTCTGATTCCTCATGACCCTCTAGGGCACAGTCACCACTGGAACGCAGCCAGGTTTTCTCATCTGACACGCTCCAAGATACAGGGTTTTAATCACAAAACTGCAATGCTATCTCATTAAAGAAAAAAAACCAACCTTCCAATGATGCTAATTGACCTTAATCTAATGTGATGTGTAGTACACTCAGCACGCAACTCTGGGAGGGAAGTAATGGAAGAATAAAAACACCTCTTAAATCTAAATTATATTTGAAATAGCAGATTAGATTATTTCCAATGTCCTCAAACAAACCTCTACCCGCTGAAATTTATCTTGAGATTTCCAAATGCATTAGGGGTTGTGACATGATAACAGTAATGTTTTATAAGATAATCTACCTCGACTATTCCTCGGAAAAGGTATTCAAAGTCACACTTGCAGTTTCATTATTGATGTACTGTATTCCTTATGCCTGCAGGGGAATGGTATGTTGTGGCATGCCAGCAATGATGTCTTTTGGGGGGTTTTCACCAATTTGCTAAAAGGCCTCTTTAGTTTCAGACCCAATCTGCCTCATGGTACGTATCACAGTGCCTTCATAAATGAACCATTTTAAACCACTATTCCTTATTCTATCCATGGTCCAAATAACATGTGTTTTGACTTCCCATGCTTGGAGAGAAGGATTTATCTGATGTACTAGGCACAGAAGTATAATATAAAGAAGTCCTGAGTTCTAGATCGGACTTTTCTACATAACCTGCCTGAGGAGACCTACATCAGGACCAGGGTATTGAATGCAGGTGTGCCAGCTCCCTAGATGGCACCACTCGCTTCTGTGCCACAGCACTGCACTAAACCAGCACCTCTCACCAACAGCCTTACTCTTAAAGGTTTACAGCCCCATGACAGCCACGCCCCCAGCCCCTGATTGGCTTGACTCACAGCATTCTCATTGGGTACCTGGCCTATATAAAGACCCCAACAGGACACAGAAGCTGTCTGAGCAACAAGCCATTGCCTGCTGGTTGCCACCTTGCCTACCTATTCTGCCAATCCACCCCACTACACTGGATCTTCTCACCCGCTGTGAGAACTCTAACCACTGTTCTGTACTGCCGCAGCCCATATCAGCCTCTGGGTGTTACAATCTAGCAGAGAGGCCATTGGACTGGATGTCAGGACTGGATTCTATTCCTGGCTCTCAATTTACTTCCTTGTGCCTCTGTTTCGTCTCCCACCTTTCAACTGTCTTGTCGATTTAGACTGTAAGCTCTTCAGGGCAAGGACTTTTGTATGGACATTCTTATAGAACACCTAGCATAATCAGACTCTGATTATGGTTAAAGACTCTGGTGTTAATATAATACAAACAATAAATAGTAATAACACTGACCACGTTGCTGCTGAGGTTAAGAATGAGCAGATATTATTTTATTATTGGTATTGCAGTAGTTCTTGAGTCCTCGATCAGGGATTGGGACCCCATTGCACGAGACATTGTTCATAGATATAATAAAAAGATAGGGTTGTCAGCTCTTTAGAGGAGAACCAACGTATAAGACAAGAGATCTATATCACAATAAGGACGATCAAGATGGTGAATATTTACTCTCTCATTGTGAACATCATGGAGGAAGTGAGTTTTATACAGAAGAGAAATTCATACATTGAATTTATGGTTTTGATCATAGGTATCTGTTTTTCCCCAACAATACATTTTCCCCTGAAACAGGCAGTACATATGCATCTGAATCAATACTGCATCCAAAACATTGTCAGTGGAACCAACAGATGCATAATCCGTTTCCTCTCTAAACAAATTGATTTTCAGCACTTTTCTGCTAGCTTCAGTAGCTTTCATCTACAAAATTATTTCTTGCCTGCTGGCTCCAACAGTTTTGCATTTACATGCTGACATCTTCCCTTGGTTTTCAAGACTGGACGTACCTAATGACCCAAAGAGCTCTGATTTGCATTAATGCATTTAACATTTAGTTCAAGCACATTCCCTTTTTGTTTACCTTTGAGCAGTATAACTGAACTCAGGAGATCTCCAAACCACAGATTGCCACAGTGATCTTTTATTACCAGTAGATAGTTAAGTATATTGGTATAAATAACTTTTATTTATAGAGATATAAAAAGAGAAGAAAACCCACTGGCTGATTTTCAGAGCTGCCGTGCATCTAGAATGGCCCTGGAAGTCAACAGGATCTGCAGCTGCTTTGAAATTGTTGAAATTCAACAAGCCAGTATCAAGAACAAGTGCCAGAGCCCTATGATTCCATCACGGCTGCAGGAAAGGAGCATTTCTTTTACAGGAACTCAGTATTGTTCAATGGAACATCTCCTGCAGTACAAGCAACTGCCTTCATATTGGTGGAATTTTAAAGGCTCCAAGGATAAAATCCTGCCCCACTTAAGTCAAAGACATAGCTCCTATTGACTGCATTAGGGGCAGGAATGGACTTCAGTACATGTAAGGTATGTGTCTCTCTGGGGAGGGAGGTAAATCTATTCCCCAAAGACAAAGGACAAGCTAACTCCTCTAGCCAGGTGTCCTCAAACTTGATGGGCAATCACCTGTCAAGCGGCCATTCTTTGGCAATGAAGGAGACAGGAATGGGTCGATCTGCATTTTAGCAAGCAACCACATGGAGCCTCTTTCACCAAGGGACTCCTTGTCTCCATCCTCACAGTGGGAAGAACCTTTGTCTAGGGGTAACCCTGAGTAAGATGCATTTCAGAGGGTAATAGGACTCTAGGAGTGAGGAGCAAAACCACTCCAGGTTCTCTCTCTCTCACCTAAGAAGACAAAGGAACCAGCCCTTGGACATTGGGTGGATGGGATCCTGGCCAGAGAATTTGGTCAGCCCTGTTTCTGGGAACCTGTGGTGAGGGTTTTACCTTGAACCAAGTGTAGTTTGTTAAGTTTTAGCTACTAGAAAGTGTTTCAACTATATTTCTCTTTCTGACTTTAATGCCTCATAACACATTTCTGACTTTAATGCCTTATAATTACATTCACTTAAAATCTCTCTCTTTGTAGTGAAATAATCTCATTTTATTCTGTAATCAAAACTAATCCAGTGTTGTGTTTAACCTGAACTGTTTGGGTAACTCCAGCTAAAAATCAAACTACTGAATATTGACCCTTACAATCTGAATGATCCAGGACAGTGAGAACACATTTTTAGGAAACTTGAGGACCGGGAGTGTGTTGGGGTCACCCTGCAAGTGGTAACCAAGGCTGGTGGAAGCCAAATTGTGACTGGAGCATGCTAGTAGGCTGCAGCTATACACAGACATTCAGGGTATGACCTGCATGCTACTTGAGAGGGGCCCAGGTTGGGAGCTAAGGCAGCAAAACATGGTGAGGCACCCCCGGTGGCAGGGCAGGTGGTGACACAACCCCTCACTAGTCTGGATTGCACCCCAGAAGGTGCCAGGGCTATTTAGGACTAGAGCTCACTCCAGTTAAAGGCAATGGATCAGTGGTGTCTGGGAGCCTTGACAGAGTCCTTCCCAGCCACTCCCAGAAGAGTTCCTTCCTGTTGGCATAGATACTGTAGTTTTATTTTATTTAGCGTGTACATAGTCATCTAGCCAAGAGATGAAATCTTTAGTGGCGTGATGCAGTTCTTCTAGGCCGCAGCTGCACAAAAGGCTGTCACGAAGGCCGCAGCGATACTGGTTGGCTGCACAGAGAACTTGCCCAGTTCAGAACCAGTTCAACAGGGACCACTGACAATGGGGCAGGTCAAAACCAGGCGGACAAATTGAGGGTTCGGTGATGAGGGATTATAACAGATTGTGCAGGTCATTGTACAGCGGCAGGCTTGAATTGGCACATACTTTCTCCAGTAACTTGCCAGTGGCAACCTCTCGTCTGATATGAGGAGAAGCAATATTGCTCAGAACTGGAAGCCATGGGAGTGGGGTCAGATGCAGGATCCTGGAGATGATACGCATGGCAGCATGTAATTGTGTATCCACCAGTTTTGTGTGTGATGATTGACTCCAAACTGGTGCGCATTGCTCCGCCACCGAATACGAGGCAGCAAGAGCTGACATCCGCCGAGTTGAAGCACAGGCACCCCATGATGAACCTGCCAGTTTGCTAATGAGATTGTTACACGTCTTAACTTTAGCTGCTGTCTTCTTCAGGTGGTAGCGCTTCTTCAGGGCATGGTAACTCAGTGTGTGGTCTAAGGTCACACCTAGATAGACCGGTTCTACTTCATGCTTCACCTTCTCACCATTTAGATAAACATTCAGTTCTCAGGTTGTGCCGGCGTGGTGAAGATGGAACAAACTGGACACTGTTTTTATGATGCTTGGCTGGAGGCGCCAAGTTTTACAGTAGTCAGCTAACTTTATCATGTCCTGGTTTAAGGTGGCATCAAGCTTGTGAAACATCCTGGGTACCGCAACAGATGTCGTCTGCGTAAATGAACTTTTGTGACTCCGTTGTTGGCAGGTCATTGATGTAAAGGTTGAATAGAGTTGGAGAAAGCACAAAGCCCTGGGGTAACCCATTGCTCTGCCGTCTCCAAACGCTTGTCTTCTCCCCCATATGAACTGCCTATCATGGAGGAACAGTTCAATGATCCCTGTGACCCAAGGTAGCAGGACCCGTGATACCTTCACGAGCAGGCCAGTGTGCCATACCGTACTGTACACCGCAGGTAAATCGATGAAAACAACACCTATTTTCAAGTTTCCCTGGAAGCCATTTACAATAAATGTGGTCTGCGCAAGTACTTGGTCACATGTGCTACAGCCTCTGCGAAAGCCGGCTTGGTCAGGGCATAGGTAGTGTCTACACTGAAGTGCTACGTAGTGGTTCAAGTGTAGACAAATCCGTATCTACAAGTTGATAATTTTTTTTTCCAGATGATTCTATGTGTGTCCCTTGGCCCAATCCCTCAGCTGATGTAAAGTATCAAGCTCCACTGACTTCAATGAATACAGAACTGAGTTCATAAGATTCCCATTAAATCTGCTTTCCCCCTAATTTATGGATTTCCCCCTCTCCTTCTGCAGCCTGGCTATAAAACGCTACATTTTTTTGCATGCTCCTTGCCTGAGCGACAATTCCTACCCCCAACCAATTCTCTTTCAATTAGCAAGGAAAATTAATTTTCACACTTCATAGTCTCAGATGAGAATGACAGAAATGCTTAATGTTTGTTAAATCTGTCAATGTAAAAAAAACACCCCACACACACAGGAAAAAGGAGGCCCTATTTTCCGAACCCGCTCCCCAGGAGCTCCTGGTTAGGGATTGACGTGGAGTGGCCGGCGCGCTGCATCCGTTTGTCCTCAGTAATAGCAGGTGGGTGCTGCCCGTTTTTGAAATTCAATTCTATTCATACATGGAACTGGTAACCGCGCAAGCTTGAAAACCTGATGGTGTGCACCTACTTTTTCATAAGGAAAAAAAAAAGAAATCTAAGTGACAGCTCACAGTCAGTGTTTAATGGATGATCATGAAAATGAAATAGCACCATATCACACACATACACACCCCTGGACACACGGTCTCACACTTCACCTCAGCATTAGTTCCTCCAAGTGAATGGTAGAGCACAGACCGAACAGCCTGGAGAAGTGTATGCTGACACCCTCTGAGCTGCTCCTGTTCTGTGGACGATTCTAGGAGTTAGGCCTTGAGGCTGTTAGCTACGTTCATTGAAAATTAAAAATAAACGTTGCCTAGCACCTTGTGTCATAGAATGACATTGTCACTCAGGATAAATCATTCATACAGGGCCTGCTTCTCAGCTGGCATAGCTCAATTGACGTAATAGGAACAAAAGATTTGCCAGACTGAATCAGATCCGTGGTCCTTCTAGTCCAATATCTTGACACTGATGATGGCCATCACTAGTCGCTTCAGAGAAAGATACAAGAAACTAGGGTGACCAGACAGCAAATATGAAAAATCGGGCAGATGGCGGGTAATAGGTGCCCATATAAGAAAAAACCCCGAATATCGGGACTGTCCCTATAAAATCAGGACATCTGGTCACCCTACAAGAAACCCAACTGTAGGCAGATATGGGATAATCGGCCTCCCATGAAGGGCTCAACCCAATCCCTTATAGTTAGAGATTGGTTTAAGCCCTCAAACATGAAGTTTTTTCCTCTTTCCAACACTTTTTATGTTAGCATGAGCTACTATAACACTGGATACTCTTGGTATCCATATAAATATCATCTCTCTCTCCTGATCTTAGTAAGCTCTTGGCCACTGACATCCTGTGGCAGTGAGTTCCACAGTCTAATTATGCACTGTGGGGAAAAGTATTTCCTGTTATAAGCTTTGAATTTGCCACTTTTTTCTGTTTCATCATTGGTGCCCTTGTTATTGTGCTGTGTGACAGAGAACAGAAGCTCCAGATTGATTTTCTTGGACTTTAATGGCGCTACAACAGTTCACAACAGCTGTGAATCTGGATGCTGTTCCCATGTAGATCAAGGCCTCTCAAACTTTTCCAAGATGTGGACCACACTGTAATAGAGAATGATATTCTTCTAATGCTGTGCAGCAGATGGAAATGAGGAGAGCCAGTATGCACCATTTGACCAGCCAGTTCCCTACGGACCACAATTTGGGAACTGTTGCTGGCTATAGGTACAGGCTACAATTTTTAAAGCACTCAGCGCCAGCCTAACTCTGCTGCTGGTGAAGACAGTCATAAAACTGCTATTCACCTCAACGGGAGCAGAGTCAGGTCAATACTGAGTGCTTTGGGGCAAGCCCAGTGGGAAATGTTAGCCCCTCATACTGCACGGTAACACATTTCTTATTGTATCTCAAGGTGCATAAGACCTCATGTCTGACCAACATCCTCAAAGCTCTTCCTTGATATTTCCTAACGGACATGTACCATTAAAAGTCTGTCCTGCTGTTACGGAGGAGTTCATCGAAGTAGGAACACACATTACACTGTGTGACGCTGACAGACCGGGTGCCAGCTCTTGCCAAGTCTGTAGGCGTCAGCTGAGCACGGACAAATTCATAGCTTGGAAACCAGACCAGTTCATCTGTATGTTAGTATTGTGCAAGATAGGTATCAGACTTGCAAGAATGTGTTTGGTATTTAGGCTCTATAAAATCGTAGCAAGTTGCTGCATGCATTAATCCTGTAACGGCTGTATCCCAAGCTATAAGGTAATATGAACATTTTGCTTTATAACTAAAAAGGTCTGCTCTGAATTTGTGAACCTAGGCAGGAAGAGTGGTTCTCCTGCACATTAAGAAGGACTATCAAGACTAAATGGGCCATTGTAGGACAAAAACCATGTTGATTGCCCCATCCACCCATGAAGAAGTTACACGTAGGAACAATCATCCCATCGGTTTATACTCTGGGGGAAGGGCATATAAAGATGCTCACAAGAAGAAATGGTTCTCTCTTTGCTGTTCAAACTCGCACAAGGGCTAGAGCTAAGAAACAAAAGGGTCAAAATGGGTTAGCCCTAAACGACATTCAGTATTGACAGATTACTGCATCGCTGTCACCTTTGGGCACCATAGATTGCAACTCGTTTGTGCTTATACGTTCCCTGCTTTAACCTGTGCATAACTCTCGCATTTCTTTTTTCTAGTTAATAAATCCTTGGCTAGTTACTATAGGATTGGCTACCAATGTTTGTCTTCGGTGTAAGATCTAAGGTACAAATTGACCTGGGGTAAGTGACTGGGGGAGGGATAGCTCAGTGGTTTGAGCATTGGCCTGCTAAATCCAGCATTATGAGTTCAATCCTTGAGGGGGCCATCTAGGGCAAAATCAGTACTTGGTTCTGTTAGTGAAGGCAGGGGGCTGGACTCAATGACCATTCAGGGTCCCTTCCAGTGCTATGAGATGGGGCTAGGAACAACCTGAATCTTTGGGGTAAGTGACCGTTTATCGCTAAGTCCAGCTTGAACTAGGTCACAAGATAGACTGGAGTGGCCAAGGGGACGGACTGTGATTCATGATGAGATTGTAACAGGAGTTCCCATTTGTTACTGGATTGGTGAAATCTAGGTACAGCAGTTTGGGGTCTCTGCCCTGCTTTGATAGTCGGCCCTGAGGTCGACACTCACAGTCATGACCCACTCCAGACAGCGTGACACGCTGGCGCCGTATAGCAGAGAAGGGATATGCACCACTGTGTCATGTGGGGCTAATTGCCCTTCTCTTGCTCAGTTGCTGCTGCGTGACCTTTAAATATCACAGGGGCTAAATGGTAAAGGAGAATAATAACAATGATATTTTAATTTATTTGTGAATTATTTAACAGGGCTATTTATATTTGCCGGCTTGAGCCCTTTGTCACTGGAAGGAATCATAACACCGTCTAGATTTGCTATATATTATTTTGCACTTTTCAGTCTAATATGCTCCTGCTTTTAACTTGTCCCCTGTCATAGAAAGGATAGATTGAAACAGAGTTGCTGCCCTTTCCATTAAGATTCATTCACGCAGGGTGAAGGTCACCCCGAGGCAGAGAGCCACTCCGAGGTCTACTGAGCAACTTTAGCTGCACGGGGGAGAGCAGCCAATCAGGGAAAACTGTACCCCACTGTGAACCGCAAAAAGATTTGTGCTCCAGCGCCTCATAGGTCAATACGGAAACCCATGAACGGGACACGGCAGGAGAGGGGACCAGTGACTGGGGAGCAAGGAATCTGCATATGCAGAGATCCAGTAGTCTCAACACTAAATGCTTCTGGCTGGTGCTGGAACATTTTTAATAGTGGGGGTGCTGAAAGCCAGGCCCCTTATCCCTGTCCACACCACCCCTGTCAGAGCTGAGGCCAGGAGCAAAGCCCCCGGCGTGGGGCGGCAGCAGATCCCCAGGCACGGGGTGGCCTCAGAGCCCTAGGCATGGGGCCGGCAGCCGGGACCCCAGGTGTGGGGCCAGCAGCTGAGACCCCGGGGGTGGGGCCGGCAGCTGAGACTCTGGGGGCGGGGCCGGCAGCTGAGACCCCTGGGGTGGGACCGGCAGCTGAGACCCTGGGGGTGGGGCCGGCAGCTGGGAGCCTGGGGGTGCTGCAGCACCCCTCGTTCCCACACCTATGGGCTGGAGAAGCTGTAGCTGCTTTTCCAATAGCTACACCAGGGGAGCTGGGAATTTTTTTATAGTGGGGGTGCTGATGATGGAAACCATGTATTTGGTGTTTGTTATTACTGCTTCAAGCCAGGGGGTGCAGCAGCACCCGCAGCACCCCTAGTTCCAGCACCCTTGATAGCAGTTGGATGATCCAGGGTCCTAGCCCTGTGTTACAGGTTTGGATTTTACTACCACAATCCACCTCTACTCCAGCCATTTAGATCAGATTTCTTGTTAGTCCAGCTACATAAAGTTAGCTAACACAGCAAGTGCTCTTAGCTGAGGCAGAAGAGGCTAATTCTATTTCAATCCAGGCACCCCAAATCCCTCCCCCCCTTCTTGTCTGGTCACTCTATACTCATCTCACTTACCCAATATACTCCCCTTAGCCATTTGCCCCTTAATGTTCCTAGTCCCACTGCAGCTTGGCTTGGAAGCTTGGGTCATTACATTATTTTCAGTAGCCATGTACTTTTTTAACGGCTGTCATTTCTTTAGTTGCCTATAACCCAATTTCAGTGTTCAGTGGAAGCAGTGCATCTGTTTCTTTAAGACAATTATTAAATTAATCTGTATCTAAGAAAACAGACAATCAGAGAAGCTTGACGCATAATCAATAAACCCGGAATGCGAGGAATGGAAATTGGATTTGGAAGATTAACAAATCTTGCCGTTGAAAGATTGATTCTTGCATAAGTGTTTGGCTTAATAGGGAGACCCAAGGGGCCCGTGCAATGGTAATTAGCAGTATTGGTTAGCAAGAAATATTAAGATAGATAAGTGAGTTATTGAGATCAGGGATGCGGGGGGAACGTTCTCTGTTTTGCTTTTTCAATGGGCAGTAGGTCTCCCCCCAAACCTCATGGATCCAGACAAATGAGAGGCCCTTTGGCTGCATCCTGGCTCCAGGGCCCTGTTTCTTCTGCCACACTGGAAAGACCGAGTGGCCATGAAGGACATAAATCCACACCGTGTAAAGGTTAAAGCATAGGGGTTTATTGCACACAGCGCTGGCGGAGTGTCACCTGGCTTATTAGGCTCAGAGACACTGTCAATCAATTGATTACAATAGAATATATAGATTTTCCATGGGCGGGGGAAGGTGACAGGGTAGGCAGTTCCACACCCCGGGATAGGTTTTGCAGCAAGACAAGATAGCACAATAGCCAATGGTTAAAAGATTACACAATGTCTCCGCCCATGGTCTTAAGTTAGCAAGTTAACATTTAATTAATACTTTGATAAAATGTTATTAGTATAAAATATATATGTTGAATTCTGATTTGGGGTTCATAGGAACGGAGCAACTCCTTTGATTGTCCAACAGGTACATTCCTAGGGATTAAAGCAAAGAAACAGTGAAAGGATATGGTAATACAGATTGTCTCCTTTATGTCTTAAGGCAGGGCATTGGTCCCTTGGAAGAGAGGGGGAAGAATGCCATATCATTATACTGACATCTGCCAATATTTCGTAAACTCAAGGTTGGATCTGTGGGAAGACTGTTTTCCCTTCAGGAGAAACATAATAGGAACAGGGATCCTTTGTTCAATTTGAAACATTGGATGAAACATAATTATTCAGTTATTGCTTTAACATCTGGCATTTCTACTGACCAAGCGTATCTTAGCAAAGGCAATGTTATCTTGTTTATTCTGCTTTCTCTTAGCTAATTACTATTAGCTAGGCCTCTGGTCTCTTAACCAAACTCTGGACTTTGGGTCTGGAAAAGAGCTGGAACAAGCCATATACCAGGTTGTTATATAACATGCACATGGATTTTAACCCTTCAGGCCAGAAGACAGTCATCACTCTTGATCAAGCCTTATTGCTGGAGAGTAGGGTGGGCTCAGAAGGGACGGCCATCCATGGCAGTGGATATAGAATCATAGAATCATAGAATCATAGAATATCAGAGTTGGAAGGGACCTCAAGAGGTCATCTAGTCCAACCCCCTGCTCAAAGCAGGACCAATTCCCAGCTAAATCATCCCAGCCAGGGCTTTGTCAAGCCGGGCCTTAAAAACCTCCAAGGAAGGAGACTCCACCACCTCCCTAGGTAACGCATTCCAGTGTTTCACCACCCTCCTAGTGAAATAGTTTTTCCTGATATCCAACCTGGACCTCCCCCACTGCAACTTGAGACCATTGCTCCTTGTTCTGTCGTCTGCCACCGAGAACAGCCGAGCTCCATCCTCTTTGGAACCCCCCTTCAGTTAGTTGAAGGCTGCTATCAAATCCCCCCTCATTCTTCTCTTCTGGAGACTAAACAATCCCAGTTCCCTCAGCCTCTCCTCATAAGTCATGTGCTCCAGACCCCTAATCATTTTTGTTGCCCTCCGCTGGACTCTTTCCAATTTTTCCACATCCTTCTTGTAGTGTGGGGCCCAAAACTGGACACAGTATTCCAGATGAGGCCTCACCAATGTCGAATAAAGGGGAATGATCACGTCCCTCGATCTGCTGGCAATGCCCCTACTTATACAGCCCAAAATGCCGTTAGCCTTCTTGGCAACAAGAGCACACTGTTGACTCATATCCAGCTTCTCGTCCACTGTGACCCCTAGGTCCTTTTCTGCAGAACTGCTACCTAGCCATTCGGTCCCTAATCTATAGCAGTGCATGGGATTCTTCCGTCCTAAGTGCAGGACTCTGCACTTGTCCTTGTTGAACCTCATCAGGTTTTTTTCGGCCCAATCTTCTAATTTGTCTAGGTCCCTCTGTATCCGATCCCTACCCTCTAGTGTATCTACCACGCCTCCTAGTTTAGTGTCATCTGCAAACTTGCTGAGAGTGCAGTCCACACCATCCTCCAGATCATTAATAAAGATATTAAACAAAACCGGCCCCAGGACCGACCCTTGGGGCACTCCGCTTGAAACCAGCTGCCAACTAGACATGGAGCCATTGATCACTACCCGTTGAGCCCGACGATCTAGCCAGCTTTCTATCCACCTTACAGTCCATTCATCCAGCCCATACTTCTTTAACTTGGCGGCAAGAATACTGTGGGAGACCGTATCAAAAACTTTGCTAAAGTCAAGGAATAACACATCCACTGCTTTCCCCTCATCCACAGAGCCAGTTATCTCATCATAGAAGGCAATTAGGTTAGTCAGGCACGACTTCCCCTTCGTGAATCCATGCTGACTGTTCCTGATCACTTTCCTCTCCTCTAAATGTTTCATAATTGATTCCTTGAGGACCTGCTCCATGATTTTTCCAGGGACTGAGGTGAGGCTGACTGGCCTGTAGTTCCCCGGATCCTCCTTCTTCCCTTTTTTAAAGATGGGCACTACATTAGCCTTTTTCCAGTCATCTGGGACCTCTCCCGATCGCCATGAGTTTCCATGGCAGTAAGAGCCCAAATTCCCATCAGCTCATCTTGCTCTGCAGATGTTGAAAGCTACATTTTATGCCCCTTTGACGTGAAGTGGTGGCACTAGGCATAAGCAGACTAAGTAATTGCTGAGGGCCCCAAGCAGCTCCCAGGGGAGGAGTCCCCATTTAGCATTATCCCGAAAATACCATTCATCTTGTTTAATGTGGACTTGCTAACAAGTGTATTAGTAAGTGTTGTGCGGATATATTTATTTTTATTTGTGGAAATAATGCAATTATTATTGTTTAGGGACCAGTGAGGAGCAAAGGGACAGCAAAATATACCCGATTCCAAAAATCAGGTAGAATAGTTTGGCTGCACAGTTTGCTAGCATGGCCAACAGCTAGGACTTTGGGGAAGGGTGAAAGGGAGAGTCTGTGTGGTTTAAGTTCATGAGTCAAGCAAATGAGGCAGTTTGGGAGTTAGAATCTTCTTTGTTTGTCTAAAGCAAACAGGGGTGCACTTTATTGACCTATACTATAAATGAGCATTTGGGAGTTCTATTGGGAGCAATACAATTTCCTTTATTTAGCTGCCATCAGTGTCAACAGAAGCTGAATTATGCATGGGGGTAATGATACTGTGTTATTCACTTTTAGTGACTTTATTAAAAAATGGAGAGAAATCAATATGAGCTGAAGTACGGAAAAAGCACTGGGCAGCTTGGTGATCTGAGAAAGCAGCCAAAGTC
Source organism: Chrysemys picta bellii (assembly GCF_011386835.1). Taxonomy (NCBI): domain Eukaryota; kingdom Metazoa; phylum Chordata; order Testudines; family Emydidae; genus Chrysemys; species Chrysemys picta. The sequence continues at coordinate 6,270,639 of NC_088801.1, read as the reverse complement.
ATTTTAATAAGACCTCGGCGTCAGATTTGATTTTGAAGATTAAGTGAGCTCATGCTTCAGAAACTTGGTGCTTCAGAAATTGTTGAGCTGTGTTAAAAAGTTAGGGAAGAGACTTTGAAAAGTCTTCTTATTTTTTCTCCCTGTTTTCACTGCGGTTCAGTTACCTCATGCTGTGACCTTGTCAGATTTCACAAGCTCAGCCCTGATTGGTTCCTTGGATGGAACATCTGAAAGAAGACTCAAGGTGCTGCAGGAAGTGTGGTGGGTGTTTCAGTATATGACATAGTGTCAATACCAAGCTCATGTTTCCCCAGTTAAGTCAAAGGAAGCTGCAAATTCAGAGAGCCACTGAAAAAAATCAGGCCCTAGACATTTGAAGCTGAACACCCCAAAATTGAAGCCCATGTAAAATGAATCTTGTTTCTAGATGAAGACTGTGAGATTAGTGGAAACTAGGGGTAAAATTGTCACTGCTACCTAAAGGTTTTGCACACCCAATTCCTGCAATAAATTATTGAGAATTTCGTACCCAGACCCACTAGGCAATTTTGAAAAATCCCACCCTAGAAGCAAAGGGAAGAACATAATACACCACTGGATTCAGGTTGGGGAGAGACGCTAGAGAGGTGACTGCCCAAAGGAGGTCTGTGTGTGTTGGGGAAGGTGAGAGGGAGTTAGGGCATCAACGTTAAAAGGAAGGAAGGAAGAAAATAGGCTTGGGTTAGGAGAGATCGGAGACAAGAAAGAGTGGTGTGAAGAGGTGTTCACCCAACCTGAAGGGATTAAGGTGACTAGATGAGCCAATTAACCACAGAGGCTGCAGCTGGAGGAGGAGCCAGGGGGCAATGAGGACTCATAATAGGATGACACTCACATGGACAGGAACAGGTGGGGCTTGTATAAAGCTAGGTAGCTGAGGGCAGAAAGGGGCTGCAAGGAGGAGGGCTGCAGTCACTCTCTGTGAGGCTAGGGAGAACAGGGAGCTTAGCCCAGTGGGAAGGGCATACCTGGAGAAGAAGGGAGAAAGAGCCTGATAGATGCAATATAGGAAGCAGTCCAGGGGAACAGCTGCAAGGTGTGGGACAATGCAGACCTTAGCCACTGGTTGTAGGGACCCTGGGCTTGAACCTGGAGAAGAGGGCCTGGGACGGGTTGGTTCAGATAGACTTTGCTACACAAACTTCCGAGACAGGGAAAATTACAGTGACACAAAGAGGGAGCAGTTGAGTTCTGATGGAGATAGAGAGAGACAGATTTGAGCACTTGCAGGAAGGGGCATAAGACTGTCAGAGCCAATCACCAGCTGTGGCCACAGGAGGGTGCCCTAGCACTGAGTGAACCCTGGGACAGGCGGGTTGAAGAGAAGACTCCGAAAGTATCAGCTTTGATTTTTTTCACGTGGTAGGAATAGGTGGTGGATATTAGGATACTCAGTTGATTGGAAGGGAAAGAGATGGATTTGGTTTAGGAGTTGGGAATAAGGAAAAGAGAGGAGGGTGGGAATGTAAGGAAGATACATTGAATCAGAAGACCAAAAAAGAATCATCTTCCAACATAAACCTCTTAGATTTGGGGGCGCCAATTCAAACCAACTCACTGAGCCTTTTGAGTTCAATCATCACTAATAAACTGAATTGAAATTATTGTCCTTTAGTCTTTTTTTTTAATAATGATCCTTCCAGGAAATGTAGATGATTGACTTTGCTAGAATGATCCTTTCTATCTTTTTATTGCAAAGTTCAGACACCAAAATATTGGAGCACGGATTACACTGCTGTAATGTAGCACAACGGGTCAAACATTAATTATTTGGATTTCGCCCTGTTTTCTTTTGGACCGTAATAATGCCTTCAGTGTTATCCGGACGTGATTGACCTTGTGTGCTTTGGTTCCTGTCTAAATCAATACAACATCTTGTGATGTTAGTTTCCTTTGAGCTTCCTTCGCTTTATCAGCTTATCATGCATTTCTCCAAATACAAAATAATGAATTTATGGACTTAAGCGAACTCCTTTTATTAAGTACTAATTATTGAATTAAGATCCAGGCTTTACAAGGAATGATGTATTGAGAGCCTCTTGGTCAATGAGTGCTTAAGAAGGCATTTATCAGAAACATTTCATGAAAACTAAACTGGAACTGCATAAAGGGCCTCATCCAAAGCCCATTGAAATAAATGGGAGGCTTTTCCTTGACTTCAGTGGGTCTAAATGCTTCTCTTAATGTAGTTAATTAAGAGGAGCCACCTTTATTTATTGGACTGAACTTTTAATCTCAGTTTTGCCCTAATTTTCAGAAGTGAGTTGCACAAGCTCAGCATCCCTGAAAACCTCGTAGTGGGCCACAATAGCAATCATCCATATTCTCTCCCCAGGAGCAGACCAGGAAGCAGATTGTGACTCAGAGGTGCTGTTATTGACCTGGATTCTCCACTCCGTTACACCATTTTTATTCCAGGGTAACTCATAGGCTTCAATGGAGAAGTCCTGTTATTTTATAACTCCTCTAACAGAAGAGACCACTTCTAAAAAGATGTTGCTTCTAGAAATAACCTCTATCTTAGGGTTTTTATACAGCCATCCAACAACATAATATTTGAGCATCAAAACACCAACCAGAGTTGCCTTATACCTTGAATGCCTTCTTGGAGACATATGGAAGGAAGGATTCTCATATGTTTATTGCACGGGACTGGGACTTGGCAGAAGTAAGTTCAATTCCTACTTTGCCACAAATTATAGCTCTGGCCTAGGGCAAGATATAGGTTTGTGCCTCTGTCTCCCCATCTGCATGATAAGTAATCTCTATCTACCTCCCACGGGTATTTAGACGGTTAACTCATTAATATTTGTAAGACGTCTTAATATTCTTGACTGGAAGATGCGACACCAATGTCTTGTTATCAACAATCAAGCCAAATCGTCTACCAATGATAATATTTTACATGGTAACCGCCACTGTTCCAGAGGTAGACTGAATGGGTGTTAGCAGCAACGTTAGCAGAGTAATGGAAGGATCTTGGATGGTAACATGCAAACTGATACACTCAATGCAAACAAAGTGAAACGTTTTGCACCATTACTACTAGTATTGCAGTAGGAAGTACCAGCCCCAAGCATGGACCAGGAGACAATAGGGCTAGAGGGCTGAACAATACTTCTAAAGTTTGGCATGTAATGCTGTATTCAGGCACCTAAATACATGGCCCGATTCCCCAGAAATACTGACTGCCTTTTGTGACAGCTATGGCAATTTCCTGCAATATCTTTGGGAGATCTCACTGCATTAAGTTTATGTATCATTGTGGGACAGGGATTGCATGTAATTCCATGGGGGAGGGTAGCCACAGCCCCTCCAAGCACTAAGCAATGCAGGGCAATTAGGCAAATTCACTCAAGCTGTAACACCTGCAGAGAGGCACCACCTCCTGGGGAGGCTCTCATATACTGGTTCAAATGGGATTTTCCAGAGGCCAACAGACAAAGAAAGGACTTTTGGATAAACGCCCTGCGTCTAAGCTGACTCAGGTCCTTCGCTCTGATCCAGCGACTGGATGGGACCTTCTGTCCAAGGAGAGGGCCCAAGCCTTAAGGACGGGTTGGAAGTACATTTTTGCCAAGGTCATACAAACTTTCACGTGGTTGCATCACATTCAGAAATTGTCATTAATTTTGGAAACTTTTTTGTCAAATCTATGATGTATTGAGAGGCTCTTGGTCAATGAGTGCTTAGGAAGGCATTTATCAGAAACATTTCATGAAAACTAAACTGGAACTGCATAAAGGGCCTTTTTCCCTTCTCCAAGCTATCATTTTTATTAATGGATGCCAAACTGAACTAAAGAATGATTTTGTAACTCGGAGGAAAACCTAATGTTAGCCAGCATCACAATTATTATTATGCCTAACAATTCCAATGAAGAACCTAGACACTATTGGGCTCGACACCCTACAGACAAGTAACAAAGAAGATAGACCCTGCCTCGGAGAGCTTACGGTCTAGACATTAGACAGACTGCAGCAGGTGGACCAGATGGACGGATTGAGAACGGATGGTAGGATTGAAGTTTTTCATTACAATTTTCATATTGCTGTATATGGGACTTACATCTCAAACACAATATCCTGGAACCCAGCTGTTCTGATTAATATTTGCGCTATGCGGGGGGAAAAAGTCATTCTCTTATCTCCCGGTCTCTTGGAAGATGAATTCAAGTAAATATGTCAGTCAGAAACAGAAAATAACGGAGAAGCTTGTTTTCTTCTTGCCTATCATGAACGTGTTGATCCATAGAACGTTTTAATGAACAAGAATAGCACTTACCTTGAAATTCTTGAGTAGATCAGCGATTGCATGAATAAACAAAGGAAATAAGCATAACTTTAAGCACTACAGCTGAACTGAGGCATGACGTTTTAATTTCCTTGTGCCTCAGATCGTCAGGTAATTTGCATCACCACCACATAACAGCCTTTAGGATTCTGTTCTTTACTTTGAATTTTTTTTTGCTGTTTTGTTTCTGTGAAGTAGGTTCGGCTGAATTTTTAAAAATATAAATCACTTGCAAAATTGATTCCATCTGCGAATTTCCTCCACTGGTCTTGTTCCACAATAGCCCGTTACAATCACCACATTCCAAAGTACTGACTCTTACAGCAGTTAGTTTAAGGAAACATAATGATGATATATGAAGGTCTGGCATCAGGTGCACCAAAGATCCACATCTGCGGCTGATTTCACAGTCCTGTTCCTGCACTGGAGTGAATTAGTGCAGTTTAGTTAGCTGGGTCGTGCTGGGTTAGTAACTACAGTGAGCTCATGTGTTTGCAATGTTCAAATACCTTGACTCGGCGAATTCAATGCAGATTATTTGAGTGAAATAACAAAGAAGCTATTATAAGAGGAAGCTGTTTCATTTAAACGTGTTGAAAAACAGATAGCAAGATCTTTTGCCTCCGTGGATCGGCACAGCTTCACTGAAGTCCAGGGAGCTACAGCAGAACCTCCGAGTTACGAACACCTTGGGAACGGAGGTTGTTCATCATTCTGAAAATGTTCGTAACTCAGGGTAGGTCTACACTTACCCGGTAGTTCGGCGGCAAGCAAATCGAACTTCTGGGTTCGACTTATCGCGTCTTGTCTGGACGAGATAAGTCGAACCCGGAAGTGCTCGCCGTCGACTGCGGTACTCCAGCTCGGCGCGAGGAGTACGCGGAGTCGACGGGGGAGCCTCCCTGCCGCGTCTGGACCGAGGTAAGTTCGAACTAAGGTACGTCGAACTTCAGCTACGTTATTTACGTAGCTGAAGTTGCGTACCTTCGTTCGAATTGGGGGGTTAGTGTAGACCTGCCCTCAGAACAAAACGTTGTGGTTGTTCTTTCGGAAGTTTACAACTGAATGTTGACTTAATACAGCTTTGAAATTTTGCTATGCAGAAGAAAAACACTGCTTTCCTTTGTTTTAGTCGTTTACATTTAACATGGGACTGTACTGTATTTGCTTTTTTTTTTTGGTCTCTGCTGTTGATTGTATACTTCCGGTTCCAAATGAGGTGTGTGGTTGACTGGTCAGTTCGTAACTCTGGTGTTCAAAACTCTGAGGTTCTACTGTATGTTAATGTAAGGAATCAGACCCATGATATTTTATTCATCATTCAGCAGATGTTCTGGTCTGAATGAAATCTTGGCTCCATTGAAGTCAGGGGCAAAACTGCCATTGGTTTCATTGGGGCCAGGATCCTTTTTATGTTTCAAGTTAATTGGCCAGATTCTCTGTTGCCCTGCACCTTGTCGGATGCCATTTTCACCGGTGCAAAGTGAGACTAAAACGTCACTGAACCAGACGGATTGCATTTTACCCTCAGTTTGCACGGGTGGAAGCAACTGCAGAAGGTGCAGTGCAATGGAGAATCAGGCCCAATATATATTTTATATCTAACATAGCAGATGGCCACCAAGTCACTCCTGAGTCCCAGACAAACCACTATCGAGTCCTTAGTCACATATAAATCAAAGGGTTCTTATTCAGCTGTCACCCCCTTCCAGCACCGCAGCGGCCTGCCCCAGTAATCAATAGACCAATAGTCCCGCATCAGGCCTACCTTCCCTCAGAGATGCTCCGGCCAGTGACAGACTCCCAAGCAATTCCTGGGCCCCAGTCGGGTCTTTCACAGAATAAGAGCTACAGATTTGCTCGCTCGCTCTCAGTCAGCCACAAACTGAGCTGGGCTTTCCCCCCTTCAGCCCCTTCTGCCACGCCTGACATCTACTCCAGGTGTAGAAGTGTGGGGCAGATTGAACTCACAGCAGCTTGTTCACCCTTTCTTAACCGGTATTGGGACTGTATATCCCCTCACCAGCTTCAATGCTAATACATCAGTCATAGCAATTCACAAGCTGGACACTCATATTGACTATGCATGTACTGCATGAAAAGGAATGACATATTATAGCAGGTAACTGAGGAAGACGCATGCTAAGAATGCCCACCTCCAAGTCATCGACGAAATGTGAGACCTGTAATGTAAATCTAGCGGGGAAATCACATTTTTGCTACTGTATGCCGTCACCTTCTAATGCCAATAAAGCACTTTAGCTGATCTTATTTGTGTAGTTATTAACCATGCTGATCAGATTAATTGTGCATGATATTTATTGAGAATTTAACCTCTTTTCCATTCGGATCCTGAATTTTAGGAATGAATTAGTTATTTGGAGTTTATTTGCCAAACAGTTTATGTAAAAAATATCAGCCTAATGGTTGTCCATTAACCATCTCCCTTTGAGACCTGATGCATTCAAGTCAGCAGAAAGATTCAATGGGCATTGGATGAGGCTCTATTTATTATAAGGGAATTGATACAGCAGGTACATGATATAATCTTCCACTCTCTGACTAGGGACTTGTTTCATATGTCCTTGTGCTGCAGACCAGGATCCCATGTGACTGTTGCCCCTAACTCCCTTCTAGGAAATTTTCACAAGTGTAGAGGTCTGATCCATCCATCCTTTGCCCCAAATGCTGTGCATCATTTCTCCGCTTCCAAAAGATGGCAGCATTTACAGGTTGCTCTAGGCCTGACGTTTGTAAAGAGCTTTGTAACCTTTAAAAGTAAATGTTATTGTACAGTGGAAGTTATGATGATGATTATTAACATATAGAGGCCTTCGAGACTTGATGTTACTGAGCATGTTAGTTTTGTAGATTTCCCTCTTATACCCTTTCCATGGTGATGAGAGAGCTGCACAACTAATGTGATTCCGTTCAAAGATTATGTTCACGGCCACTCTGGTTATTGTCTTTCGACTGCGATTTTACTCCTATTCCTCAGTCAACTTCAGAAAAAGCAAAGAGGCTCATCTCTTGTATTACCCATTCAGCGCTGGCACTCAGACAGAAGTCTATTTGTAAACAAACAAAGGTGCCCAATTCTCCTTATCCTTGGGATAACCTTGGGATAGCTTTCTTCTATTATGGAAGGTCAGATATTTAATCATTTCCATTTCATATTTCATTCGGAATGTCAAGTGTACGTCTCCAAAAAAACTTTACCATGCTTATAGCGAAGGCTGTTTATTTTTTGAGTTGTCTGTGTAAACAACTTCTCAGAAGCACAGGGCCTTTGGATTACTGATTGCGTTATGGGCTGTGTTTAAGGACAAGAGTCAGTATAAAGTCCCAGACCGATCCTGCAAATGCATGGGGAAGGAGGTCATGGGAGAGGATTCCCACACCAGGAAACCACCTTCCAACCCACATCATACCATCAGTTTTTGCAGTGCTAATTCCAGAGCTAAAGTTAAAACAAGTTGATCTGCATAGCAGTCCCTTTCAAGGGATGCTTGAAGTCCACACTCACTATTCCAGTGCTTCCAGTGGGTTATATCAGTCATGGAACAGCAAGTACTTGTGCTGTCCTGGGATGCTGAGATGAGTTGAATCAAGGTGAAGAAAGTGAATAGGGAAATGTTCATTTACCCGATCACATAACACAAGAAGCAGGGGTCACCCAGGCAGCAGGCTTACAACCAACAAAAGGAAGTGCTTCTTCACACAACACACAGTCAACCCGTGGAACTTGTTGTTAAGAGATGTTGTGAAGGACAAAAGTCTAACTGGGTTTAAAAGAGAATTAGCTAAATTCATGAAGGACAGGTCTATCAATGGCTATTGGCCAAGATGGTTAAACCCAGGCTTCGGGTGTCCCTAAAGCTCCAACTGTCAGAAGCTGGGATTGGACGACAGGGGACGGATCACTCGATAATTGTCCTAGTCCCTTCAGTCCCTCTGAAGCCCCTGGCACTGGCCACTGTCGGAAGACAGGATACTGGGCTAGATGGACCATTGGTCTGACCCAGTACAGTCACTATTGTGTTCTTAGGTGCAGGGCCATCTCTAGACCAAATGGTGCCCTAGGCGAGGAGCACCTTCAGCACCGCCCACCTCTTTTGAACACCTTACTGCACCCCAAGCCCGGCGCCCCCTAAGTCCAGCACCGCAAGTGGTCGCCTGCCCCTAAGTCTGGCCCTGCTTCGGTGTTTTCAAAATTGATGGCCAGCCTTGGTTTAAGTGAGCGTAACTCCAATGAGCAGGGGGATGATCTTACTGGCTATTGTTCCTGTAGCTTCTCTTCCAGGACCTTAGTGACAGTGGTTAGAAAGCAATTCTATCTAGCAGGTGAGTAGTAAATAGTGCTTCACCATTCCCCCCATGTTCGCTGCAAAGATGACTGAACACCACGGGGCTAGATGTGGCACAGGTATGACCTGGTCTAATACAATATACCTGGCGACATTATATCAAAACAAGAAAGAGCGAGAGATTCCCACAGCTTCGGAAAGTTCTCACGTCCACTATGCAGCGCTACTCAGTAAGGGATTAAAGATTAGAGCCGTGCGTCTACCTTCTCACGTCCCATTCAGGAGGAAGCAAGATCATTTTGGGGCTTGCCTTGAATTTGTGGTGAAATAAAGCACAGCTTCTGCAAGCTGCTGAACAACCTCTGGAGGTGCTCAGCGCCCACGGCCAACTGCAAGAATTGATGGTTCTCTGCACGTTATGGATTCAGGTCCCCAGAAATGAACCCATCATTGATGGGCTTTCCTCTTGCATAGGACTCATGCACGGCACCCCTTCCCTGAACTCATCCTAACATCTAGTCCCTCGTTGTTCTCTTCCACTTGTTGGTGACAACCACTTATTGCACCGTGTCTTCACTCAGACTGCAAGCTCTTGGGGCAGGGTCTGTCTTTTACTGCGTGTCTGCAGAGCAGCTAGCACGGGGGGACCCTGATCTTGATTGGGGCATCTGGTTGCGGTCGCAATGCTTATAAAAGAATAAACAACAATGGAGCTGCCAGTAAGGACCCCACTGGGAACGGTACAGCTACTGAACTGGGACAGAAAGGAATGGCGTAGCTGGCAAAATGCAATGAGGAGAGGGCGAGCATATGGCTGGGAAACGTGTGCAGCAAGAGGAAGGAAAGAGGAGCAGGTGGCAGAAAGGGAGCATGTACTGGGAAAGCAGGGGGGAGAGAGAGAGAGAGAGAGAGAGAGAGAGAGAACCTGATTTTCATTTCAGTAAGGCACCTTTACTCCACTCAGGCTGTGCGGAGGGGCCTTAAAGTGACACTGCCTTATATTGCCACCCATTTTCACGCCCCTTTACACTGCCAGAGCCCTTTCTAGTCTCATCCCACTGAAAACTGAAGATACACAGAGACCTTCCGCATGTTCCTGTTTTGCAGGAGCCAGCCAGGATGTTCTGTGATCACAAGTGTGTCTGTGTGATGACAAATGAGAGGGGAAGGATCCAGAAGATTCTCTATTTTAGGTGCCTATCACTGTCGTATCTGAGCGCCTCACCATCTGGAATGTATTTATTTATGTTTGTACAGCTCCTAGCACAGCAGCATCCTGGTCCGTTACTGGGACTCCTAGGCAGTGTGAGAATACAAATAAATAACAGGTAGTGGCATGGCTAAAGAAGCGTCCCCCATGGACCTTCCAGGCACCCTGCCACTACCACTGTTCTCCCCGGGGGGAAGAAGTCTCTGTATCTGGTGTCTACTGAGGCGGGCTCAGGCCTACCGGCAAATTGTTTCTTCAATCCGAGGGGCTTTAGCCTCAAAATGTTCTGAAACAAAAAAGCAAACCCAGCTCAGTACGGTGCTATCCACCGGTCTTCCCCTGGGGCATCACTGTCCTTTCCTTGGTTTCCAAACACTGTCTTACTCATGCGTCGCTCGCTCTTTGGGGTTTAACTGCTCCTCCGACAAGCAGGCCTGTTTCTCTGCAACTCCGTAGACACAGCTCCCTCAGGACGGAGCAGCAGAACTCCATCCTCCTTCCTGGCCAATCAGCCCTGAACTGACTCTTGCCTTTTATTCCCCCTCTGATCTTGGTACTGGTGGCAGCTATAACAGGGAGGGACGAGGTAGGCCCAAAAGCTCTTCTTAACCCCTCCTCTGCTGGTATGGTACCTCCTTGCCCATCGCCTAGCCCCGTTTTGCAGGTGGGGAAACTGAGGCACAGAATAACTGCAGATGAAGTTTTCAAAAGCATCTAACTGACTAGCCTAAGGTCACCCAGGAAATCTGTGGCAGGAGGGAATGCAACCCTACCCTTCCAAGCCCCCAGGCTGGCATCCTAACTACTGACACAGCCTCCTTCTCGCTCCAAGCCACACTGTGGTAAAGACTCCCTCTAGAGGAACCTAGTTTAAAGCATGACCAAGAGGTGTCCGCGCCTGAAGCCTTCTGATGACTAGCTGCACAGCTACCGCATTTTGTCACATCGCTAAAAACTGTACATCTAAGGGAAACAGCAGGCCACCAGCCTGTCTGCTGGATCAGAAAATACATCGCTACCATCACATATTCCACTTTGGTTCGTTTGTGGGCGGGTTTTTTTGGAGTTTGCAGCTTGTGAAGATCTGATATTTAAGCATCAAGGCCTTCTTGCTTCTGAAGGACAACTGCAGCTCAAAGAGACGATTCTCTACAAAGCAGCCTTCGGGGAGTCACATCTAGACGGATGAGGGCTTGAGATGAAGATGGTTGTATTTTGTTTCGGTTTAGTTAATAGGCTGGATCAGAGTCAGTAGCACAGATGTGTTGCCGTATTGTCACTCAGCGTGCAAAACGTTTTCATTGCAGCAATTGCAGGCTAGTTTGTCACTTTCTTTCTAGTCCTGGCTAAGGGGCAGCGTGAAGGGGCACCACCCCAAGGACAAACCATCCAACAGAGCCATATTTCCTTCTCTGGATCCTGCCTTCTTCCAAGAAGGAAGTAATTTGATACAGTCATTGACCAACGGGTAGATTACTTTCCCCTCCACATTGGCTCCGCTGTGCTGGCTGTCACTTTGGGGTGGAGGGCAGGGCAAAACTCAAGGCTGCATCCAATCCTGGCCTATCTGGGCATGGGTGGGAAGTAGTTACTTCATGTAGTTTGCTTGCCACCCGCATTCAGAATTGCAGTTCAGGTAGTCAAAGAACGGCAATTTATGCCTCCTTTGTTTTCTTGTGCAGGTGTGTCGGGCAAGTGACAATCTTGCCTGTGGAGCTGCGTGTGCGCATGCACACACTCGCATTTATGTAGACGCTTATTGACTTGACATTGTTATTTAGTGATTTTTAAGCTGTCCCTGAATCACAGGCCTGACCTGCACTGACTTCAATGGACATTGGATCTGGCACTGTCTAGACTATTTGAGATTTTGGTCATTGCTGATTGATTGTATAATTTGCATTTAAAAAAATACAAATTAATAGCTTGGATTTGCAAAAAGTACTTACAAAAACACTATATAAAAGTAATTATTTTATTATAAAATGGGGCACTGGCAATGCTGCAGTTTATACGGAATAAATGAAAGTGAATATTTGTACAGCACCTGGCACAATGAAGCTTTGAATTTGACTGGGGCCTCTACATGTTACTGCAATACAAACAATTAATACAATGTGTCCTTCTGATCTAGGATAACTTCTCAGCTCATAAGCAATCTGTGTGCGTTGTGGTCTTGTTAAAATAGTGCTTTGGTTCTGTTAATACCACTTCTCTGTTGCTGCTATTAAATCCCAAATCCATAACGGGTTATTTTTACTCACTTTTAAAAATCACAAATGTCCTAGCGATGTTGGCTTTCCACTCTTAAGAGTCCCCTCTATTTGTTTTGCAGTTTATATCCTGAAAGCTCAAAGTGGATCCGCAGTATAAATAGTGAAATATGCATTATTTGTAGATGAAGTGGTAAATGCCGAGCTATCTCAATCATCTACCCGGTCATTATATGTGGAATGGAAATGCTGATACCTGCTTGAATGAGTGCTGAAAACGGTCATTTGGTGACCCTCACATTATGCCTTGTATCTCCATAATCCGTGTGAGCCATTTAGATGCTTCAGGTGTGCAGAGAAAAAAAGATGCACTTGAAAAACGCCAGACAAAACAAATCTAAACCGTTTCTTGATGATTTTGCTGTACACCAGCCTAGTGAGTGTGACCATGTCTCCCTCTAGTGGATGGTCCCAGCAACTATTCAGACGGCCACTCTCTTAATGATAGGAGAGATTTCCTTTAGCTCAAGTGCTAGAGGCTTCTGTTTCGGGTGCTGAGTTCCACCCCCCACTGATGAGCATGGTGTGTTTGTGAGCAGTCGGGAATGGCCCGTGACTAAGAGTCAATACCCCATAGGAAGGGAATAAAAGAGAATTGTCCCAGTTCAAAGCAACTGGAGAATGGGGAGGGCCCTTTGCTATTTATGGGCATCTTTTGTGTCTTTCAAAATCTTTGTGTTTGCTGATTTGGCTTCTAAATGTTTCTACATTTACCACCATTAAATAGATTCACAGATTCCAAGGCCGGAAGGAACCATTGTGATCATCTAGTCCAGGGGTCGGCAACGTTTGGCACGCGGCTCGCTAGGGTAAGCACCCTAGTGGGCCGGGCCAGTTTATTTACCTGCTGACGCGGCAGGTTCGGCCGATCGCGGCCCCCACTGGCCACGGTTCGCCATCCCGGTCCAATGGGGGCGGCGGGAAGCGGCGCGGGCCGAGGGATGTGCTGGCCGCGGCTTCCCGCCGCCCCCATTGGCCTGGGATGGCAAACCGCTGCGAGTGGGGGCCGCGATCGGCCAAACCTGCCGCATCAGCAGGTAAATAAACTGGCCCGGCCTGCTAGGGTGCTTACCCTGGCGAGCCACGTGCCGAACGTTGCCGACCCCTGATCTAGTCTAACCTCCTGTATAACACAGGCCAGAACTGCCCCCAAATAATTCCTAGAGCACACCTTTTAGAAAAGCATCCAGTCTTGATTTAAAAATAGTCAGTGATGGAGAATCCACCACGACCCTTGGTAAATCATTCCAGTGGTCAGTTTCTCATTGTTAGAAATGTATGGCTTATTTCTGGTCTGAATTTGTCTAGCTTCAACTTCTAGTCAGTTGATCATGATATAGCTTTCTCTGCTAGACTGACGAACCCATTACTAAATGTTTGTTTCCCATGTAGATATTTAGACTGTAATCAAGTCGTCCCTTAACCTTCTCTTTTTTAAACGAAATAGACTGAGCTTTTTGAGACTATCATTATAAGGCATGTTTTCTAATCCTTTAATCATAGTCATGAATCCTTTAATCATTTCTCTCTGAGGTGCGGCCTGTCATTGTTACCTTTCTCCAGGACTGGATTAAGCCACAGACATTGACAGTCTCTGCCTATGGTCTGGTGTCCTGAAGGCATACAATGACGTCAGATTCAAAGCTTCTTTCCCCCGCCCCCCAATTGTTGCTAGCCTTCATGGTTAGGAGGAAAAGCTAGAAAGCATGATCTGAGGCCTGTTCTACACTGCGGGGGGCGGTAAGAGGGGAGAATTGATCTAAGTTACGCAACTTCTGCTAAGTGAATAACATTGCTGAAGTCGAAGTACTTAGAGCTACTCACCACGGTGTCTTCACTGCAGTGAGTTGACTGCTGACGCTCCCCCGTCGACTCCGCCTGCACCTCTCGCGCCAGTGGAGTACCGGAGTCGACTGGAGAGCGCTCGGCAGTCGATTTATCGCGTCTTCACTAGACGCGATAAATCGACCCCTGCTGGATCGATCGCTCCAGAGGTAAGTGTAGACCTGCCCTGAGTGTAACTGAACTAGTGGTGTCTGCTTGAGTCTGCAGACAGCTTAGAGTAGTTGTGAGAGGTGTGAACTGTCCATATCATCTAAATGCATTATTAATAGCGCTGGGTGAATAATTGCTTTTTTTGATTTGTTGGCAATTTCAAAACGTTTTTAAAAAAACTCATGTTAGACCGAAAACAATTTTTTTTTCAAAATTTTCAATGAATTGAAAGGTCAAAACCAAATTGTTTCGATTTCAAGCATTTTTTTAAATGTTTATTTAAAAAAAATTAAAGTAAAGTAAATTTCCACATGAAATGTCATTTTGAACTGAAAAATCAAAACCTTTTGTTTTGAAAAACATTGAATTTTTTTCAGGATTTTTTTTTATTTTGTTTTTGTTTTAAATGAACAATTCAGCAAAACCAACACAAACTCATGAAACATTTCAGTGTCACTGAATCTTCATTTTTCACCTAAAAAGCGTTTGGGGCAAAAAAAATGTTGTCCAGATCCTATTAACTCTGAAACTCACAGCTCTGGAGGGATCTTGCTGGTGCCAGCCAAGCAGCGAGTACCTGTCATAATATGGGGGCAGTAACTTCGGTAAGACAACACTGATGCCTTTAGTGACCTGGCTTGATTTTTAATTTAATTTAATTTTATTTTGCTGGATTTGCAACCCTTTGTGACCCAGCTCCCATCCTCACCTCCATTTTAAACGCTGAGTATTATAGTCTCTGGGGCAGTGTTGGAAACCTGCGGCCCATCAGGGGAATCTGCTGGTAGCCCACAAGACAGTTTGTTTACATTGATGGTCTGCAGGCAAGTCCGCCCGCAGCTCCTGGTGGCCACGGTTTGCTGTTCCCGGCCAATGGTAGCTGCGCTCCACTGCTCTAGGGGGAAATCTTGTACAGCTCCCTGCTTGGGTGCAGAAGTCCCTGTCCATGGCAGAACTGGTGTGATTCTCCATGCAGAGAAGGCAGAATGACAGATTGTGTTAGGTGCTGTATAAAGACAGAACAAAAAGACAGATCTTACATTGTCTGGACCTCCCCTATGGCCATGTCCCTGTCATCCCTGTATGAAAGCCACTTCCAAGATAGTAGCAACCCCAGAAGTACTGACTCAAGTGATCGGTTTGCAGAGCACTTTGGGAATGTAAAGTGCTATGCAAGTGCTAAGTATTATTATTATTATTAAGAACAGCAAGATGTAGGACTATGGAAAAAAATTCAGCAGCTGGGACAGGTGGGGTCAGCAGATAAGCTAAAGCCAAATTGCTCTTGTGTGTCGCAGGGCCACCAGGAACGTGGTGCAATTTCACACTCAGCATCTCCCAGTTAGAAGCAGCCAGTTTCTGTCAACGAAGGCAGAACTGGCAGCTTGACTCCTGCTCTGTGTGGCTAACTTACGTCCACAGCCTCATGTCTGCGTACACACACATGCACACACACACACACACACTCTCTCTCTCTCTCTTCCCTAGATGTAACTAAAGCTTAAATTAACTAGAGCTGGTCAGAAAATTCCAAATGAAATCAATCACACCTGCCCCAAAGAGTTTAGAGTGTATGGCCCTGATCCTGCAAACACGTATGTACATTGTCCCATTGCATTCAAGAGACAACTCATGCCTAACATTCCTTTCTTGCATAAGGGTTTGCAGGATTGGGGCTCAAGTGATCCATAGAGCTAATCACCCTAAGAGCCTGTAAGAAGACAAATGCTATGTAAAGATTTTGTAGTGGGAAGCGCCAGATGGCGCTGTCACTCATAACATGTTCTTCTTCCCTAGCACACAAAGCTGATGAAGAAATGCTGTTGTGAGTTTATGATGCAATTTCTGCATAGGGAAGCAGTTTCAAATAGGGTGACCAGATAACAAATGTGAAAAATCAGGACAGGGGGTGGGGGATAATAGGAGCCTATATAAGAAAAAGCCCCCCAAATTGGGACCGTCCCTATAAAATCGGGACATCTGGTCACCCTAGTTTCAAACAGCAAGAAAGTTTGCTTACTGCCTTTAACTAGAGTCAGTTCTGGGTACAGTGTAGCTTTCAGGGATCCAAACATTGCTTTTTGGTCTGAGATTTCTGAGAGGGAGGACTGGCTGCCTGCTGGTTTGGCCGCTTCTCTTTAAGGCCTGGTGCATATAGCGTAATTAAACAAGAGGCATTAAGAAATTACCCAGACGCCACCCCAATGCTGCCTTCTGCCACAGAACACTAACCTGCAAGGCCTCGAATGCTACCACTCGGCCAAGGGGTGACAGTGTTATCTGGTTACAGGGTCGATGATGCTGAGCCTTAACCTTAACCTTACTATATGTTCCATTCTATGCATCCAAAGAAGTGGGCTGTAGTCCACGAAAGCTTATGCTCAAATCAATTTGTTAGGCTCTAAGGTGCCACAAGGACTCCCGTTCTTTTTGCTGATACAGACTAACATGGCTGCTATTCTGAAACCTTGGCATAGTGGTTTAAGGGGTATTCCATTTATTGTACTCACTAGCTGGAAGCAGTGACTAATGGGATAGAAACAGAAAGAACAGAGCCACAAACCTTGGTGTGTTTAACCAGATCTATGTGCATCATCAGATTAAGAGGCCAGCACAAGAGGGACATGTGGAAGAACAGGCCTGTACCTGCGGATCAGCCAGCCCTGAGTACAGGATGAGCCTGACTAGAGAGGAATCAGGTGATTGCAATGTAAACAGCAGCGGGAAGATACAGGGAGGAGTTGCAGAGACAGGAAGCCTGGCCATAGAGACTGTGCGGAACGGGGGCTGGTGGAAGGAGCCGGTCTGGCTCCTGCAGAGTTTGGCCAGATACAGCCTAGGAGCGGGGAGGTGAGGAAGGGAAGATGAGCTGAGAAACTGTGTGTTTGTTTTGGCCCGTTCGGTTCTGTTGAGTGACAAACTCTGTCGGCAGACCTGGTGAAGCGCCAGTGAAAGGGTTGAGTTTAGAAGGCCACAAGCAGCGTCCCAAGTTTGGGAAACACTGGACTAGGGGATTCATGAACAGTCAGTACTTTGGAAGAAACAATGTTTGAAAGCAATGGAGATTTGCTGATTTCCAAATCAACTGATGCAGGAAAGCTGGCCTACTGGGGCTAAATGCTACACAGGAAGGAGGACGCCCATCCACTGAAAAGCAGCGAGGTCGGAAAAGTCTCTTTGAAACTCTGGATTGGGGTTGATATGGGGGAAAAGGTTGAGCCTTACAATAGCCTATTGTTACCTCTGTATTCAGAAAACCTTTTGCGATGAATGTGATGAGTAGGTCAGTGACTCAGAGTCATGTCCCACTGCAACAAGGAAAGTTTTATTGGTCTGCGTGTCTGGCAGCTCCAGCTTCGGCAGCTAATCAGCAGGTAGAAAATATACAGCACTCAAGGGCAGGCGTGGGTGAGAGGATGGAAAGGGGAGACAGGCCATTTATCATCCAGGGCATCCGAATACAAAGAGAGGGTACAGCAGCCGCAGGAATGGTGCTTTATAGCACATAGGCAAAATCCTCAGGAAGGAATAACCTGCTCTGTGACCTGAATGGCTCATTAGACATTTACAGTGGAGTAGTTACTGCTTGAATTTAGTTGCCAATAGTTCCTAGAGCCCCACGGGGCTGACCAAATGACCTGCTCACGGACACCTGTGAGTGCCAGTGGTCCTCACAGGTAAAGGGAAGTACCTTCCCTTGCAAGAGTTGGTCACGGTTACAGTGTCGGCGCTTGGATAAATACAGGAAATGCTCTTGCTGGACACCCTTCTGGAGCCATCACCCCTGTGGGGACCCTGGCCCCACTTCCCTCCTGCACTGGTCCAGGGAGTGAGCCGGGAACCTGCTGCACCATCGTCAAAGACGATTCAGCTCGCACATCCCCAGTGGGCGTTGGAAAAGCAGGGCAGAGCTCAGCAGGGGTGGTGGATCCGAGGGAGGAGGGAGTCAGTGGATGCTTTTATTTATCACTGGGGATGGATTTTGTTTAACAGTGGGATGGATGAAACCTGACAGGGCCAGAGAAACCCTATTCTCCAAGTTTTTCTTTTGCCTCCTTCCTGCTTGGAAACCCGAGGGGTCAGATGATGGCACCAGACACTCAGAGTGACCTCTCTGCTTCCCAATCCTCTCACTCAGGAGAAATGCAGCTTTTCCATTACGTATGCTGCCTTTGAACCTTCGGCAACTGGGCAGGGATCTAGGTGATTTCTCTGCTCCTAGCACCGATGGTCCATTCCAGGCCATATTTATATATATTTCACTTTATTTTATTTCTACTTATTTCTACCAAAACCTTCTTTATCTCTTTGCGTATGTTTAGACTGCACACTAAGTTCAGGGTCTGACTCAAGTTTGAGCCCAACCTGTCTTGCATCCACACACCAATCAGTCAGACGTGGCTCAGTACGCACTCAGAACCCAGGACCTGCTGGGGGGGTGGGTCAGAGCCTGAGTTCCCCTGTCATTTAGCACTGTGCACACAGCTGAAGCTGCAGACTTGAGTCAGAAGGGCTGCATGGTACAATATGGACTCATTAGCATGGCTAAGAGACCTGGGGCCAGTCATTCTAAACACAAGTTTACAATGCAGTGTGGACACAAGCGCAGGCTTGGAAACCCAGAGTGCAGAATTGCAGGTCCCACAGACTTGGGTTTACAATCCAGTGTACATATATACTCTCTCTCTAGAAATAGTAGATAGATCTATCATTCACATATCCTGGTATTTTTCAAATCAGTTGTGGTGTTAATTATTTGGTAGTTAAAACTGAACACAGACACATTTTTAAATAAAATTCCAATCGCCACCCTTCCTGTGGGATTTATACTATATGCTTTCCATTCAGGGTTAGTGCCTACTACATTATCCCAGCTAATCCCTGAAGAGTTGATGGAGCTCCCAGCAAGAAATTCCCTTCCACAGGTTTGAAGATTCAAGGGAGAAATTCTCGTGTGTCAGCTGAGACCTATTTCACAGGCCTGTTCTCTTGGCTTATAAAATCAGAGAAATGTAGGTCTGGAAGGGACCTCAAGAGATCATCAAGTCCAGCCCACTGTGCTGAGAAAGGTTGAGAGCCACTGAAGCTAGACCATCCCTGACAGGTGTTTGTCCAACCTGTTCTCAAAAACCTCCTGTGATGGGAATTCCACAACCTCCCTTGCACGCCTTCCAGAGCTTAACTACCCTTAAAGTTAGAAAGTTATTTCCTAACATCAAACAAACCCAGATTAAGCCCATTACTTCTTACCCTCAGTGGACATGGAGACCAACTGATCACGGTCCTCTTTATGCCCCTAGCATTTTTGAAGACCGTTATCAGGCCCTCCCTCAGTCTTCTTTTCTGAAGACTAAACATGCCTAGTTTGTTTTTAACCTTTCCTGATTGATTGAAGGTTTACAAACCTTTTTTCTTGCTCTCCTCTGGACTCCTTTGAGTTGGTCCACATCTTTCCCAGTGCGGAGCAGAGTGGGACCATTACCTCCCAGGTCTGGCGTATGACACTCCTGTTAATCCACCCCAGAAGGATCTTCACATTTTTTGCAACTGCACCACTTTGTTGAGTCATTTTCAATCTGAAATCCACTAGAACTCCCAGTCCTTTTCAGTCGTACTACTGCCTAGCCATCGTGTAGTTGTGTATTTCAGTGGCTCTCAACCTTTCCAGATGACTGTACCCTTTTCAGGAGTCTGATTTGTCATGTGTACCCCCCCAAGTTTGACCTCACTTAAAATTACTTGCTTGCAAAATCAGACATAAAAATACTAATTACACACTATTAATGGAAAAATCGCCTATTTTCTCATGTTTACCATACAATTATAAAATAAATCAACTGGAATATAAACACTGTACTTACATTTCAGTGTATAGTACACAGAGCAGTATAAACAACTCATTGTCTGTAGGAAAGTTTCATTTGTACTGACTTCGCTAGTGCTTTTTACGTAGCCTGTTGTAAAACTAGGCAAATATCTAGATGAGTTGATGTGCCCCCAGAAGACCTCTATGTACCCCTCGGAGTGCATGTACCCCTCGTTCAGACCCACTGGTGTATCAGATTTTTCCTTCCTACGTGAAGTACTTTGCACTTGTCTTTATTGAATTTCATCTTGGTGCTTTCAAACCAATTCTCCAATTTGCCATTGTTTTGAATTCTAATCCTGTCCTCCAGACTTTTTTTTCTGGGGGTGGAGGGTACACAAATTCGGGTCCCTGCAGGTTGGAAACCCTGAGCTTACTGACCTAGTGAGAGATGCTTTTAAATCTAGAGCGTTGTGGTAGTAATTAGGGGTTGCTGGGGAGAGGGGAAAACACCCCCTCCCTCAATTTTTCCCTTGCTCAAAGTTCCATATGCTGCAGAGTTGGGGGGTGGGGCATGGCCCGACCACTTTTAAGCAGTGGTCCCATACTAAATCAGTACAGCTGGTGCCAGAGCATCGCTATGGCTGTGTGGTCACAACACCACTGAAATTTGACCCAGCTGCCCCTCCATCCAGAGGGAGGAGTGTCTGGGACAAATGGTGCTACGACCTGATTCACGGGAAGTCTGTTCTAGTAAAGCAGAACGCAGGATAGTTTCCTGAGAACTCAACTCCTGGAAGCACCAGCTTAGGTGCTGTGTGGGTAAGAAAGAGGGGAGACTCCTTGGCTAAAGAGACCTGGGGTTCCTGCAGGAGGAGGGAGGGGACAAACAGGGTCCCTGCCAGGGGAAGGGAAGGAAGGCCAAGACCAGAATTCGCCCTCTGCCCCCCCCGCAAAGAAATATATGAATTGGTGCCACTGCTAGAGTGTGCCCACAAATCTGGGAGACAAGCACGCAGTGATGCAGGAAATGAAGGGAGTCCGCTGAATTTTAAATATTCTCTGTACATCACTTGTCCAAGGTTGCAGCACAATTTTTCAGCTGCAAGGAGAAGACGAAAGGAAATCTTGCAAAATACTGATAAGAGACTGGATGCACTTTGCCGATGAGGAGTATGCGAATTCTATCAGAAACCACACATGGAGCTTGACTGCAGCAGCGTGTTTTAGTGTTGCTATATTCTAGATGGATACGGGCCTGGGTCTCAGTGTTTGGATTGGGATGCAAACTAAAAGCCCACTGAAGCACATGGCAAAATTCCATTGGGTTAAGGATTGGTGTCAGAGCTCCAGGCTGAATCCCGCTGGGTGTGAATGATGAACTGTTCTCATGAGATTTCAGGCCCAGATGGTTGTAATCTCACGACATCGACTGACCTTGCAAGTTGTCTGCCAAGTTGACCATGGGAAATCTTGCAAGATCAGCCTTTCTTGAGAGCGCTCCAACATCCTGAGTTGCTTCCAGAGAGAACCATTCTAGTTTTGCAAGCAATTGCAGATGCAAAACTGTGCGGGGCACATTCAAATTCAGAGGTTAAAATCCAGTCCCTTTCTCCCTAGACTTCACAGTTGCCTAGTGGTGGGCATGCTTCCAATGGTTCAGAGGTCAGGAGCAGTTGGAATAAGCACCCAAAAATATGGATGCTGATCTCAAACTTGAGCTGCAGGGATCAGGAAAGATAGTATGGACAAGTCCCTGTTTCACCCAAAGTCTCTCCCCAGGCCTCTTCCTTATCTACCCCAGAGTTCCAGATGGGTCACATGACCTTCATTTTCCCTACCTGCGGAGGAGAGTTGGCTGTGTCACCGGTGTGGCTGAGACCTATTTCCCCTTAAAAGGCCAGCCACCTTGTGACCAAACATCTCTGTAACATTCTGCAAGATTACAATCTTATGACTACATCAGCCTTTAAAGGGACATTCTCACTATATTACTGGTGTTTAGGCAAAATGGATATAAGTACTACTTTTCTAACTAATCAGTATACCCTTCATTGGGTCCTAATTGGTACTGTAATCAACAGTGAATGATCAATGCCCTGATAAAGCGATGGCAGAAAATAATAGACATGAGGCAATCCACAATTCAAATGATGTATGCTGTGGTCTGTCTTCCAACATGTCAGCGTGGGGTTTCTGGGATTACCGTAAAGGCTGGATCATGACTTGGTTGCATGTCCATGCTAGGGACTAAGAAATCCCCTCACACCTTGCCCTGGGCGAGCTGGACCTTGGATCTTGGCAAGCAAGAGTAAGTGCGGTGTCCAGTGGGCGCTCCACGTTTAAAGTGCTTGTGAAAAAATCTGATTTTGTCCATGGCTGGCTCCCACTGGCTGTGCATCACAACAGCAAGAGCTTCACAACTCCCTGCCCAGACGCTCCATTTGAGAAGTTCAGCTGTTAAGGGCCAAATCCCCAGTATCACTGTAAGGAGGGATATCAAGAGAAGCTGCGGAATAGCTCTGCTCTTTATCTACTTGTTGGCGAGCACAGCTGAGCCAGCCTGCAGGGAGGGGATAATAATTTGCTGCTAGTACAAGCCAGTGGCAAACTACGACAGTCCATCCTCTTCCCCGGGAACCAGATTGAGGTCCTGTGGCTTGGAGGGGTGTCTGAGACCTGATGTCTTCTGAGCTAGTCCTGGGTTGGTCCAATACACGCCCAGTCCCTTGCTCAGGGCTGGACCTGAAGTCATAATCCAGCTCTAAAGATGCCCTAAGTGAACGTTAAACCATATGATATGGATGACACAAGCCTCTTAAAATCTCCTGACATCGAATTAAAATATAACTGGAAGTGAAACTCTAGACCAGATCATGTCCTCTGCTGTGCTGCATGAAAGCAGCCATCTCCTAGCCCAGTCCCCCAAAGACTGTCAGAAGATGTCTGCAGAAAGCCTTATACATCCTGTTGCCCCTTTGCCAAGTAGTAGTAGATGTCAGGTCAGCTTCCCATTGGAGGAGAAATCAATGATGTAAAGCCTAGTTTGTGATTTAATTTGTAGTGCAATGTGTGTACTTACATTATATACACCAGTCCTGGGACAGCGGTACTCATAAAACAGGACGTAGACAATCATCTCTTTCAAAACTCTTATCCTAAACACCAGTGCCAACTTAAGAACAGTCATACTGGGTCAGACCAAAGATCCATCTAGCCCAGTATCCTGTCTTCTGACAATGACCAATGCCAGGGGCTTCAGAGGGAATGAACAGAACATGTAATCAACAAGTGATTCATTCCCTGTCACCCATTCCCAGCTTCTGGCAAACAGAGGCTAGGGACACCATCCTTGCCCATTCTGGCTAATAGCCATTGATGGACTATCCTCCATAAGTGGACAACTCTGCACCAAGAATTAACTCTAATTAGAGAGATTAAGGAAGAAAGCAAATTCCTTTGCTGCTCGCCACAGCTCCCCAAACAGAAATTGAATCACAAAACCAACAGCAATACAACCATTTCTTTGAAGGCTTAATAGTGCTCACATACCAATTTTGTAAAGCTGTGTGAGTAACATCGCCCGTGGTGACTCCTACCAGAGAAATATAAACATCAGCCACTCAGATGTCATTGTCATCTAGAAATTTTAGGGGCTATGACTGTGATGCTATGGTAAGGCGTCACCAGTCAAACACTACCTGGTATAGTTCTACTCATGGTAGTGAGCATTATGCTTAGAGTCAGTGCTTGCATGATTGGGCCTATAAATTGCACTTCAATCCTTAAGATATTTCATTCCAAATTGGGAAACAATGCAAATATTCCATCCACGGGACCCATATGAATTGCTGCTCATAAGTGTTGGGCAGAATGGAAATACATTTCTGCCTTCCATAGATTATTGTTAAGCACTTATTACACTGCCTTAGTATTTTTATAGGTAGAATGTCTAAAGCATTTCTCATTTCCGAACAACTGGCTCCTCATTTTTCGCAGGTGAAGGATAATGGTGCCGCTGATATTTAAAGAAACATTCAAGTAGAGACCCCAAGAGCTGCCCATTCTGGTTTACAAGAGGAAATTGATTTTTGACACAGGGATCGGAGAATCAAAGGACTGAATGGGACCATATTGTTAACTCTGTAGGACAACAATAGCATCCCCTTCATAAAGGGACAAAAGGAATTTAGTTGCTCTCCAAACTAAAACTAGAGCCATTCAACTGTGTTTCCTCCCACAATTCCCTTTGATTATTGCAAAAGGCTTCTAAATACCATACTGACCTCTCTTGGACAGAGAGTTTAGAGCAGAGACAGATTCTATTCCATCCCTTTCTGCCCAGCATCTCTCTCTCTCTCTGAACAGTAGAGTTGGTCAACACTCAGAATTTCCATTTCATGGAAAATGGCACTATTTCACCTTTTGTTTTCAGTCCAGTTCAGAACTGAAACAACAAAATATTTCATAAATTTCCTGTCAGAAAATTTTCCATTTGGGCAAATTATGCTTCAGAAAAAAATTCCATGTAGTTTTGAAATTAACGTTGGTTTTGGAGTTTCGTTTATATATTTTTTCTTGCTGTATTATGCACTACTGCTACTGACATTTCATGAAATAATGTAAACAAAATAAAAGTGACTAAAAGTGGGGGGAAACGTTCAAAACAAATGTTTTCTTTCCAAACAAAATTGGGAAACTTTTCAAAAATTAAAAAAAAAATGCATTTCAAAACTATGTATTTTCATGGAAATTTAATCAAAAGCAATACAATTTTTGTGGAAAATTTTGATCGAGTTGAAACAGCATTTTCCAGTGGACAAAAAAATTGACAAAAAAAATTTCAACCAGGTCTACTCGTATTTCAGTGAATATTAGTGTTGAACTGTTGGTTATAATGAAGTTAGGAGAAGACAATACTCTTTATTGCCATATAAGCAGAACATCTAACTTTCCCATCACGGCAGGATTCCATCTTCTTGTCCTGTCCTAGCTTTGTGTGGTGAGAGTTGGTCATTGTCTATCAGAGGACCCACAGTAAGGATAAAAGATCTACTACTACTCATTGCTTAGGAAGATCTCCTTTAGCATAAGTAGCCTCCTGTGTTTATGGAGTTAAAGAACCAGGACCTAGATGTGTGTATCTTGGGTGTCTGATAGTAACAGGGCAGAGACTGCTCTCAGCAACATTGCTGTAATCCCATTGAATCAGTAGGGTCGCTGGAGATTGACAATGCAATGTAAATAACCCTATTGAAATCACTGAGGTAACTCCAGGTGAACACAGAATCAGGTCCCTCGCATCTGCTGGCTAAAGCACGTTAGGTTGATCATACTTGTACATGTCTATAAAGCACTCTGACAGGACACTTATGGAAGCTTTAGCAGCAATAAATAATACTAATAGTTTGAGCCTTAAACTAAGTCCTGGAATAGCCTCTTCCCCTCCTCCCCCCGATCCATGCTAGCAAATCAGTTTTCTCAAACATCCAAATGGTTCCTTCCCCCACCCCACCATCTGTGAAGCATTGGTTTGTGACAGAGGGAGTTTTAAAGCCACCTTGCTGTTTGGAAGAAAGAGCCGCCCGCTACAAACAGATCTTATTATAAAAGCTGTAAAAGCGGTCGGGGCCTGTTGTTTGTTTATGACAGGGCTGCTGAGTCATGCTGGAGGTGCTCTGGTACCTGCCAAATGTTATGCTTCCACAGGCTGTGAATTTTTATTTTCAAATCCACCTGTGTTTATACTAAAAGGCTAATGGAGTGTGTAAAGTTGGCTATTGGGAGACGCAGGGAGGAATATATATATATATATATATATATGAAGGGAGAACAAGAGATGCTAGACTGTAGCTTACATATGCTTCCATGATCAACACAGTCTCCCCCAGCGGGCTCCTGGACTGAAATTCTGGCTTCAGTTACGGTAGCTCCCTCCCATTCTCTCATCATGCAGATGGCCTATGGAGGACCATTTAAAGTGTAGCGTCTCAAACGTTACCCGCCCAGTCTGACAATGAACGTTTTCTTCGAGGTACTAATAATGCAGTATGAAATCTTTAGCCACCGAAGAAAGCCAATCGCAGGGACAACTTCCTAACTGTAAGAACAGTAGGACAATGGAACAGACTGTGTAGGGAAGTCACGGAAGCTCCTTCACTGGAGGTTTTCAAAAGGAGGCTGGATAGCCATCTGTCTTGGATGGTTTAGACACACCCAGATCCTCCATCTTGGCCATGGGTTAGACTAGATGACATTTGCGGTCCTTTCTAAGCCTGTGGTTCTATGATTCTAAGACTCTGTGGCTGTCATTAAAGCTGCACAGCATGGTCGCTCAGGACTTCTCGATGAGAGCAAGGATTGAACTCCGACAATCCAGCTCCAAGACTTTTCCCTTTAAGAGGAACATTTTCAAGAAATACAGAGGAAATCCAGGAAGTGTGGGTGCTGAATGTGAAAGAGGAAGGGTGATGTTATTGTTATTAAAGCTCTGGATGGGAACTCAGGAGGTCTACATCCAGTTCCCAACTCTGCCGCAGACTCCATCTATGCCCTTGGGCAAGTCACAATATCTCCATGCTTCAGGTCCCAATCTTCTGCTTCTACATTGCAACTGTTTGGTATATCAACTTGCATTTCAGGTAGGGGCTGCTTCTTGCTATGTAGCTGTACGGTGCCGATCTTGGTTGAAGATGCTAGGTGCTACTGCAATATAAATTATAAAATGAAAATGATGATTCTATGGAGCCGTTATTGACTCTCAATGCTGGGTACAAGAACACCATCGTCAGGTGATGCCTGATCAGGTTGGATTCACACCTATCCTGCCTCTACCAAAAAAGGGAGAGCTGTTTGAAACAGTCCTTTCAAATAATATTGGTTATGGATTTCATCCTAATCTTCTTCCACCAGGCCAGGTGAACCCATGTTCCTGTGTGGAATTGCATTGACGTCATCAGGATTCCAGATGGGTCTGAAAGCATGGATCCAAATTGTAGGATGGTAACTTCAGCTAGCAAATTGTTTGTGAATAGAGTATGACAAATAATTGACTTTTTGGTTCTGCGACAGTTTTAAAAATATGAGAAAAAGTTGGCTTGGATCCAATAATTTTTTTTTTGAATTTTTAGTATATTGAAAAAATGTCCATTTGTGGTCAGTTTCAGAGTGGGGATTTGAACCTAGGTGTCCTACATTACAGGTGAATGACTTAACTACTGGGATATTGGTTATACAGGGACTGGGATGGGGAAGGGGGTTGCACCACTGACCCTATCTCTTCTGGCCATTTTGTGCATGGCCAAAGTTATTCATGTCAAACTCACAAATAGTTTTGGGCTGACTGAAACCGCATTTTTTGTTAAAAACTATTAGTCTGAAAATTTTTCCCCAGCTCTGTTTGTGAACTGACCTTGATTTTCTTCAAATGCAGTCATTATTTATAAATATTAGCCAAATCAATTGAATAAACAATTGTCAGCTGATGGATTGTTTGTAAACTGTTCACTTTAGCTTCGCTATTCATTTTTTTGCAATGTGTACTCTTTACCCAAGTCACATGGTATTGTTCCTACTTCCTGGTTGGATGGCCATAATTTTTAAAACAAGAAAATAGCTGATTGTTCATGATGTTTAAGAAATAATGCACTTTCCAGGAATGAATTTTCGGATTCATTCAACGTTTGGAAGGGGTGAATGTTTTCACCAGTAAACCAGCAGTTGTCCAAATGCCAAACACAAATAATACAACTCTATAAATAACAGTAAACACATCACTTTCATTCACTAAAATATCTGTGAACTTTTCATTATTATTATTCAACTAGTTCCTCTTGTTACTGTTAAAATGAACTATGTTAGAGAATTCCATCTCAGCGGTCCCAAACGTAGTCGTAACACTATTATATGCTGTAGTTTTTGGAGACATTACAGTAAAAATATCATATCTATATATAATGAGAGACAAGAACGTTCCTTTTTATTTTTTGCAACAGGTTCAGAATGAATTCATAAAAAGATGGAAATTGCATGCAACATTATATCAAGCATGAAAATCTGACATTACCTGTAGTTAACAATGAATTATTCTTGATGTTTGCCCATTTAAAAAAGGCTGATATGTGAGCCAAGCCTACAATATCCTTAAGTTACATCAGATATAATGGCCCACACAAAGAATTGAATGATAGAGTATGTATACTGAAGACCTTTATATACCGTAGTGGGAAGAGTGAAATGTCAGACCGTTAAAGATGGAGAAACCTCACTTACCAGGAAGTTGTGTTATGATTAATGATCAGTTTTATACTTGTTCTTGTGCTGCCCTTTCTTTATCTCCCATCTCACCACAGCTCAATACAAGAATAAGATTCACGCTAAGGATGGGTGACTACCAGACCCAAACCAGTGCCATCACTCATTGACATCAGAGGCGATAGGCAACTTGATATCATTAGTAATCACTCACTGACAACTCTGCAGGGTGCTGTGGTGAGGTCTGATTTCCGGTTCGTGGCTCCAGGAATAAGATGGTCTTTGCATAGTAATTACTTTCCAATCACACTAGTTTTTTCTGTTCATTGAAAGTGCAACTTGCAGCCCAATCTCCCTGTTTTTTCTTAGGAAAAGGAATTGCCACTATTATTTATTATTTGTATTACAGTAGTGCCTAGACTAGAAGCCTCAGCTATGGACCAGGACTGCATTGTGCAAGGTGCTGTACAACCAGAACAAAAAGTTGTCTCCCTGCCCCAAAGAGCTGACAATCCAAGTGTAAGACAAGAGAGACAACAGATGAAAACAGACAGATGGGGGAGTACAGGGAAACAAAAGACAGTGTTGGTCAACCTGACACGCATTGGTCTCTGCACACCCAGCAGCTACCAGTTGTCAGGTTTTTTGTAGGCATCCAAGCAGAGAGTTTTAAGGAGGCCCTTGAAGGAGAATGATGAGGTAGCTACCAGGCTTCAGTTTGAATATTGTTGTATTCAGAGACCTTAACTGTTAAGTAGCCATGTGGAAGTGTGACAGAAACAAGTACTTAAATGTCAGCAGCTTAGATGTCATAAGGGCACCGAGTTTTTCCATTCTTTTCCTTGCAGCGCCCAGAGATTCTGGGCTGGACACCTTAGAATGGAACTGTATGTTCACAAGAATAGTAAAAACAACAGCTCCAGCCCACCTCCGCTAACTTTGTCTTCCCTCCGCCCCAAAAAGGACAGTTGTTACCATCTTTGACACCATCTCAAAGACTTTCAAATGCGGGGGAGGGGGATCTTTCTAAAAACTTTTTTCCAGCGAAAGGGAAAGGCAACAAGGGATGTTGTTAAAATGAAAGTCTTAGTGAATACTTTTCATTGCACATGCTTTACCTGTTTTTCCTTCTTATTTCATATCTTTAATACAGAAGGTTAAAATGATTTAAATGGGGTGTTGGCTGTGGTGCTAAGCAAGCTGATGTCTCTGCATGCCAAACCCCAACCTGTTTAATGTTGGACAGTGACAGGATCTCATGAGCGTCTTTGACTCCTTGGGTGTCTAAACCCCACACTAGAAGTGAAAGGGTTAAGTAGCAGCTCTGGGCCAAGGCTACTCCACCCCTGCAGAGGTGGAGGAAGAAGTAAAAAGGGAGCCGGACAGTTCAGAAGGGGCAGACAGAGGAGGGAGAAGACCTCTCCTTGAGCTCCAGAAGAAGGGTGCTGCAGAAGCCTTTTGCTGGGAGGAAGAGATTGCATGATGAGCTTTGCGGGGCTGAAGGTTCAGTTATTCTTTTCCCCCCTGAGTTGCCTTGCATTAGACTTTGTGTAGGAAGGGGATGGTAGGAAATGGCCCAGGGAAGCAGCCTCAAGGCACTTCACGGTGCTGGTCACTGTTGCCTCTCACCCATCTTTGTTAGGGAAAGGAGAAAACCCTCACTTCCGCATTCCCGAAGTGCGGAATGGGTAGAGACTCTGAAAGCAGCCCAGCTGGGAAGGTCCACCCACAGGGATGTAGCCTTGTAGTTTGTTTAGAGTGAATTTAGTAATGTTGTATTGCACCACTGCGGGTTTGGCTCTGGTGGCTACCGTTTCCAGCTCGGAGTGAAAGTTGCCTCTGATACCTGCTTCAGAGTTAGAGCCTCTAGGAACACATAAAGACCAAGGGTAGTGACCAACCATACATTCACGAGTACAAGGTGTAGTCTGGTTTACTAGTTTTATTAAAGTTCCCATTAAGGTTGTGATTACCTATGCATATAGAAATTCTATAAAGACCTATGCAGAAGTTACAGTGATAGTCACACTCACATCCTTAACGATTCTTAAGGTCTGATGGCTGCCTGGACAATTGATCATCAGTAGAGGGACGGTTCTTGCTGGAGTTTTCCCATAGGGAACTCGTTTTACCCAATCTGGGAGCCCTCTTTTCTCTTGTGATTCTGACTACACCTAACACTCTGCTCGTGTGCATGAAGTGTCCACCCTCTTTTCCCTTATTTATATGGGGTCCCCCAAGAATATTGGGGTACCCCATTTTTCAGGGGTTGTTTATAGTTCAATTTATTCTTATTAAGATTTAGGCACAGCGTCCATCTACCTTGCAGTTAGGACACGTGTTATAGAAAATGTGACTACCGGGTATCCTGTAAGCAAAATATTACTCTTGCGGTTATTTTTTTAATGCCACCCATTGGACAGATTTTGTATCTTATTTCATAATTTTGTGGCATAAGGTCATTATTTTGTCTCTTATGTCAAGGATTTCTTAAGCCTATAGCCCACTATAGTTAAGCTGACATTTTACAGGCCTCAGCCTGTAGGCCTTGCATTTCAGGCCTACTTACTTAGGGTAATGAATACTTATCCCTTCTAACTACTAATCAATCTTATACTTTTATAATCCTACACCTTAAAGCTGTTCAATAGACAATGATTATATATTAGTTAATCATAACATCACACACCACACAATAAATGAATGACAAAATGAATCAATTGGCTACTGGGGTCAGTAGACAGACTGAAGGCCCTACTAATCATAAGAGCGTGGGACCCCTGTGACTCCGTTACCCCGGAGAGGAGCAATACTAAATCAGTGAACCCACTGGAGGAGCGAGTTGACACCTCCCAAAAGGCGGACCACTGTGGGAATAATAATTGTCCATGAGAGACATTGGAGGAGGGGCACATGGCAATCCGGTGTCCTAACCACTAAGTGATGCCATCAGTGACCCCAGTCCATCACAGGCCCATTTATTCCATTGAAATTAATGCAACAGGGGTGATGTGGTCAAAGTGATGGGCTCGGAAAACGATCTTAGCAGACACATTCTGAATGGATGTGTGTGGGGCCAGACTGTATTTGTCAAGGCCAGGGAAAAGGATGCTGTAGTCATTGAGAGACAAGATGATGGCATGGGTGAGATTTGTAGCTGTATCGATGGCTAGAAAAGGCCGTATTTGGAGACGTTATGCAGCAAGATGTAGACATAGCCTGGATGTGAGGACAAAAAGAGAGGTCTGAGTTGAAGACGATGCCCAGGTTATGGGCTGGAGTGATGGGCGTGGTGGTGTAGTCCATAGTGAAAAAGACAGAAGGTAGGGAGAAAGGTTTGGGGGAGAAGATTAAAAGCTGTTTTAGCCATGTTGGCCCAGATCTTCAATCAACAGGAGCTAGGCACCTAAATCCCTTTGATCTTCAATCAACAGGAGCTAGGCACCTAAATCCCTTTGAGGATCAGCGTGGCTGAGTTGGAGCTGATGGCAGACCTATTGAACAGAGCTGTTTGCACAACTTGTATTCTGAGGAAGAATTGGCCCACCACACCTTCCAGGCCAGTGCATCTCAGCTCCCCACCATGCCTACAGAGGACAGTGCTATTACGGAAGGAAGGTCTAGTGGGTAGGACTAACTTGGGAGTGAGGAAGCCTGAGTGCAATCCCCGACTCTGCCACATACTTGCTGTGTGGCCATGGGCAAGTCAACTAACTTCTGTGTGCCTTGGTTTCCATGGGGATAATTGCTTTCCCCTAGCTTACAGGGGTGTCTTCAGGATAAATATATTAAAGGCTAAGATACTAGACTAATGAGGGTCATATAAGAACCTAAACCAGAAAGAAAGATAAAGTCATAATCTCTCCCCTTGCACTCCATCTTTGTTCTTCGTCTTCTTCTTCTATATTGTCACAATTTAAAAAGCTAGATGGTCAATTTCCTTTTGGTTTTGACAACATTTCACTCTCTGATGCTCATACCCTAGCACAATGTTTAGGGGAAATGTGCAAATTGAGCAAAAGAAAATTCCTTAACTGATTTTTCTTTTCCTTCATAAATAATGAAAATATATCCCCTATGTTCTGTGAACCTCTCCTTTTAAAATCCTACCCAGATGCATAGATTCCAAAGGCCAGATACAACCATTGTGACCATCTCATCTGCACTCCTGTGTAATAGAGGCCATAGAATTTCCCCAAAACAATTCCTAAAGCAGAACTTTTAGGGATAAAAATAGCTTATCTTGATTTTAAAATTGCCAGTGATGCAGAATCCACCACAATCCTTGGTAATTTGTTCCTGACTCTTAAAAATTGACGCTTTATTTCCAGTCTGAAATTTGTCTAGCTTCAATTTCCAGCCATTGGATCGTGTTATACCTTTCTCTGCTAGATTGAAGAGGCCAGGTACATATAGACTGAAGGAAACAGCCTCCCCTGTGATACCGTCTCTTCTGATTAATATTGTTATGAGTTGGGAAGATAAGGCTAAAGAGAATCTTAGCATCATCTTTAAAGCAATGCCTTGATGCACAGGCAGGTAATGTTATAGGATATGGTATAGACTAGCAGATGACACGCGTCATGAAATAATTATGTACTGGCTGAGACAGCTAAATAAAAGTTGAAGATCAATAATTTGGGTTAAAAGGTCGATATGTTTCTTATAACTATTACAATATTTTATTTCATTGTATATAATAACCCCTAGATGTGTACCCAGAAACCTCCTGCTACAAGACAGGCCCAAAAAAGAAACCAACAGAACTCCACTGGCCATCACCTACAGTCCTCAGCTTAAACCTCTCCAACGCATCATCAGTGATCTACAACCCATCCTGGACAATGATCCCTCACTTTCACAGACCTTGGGAGGCAGGCCAGTCCTCGCCCACAGACAACCTGCCAACCTTACGCATATTATCACCAGCAACCACGTACTGCACCATAACAAGTCTAACTCAGGAACCAACCCATGCAACAAACCTCAATGCCAACTCTGCCCACATATCTACACCAGCAACACCATCACAGGACCTAACCAGATCAGCTACAACATCACCAGCTCATCCACCAATGTTATATATGCCATCATGTGCCACCAATGCCCCTCTGCTATGTACATTGGCCAAACTGGACAGTCACTACGCAAGAGGATAAATGGACACAAGTCAGATATCAGGAATGGCAATATACAAAAACCTGTAGGAGAACACTTCAACCTCCCTGGCCACACAATAGCAGATGTAAAGGTAGCCATCTTACAGCAAAAAAACTTCAGGACCAGACTCCAAAGAGAAACTGCTGAGCTCCAGTTCATTTGCAAATTTGACACCATCAGCTCAGGATTAAACAAAGACTGTGAATGGCTATCCAACTACAGAAACAGTTTCTCCTCCCTTGGTGTTCACACCTCAACTGCTAGCAGAGCACCTCACCCTCCCTGATTGAACTAACCTCGTTATCTCCATACTGATTTATACCTGCCTCTGGAGATTTCCATTACTTGCATCTGAAGAAGTGAGGTTCTTACCCACGAAAGCTTATGCTCCCAGTACTTCTGTTAGTCTTACAGGTGCCACAGGACCCTCTGTTGCTAATAACCCCTAAGGAACTTGAAACTACATTGTTATTACTTATAAGGCACCATAACCTTACATGGCAGTTTACAGAAGAAATTGGATTTACAGTTAAAGAAATGGGATTTTCCTCAACTGATGTAAGTGAAAAGCCAGTATGTCATTAAACTGGGGTGAATCCAGGGTAACATCACTGAGCTCATGGAGTTGCTTCAGATTTGTGCTGCCATAACTCAGATTGGCATCTCACCCATGATCCTGGCATTATTATTTAATATTTGTAAAGGATTAGAGTTGAGCCTGGTGCTTTACGGACTCATGAAGACATAAAAAGCCAAAGTCTGATCTTACTTACACTGGTATAAATCCAGAATAATTCCACTGACTTCTGCCAGTCCAAAGGAACTCCACCAGATTGGCCAGTGCTGTAAATCCATCATCCATGAAGTCTTTAAATCAAGATTGGAGGCTTTTTCTAAATGCAGTGCTCTAGTCCAGCCATTCCTCACTTAGCCTGCTGGATGAAATTCTACAATCTCTGCTGTGCAGGAGGTCAGACTAGCTAATCGCAATGTCTAAAAATCTATGAACTATATTTATCCAGCCCCTCAGCTAAGCTGGTCATCTTGTTTTTGTACAGCTACGTGAATCAAGCTGAGGAAGGCTGACATCTTACGAGCGAGGTTCAACCCAACATACATTTCTGCACCAGATGAGTGAGGAGGGATATGGGGCGTTCGGCGATAACGCCCCATTTGGCATGCCTTATTATTTAATTGCGAGAGAGCTTCTTCCCAGTGTTTCAGCAAAGTGTCATCATCAATAGCCATTTGGAGGAAATAAGAAGGAAATCATGTCGTCTGCTGTTGCACGCAGCTGGTAATTCATGCTTAGAGATAGAACAGCCTCGACCGCGCTGTTAATTTGTATATAAATGTAAATCAGTCCCCTTATTTGCTTAGCAGGAGGCTAAATTGCATCACTGCGCAAATAAATCTGACATTTAAAAAAAAATTGATAATGCATAGCAGAGTGCTGTCTTCAATGGTCCCTTTCATTCTACAGAAACAGCTCCAGAAACAGGCATCCCTCTTGATAAAGACACTGATGGAGACAACTGCTGTAAACTGTCATAGATCCTCTGCCTGCAATAGAGAAGCCAAGGATCTGGCCCAAGGACAAAAAGGGAAAGTAAGGGGGGGAAAGCAACGGAGTCCTGTGGCACCTTATAGGCTAACAGACGCATTGGACCATAAGCTTTCATGGGTGAATACCCACTTCGTCAGATGCATGTGGTGGAAATTTCCAGAGGCAGGTATAAATATGCAGGCCAGAATCAGTCTGGAGATAACAAGGTCAGTTCAATCAGGGAGGATGAGGCCCTCTTCTAGCAGTTGAGGAAGCCCTTCAGTTAGATGGGAGGGAAATTTATTTCTAAACTAGTATGTTAAGTGCTTCCTTCTGGGTAAGAGATTCCCCCCAGAGAAAGTAGCACCCCTGGTGAAACTCAGACATGGAGTTTATCACAGCTCTGCTTGCTAGTGTGTTGTCTTAAACCACTGGCTAGAGCCTATTTCTAAATGTACTTATTTCATTGATCCCTCATCTGCCTGAGACACAAGACTATCAGCTCCTCCTTAAATGCTGCCTGCTGCATGTATCGTGTGTGTCAATAATCCATGCACATGTTTGCACTTCAACAAAAGAGAACTAGTTTTATGCCGCAACATGAAATGGCAGGAGAACGGTTAATGTAACTCTCCCTTAGCACTAAGCAGTCTGAAGGGTTTTTCAGAAGTTTGGAGTTCCTGCCTTCACCCATGAATTAAATCGATGGCCCTACATTTTTAAATTTGTCTAGGGATGCTGAGTGCTTCCAGGTGTGGCACATTAAAGGGGCATGACTTTCAGAGAGTCCGACACACAGCACTTTGTGAAAATCAGGCCACTGCAAGGTGTCTCAAGTTGACCATCTAAAAACTGAGATTTCTCCCAAATCACTTGGTGACTTTTGAAAATCTAAGCCACAAGCACTCTTGCCAACTCCAAGCATTAAAATCCCATGAATAAGGTTCCCCAGAACTCATGACTCTGGCTTAAAAATGATGAGATAAAAAAAAAGTTTTTTTATTTGCCTTCTGGTTTTTGAGCCATTAAGGGTCACATCACTAAGTTTTTCTTCACCATGTTGAGGGCTAGAAAATTACGATTTTTAAACAGAAAGCTGAGATCCTCACATAATTACATGACTCTGGGAGCTGGGGCCTTACAAAAAACTCTGATTGTAAGTCTGGTAATAAAATCATCAGAGTTGGCAACGTTGCATGAGATTCTAGTAAGAAAAATGTGTTCTGCCCATAGAGAAACCTTTTTATTTTTAAACGAAAACAAATTAAGCATAACCTTGTATGAAGTTTGTTCTTTTATTCAGAACCATAATTAAGATCTGACCTGGGACCACACGCACTAAACCTAAGGCAGCTGCACACAATGTGCTGTACACCAAAATGCATTCAAAAACATTACGTTTTTCTTAATTCTTAATTTCTTAATTTTTTGCTAGCAAGTTAAAGAACTATCGCTTGGATGAATGGACTATAAGGTGGATAGAAAGCGGGCTACATCGTTGGGCTCAACGGGTAGTGATCGATGTCTAGTTGGCGGCTAGTATCAAGCGGAGTGCCCCACGGGTCGGTCTTGGGGCCGGTTTTGTTCAACATCTTCATTAATGATCTGGATGATGGGATGGATTGCACCCTCAGCAAGTTCGCAGATGACACTAAACTGGGGGAGAGGTAGATACACTGGAGGGTAGGGTTAGGGTCCAGAGTGACCTAGATAAATTGGAGGATTGGCCAAAAGAAATCTGATGATGTTCAATAAGGACAAGTGTAGAGTCCTGCACTTAGAAGGGAAGAATTCCATGCACTGCTACAGGCTGGGGACCAACTGGTTAAGTGGCAGTTCTGCAGAAAAAGGACATGGGGATTACAGTGAATGAGAAGCTCGATATGAGTCAACAGTGTGCCCTTGTTGCCAAGAAGGCTAACGGCATATTGGGCTGCATTCGTAGGAGCATTGCCAGCAGATCAAGGGAAGTGATTATTCCCCTCTATTCGGCACTGGTGAGGCCACATCTGGAGTATTGCATCCATTTTTGGTCCCTCCACTACAGAAAGGATGTGGACAAATTGGAGGGAGTCCAGCGGAGGGCAACGAAAATGATCAGGGGGCTCGGGCACATGACTTACAAGAAGAGGCTGAGGAAACTGGGCTTATTTAGACTGCAGAAGAGAAGGATGAAGGTGGATTTGATAGCAGCCTTCAACTACCTGAAAGGGGGGTGCGGTGCGTTCCAAAGAGGATGGAGCTCGGCTGTTCTCAGTGGTGGCAGATGACAGAACAAGGATTAATGGTCTTAAGTTACAGTGCAAAAGGTCTACGTTGGATATTAGGAAAAACTATTTCACTAGGAGGGTGGTGAAGCACTGGAATGGGTTATGTGGGGAGGTGGTGGAATCTCCTTCTTTAGAGGTTTTTAAGGCCCGTCTTGACAAAGCCCTGGCTGGGATGATTTAGTTGGTGTTAGTCCAGCTTTGAGCAGGGGGTTGGACTAGATGACCTCCTGAGGTCTCTTCCAACCCTAATCTCCTATGATTAAGTTAATTAACACATGAAAGGAAAGGGGAGTTGAAGATGATACAATAGGAGTTATGGGCATCAGCTGTGTCCCTTTCTGAATGTTTAGGGTATAGCTGGAAATTGACAAAAGTGCATGTCAAATTAAGAATCCTCAGCAACAAAGGGCTCAACATCAGAGCCACCATCCATAATGAATCTCTGACAAAGATGGTAGCTCTGATGTTGAGCCCTTTGTCGCTGAGGACTTTTAATTTAGGATGCGCTTTGTACACTTCCAGCTTTCAGGAGATAGATTACTTAAAAAAAAAAAAAAGAGAGACAGTTTCAGGAGCTTGTTAAGAGCTCCTGGACCTTCTTCCCTGAGTTCAAGGCTTACGGGATTTACAGGACCGATTTAAAAAAATATATATGAAGAGTTAGCTCCTTGTTATACTCAGTCTCCATGTAAGAAATTGTCTTTACCTTGACTCCTATCTCCAGTTGCCCTGAATTTCCCCAGCGTCTAAGTTTCTACAATATACACTTCTCCTGGCTTTTCTAAATCTCTTTGCCTAGAATGGAAGCTGAACGTCTAATTGTATTTTGTCCTGAAATATCTTTTACTTCCTTCTACCACTCCTAGCAAGGCACAGGACTGGATTAACGGTGTAAATAAACCACTACTCAGTGACACGCTCAAGCCGACTTATTATTTCATTCTTTCAGGCAGTTCATAGGGAGATTTTAAAGTAGCTGGAGACATCAAAATTTCTCGCCCCAGTGTTGTTAAATCTTATATTAGGCTGCTGGTAAAATCATCTCCTTGTCTATGTAAAACCAATTAAAAACCCACTACCAAATCAAGAGTAAAACTCTTACCACAGATCCCATCCCCTTTCAATAGGGATGGCATACATATTTTTTTACAAATGCATTCCTCATCATTCCCAGCGCTATGCTACCCTTCTCTGAAGCCATCACAGCCCTTCACTAGGAAAGGTTTCTCCTTCAGCTTTTTTTGCAGCTTTCCCAGAGTCACCTTTTGGCGACATTTCTTCTGACCAACAACTGGCAAAGTCTCCAAACCCACCACAAACTTTTTGTCCTAATACTGACAACTCACTCTACTCAGAAGCTCCCTTCTTGTTCTCTATGCTCACGTTAAAGGTTTGGATTGATCCCTAGCTGTTAGTGGATCAGTCTAACCATTCTTTAAACCCCCTTTTCACCTCTCTCCTACCCTCTGTTGTTCCTTTATAAAAGATCTGGGGAAAGTCAGCCAACTGGCTATCCAAGATTTTTCACATCAAGTAGGCAGGTGAATCAGATTCAACAACTCTGATCAAACAAACCAACCCTAAATATTAAGACTAAACCCCACCTTGCATGGTATTAGCCCAGCAAACAGATTTAAAGGTAAATCAGACATTCACCGTTGCAACATGGACCACTAGCACTTGACCTAAGAGGCCAGGGGGCAGATCTTTAATGGTATTTTGGTGCCTACAAAGGCACCTACTTATAGACATATAATTGGGATTTTCAAAAGCACCTAGGCACCTATCTTCCATTGAAATAAATGAGAGATAGGCACCTAGATACCTTTAAAAATCTGAGCCTAAGTCCATTTGCTGGGAGCAAATGGGAGCAATTCATTTGTGGTGAGTCACAGAAGGAGTATAAAAACAACAAGGAGTCTGGTGGCACCTTAAAGACTAACAGATTTATTTGGGCATAAGCTTTCGTGAGTAAAAACCTCACTTCTTCGGATGCAACACATTGAACAGCAGATTTAAATTACAGGATAAAAAAAGGGGGTTAGTGAACTCAAAGTAGATTTGCGAGGCGGAAAAAGTTCATAAAATGCTGAACTCTCTGAAGCTTGTCTCGCTAAAAAAGCCCAAACACTCGTGGCTAGTGTATTAAAATGTAAGAAAAGCAGGATTCAGATCATTGAAAAACATGAAATGGATTGAAAATAACAAGCCCCATTCTTGACATTTACAGAGGTGGAACAAAGCCAGCCAACCAGCCAACCAAAACAAACAAACAAACTATAGACTCTAATCTGAGCAATGAAACGGGGGGAAAAAAGCTACAGGGAAACTAGAGCATTTCACAAAGGGAAGTAAACATAAAAGATAAGTCATCCGCATGAGCACTCAAGTAAACAGCAATGTAAGAAACAGATGGATATTTTTTAAGACAAAGGACAGAAAGCCCTGGATGAATCGGAAGGGGAAAGAAAGGCAAAGCAGGAGGAGACGTGAGATGACCCAGTAACCTACTATTGTTCTTTATGAGTTCTTGTGTGTTTATAGTGCTCAAGATTTGGTCTACTCCCTGTTTATGGAAACCTGACAAGTATTCATGATGCTGCTTTTTAGTGCCTGGCCTTGGCTTACATGACATTAGCTCGTTTAATAAGTCACTATTTACGCTGGCTCCTTCCCAGTGCCGTGGTACATCTCCACGGTGAGCTGCTGTCACCTGCCAGATAGAGAATAGAAGCTAGGCTCACTGAAGGGTAGATGGCACAGTATTCTTGCTGTCAAACAGCAGTATGCAACGGGCTCAGACTTTATGTGCTAGTGGTCAGATGAATGCAGCATTAATCTTATTGTCTATAAATACCCCCCCACACACACACAAATCAAATAGATGTGGCATACATACTGGATAGGGGCACAAGCTGTGGCCCCATAGTTCAGGCTGAACTGAGTTTTGCCCTTGCAGCAAGAATTCACCCTCTGTGTTATGTCTGAAGAATACAGCATTTTCTCCCCCAAAATGTTCACTGCTTGTTGTTCGAGCACAGAATTCCGTGCCTGAGAGTTTGCAGGGAAATCTGTTCCTTTGTTGGTAAAAATCTGTTTGGGGATTGGTCCTGCTTTGAGCAGGGGATTGGACTGGATGCCCTCCTTAGGTCCCTTCCAACCCTGATATTCTATGATTCTATGAAAATGAATGAAAAATCTGGTCTGTTAAGAAATTCATCACCCAGTGTGTCAGTCCTTTTTTTTGGTCCCAAATGATCTTGGTAATGAAAACATTCTCCCTCAAACGAACATTGGAAATCCAGGAGATTCAAAATTAAAGTGCAACTCAGCAGAAATCAAGCACGTGAAGGTCTGGAAATGCTCAGATCGGGCACCCAAACCACCTGAACTCAGGCCGGTAGTGACTCTACAATTATGATTAGAGCATTTTAGTTCATGGTCCCAGAAACTGTTTTGTAAAGACATTACGCATGTTCATATATTGTTCCTCATGATGTGGCCGTTACAATCAGCCCTGTACAGAACAACTGCAATGTAGGTGCCATGAATGCAGCCTGCTGAACCCTGCCCCTCCCCACCCCCCAATCTTCTTGAATCCTTTATTAGATGGTCAGCCTTTACCCTGAGAAGGAAATTCAGTTGCCTTTGCCGCTCTGCTGAGGGCACAAGCTTCAGTGTTGTTTTTTGTGAATTGGATTGAAAATTCCCAAGCCATCTCAACACACCTTTCAAGATCCAGAGGTCCTACACATGACTATCACAACATGTGGTGCACCCCATCCGATTCAGTAAATGCCCCCAATAGCAACTATCTAGGTGAAACCAGATAATCACTCCGCTCTCACATGAACTCACACAGGAAAAGTATGAAAAACAAAAACACCCCGCCACCTGTGGGTGAACACTTTTCACCAAGCAATCGTTCTATATCTGACCTACCAGTCCTCATCCTCAATCCTCCTGCACAACACGTCCAAAAGACGATGCTGGGAGCTTAAATTCATAACTTTGTTTGACACTAAAAATCATGGGCTGAACAGAGACACTGGATTTATGGCTTGTTACAACAATCTGTAATCCACTACCCTCCCTTTGTCCTATAACACCCTTCTTGTCAATAGGTCACTTCACCTGGAAGAATCCCTTAAAGATGTGCTAACTACTTATGCTAAACTATCTGTTTGATTGTAGTATATTTAGCTGTGACATTCTGAGTACCTTCCCCAGACCTGAGGAAGAGCTCTGTGTAGCTCGAAAGTTGTCTCTCTCACATCAACAGAAGTTGATCCAATAAAAGATACTACCTCACCCACCTTGTCTCTCTCATATCCTGGGACTGACACAGCTGCAACACTGCATACACCATCTCATGAACGCAACTGAATACATGGTAACAACTCT
Source organism: Chrysemys picta bellii (assembly GCF_011386835.1). Taxonomy (NCBI): domain Eukaryota; kingdom Metazoa; phylum Chordata; order Testudines; family Emydidae; genus Chrysemys; species Chrysemys picta. The sequence goes on along the minus strand of NC_088801.1, from coordinate 6,229,083 downwards.
CAGTAGCTTCCATGATGCAAAGGATATGAATCAATGATCTAGAAGGGTCTCAAACCCATTCCCAATCTTCTGAGCCGTCTAGTTCTACTTCCTTGATTTATTCACTCATCACTTTGGTCATATAATTTCCAGCACCCTCAGGAGTCCAATACATATTTAAGATGAGGATGCCTGGAAAAATGTTCTCATAATAAAATTGCTGATTGATAAAGGAATATTGTTCTGGTTGATGCGAATCCAGCACTTTTCCAGAGCACTGGGTCTCCTGCTTCCCCAGAACTACTTTGTCTCTTTCACTTGGTGAAATATAGTCGAATTTCCCTTTCCCTCCAGTAACTTGAGACCCATTTCCTCTGATAGCCTATGCCTTTTCTTTGTATCGCTGGAGAACGTCATTTGTCACTCCTGCCATTCACTCACTTTCATGAACACTGAAATCCCACAATTTCAACGTGACACACTTTTTCCCTATTTCCTAGAATGTCCAGTGCTGGTGATTTAGTGCTCGGAAACAACTCCAAGAGTCTCTCGGCTCATTTTTTTCGACTCACCAAGAAAGTATCAGCAAGAAGAGACTTGCAAGGATAAATCAAAGCGCAAGAGACTCTGCTAAACTAGAGCAATTTTTATAGCCTTTAGATGATACTGCAGCACTGTTAACTAGAGTGTAAATGATTGAACAGGTGATGAATTCCTCAGAGGAAAAAGCCATTAGGCAGTTTTAAATCCATAAAAAAAAATTGTATTATGTGCTATAAAGAGCAACTGGATGTCCTTTCCTTCCCCCTCTAATAGAATCTTCATCCAATCTCTTCTGTATTGTCTTCCTGGGGCATTTTATTAACACATACTAAACAATCACCATGTTGAATTTCAATGTGATTTATCAGAGGGGTAGCCGTGTTAGTCTGAATCTGTAAAAAAGCAACAGAGGGTCCTGTGGCACCTTTAAGACTAACAGAAGTATTGGGAGCATAAGCTTTCGTGGGAAAGAACCTCACTTCTTCAGATACAAGTACTTGCATCTGAAGAAGTGAGGTTCTTTCCCACGAAAGCTTATGCTCCCAATACTTCTGTTAGTCTTAAAGGTGCCACAGGACCCTTAATGTGATTTATAAATTTGCAATTGCAGTGTAGTACTGCTGAACCGCTCCAGTTTCATTCCCATTAGACTCTTGTACATGTTATTTGTAAAATAAGACAACTCAATTGTTTCCTTTTGCATAACACAGGTGTAGGGAAGCCAATGTGTACAATTATCAAATGTGCTTAAGTTACTTAGCAGCCTAAATCTTATTTTCAAAAGCAACTTTCAGCAACTTCGGTGTATAAATCTCTTCGATGCCTAAATCGCATTTTCAAAAGTGAAAGTCAAAGAGATTTATACACCGAAGTTGCTGAAAGTTGCTTTTGAAAATGCGATTTAGGCATCCAAGGCCCAGATTTGTAAAGGTATTTACATATTGTTGCGCTCAGTGTTGCAATGCCTAACTGATTTAGGAGAGCAATTCTCATTTTCTAAAGGGATTTAGGCACTTAGGAGTCAAAATGCCTTTGACGGGCTTCTAAATGCCTAAATACTTTTTGAAAATAAGAACTGGTCTCCTAAAGCAGTTAGGAGTTGTAACGCTGCATGCAGCAATGCTTAAATCTCTTTAAAAATCTGGACCTATGTCATTAATGCTCTTTGGAGATCATTTTGTGGGAGGACCCTTATCTGTACTGAAAAACATCATCTTAGAGAGTCTAAAATAAATGGAAGCTGCCTCACATCCATGAAAATCCCAAAGTGCTTTCCAAAGGATATATTCAGGCATCACTCCAATTGTCTTCCACCACTGGAATGTATACACTCCTGGCTTACGAATTTAGCATGTTATGATGAATTCATCAGTTGATTTCAAAGTTTTGCATTTTAAAATTTTAGGTTTAGGGACCTAACTCTCTTTGAAAATGCCAGGCTTAGTAACTACCACTTCCCTAGTGTTGTAGGATCAAGTCTGCCGTTCTGCCTCCAGCGGTGATCAATTAAGTAAGTTAATGGAGATGGGCCTGTACCAAAATCCATACTTCCAATAAAATGGACCATGACTACATTTATCCAGACATCACAGCTATTGTCAGGAATCAAACTTGGAACTACCAGTCCCCAAAACACACATCTCTGCCACTTGACATAAAGGAGAAAGCTAGGATAAATTAACAGGCCAGTATAATCATTGGGACCAGGCATTAGAATGAGCCTAATCACATGAACATTAAGTCAGTGCCCATGCACTTCTGGAAAAAGGAGATTAAATGTTATGGCCAGCCCCTCACACTGCAATGGGTTAAGCAAGAATATCCATGAAGCTTGGGCAAGTTTGTATCTAAATCAGAAATTTGCAGCTAGCAACTCCCCCGTAATAAACCTAGCGAAGGGTTTTAAGCATGTCTTTAGACCCATTGCTTCCAATGAGCAATGTTATACATTGTAGGATCCCTGAGCCCAGCAACATGAAGGTTGAACCTTAGCCTGCATAACTGCCAATGCAAGTCATGCTCATGCAAATACAATTCAACTTCTAGCCAGGATATTTTCTCCCATATCTATTACGATGCCTTAACACTAGTGCTAGAAACCACTGCCAACGGAAATGAATCGCAAGTGGAGTGTTTCCAGTGCCTGCTGCCCATCAGAAAGATGACCTGAGTCAGCAGCAGTGTAGCGTATTGCCTGTTTCAAGCTTCAAGTTCTACTTTTCCACCTTCCTCAGAGCAACTGCCTTCCTACTGATCAAAGGAAATGACCAGCTGTCTGCTATTTAATTGGGACTTGAGAACTCCTTGGAGACTTGAATAACTCAGCAAGCAAACCCTTCCTCCTTGATGAACTGCTGCTGCTGCTTCCCCCCCCCCCCCCCCCCCGATGCTTTCCAGGGATATCTGTCCAGTATGGGGTGTTTTTTTGTCCTTCACAATGTGGGGAGGTGAGTCGGACTCTTTTCTTGTAAGTTACGACAAATGCGGTTTAAGAAAATGGAAATGCTCCTATTCAGAAGTGGAGGAGAGAAGCAGGGCTGCTTTGAATTGGCCTGCCTATCATGAATGGAACTTGTCACTGATCACTCTAAAAGATGGAAAACTGTATCTCAGGAGAATATTCTCAGTCGTCCACTACAAGGAAAGTAGCCACTAGAGCAGGGATCGGCAACCTTTGGCATGCGGCTCACCAGGGTAAGCACCCTGTCAGGCTGGGCCGGTTTGTTTACCTGCCGCGTCTGCAGGTTTGGCCGATCGCAGCTCCCACTGGCCGCGGTTCGCCGCTCCAGGTCAATGGGGGTGGCAGGAAGCGACGGCCAGCACATCCCTCGGCTCATGCCGCTTCCCGCAGTCCTCATTGGCCTGGAGCGGCGAACCACGGCCAGTGGGAGCTGCGATCGACCGAACCTGCAGACGCGGCAGGTAAACAAACCAGCCCGGCCCGCCAGGGTGCTTACCCTGGCGAGCCGCGTGCCAAAGGTTGCCGATCCCTGCTCTAGAGAGATGACAACAAAAGAATGCGGTTATTAATCTTTCTTTGTTGAATTAACAGCAAAGTTTCCTATGCGAAGAGAAACCGATTGTTGACACTAATTACTGGTGGCTTTAGAAACGATTTTACCATTTAACCAATGCCTCCTATGCAACACATCTAACTCATGACCTGCTTTGATGCCTATTCATTTAGCCCCCAAGCCTCCAAAGTACTTAAATAGGTATAACCTTGGGCAGCTCAGTAGCTACACTCATGTCAATGGGGATATTCACATGCTTAAAGTTATGGACATGCTTATGTGTTTTGCTGGATCAAGGCTTAGTAGAGAGCCAGTGCTGACATTTGATGGTTGTTGGGGTTTTGTGTTTTTTTTTTTAAATAGATAGTGGCCCCTGTAGCCGATCACAAAGTTTTAGAATTACTCCACTTGTAAACTATAACTGAAGCCAGTTAAGTAAAATATGTATTAGTAGGAGCATTGCCAGTAGATCGAGGGAAGTGATTATTCCCCTCTATTCAGCACTGGGGAGGCCACCTCTCGAGTACTGCATCCAGTTTTGGGCCCCCCACTACAGAAAGGATGTGGACAAATTGGAGAGAGTCCAGAGGAGGGTAACAGAAATGATCAGGGGGCTGGAGCACATGACTTACGAGGAGAGGCTGAGGGAACTGGGATTATTTATTCTGCAGAAGAGAAGAATGAGGGGGGATTTTATAGCAGCCTTCAACTACCTGAAGGAGGTTTCCAAAGAGGATGGATCTAGACTGTTCTCAGTGGTGGCAGATGACAGAACAAGGAGCAATGGTCTCAAGTTGCAGTGCGTGAGGTCTAGGTTGGATATTAGGAAACACTATTTCACAAGGAGGGTGGTGAAGCACTGGAATGGGTTACCTAGGGAGGTGGTGGAATCTCCATCCTTAGAGGTTTTTAATGCCCGGCTTGACAAAGCCCTGGCTGGGATGATTTAGTTGGGGTTGGTCCTGGAAGGAATTGGATGGTCTGGGATTGGGGAGGTCTTTCTTTTCCCAAGCATTGTGCTCAGGATCTTTGGCAATGAATCCCCAGACAGAGATTTCACTCTGTCTCCAGCTTTGACCTGGTCTTGCCCACCATGCAGGGAAGCTCCAGCCCCCGCTGTTGTCACATTTAAAAAAAAGATCTATATTGCAGACATTTTGACTTTCACAAAACTCAGTCTCATTGACTAAGCCCAAAGCTTTAGAAATATAGTCCATAATGGTCACAGAGCCATAGGCTCCACAGACCAGGCCCATCCTGGCTCGTAGCCACTCAACATGTCCACTTCTCTCAGTTGTCACTTATACAAGTTCTACTTGACTTGGTTGAAAAAGAGACAAGGTGGGTTTGGTGGACTTTTCTTTTAGATGGTTGATCATGTTCACATGCTACTGTATTCCATGAAGCTGGCCTAGACCAGCAATGCCAGCAGACAGTTCGAAAGGCCATTCCCGCCCAAGAATTTCACCCTAACAGAAAGCAAAGGAAATCTCATGAAGGAACCTGTTCTTATGAGGTGAAATTCTATGGGCTGTGCTCTGCAGGAGGTCAGACAAATGATTATAGCAGTCCATTCTGGCCTTAAAATTTATGAGCTATCAACCTTTGCTGCTTACAACTTTTAATAAAATTAAAGGAAAGGCAGAGAGGTTGGCTGGTGGGATCATGTGGGATTGTTATAAAAAAAAAAAGAATGAAGTTGTCCATTTCTTGTAGTCACTAGGTCATTATCTCCTTATGTAGCATAATGCATCTCTCACAAGAAATCCCTCTATGTTCGTGTAGCAATTGATCAGCCTCCCACATCTGTCACTAAAATTGCATTTCCCTTCAGGTTCACCAACTGCAGCCTAAGCGATCTCACTGTGCCGTTCCCCCAAGCAACATACAGCTAGGTAGTATGTACCAGCATTTTATTCTACAAGAATCAGTTTAAGCAGCAGTATTTCTAGGAGGACCAAGACATTATGTCCATTTTTTTTTTATTTCAAGTCCCATTTCAGATTTCGCACAGAGTATGCGATTATAAAAATGATTTAGTTTTGAAATAAATTTCCTTGTGCCTTCAAAAGTGGGTTTTTAATTCGCCAATCCTATCATTAATTTGTGACTCACTCTGTTTTGGCGTTGTCTTGCCTGTTAAAGGATTAAAATGGTAACTCAAATGAATGTGTCTGATAACTCAACAGCAGCTTAATAACCAATCGGAATGAATCTTCGTCATTTTTTATCCTTCGAAGCTAATCTGAGAAACAACTTAAAACAGAAAATCAAACTCAAAGGAGATTGGAAAGTTTGGGTGTGTTTATTTTTTATTTTCAGGTTATGTTTTCTTTGAAGGCAAATTGCTTTATGAAAGTATTAGAAGTGGCTTCTTGACAGCAAGATGGGATTGGAGTGAAATTTCCATTCTAGTCAAAGCTGTCTTTACAAACCATGCAATTTTCCTTATCCCCCAAGTTTAAATTCAAGGCTCCTATAGTGATATCACACTCAATCAAATCCGACAGGTTATTTCTATTAAAGTTTGGGGTTGAATGGAGACTAACTAGAATAGCGATTCTATTGCTAATATTTCATTCTAGTGGCAGCATGCGATAGCTTGGATGAATTTAAGCAGATAAAATTTATAACATGGCTGGAATTGAAAAACTGCTTGTTTATATAATTTCAATGCATTCAAATAAAATCCCATTTTTTCCTACTGTCTTTAAGGGATATTTCTTTGTAATTGTCTTTTATTGTTTTTGCTGACACAGCCCTTATTAGTTGGCACTGTAATTATTCCTCCTAAACATCTTCCTATAGTATTTTATATCCTGATCTACAATATTGCAGTGATCAATGTTGCTAACTTGCTATTTTCCTATTATCTCACTAAAGGAAAACATGTTTTATTGGTTAATCTCATGGAGATAATACTGTGTATTTAAACATTTCAATATTTCCAAGCTGTCAATTGCTCGTTTAATCTGGCACAATGAAAACTCATTCTCTTCAATTTTGTTAGTTTTTTTTCAGCTGAAGACCTTTGACAGAATCAGTTTGTTAATGAAAGAGAAAAAAAAAAGAGAATAAGAACTGCCATACTGGGTCAGACCATCTAGCCCAATATCCTGTCTTCTGACGGTGATGAGTGCCAGATGCTTCAGAAGAAATGAACAGAAGAAGGCAATTACTGAGTGATTCATTCCCTGTCCAGTCCCAACTTCTGGGTATTCCTAAGCCTATGACTTCCAGAGCATGGGATTGCATCCCTGACCATTTTGGCTAAGAGCCATTGATGGACCTATCCTCCATGAACATTTCTATTTCTTTTTTGACCCCAGGTATACTTTTGGCCTTCACAAAATCCCCTGGCAATGAGTTCCACAGGTTGACTGTGTATTGTGTGAAGAAGTCCTTTTTGTTTGTTTTAAACCTGCATCCTATTAATTTCAATGGCTAACCCCCATTTCTTGTGCTATGTGATGGGGAAAATAAACACTTCCCTATTCACTTTCTCCACACTAAAATTATTGCAAGCACTTGTCTTTCCTCTTAGCTTGTTCATCTGTGTTTGAAGAATGCTGATAGCATGTAGGGGAACTGCTATGATAAGATTCACAGGACCGGTTGTGTGAACAGAAGGGCGGTTTAAATGGAAAGTTTGACGGGGACCCCAAATAAAAATATGTAATTCCTGTCTGAATGAAAGCCCAGTTATGCATGAGTGAAAGTGAGACAAAGGTAGGATTAGAGAAAGACAGGAATTTGATATTCAGCCAATTTGCAGCCAAGTCTTTTTTTTTTTTTTATGTTTGCCAGTCTGGTTGCTATACAACTAATAATCATTGTTTAGAATATTGTATCTATCTATCAATAACTAAATCAAAAGGACATTTGGGGTGAAATTTACCACTGCGCAGAGAGCCAGTATAAGACTTTGTTATAAGGCTCACCATCCTAGAGTGCCTCCTTGTGGTATAGTGGAGCAATGCCGCTTCCCTGCCTCCCTTTCTACACTACATTCTTCGGCCTACTCCAGACATAGAGGACTTGGAGCTTCAGTCAAGGCACTTTAGAGAGTTCAACTCCTTCCGGGGTAACAGAGTCCAAATCCAGAACCACCACCACCGAAACAAATGAGTCATCGGCCCAGCTGGTCTCAGCCTTAAGCCGCCTTTCTTACAGGTGGGCCCCAGATGCAATGGTGTGTCTCAACACCCATCAATGGATACCTGGCCTCTGGTCAGCCCAACAATTCAGATGAGGCCCAACCTCCTACAAAGGGTTCTGGCCAGCCACAGTCCTAAAATAACCTAGTTGAGGGCCAGGAGCTTCTTGCCCCCAGATAGGAGGAGCTTGTCCCCTCTCCTCTCCTGTCAGCCTTTACCTGCTGGGCGTTTTTCTTTTCCTTCCTCAGTCCCCAAGTTCTAGTTCAGCTCACAAGCCTATGGCTTCTCTTGGGCTGACTCTTTACACGCCTCCCCCGCTTTGTCCTGGCCCAGACATCCCAACTTTGGCCTCTCAGGTCTCCTGGTTCTTCAGGATTCTCTGGTTCTCTCAGGCCTTCCAGTTCCTCAAACTAGCATGAGCCCAGATTCTTGTCTCATATTAGCCTGTCCACCATCCTTCCCAGCCCACTCTCAATAGCTGGGCTTTCTTCCTTTTAAGTCCCACACTCTGCACAGGTGTAGCAGAGCGGGCTTATTGAACACGACTGACTGGATCTGGGCCTTCTGGCTCTTAAAGGAGCAGGTAACCCAGTCACAGGCTTATGGAGCACTTAAGACCCATGTAAATCCTAGTGGGATTAAAATGATGCATTAGCTTTGCCCTGGATCTCTGCACAGGTGTGCATTACACCTTAAAGTAGGAAATAGAATTGGGACTTAGGAGACACTAGTTTTTGACTGCCACTGAGTCACTGTGCAACCACGAGTAGAGCATGTTTATGTGCCTCAGTTTCCCCCTCTGTAAAATTTATATCTAATTATAGTCACTGACTTCTATGAAATGCTTTGGGACCTAGTGTCAAAACGAGCTCTAGATTAACACTAAGTATTACTATTAGTAGTAGTAGTTCTGGTGTCAGGAAATGCAAATGTTATACAAAAGCATAGCACTAAAGATCAGATTTTCAAAGCAGGATGCAGCAGAAGTACTTCTGCAAATGCACACCTCTCTTCCCCTTCATTTGCACACACATATAGGGATGTATCCCAGATACCTCTTTCTCACTAGATGTCAAGCAATGAATATCAAAAGCAGCAAACCCCTTTCATAAACTTGAAAACATTTGGACAAGTAGCGTGGTTGGCCCCGATACAAAAATGCACATTTTTAACACCAGCATCATGTCTGTCGTCCTTTATGGAGCAGAGTCATGGAAACCCCGAACAGAAATTGCTCGGGAGATCAGCTCATTCCAAAGTAAATGCCCATGGAAGATCTTCAGAATCCATTGAGAAGAGCTTCTTGCATCAGAAATTCTAAGTAGAGCAAGCCAACCTATAGCAACAAATGTGGTCAGAAGAGAACAATGGAAATATTTAGGACGGGCTTTAAGGATGCTGCCAACATGACTTCCACATCAAGTGATAACATGGTGTCACCATTTCAGGGAAACTACATCTGTATTCCCCCTCCATGGCCCACCAAAGGCATCCATGTTAGGCTCCTGGCTCCTCTTGGGTGAAGACCCGTGTCTCACTCCCTCCTCATTTGGGGGTTTTAAGGCTGCACAGCTCCCTAGATTACACTGCGATATCTCCAACAAGCCAGACTGCACAAACAGGTCAGTGCCTCCATACTCACTGCATTGCCCACTGTTATAAGTTACCACACCACTCCTTCTAAACAAGCACACTTATTCTTAAGGTGCAAGCATTAGAGAAAAAACATTTAAAAAAATAAAAGAACCTACACATACGCTAAAAAGCTTATTAGAGGTCACCCCAACTCCAACTTCAGGCTCTGGGAGGTGTCAGTCTCAAAACCTACAACTGTGTTTTGTCCACAGATATAGGTTCATAACTGGCTCAGATTCAGAACCAGAAGACAGACTGGACAGTTCCACCATTTCTTTACAACAGCTTGGGCCTTTGATCTCCAGTTTCTAGGAACAGTTGACTGTGACCCACTCCTCAGGGTGTATCTTCAATGGATTGGGTCTTTGCATAAACCCGACTTGGGGAATTTGCATTAACCTCTCCCTAGGTATTCCCCAGGAAATCCATTTCACATTTATTGTCCCCAAAGTCCCTTCTTCTCTGGCACATTTTCAATATAGTCCTTTGAACTCCCAGGCCTCAAGTCACATCTCCCCCCAGAGATGTTCCATACAATCCCAGCACACAACAATACAGAAGCTTTGCATTTAGTACAATGGACCCCAAAAATACTTCAGCTCAATTCAATGAGGTCTCCCAAGGATATGCAGGAAACTGCTATATCCGTCACAATGGACAACAACTGGAAAAAGAAAAAATGCGTGGCCTAGAGAAACATTATGCAAAACAATAGAGAAAGAAGCCAAATCCATCAGCAGGATACTTAGAAGCCAGAACGGACCAGCACAGAACTGAAGTAAATGGCAGAAACTGGTGGACATCCTATGCAACTAAGGGTGTGGGAAGACAAATAAGGAGAGACATTTATAAATTCATTGGGTAGGTAAAAGTGCACTTACCCACTTTGCTACACACAAATGCCCATCTGTGCACACATGTGGGGTTTGGACATCCCTTGGGGCATGTTTTGAAAAGCTGGCTCCTGGAATTAATGACCTAGCAATTTTTAATTTTGCTGTCCTGCCCCCCCCCCCCAAAAGGGATGCAAATGCTTTGATTACAGCCGAATGTCTAAATCGCAGCTAATCATGTATTCAATAAATGTCACCGTTTTTCAGTGCACAAATGGCCTGTGAACAGAATGGAAAACTTTCTGGCTAATTCTATGTTTGACAGTGCTCACAAATGTACTCAGTGAATAACCCTTACAGTGCTGATCATTAGTGAGTGATTTGTTGCAAGCCTTTGCAATTTGCATTTGACCATTCCCACATATTCCATGGCTTTGTTTCTGTTCTCTGCTTGGATGATTTATACCATGAACCAAACACAGTGATTACTGGAAACGGCTTTGCCGTCCAGACAATTGGAAATTTGTCTTCGGGGAATATTCAAGCCTAAAATATTCTTTTCGCAAGTATTTTTGCTTAGCAGAGCTCAGTTGCTCAAATGTTCATAGAAAGTTTAAATCAAAAAGTGTTGTGAACACAGAATGACATTTATCCATCCCTTTCAAAAATCAAACAAACATTCCTATATCTTATTTTGCACTATTAACTGAGCTCTCATCTTAATTAACTCAAACATTATTTATAGTGATTCAGGAGACCTACTCACTATTTCTATAGTAACTGGACCAATTCAGTTTACACATCTCCCATACAACTATATATGGTAGGGTTTGCATGTCATTTTTCACAGAGCTGAAGAAAAAAATAACAGGAGAAGAAGAGGCTGGCTGTGTTTTGAACCCTAGTTAAAAATGATTGACCGTTAGCCTTTCCTTAAAAGGAAATAAAAACAAAAAAATCACTCTGACAGGGAGCTTCCACTCAGGGATTAGCTCAGTCTGGTAATGCCCCTTCCAGTGGTTACACCCCATCAGTTTCTCCTCTGCTGCCCCTCTCAGAAGCTGCAGCTGCCCTCTTCATGACTCAGCCCTCCAGCTAGGTCACTGTTTTGGTTTCCCCTGCTGGGGGGGTGGATCAAAAAGCAGTCTCAAGCAGCCCTCTGTTTTACTGCCTCACAGTGCCACATCTGCAGTGGCTGGCAGGGGAACCCTGGGGCCCCCCTCTTCTCCAAGCTCTGGCTCAGGGACCTTCTGCACAATAGCCAAGGTCCTTTCCCTGCACCTCACTGTCTCTCCCTGAGCCACTTCCATAGCTCCTGGCCCTCCCCATGACTCTGGGTTGGCCAGTCTCCTCACTCCCTCCTCCCAGAGTAACTTTAGGCAATTCATCTCTGCAGCCTCCTGTGCTTCCAATTTCCTGTCTTTTGTAGAAACCCCACCTGTCCCTCACAGGTGCGCTTCTCTCTAATTAACTGCCTTGAGCCTAAATTTCCCTGTTTGCAGCCTAATTAGCTGATTAGGCCCACCTGGCCTAACTCAGCTCTCGCAGAGCCAGTGTGGGGAGCACACCCCGTCACGTTCACCTCTAGGTTACTGGTTCAAGGCCAGACCAAGTCGGTAGTGACTAAAAGTCATTCACAACTGTTCAGTGGCTTATTGGAAATGAGTTAATGGCTTCAGACAAGTACTTACCATTAAGTGGCTTGGTGTTTATAGCCTTAACTTTAGTGGTTACCAGTAGTGTGGAAATCAGCACTCCTTTCCAAGCCTACTTAATCCAAGATGTGACCCAGGGAGATGCTCTGCAGTGACTGCAGAGAGCAGAAGCTTTGTTAGGGTCTGATCTGGCACAAACTGAAGCCAATGGGAGTTTTACTATTGATTTCAGTGGAAGCAAATTCAAGGCCTCAATCAGGGAATTAGAAAGTTACAGAGAAGTAAATGTCTGGACGCACCCTGCAGCCTCCCAAAAGAATCACCTTTATATTCATAGATCCAACGCTGAATGTTGTCTCAGCTCTATGTGTGTGTGTGAAAGAAAGAGAGAGGGTGTATGTACACTTTTACACCCCTATATATAAATTCAACTCCCGCTAACATGTGGGCATGCACCTAAGATTTCTTAAAAGTCTCCAACATATCTACTACTTGCTCATCCATTCACATTTATGGTGTGATGAATCCGGGCATCACATCAGTCAGTCCACACAGACAATTTGCAGAAAAAGCCTGTTTCAGCCAGGCGATCCTATCAATTTCCTCTCACACTGGAATTTGCTCCCCTCACTTCATAGTCCCAGGAACATAGTCATCTTTCTAGGTTCATTGACCGGACTGGACTTACACAGGTTATTGGAAAGATAAAGGTCACATCCACAGTGGCCTGCTACAGTCACGTTTATTAGGAGCATCCGCCTGACTTTCAGCATCATCAGTCTCATCTGGAGCAACACTGGAGTAAATTAAATGTGGCAGAGCACAAGAGTAAAGCCAAGTGTGAAGATGTACATTAGCGATAGACAGGGAAGAGTTCAACCTTATTAGCCTCTGAAAACCACACTGATCTACAAAGGTAGCAACTAGTGTAAGGAGATTGCATAGCCTACTGGATTCAGATCAGTTTTAATCAAAGGGAGGAGAATAAAAAGGAAATTAATTCACTGAGATTTGTACAGAAATATTAATATGTAAAGCACATCACAAGTGCTAAACATGCTTATTATTATTAAACTTTCACACTGCAGTAGCACCCAAGAAGCCACAAGCTGAATCAGAGTCACATTGCGCTAAGCAAAATACACGTGTATTATTGTTATTACGTGAGGGGAAGAATCATCTCCTGGCAATCAGTGTTTTTGCATACAGCTCCCTGGACTCTCCCAGACTGAATTGTTTCTCGGGGCAGAGCTGCTGCCAACAGGAAGTACACAATCCAGACCTAATGATTTCATGATGTCATAATCATTGCATTATCAGTGTGACCTGTAGAAATCATCAGTGGGTGATGCTGACACTGCTGATTAGAATTATTTTTTTTCCTATGGGAAATTTCTATGAAAACATTAGATAGATAGATAGATAGATAGATAGATAGATAGATAGATAGATAGATAGATAGATAGATAGGGTGGATGGGGTGGATGGGGATAGATAGATAGATAGATAGATGGGGTGGATGGGGTGGATGGGGATAGATAGATAGATGGGGTGGATGGGGTGGATGGGGATAGATAGATAGATGGGGTGGATGGGGATAGATAGATAGATAGATAGATAGATAGATAGATAGATGGGGTGGATGGGGATAGATAGATAGATAGATAGATAGATAGATAGATAGATAGATAGATAGATAGATAGATAGAGTCAAAATTATGAAAATTTTAGACTTTTCAGCAAATAATCAAAAGCTGACAATTTTCACCACAAAACCAAAAAAAACCTGACCAAATATTTTTGGTTTAAAATGGAAAATTTTGATGCCGAAATGCCACCACACTGCCTCCTGGGAGTTGTATTTCAGGCATCTCACGTCCCCTTCTCTCTTCTATGGGCTGTGCTCCTTGGCCAAACTACATCTTCCACAATGCCCCACAATCTCCCCTCTTGCTCATCCACTGCATGCATTATGGGAGTCCCTGCAAATGCTGCATCCTGGAAGATATAGCCCAGCCGGGGAACCCAGTTTACAGAGAGGAATGGGGACATGAAGCACTGCTATGGCATTTTCAAATCATAATGTTTTTGGTTTGTGAGTGCTCATTTATTTGTCCGTAAGTCACAATTTTCAGTGGAAAGAAGTCACTTCTTGTGAAAAAGTGTTTTGTCAAAAAACATTCCATCGACAAACAATTTCAACAGGAAATTTTCAACCAACACTATTTCTTTGCTACACACACACACACACCACTGACGAGATGACCTGCCATAGAGAATAATTACATGCAACTTCCAGAAAGCCATGTTAGGGTGGATTAGATTGGCTATTGCTAACTTCTTCAGTTTGTGAACTTGATGCTACCTATTTCAGGCTTCTGGGAGAAGTAAATACAACATCTGAAGACGCTTTTAGAAGGAAGACATGGATAGTGAGCGATCAGCTGTTGTGACTGCACAGGATGTGCCATGTTTGTCTTTCTCCCAGAGGATAGAAAGATGAGGCATCTGTGATACATCCCTATATGTGTGTGCAAATGAAGGGGAAGAGAGGTGTGCATTTGCAGAAGTACTTCTGCTGCATCCTGCTTTGAAAATCTGATCTTTAGTGCTATGCTTTTGTATAACATTTGCATTTCCTGACACCAGAACTACTACTACTAATAGTAATACTTAGTGTTAATCTAGAGCTCTTTTTGACACTAGGTCCCAAAGCATTTCATAGAAGTCAGTGACTATAATTAGATATTAATTTTACAGAGGGGGAAACTGAGGCACATAAACATGCTCTACTCATGGTTGTACAGTGACTCAGTGGCAGTCAAAAGCTAGTGTCTCCTAACTCCCAATTCTATTTCCTTCTTGAAGGTGAAATCTACACCTGTGCAGAGATCCAGGGTAAACCTAATGCATCATTTTAATCCCACTAGGATTTACATGGGTCTTAAGTGCTCCATAAGCCTGTGACCGGGTTGCCTGCTCCTTTAAGAGCCAGAAGGCCAAGATCCAGTCAGTCCTGTTCAATAAGCCCGCTCTGCTACACCTGTGCAGAGTGTGGGACTTAAAAGGAGGAAAGCCCAGCTATTGAGAGTGGGTTGGGAAGGATGGTGGACAGGCTTGAAGAACTGGAAGGCCTGAGAGAACCAGAGAATCCTGAAGAACCAGAAAACCTGAGAGGCCAAAGGCCAAAGTTGGGATGTCTGGGCCAGGACAAAGCGGGGGAGGCGTGTAAAGAGTCAGCCCAAGACAAGCCATAGGCTTGTGAGCTGAACTAGAACTTGGGGACTGAGGAAGGAAAAGAAAAACACCCAGCAGGTAAAGGCTGACAGGAGAGGAGAGGGGACAAGTTGCTCCTACCTGGGGGCAAAAGCTCCTGACCCTCAGCTAGGCTATTTTAGGACTGTGGCTGGCCAGAACCCTTTGTAGGAGGGTGGGCCTCATCTGAATTGTTGGGCTGACCAGAGGCCAGGTATCCGTTGATGGGTGTTGAGACACACCATTGCATCTGGGGCCCACCTGTAAGGAAGGCGGCTTAAGGCTGAGACCAGCTAGGCCGACGACTCATTTGTTTTGGTGGTGGTGGTTCTGGATTTGGACTCTGTTACCCCGGGAGGAGTTGAACTCTCTAAAGTGCCTTGACTGAAGCTCCAAGTCCTCGATGTCTGGAGTAGGCCGAAGAATGTAGTGTGGAAAGGGAGGCAGGGAAGCTGCATTGCCCCACTCTAGCACAAGGAGGCACTCTGGGATGGTGAGCCTTATAACAAAGCCTTATACTGGCTCTCTGCGCAGTGGTAAATTTCACCCCAAATGTCCTTTTGATTTACTTATTGATAGATAGATACAATATTCTAAACAATGATTATTAGTGTATAGCAACCAGACTGGCAAACGTAAAAAAAATAGACTTGGCTGCAAATTGGCTGAATATCAAATTCCTGTCTTTCCCTAATCCCACCTTTGTCTCACTTTCACTCATGCATAACTGGGCTTTCATTCAGACAGGAATTACATATTTTTATTTGGGGTCCCCACCAACCTTTCCATTTAAACCGTCCTTCTGTTCACACAACCAGTCCTGTGAATCTTATCATAGTAGTTCCCTATACATGCTATCGGCATTCTTCAAACACAGATGAACAAGCTAAGAGGAAAGACAAGTGCTTGCAATAATTTTGGTGTGGAGAAAGTGAATAGGGAAGTGTTTATTTTCCCCATCACATAGCACAAGAAACGGGGGCTCATGTTTCTTGCATACGGGGGGCTCAAAAGGGGTCTCTCTCCTACTCTTGGGTACATTTGCAGTTGCCTGCTATGTTCAGCATCTGGGCTTCTCCCCGATTCTTACAGTGCTACTCTATGAGAAGTTCTATGGCTATAATGACATGTGTAAGGCCGTCTACTCTCACCTTTAGTGGTCACACTTTTTGTTGGCAGTAGTATGTAACCCTGACCTCTGGCCTATCAATCCCTTAATGCCCCGCTGGAAGGGGGGGTGACAAAAGAAAGACAAACGTAGACAAGTTAACCTGTTTCACCTTTCTTTAGTCAGAGCCTGCAGAACCACAGTGTATCACAGTTGCCGCTGAAACCCTGGAATCTGTTGTATATAATTCACAGGGGGCTGGAAGGCCCAAAATCAATTCCCTGACAATATAACAGGCTCTAGTATCAAGGGCTGTGTCTGAGCTAATAATGTGTGAATACCACTTTTAACTGTGACATTTGCCTATAGACCACTTCCGCTCTATCTAATTAATTACTCTGTAAAACGCCTGATTATGATATGCACAAACGGCTTTCCTGCCCACTCTTATTACTTCCTCTATATTAGTCTCCTCTGTCGAGACAGAGGAGCATCTGAGAGTTCATTTAGGCGAACAGTGGACTCCCATTACTGGTTTTTTCCCTCCAGGTTCTATTATCTGTAGAGTTCTGAGATCAGGCCAGCATTGAGCATCTTTTTTCCTCTTCTAACTCCTTCTAGTGGATCCCCTCCTGAATTATTAGTCAGAAATAAACACGGAGAAGCAGATTTATTTATTTTCCCCCATTTTTTTCAAATCTATTTCATCACGTTTCTCTTTGTGCCGAGGACATATGATGTAATGGGAAAATGCTGAATATGTTCTTCCGGGACATTTTCTGCACAATTAATAAGTACCTTCCTGAGGAACAGAAGTATCGTGAGGACCAGTATCACCCGGACAGAATGGAAAGCAGGCAAACAGATATTTCAGTACCTGCTTTTCTATTGGCTGTTGTTGGCTTCTTTACCTTCTTCTTCTTCTGAACGGAATCCTGTTTTTCCTGGTTGTCTTCCAAAGAAGACTCTACAACCTATCAATTAATTACTTAATTTCATTGGTCAGCACTCATTGAGTAATTCAGTCCAGTGTGAGATTTAATTTTAAAGACACATTTTGGAGATGACTCAATTGCTGCTAGGACATTTCAGCATTCATGGCTTTATATATATATATATAATGCTTTAGCATTCCTGCTCATCAGTCAGATAAGAGTTCCTGTCCCACTGCTTCCAAACACAGAAGAGTGCAGACACGTGTGCAGTGAAGAAAGAAAAGTTCTATAGATCTAAAAGGCCAGGCAAGAAAACTTCAGTGTGCCCAAATTAAGCCCATAATTCAGATTGGTACCTCACTTCCCTGGTCTGTTTCAGCATGCGTGTTGTATCAACCAGGCAAGGTACTAACAAGCTTCAACAGGACTTTATTTTTACAGTGTAAACCTCTTTACCAAGCTACAGCTGCACCCTCTGTAACTCTCACTCAGACTCCTCAACTCCTCCCCCCTCCTTCCTGTTTCCCGTCCTTTCAGACTCCCAACAGACAGTGCTCCCAGTTCTAATAATCACAAGCAGCATCTAAACACCACAATGCAGCAACAAAATTCTTGTTTGACCTGCCTTACAGATCTTTTAGCTGTAGTGTGGAATGTGTAATGGGAATCACGGCAAATCTGAGAGGAGATCGTTACCCTTATGCCTAGAGTCTGCAAGTCCGCGTGCCTTTCGTAGCCGGGAGTGCACGGCTGATGTGCTTCAGTGATATGTTTAGGCACAAAGAAGCTTAAGCACTAGACTTACTGAATGGCAGTAGGTTTCAAACTTTCTCATTCTCGAGCACCACAAGAGTTTGTCAGTGGCAGGGTGATCATGAGGAGTCCCTGGTCCCAGGCTACATCCGTGGTGACACTACGACACCAGACCACAAGGCCCTCATAGACAGGGAGTTGCCCAGCGGTAAATTTAGGAGCAATGGTAGAAGGGAACCCCAAGGGCATGCTGTCCAGTACCCCTCAGCCTGAATGACAGTGTCCACAGATCTGGATGAGGGCTG
Source organism: Chrysemys picta bellii (assembly GCF_011386835.1). NCBI lineage: Eukaryota > Metazoa > Chordata > Testudines > Emydidae > Chrysemys > Chrysemys picta. Next base: position 6,210,911 of record NC_088801.1, on the reverse strand, counting down.
TGGAAGTGGAGATACTTTGGGAGTAGGGAAGAAAAAGGTTTGCCTCTGAAGGCTTCTGTTACTGAGGTTAACGTGCCTGTGGAATACCAAGGAGTTAGACTGCAGGCCAGTGTAACTTTCTAGTTCATTTTTCCCAGCACTGATGTAAATGGAAGCACGTATTCTCTCAGGCAGAAGCTGGGAGGGCGTGTTCACAAGGTGGAGGGCATCTAGAGAAGCCACAGAAAGGTGAATGTGTTGTACCCAGGGTCCCGTGTATGGAAATGCACAATAAGGGGCATAAGTGACACTCACATGGGCATCATGGCACTCTGCCAAGGTAACATTTGTCCCCAGAGACGACCCTACTCGATAGTTAAAGGATTAGAGCTGCCCTGGAGCCCCTCCCACTTCTATCAAGGGGCTAAACTGCTGCCCTCCATGCACGAATGGCTCTGCTTGAGCAAACTTCAGGATTTGAACCCAGAACCTTGTTCTAAAAGTATGAACATCTACTGCTTGTAGTAGAGGACTAAACCCTCCTTTGTAAACCCCTCTTGTGTACTAGCCACTACAGGGTAACTCATGCTCTCCTAGCAACGGGCTATGCATGGTTAAAAGAAAAACAAGAATCGGCAGACTTTTGGGCTAATATTTTCAAGACACCAGTGCGGGATGAGGTTGAGTGTGAAAGAATAATTAAGTGCTGCAGTAGATTAGATTGATTAAGGCTGGGATCATTTCTGACATTTGTAATTCGAACTGAAGGACAACCCAGAACTCGGAAATGTGCGGTTATGACATTTCTTAAAGTGTGTTTGGGGATTAAAGGCCCTAGATAAGTGGGAGTCATTATACAGTTATTTTAGTTTTCTCCCTTTTCAGATCTTCTCCCTCCCTGGAGAGGAGGGGGCTAAGGTAAAGAGACGGCACTCTGAGCCCCGCAGAGAAAAGTCTTCACCTCTCTTCTCAATCTCTGAGCCAGTTAAGTCACAAGAGTCTGAACGCAAATGCTCTCTAAAGCTATCTTAGCTCCCGGTCAGAGAGTTCAGCGCTACATTTAGGTGGAATGCAGGCTGCTGAGGTTGAATACCGGAGGTATATCCTACGATTGTTTACTCACCGAGGCTTTGATCCCAGAAATCCTTGCATTGTGAGCAGCTGGGAGCACAAATACAGGTGTTGACTGAGGCTATGGCCAAGGAGTGTGTGTCCATTTACACCAGATTAGGAACCGGATTTATATGCAAATACAAGTGTGGTTGAGTAATAGGCAAGGACCTCTACAATGAATGGTAGCACGAGCCAAGTTCCTGGCATGCCCTAAAAAAAAGATCAAAAAAGGACAGTTTGTGGGCAAGGAGGAGATATGGGCTCATGAGAGATCCTGATCATACAAATGTGGCACTTAGCTACATGCACCGCTCTTTGACACTGCCCCTGCTCTGAGTCGGGGTAACTGGGACCAGCAGCTCTGTCTATAATGCTGGCTGTTAAGACACCGGCACTGTGCAGGAACATAGAAAGGATGAATCTCGTCTGCTCCTGCTGGCACAGAAGAGTAACTGTACCTGGGATAAGTGGATATAGGTTGCTTTCTGTTTTTTGCCATTACCAGAGGATGAAGTTGCAGGATATTGCCGTTTGTAATAAGAGGGCCTGATCCAAAATGCACTGAAGTCAGAGTCTTTCCACCACCTTCAGTGAAGTTTGGATCATCCCCTCAAAAATGGGCCCATAAGAACTTCCTGGAGAACTTTCCCTGGAGAACTTTTGCCATCCTCTACACCCTTCTAATCCCACTCACTAAGTACATGGAGAATTTGGAAAGAGCAGGAGGGACCATGATGAAGAGACAACTCCTCATGAGAGGGGTGATGTTCATGCGTGAAAGGCATCCTCTGCGCATGCATCCAGTTGTTATGCTCCTCCCGTAAGAGCTCATATCGAGATATATATCAGGGGTGGTCAAACTGTGACTCGTGAGCCGCATGCGGCTTTTTGAAGTCCCCGAAGCCTTCCCCTCCTTTCTCTGCCTACCAGACTGGGAGAGAGCTCAGGGCTTCTGCCCTGAGGTGGGGTGGTGAGGCTTGGGGCTTCTGTTAGCAAAAACTGGTGCCTACTGAGAGTGGGGGACACAATTTAAAGTTTCAGCCCCCCCAATAGCTTGAGTCACACACACACACCCAGGCACGCCCCCCTCTTTCCCTCAGCAACCTTTCCCCACTGCCTTAGCTCCCAGCTTGCTGACTCCAGCAGCTGCCATGCCGGGAGGGGTCCCAGCAGCACCATGTGACCGAGCAAGCGGGGCTAGCAAACCCTGGCAAAAATCGGGGGAGGTGGGGAACGTGACCTCTTGTGCCCCCCAAGCGTCACTCTGGCTTCTGCCCAGCAGCAGGACTTCAGGACTTCTCAGGACTTCAGCCTGCCAGGCCTCAGAACTTCATCAGGAACAGAGCTTCAGCCCTGAGCCCTGCAGACACCTGTCATGGAGCTGAAGCTCTGAGTGAGACCTCCCATCCCCGCAGGGCTGAAGCCCCGAGCCTCGGCTCTCGAACTTTTGAAGGTTGTCCTATGCGGCTCGGAGGGTCAGTAAGTTTGGCCACCCTTGATATATATAATTCGCTTATGAACACACTACACCGTACTCCCTCTGTCAGACAGCTGACTTTGTTACTGCCAGTAATCTACTCTCTTATGAATCAATGTTCATCACTCAATGAATCAATGTTGAAGAAGCAGTGATATGCTGGACCATTTTCAAAGCATGAAGCATATTAATATAATGCTCAGTAGCTTAAAGGGATAAAGTGGGGGATATTTTGTCTCATATATTTCTGCCGATTTCTCCAGGCTCCGGACATCAGTGTCTCTTAAATAAACAACCACCTCGGAGGTTGTATTTTCCCTTTTGTTTTGGAAAGGTGGGGGGAGCGGATGCACCTAGTGATAAATATTACATTTAGTAATTACATTTTCAGATTTACAAGGTCCGTGTAGTAAAGGTTCTAAATTAAATAATCCTCATTTACATAAATTTCAATCCAAAGGGCATCATTAGAGGACATCTCCTCCTAGGCAATAATGAGTTGCTTTCATTAACGGTGCCCCAATGCTTACAGCTGGCTTGTACTTCAAGAGTCGTGAGAAGGTTAGCCAGGCAAGACTGAAAAAATAAATTGTACATCTTTATCCAGTGCACTTTCTGTGTATGTCACTCAGTCATAAACTATTCCCTGCTCTCGGGCTGTTGTACTCTGCAGCCCAAGAGAGGGTATTAAAAGAGGGGGGGAAAAGGCTGAATGTAAACTTATCAGCCATTTTGAATATGGAATCGGGACCACAGTCTGATTTCTGTTACTCCTCTATAAATCTGGAGTAACACAACTGAAGTGGAGTACGCTTTTTGGGGCTGAAATTGGCATTTATGTTTGTATGGCACCTAGGATAAGGGACCTGTTGGTTGGCTTCTAGCAGCTACTGTAGTAATAATAATTATTATTAATAATAATAATTAAATAAATAAATAGCTGGGATTTCCAAAGGACACTACAGAAGTTAGGTGCCCAACTTCAGTTGACTTCCTGAAAGCTTGTGTCAAAGCTATAGACCAGCATGGTGAGAGAATTGTTTATTTTTATTGGTAACTTTTGCTGCTCAAAAGCTATTTGTCTAATACTTCGTTTGATTAATTTTGCCAGTTTCTAATCAAAATAATTGACTTGGTGAATAATATTTTGTGATGCTACCCAGTCTTTCACTGGCTGAATGGTATGCATCAAATATATTACACCACCAACACTGCTATATAAATGACTCTGAGAATACTATGTCGAGCCGCTCTACAAGTGACCATTGCGAATCTCAATCTATCTCTGCATTTGTAACTTATGCATCACTACAATGGACTGAAACGATGTGCAGGATTCTCAGCTGGGGTAAATCAGGAGAGATGCATACGCTTTATTGGGCTATCTTGATTTAAACCCACCGAGACTGTGCCCTATTCACTTCCCAGGAGATATGCCCAGTTGACACCAGCTGGCGATCTGGCTAGATAGCCGAAGATTAACCCAGCTCTCCTTCATATTTTAAACTGCTTTCTAAACTGCGGTTAATATTGGTAGTTGATATGCCACCAAGACGTGCCATGTTGTAACATGTGGCAGCTCCTAAAAACAACTGTATCACAAGCCAGATGATTTGTCAGCTTCGCCATAGTTGCTATATGGATTGTCATACCAAGCTGGTGCACAGATCAGGGGTGTCACAAACCCAACCAATCACATACTTACCGATAAGCACCAATGAGTACTTCCATCCACTTCAATGTAGTTAGTCATGTGTTTGACATTTGGGCTGTGTTTAAATACCTGGCTGAATTAGGACCTAGAAGAGGGAGTGATACTACCGAGGACACCATATTAAGGGAGGTGTTTCAAAGGGGGGAAATAAATGATCCTTTTGGATACTCTGGAAATAAAATAATTCAGTTAGATTGCTTTGTGATAAACTGCAATACTCCATGGCCGGGGTCTTTCTGGAGTTATTACTGGCTAACAATAGTGTGTTAAAGTGCTTGTGCTCAGAGAAATCCAATCCTACGAGTCCTGGGAGAATCAAGTCACATAAAAAAAGGAATCTATTCCAAGCATGAGCCATTAGTTCTGCTCTGAATATCACTGTTATTAACTGCAGGGCTTGAGTGAAAGCTCCAACCTGCCAAAACCTCAATCCTCATCAACTGCCAGGAAAAACTACAGTGACAGGCGTTAATTGGTGATTATAGAAAAGACTAGCTGAGGATTGGAAAAAATCACCCTCCGGACTAAATATGAATAATGGCCACTCCCCAGAGAGGATGAGGCTCTAACCTACTTCTCTTTGATTACCAAGTCTTTATAGTACTACCAGAGCCCAGCTCATATGCACCCTGCAGACAGATTCATTTTAGAGATATGAAAAACTTTGGTAACAAATCATCAAAGCTGGTGAAATTTACTAGGTTCCAGATTCAGATGCAAACTGTCACCATGTTCCTTGACCGGGAACCTCTGTTCTGCAATGCTCTGCCACGTCCATCCAATCATACAAGGCTCAGACCGTTGGCTGAGCCCCGGACAGTCCACCCCTTCTGTGTTGGCAACAAACGCAAAAAGAAATGAACACAAATGAACTGTCCCATCGGTGTGGTACGGCTCTCTTCCTTGAGCTTCTGGTAAGCTGTGGCCCCAGCTGGGCTCACAGGCTAATACAGAAAAATGGTCCCACCAAAAGTGGATCAGCATCATGCTCGTCTTTCCTTCAGGGAGGGGGGCTGTCGGGCAGCAGTGATCCAAGGAGCGCTTGCCTTCAGTCAGCCCTCTCTCCAGGAGCTGAAGGCTGGAGGTCTTCTCTCCTCTCTGCCTTACCACCAACTGTGTGGTGTTTTCCCCTTTTAAGTTCCTCCTTCCAGGTGGATGGGGCGGGGCTGACTGGGCCTGAAATAGCTCATTAACCCGGTGTTAACCACTGTGGGGTGTGTATACCCCATCACACACCTCTATTCTATTCTATTCTATTCTATTCTTATAGCACGCTCCTATCACCTTGGTATCTGGGGCCACTGAGATCCTCTAAACCTGCTCAGCTGCCACCTAAGTCTTGAGGCACCTAAAGTCCCTAGGTGCCTACATTTTCACCATTAGAGTCCCCATGGCATCTAAAAATCTGCCATTGAGCACGTGCACCGTTGTCTTAGTCTAGGCACCTAGGAGCCTCTTTCACATTTAAGGATCCTCAAACTCAGCATTCCCCCCACCCTACCTTGGCAGTGGGCTCTGGTCTGGTAGGCATTCTCAGAGCATGTCTAAATCCACACAAAACTGCCAGAGGAGGAGACAATGGCTCGGCCCCTCTCCTCAGCATTTCTACGTGCTAGCTTAGGAGGCTGTCCATTCAGCTTTCTGGCTTTTAGGAACCCCATTTTTAGACACCTAAATCTCCCTTTGCATTGTACAGGGAGCCTGGGCACCTAACCTAGGGATGTGGATTGAATTTTGACATTAAAAAAAAAGGTTTACACCTATTCTGGTATAAAATAAAAGAAATTTTGAAACAAAGAGCCAACCTGAAATGTAATTTTGAAATATTCCATTTCAAAATGGTCAAAATGGGATGTTTGGACCTTACTGAAAGCCTTTTCTTCGTCTTCATTTTTTTCCACAAAAGGAAATATTAACTCAATTGACATGTTCCCGTGGAACGGTTCGGTAGTCATGAAACAGCACTTTCCTATGGAAAATGCTCTATCAGAAAAATTTCACCTGCTCTCTATAAAGCTTGTTTTGGAAAACAACAAATTTTCAATCATGATTTTAATCATACTTTGATAAAATGTCCATTCAAATTTCAATAAGATATATCACAAAAACTTTGCGACAGACAGTAAATGGAAACAACACTGAAAATTCAAAATTACTTTTTAAAATCCTTCTGTTGTTTGGTCTAGCTGTAATTCTCTGCAAGCTGACCTGATATTTAGGGCAGATGACTATGGAAACTGATGTATGCTTAATATAAATATGCATGCAATGTTTCTAGCTGAATAGCATGGTCCTTCAACAGATCTTTATTCTTCACTCTCCCTCATCTGCTTCAGAGATGAAAGTAACAAAAAGGCAGTGTCAAAAGAATGGCTTTTAAAAAAAATAAAATAATGGTTTTTTGCTTTTGACCTCCTTAATCTTGTTCTTTGCCTAATGTCTTTTTTTTTTAATACAAGAAAACGGTCTTTTGTTTCAAATGCATTTAATTCTCCACATTTCCACTTGCTGGTTGCTTAAAAAAAGACATTATTTTCCTTTATTCCTTTTCATCTTTTGGTGCCTTTCCTAGGTAAAGCAAATTTGTTAAAATAAACATAGAGTGACCCAAGCCACAATGGACTCACACTAGCATGGGATTTCAAGTGTTTCCAATGTAATCAAATAAAAATATATTTCCATCTTCATGTGACTAGAAGGCTGAAGTAGCATGTAATTGGGATCAGCATGAAGATTCATAGAGATAAGAGATGAGACACCTCATTTGCTGATCAATAGGGTGAATTCATTGTCAGACTGTAAGAGAGAAGCTGGAAAATCACCAACAGGAGTCTTACTGACCATAGGTTTCATCTTAAGTTTCCATGGTGGGAAAATGAAACAGGGTCACCATTTGCATTGGATAGACGCTGCTTCTGAATTGTCAAAGGAGTAAGGGAAATGAAGGACATAAGTCTTAGGCTAGAACCTCAGTAAATGTAAATCTCCTTAGCTCTATAGAAGCCAAGAACATAAGAACGGCCATATTGGTCAGACCAAAGGTCCATCTAGCCCAGTATTCTGTCTTCCAACAGTGGCCAATGCCAGGTGGCCCAGAAGGAGTGAACAGGACAGGTCATCATCAAGTGATCCATCCCCTGTCGCCCATTCCCAGCTTTTGGCAAACAGAAGCTAGGGACACCATCCCTGCCCATTCTGGCTAATAGCCAAGGGAGCACTGCTAATTCACACCTGCTTTGGAACTGGACCCGGCAGTCAAATTTCCAGTGGTGTAATTAACAACAGAATCAAGTTCCTATTCCTCAGAGGGGGAAAAAAGTTACTTTATTTTTAATAGAAAAAATATGTTAATTGAGAGTGACTATAAATCGACAGTTAAAATCTGTAGTACTCTTTGCCATGCTCTGATGCAAACCTATCCTTCACAACTCAGGGAATAACTACTTTCCATCCAAACTTCTTAATGGCTAGGAAACCTGTGATTGCTACTGTTAACAGCACAGAAATGTAGAGCACAAACTGATGTTGCCAATACCTCATCAAGGAGCAAGTAAAACACATTATCATTTACTGGTCACTAGAATGGCGCAGACTTTAAGGTAACCAACTAGAAAGATCAACCAGTTATGAGGATGAACTTTGTGGCTCATAAGGTGAAAAATAGTTAAGTAGACTATCGGCGTTGCGCAGTATGAAACCCAAATGCTATTACATGGACTTAATCCATTAACAAGATAATAATTCCATGGAATCTCCTCGCAAATACCCCAGTACCCTTAAAACTGCACCTCAGTTGTTGGAAGGGTTTTGTTTACAGGAACGCATTGATATACAGTGGATTTCACCGTGAGAGGCAGGACATGCCCAGCTAGGTCAGTGGGTATTTGAGTGATGATATCCATATAGGGTTGACCCAAACAAACACACACAGGACTCATGGGTTTAGGAGAACTACCAGAACTGATGAAGAGCAAGAGGTACCACATTTGTTCTTCAAGAGGAGATGGGACATTGTCGGGATAGTCGGTCAATGTAAACAAGCAGAGGTGGATTTCCAAATCTGAGAATGATCGGAGATCCCAGAGAAGCTCCAGTATTTTCATTATTTTGATACCCACCCACCCCACCCTCTCAAATGCTTGTCATCAAGGGGGCAATTTTCTGGGAATGGTAGCATCACAGCATCAGGCTCAGTAACTTGAATGACACTAGGCTGATGTCACACAAACAGGTGCTTCCAGGACTGCAGCCAAACCACAGTTGGCCCCACTCTTACTTAGAACTGACGGCTGAAAAGACAGGCTCCAGTTCTGAAACCTTTACCCACGTGGGTAGACCTTTGTCATACATGTGGTGCCATTGGCTTCAGAGAGACTATTGGTGTGTGCAAGGTTTTCTTACAGGAGTTGCAGGATCAGGCCTCAGGCTACTTAGGAGACCACCCAGGGGCTCCGTGATTTATTGGTAAGTGTTGTACGCATATCACTGTCCTCTGTTAGAAGAGACCATCTCATGTACATAACATTTTCTTTAACTACATGAAATAGCAGTTGAACTCGTTTTGCTCCCTGAGTAGAGGCCTCCAGGAAGTGGAAGATCTACTGTTATATTCCCAGTGCCTCTTGCATGGTGGATTGATGATTTGCTATTAATTAATTCATCCATCAATCCTATTTATTATGGTAGTTCCTAAGGACCAACCAAGAATGGAAACCCACTGTGATAGGCACAGTACAAGCTCAGAGTAATAGACAGTCCCAGCTCTGAAGAGTTTACAATCTAAATAGACAAGACAGACAGGGGTGAGGGAAAGAGGTCTAACTCGAAAGCAGAGTGAACAATGTGAAGGCAGAAAACATTAACTCCATGATTTATTTAATTTTTTGGAGCAAGCTTAGTTAGAAAGTGAGGGGGAGAGGGCAGCAGAAAAGAGGAGACAAGGAAGAAATACTTCAAATACTTTATCGGTATTTAAAGCCTTGGATGTATACTGGCGGTCTACTGCCTGCTACTTTGTGTCCTTCTGTAGAAAGGTTGCTGAGGCTGGATTTAATGGGCATTGTTTGGAACAGATTAGGAGGGAGGCAGGATTTTCTCTCTTGAAGGGAAACTCTGAAAGACTCTTCACTTCAATATGACCCAAAGTTTAGCCAGGGCATCTTTCAAGTCAGGGCCAAATACACTTTGGATTGATATTTAATTTTCAATTGCTTATTGGATTCTGCATAACTTGTATATGGGGGGTAATGAATGAGGGTCGGTTTGATTTGTGCTTTCTTATGTGTTTTGTTATACTTGCGCTGAGAAACTCAAGAGGCTTTAAATATGGATGTGGCCACTGATGAAGAAAAAAACATTGTAGTGGTTATTATGATTTATTAACCCTAGTGCCAGTATGTATCTGCCCATGGACTGTTACTCATGACTAGAGCTTGTTGGAACATTTTTGACTAAATTTATTTTCATCAGAATCTGCTGTTGTGTCTAAGTTGAAACATTTTGAGGAGCTGTATCTCGTTCAACAAAGTTTCTAATGAAGTTTTCAGCGAGAGGCTTTCTGAGGTCTAAGATGGAATCTGTGGCCTTCTTGACAAGAGCGAGAGACCTGAATTGGAAAAGCTGACCTTTTTTCAGCCATTTTGGCACAACTCTGTTTCACAAAAAAATTTGCAAAGGTTTTGGTTTTGTTCCCCAGTGCAGAACAAAAACACATTTCAAAACCTTGAAAGTTGTCACAAAGTGAGATTGTTGTCCTCTAGCCAGCTCTCCTCGTGACAACTCCTGCGTTATTTGAACTGCAGTGGTTTCTCGGGGCATCTTGCTGTTTCTGTCATTTCGATGAAATCCCTGCTACTTCACAAGATAAGATACAAAGCAAGTGCCACATCAGTTTTCCACCCCTCTTTATTTTTGACAGTGGGTATTTTCCAGGTTTCAGATTGCAGCTGACAAACAACAGCCTAATTTTAGAATATTACTGCTTAAGGTGATTTTTGTAAAGTAGGCAGTGCATGTCCCCAGATCTTCTTTCAAAGCTAAAATCTGTCAAGTGGATGGCAGCGGTCAGAAGATAAAGATTTCTTTAGAGAGAAGTGAATGACAGAAACACCTAATTGTCCATACAACATGAAAAGTCTTCAAAGTGCTCTTTAAAACTGTGAGGAGAAAAACAAGTAGAATACCTAGTCATAAAAGCCTTTGTCATAGCCTGCTGCGTGACTTAAACTGAATAAAATGCAACTCTTCTTTACTCCCTTTCAAAGCCCTAGTCACTGTTTGTAGCATAATCTCACATTGTGGAAAACAAAACCTAAAGACCTACTTTTGTCTTGTGATTTTTAATGTTAATTTATTTGAAAGAATGAACTTACTGCTGTATATGTATCAGTTAGTGGATGCCAATAAAAGGAGTTATGCACAACTCTCTTTTCCTTGTATCAGTAGCACAAGTTTTCACTTACTGTTAAATCCCAACGTTACACTATGGGTATGTCTTCACTACCCGCCGATCCGGCGGGTAGTGATCGATCTATTGGGGATCGATTTATCGCGTCTAGTGTAGACGCGATAAATCGATCCCCGATCGCTCTGCCGTTGACTCCGGAACTCCACCGCGGCGACAGGCAGAAGCGGAGACGACGGGGGAGCGGCGGCAGTCGATCCCGCACCGTGAGGATGGGAGGTAAGTATGAACGAAGATACGTCGACTTCAGCTACGCTATTCTCATAGCTGAAGTTGTGTATCTTAGTTTGATCCTCCCCTAGTGTAGACCAGCCCTATAATGGGGTTTATGGAGGAAATAGGAATTGCCATCATGATGAATTGTAATGGGGCCATATGAACAAATAATATAAGACACATAGAATGTAGAGATTGAGAATATCTATGCTATTGGGTTATCTGGTCCATCAGTTCTCAACTTGGAAGTTGTGACCACCAGGGTGGCCTTGAACTTGTGTCAGGGACTTGTGACAATCCCACCCTTCCTATGTCATTAACTGGCAGAGGGGTCTTGGCTAGGTCTCTGCTAGATGGGAAGGGGGTCTCAATATTGAAAGGCAATGGGTGGGTGAAGGAGAATTCCCAATGGGTTTTGGATTAGGCCCTATATTTGCTTTGTTCATGATCAGATAATGGCACCTACACTGAATTATCTGGTGTGGGTTTGTGGCTAGTGCCAACTGCCAGAACCAATCTTACCACTTTATGGAAAGGTTTGCAAGTGCAACCATTGCAACTGCATGTTGCCCTAAGACCAGTTATGCCAATGGTTATTTGTGAATGTCTTTCCTTCAATATCTTATTTACTTCCTGATAAATTTCCTCTCTCTCTGCACCAGCTTTGTGTGGAGTAACAGGGGACATCTAGTGGCCAGTTACATTAATTAATAGGGCAGCATAAAATCTGCTTGTGTCACTGTGTGTGTTACATTATGGGACATCTGCAGAACCAGACTAGCTTAGTGCAATCTGTTAGCTATGGAGCAGGGGACCTCTGCTATTGCTGGGTTGGAAGGGTGCCACTTGCCTCCAGAAGATGCTCTGGGGGAAGGGGTCAGTCTCTCAAAGAAAGACAACAGAATTGGGGAGCAGGCCATGACCACCCAGTGAGATGGATACTTGTAACACTGAATTTATGAAATTCCTGGTGAACCTCCCCCCGCCCCCCAAAAAAGTATCCCCAAGAAAATTAAAGTCACAGGCTATGGCCCATAATACAGGCTGCGATTCTGCCCTGACTTCCATGCAGGTACCATAGTAGCTCCATTCAGCTCAATGGAGCTACAACATTGCAGAGATAGCATAGTCCAAATGGATGGGGCCTTAACATGGAAATCGAAAGACCTTGGTTCTGTTCTTGGCTCTACCATTTATTCATTTTGTAACCTATGGCAAGCTTCTGACTCAACTTCCCTTCCCATCCTTTGTCTGTTTAAACTAAAAACTCCTCGGGGCAGGGACTGTCTCTTGCAATATGTTTCTAAAGACTTTCTCTCGTTTGCTGATGTCAGAGCTTGACGTGTAGGTTCTGTAACCAGATGATAACCTCTGTATCAAGGGAGGTTAGGCATTGTAAACCACTCTCTAGATGTCTTGATGGGCACTCCCTCAAGACTACTTCCTTCACATGCACATGTCCCCCCTTGTCAGTAGAGAAAAGTGAAGCTAAAGCAGATAAAATGCAAAACTGCAGCGGTTTCTACAGTACCTGACATCACATAGGGCTCTGATCTCATTCTGGGCTTCTATATGTTATTATAATACAAGTAATTAATGAATCATGATAATCAAACTGGTTTACATGAGCAGAGATTCAGGGCCATGGAATAAGAGTAACAAGAGGTAAAACTGAGCTCTTAGATCATCTAGTTCATCCACCAGCTGAGACTGTTATCTGTAATATATCTTCGAGTGCTTTGTACATATAGTTTTAAAAGTCCCAGGTATTGAATATTCTACTGCTGCCTTTGTGGAGACTATTCAACTCTTACCTAGGCATCTAGTCATGGCCCTAGTGTCCCTGATTCACATGGACATTTTTTTTATTATATGGCAATATACCCATCTCCTAGAACTGGAAGGGACCCTGAAAGATTATCAAGTCCAGCCCTCTGCCTTCAGTAGCAGGACCAAGTACTGATTTTGCCCCAACTCCCTAAATGGCCCCCTCAAGGATTGAACTCACAACTCTGGGTTGAGGAGGCCAATGCTCAAACCACTGAGCTATCCCCCCAATTTCCAAAAATGTGCAGGAGGAGAATAAAAGTCAGTTCAGATGTGACCCAGGATATTTGCTCCTGTTGCATAATTCCACAAGAAAGTCAAAAAATGCCGGCATAAACTCATTTTTAATCATCTCTGTCCTAGGAGTTTATAAAATAAACACGGTAGATTGGGTAACTGGGATTAATTGAAGCAAAAGCAGTCTATGTACCAAGCTTGATAACGAACCTATTACAGAAGCAGGCACCCGAGGGCCAGAAGCATTTCTCAGAGTGTAGTAGAGGCAGCTAAAAACGTCCATCTTTCCTATTGCTGGTGGCTTCCAGGCTCAAAAGTGCATTCACTTAACTCCACTTATCATCCAATATGTCTTTCCTTTATAGAGAACAGGTGTGATTCAGCAATACAATAGAATGCAAAACAGACCTGGAAAGAAAAATTCAAATGTTCATAATGATCTACATGACCTATTAATAATAAATAATAATAATAATGCATTAGGAGTAAATATAAATAGGTTAGACTGCAATAATCTCCATTGGTTTCAGTTCCTAAAGAATTAAAAATCAACAGATGGTGTCACTAGACTTTGATTGAACTAGTTACCCTTTCTTTTTTTAAACTATTTTGTGGCGCCCATCAGCAGTGGTGAGGGATAGCTCATTTGGGATGCAGTCAATATTTAGTTAGATAGAGGACTTAGCAGAAATTCATTTGTTAAAATGCCCTACATATCAAATGCAAAATATCTGGCTTTATTGCTCATATGGTGCCAAGTATCAGAGGGGTAGCCATGTTAGCCTGTATCCACAAAAACGATGAGGAGTCTGGTGGCACCTTAAAGACTAACAGATTTATCTGGGCATCTGAGGAAGTGGGGTTTTCTACCCACAAAAGCTTATACCCAAATAAATTTGTTAGTCTTTAAGGTGCCACTCCTAGTTGTTTTTGCTCATATGCTTTTTTCTAAAATATTTAATATGGCGGGTTTCTTGTCACTTGCATATGTGACTAACTTTACATGTGGGAGTTGCTCCATTGATTGTGTGTCATGAATTATTCATGCACATGAGTAATCCATTGATTTCAGTGAAACTAAATGTGAGGGTAAAATTAGTCATGTGTTTGAAGTATCAGTATCAGGGCCACTGAGAAACAATATCAGAGCCAGTAGCCTTAATGGCTCTAGGCCACTTTGCTAGCCAGCCCCCAACCCCCAGTTTGAACAGGGTAAGTGAGACTGAATGCGGACATATACCAGCATAACCCCATAGCAGTATAATTATACCACTATAATTATACTGGTATAACTATTGTGATATAAATATACCAGTATAGTTATGCTGAGATACCCAGAGACACTGACACAGGAGGGTCTGGGTTTGCTAGGAGAACATAAACTGGTTCTTTTCTGCTCCTTCAATTTAAGAGGAAAACTTGTCTAATGTAGCTTGTAGGGAATCACAAGACTAGATGGGACTACGTCCTTGACCATTTCGGTGAATAGTCATCGATGGATCTATCCTCCAGGAACTTATCTAATTCTTTCTTGGAACCCAGTTACAATTTTGGCCATCACTACATCTCATGGCAATGAGTTCCACAGGTTGAATGTGCATTGTGTGAAAAACATTTCCTTTTGTTTGTATTAAACCTACTGCCTATTCATTTCATTGGGTGACCCCAGTTTTTATATTTTGAGACAGGTGTACAGAACACTTCTCTACTCATTTTTCCACACCTTTCATGATTGTATAGACCTCTATCATATCACCCCTTGATTGTCTCTTTTCTTAGCTGACCAACCCTAATCTTTTTAGCCTTTCCTCATATAGAAGCCGTTCCATACTCTTGGTCATCTTTGTTTGTTGAACCTTTTCCAGTTCCATCCTATTGAGATGGGGTGACCAGAATTGGACACCGTATTCAAGGTGTGGGTTTACCATAGACTTATATAGTGGCATTAGGATATTTTCTGTCTTATTATCTATCCCTTTATCTAACATTCTGGTCGGAAAGTCTATTTTTTTTTACTGCTGCTGCTCACTGAGCTGAAGTTTTCAGAGAACTATCCATGATGACTTCAATATTTCTTTCTTAAGTGATAACAGCTAATTTAGACGCCATCATTATATATGTATAGTTGGAATTATTTTTCTAATGTGTGTTACTTTGCATTTATCAGTGTTGAATTTCATCTGCCATTTTGTTGCCCAGTCATCCAGTTTTGTGGGACCCCCCTGTAACTCTTCACAGTCAGCTTTAGAATTAACAATCTTGAATAATTTTGTATCATCTCCAAACTTTGCCACTTCACTGTTCATTCTCTTTTCCGGACCATTAATGAATATGTTGAATGGCACAGGTCCCAGTACAGATCCTTGGGGGACCCCACTATTTACCTCTCTCCACTGTGAAAACTGACCATTTATTCCTACCCTTTGTTTCCTATCTTTTAACCAGTTACTGATCCATGAGAGGACCTTTCCTCATATCCTATGACTACTTAGTTTCCTTAAGAGCCTTTGGCGAGGGACCTTGTCAAAGGCTTCCTGAAAGTCCAAGTATACTATATTCATTGGATCACCCTTATTCACATGTCCGATGATACCTTCAAAGAATTCTGATAGACTGATTGGGCATGGTGTCCCTTTACAAAAGCCATGTTGATGCTTTCCCAAGAAATCATGTTCCTCTATTGGTCTGATAATTCTGTCCTTTACTGTAGTGGTCAATCTGGCCTTAGTTCTCAAGATAGCCTGTTTTTGCACACAGGGATTTATGATGAAAGTATTTAAAGTGTGATCAAAGTCATAAAAGTGAGTAAAAATGGTCCTGCTTTATTGTTTAGATTGTGTTTCCACCTAAAGGGCCTAATTAAAGGGCCACATTGTGCTAGGTTCAGCATAAACACATGGTAAGAGACCCTCCCTGCCCTGAGGAGCTAGCATGCTAAATAAACAAGACAGGCTTAGAACTGGATTGTCATGACCCACCATTCTTGAACTGGAGCCAACAGGATTCATGGGAGCAGCCTCGCTCCAACCCTCTAGCCTGCTGACAATGGCTTACCCAGCCCCAGTGTGAACCTCCACCTCCAATGTCAAACAGACAGACCCCCAGAGTGGGGGATTGACCCCCTTGACCCTGCTTAAGCCAATAGTGGGAGAAGGAAGCTATCTGAATAACTGGCACTCCACCCCTGTCCTTTGCCCCAGCCCCCTGCTTGATTTCCTGATATCTGACTTGTGGGTCCTGATCTCCAGTTTGCCTCTTGCCTCTGACCCCTGGTATCCTGTCCTGTCCTGACGTGTGGTTCTGATCTACAGATTGTCTCCTGCTTCTGACCTCTGGGTATCCTGACCTAGCTGACTCTTGTGACTGTCTTGTGACTGTGGACACTGGTTCAGAGTACCAGGGCTGTCCGCCCATGACCTGTGCTGGAATTATTAATAATATTTGAAATTATTAATATGACTATGGGAAACCACCAAACACTAATTTCACCATAAATTCCTTTATTAAATCCAAAGGCCAAATAGTAGTTATACAAATGCTCTAAACACGCCTAAAAAGCCTAAATAATAAGCCATTTACTACATTCAAACAGTAACAAAACATTTAGAAGCATTTGATCAAGATACTTACAAACAGGCTAACCCCAGGGGTGCTTAGACCCATATTGGTCAGCTCCAACGTGGTCAGGCAGGTATTTATACCCTTTAACAAGCGAGTGATGTCATTGCCAATGACTGACTTCAGATAAAACCCAATTGGAGACAGTTCACCCTTATTTCCAGTCTTCATCCAGATAAGATTTACAGCCTCTTTGCCTTTCCTCCTTATCTCTTCCCTTCCTCCTGGCTGACCAACAGCATTTTCCTTGCACCTGGGTTCACACAGAGATAACACTGATATGTGGGGTGGGAAGGACCATGTTGGCTCTTTTTAAAAGAGGTTCTTTTTGTCTTATTGAAAACCATGATCAGTCACTACAACCTGGTCATGACGGGGACGGGAAAGAGGAATAGGGAGGTGAAATGACCTGTCCAAGGTCACAACGTTACTTGGATTGTAAACCCTTTGGAGCAGGGACTGTCTTTTGCTCTGTGTATGTATAGCATCTAATGCAGTGGCCCTGGTCTGTGACTGGACTGCTACAGATGGGCTATCTCTGCAGACAGGTTTGAAGCTGAATTGCGCTCACAGTTTTGCGAGCATCAACTTTTCTAATATAAACAGCGACGGTTCTAGGGAAAAGACATCAATTTATTTATTTCCCTGTAGCCTGCTGTTGTCATCTGAGATAACACTTGTCTTTAACTGGAGATGAAAGATGCCTGGTGGTATGGAGGTTATTGGATTGTCCCCTGATTGTCAGGGATATATCAGGAAATTTTACCTCATAAATGGAATTTCTGCTTAAAGATATAAGATCCCCCTCCAAGCATGTTTACAGGGGCCAGTTATCTGGTGTTGACATTAATTGTACTGGCATATATTGCAGAAAAGCCTCAGGTGTTCATTAGCTCAACTGCAAGACCCTTCCATGTATTACAGTCTAGCCTAATATACTTCACAGATACGTACCTTTCTTTGTGCAGTCAGTCTGGACAATTTTATACAGATGGCTCACTGGCCGAGTCCTATATGTGCATTGCTAATGATTAAGGATGCACTTTTATTGGTTCCATTTCTATATACAGCTCGGCTTCTTTTCCATGTATCCGTCTTCTATTTAAAGACCAAGAGAAAAGTCTTTAAGGATAAGTGAGTTAATCCTACTATAGAACCCATTAGTATACTAGAATGGTTCTCACACCTTTCCATATTAGAAACATTCTTACTACCTTTTCATTGAGAAGGTCCAGTTCCCCCATGCTTTGGACCGGAGACTTCAAATTAGGCAGAAGCCACCTCGTAAATACTTGAGTGTGTGTCCCTGTTTGGTGTGCAAAGGATCCCAAGAAAATTAGAATTCTCAGCTGCAAACTGTTGAATATGAGATGTCAAACTTCCGCTTATTGTTGTGGTCTGTTAACATCTGTATTGTTGTAATTCTTGCTGAGGAGGAGGAAAAGGTTTAGCTACCACAGTCAGGTAAAAATCCAAGGAGGAAGCTTGAATTGGCTTTGAGGTTGTGGTTTAGACATGAAACAGTAATTTTGTTTCACTATCAAAGCATTCAACCAGCTCTAAAATCCAATTATAATCAAATGCACAGCCACCTCCTTCAATTCCTTTTTTGGATTTATATGGGTTGATTTGTCCTGGCTGGAGGCCAAGTCACAAGGAGGAAGTTGTATCTCCTGGAGCAAGGGGGCTGGCAGGGGGAGACAATGATGAGTGAAGAGACCGCCAGAGAAAGGTGCAGCACCTGGAAGGAGATAATCCCCAGAGTGGCCAGGAGTAGGTGCCCCTAATGGTGAGTGGACCTGTGACACACACTAACCCATATTATCTCCTTGTTTTTGTGTGCTCCCCCATTTCATAGATTCATAGATTATAGGACTGGAAGGGACCTCGAGAGGTCATCGAGTCCAGTCCCCTGCCCGCATGGCAGGACCAAATACTGTCTAGACCATCCCTGATAGACATTTATCTAACCTACTCTCAAATATCTCCAGAGACGGAGATTCCACAACCTCCCTAGGCAATTTGTTCCAGTGTTTAACCACCCTGACAGTTAGGAACTTTTTCCTAATGTCCAACCTAGACCTCCCTTGCTGCAGTTTAAACCCATTGTTTCTGGTTCTATCCTTAGAGGCTAAGGTGAACAAGTTCTCTCCCTCCTCCTTATGACACCCTTTTAGATACCTGAAAACTGCTATCATGTCCCCTCTCAGTCTTCTCTTCTCCAAACTAAACATTTGGTCTCTCTCTCTTGCCTTATGCTTGGATGGGAGACTCTTTGGGGCAGGGACTGTCTTTTTGTTCTGTGTCTGTACAGCACCTAGCACTGTGGAGTGCTGGGCCATGACCAGGGCTCCTAGGTGCTATGGTAATACATACTATTTATTTTAAAAAGAGCTTCACTGAAGCCAATGGAGAGAGACTTGTGTGACTCTACTGGAAGTGAGAGGAGGAAACAGGTCATTAGTGTCTCATTATTTCTATGCAATGCACACACTGCAGTGCATGGAAATAAATTCCACGGATGGTGACCCTGCCCTACAGAATGATTGCGAAGAGAATGCTTGATTTCTTTGACAGTGAAAAGCTCCCCAGAAATTTAATACAGATAATCAACAGGCAAACTGCAGAGCATAGTCTCTGCAAGACTGTTAGTTAGTGTTCACCAAAGAAGTCTTGGTTTTTTTGTTTTTGTTTTGACATGGCTAAAAATAGAACCAGTCTTATTTTACTGAACATAAGAATGGCCAGACTGGGTCAGACCAAAGGTCCATCTAGCCCAGTATCCTGTCTTCCCACAGTGGCCAATGCCAGGTGCCCCAGAGGGAATGAACAGAACAGGTAATCAAGTGATCCATCCCCTGTCGCCCATTCCCAGTTTCTGGAAAACAGAGGCTAGGGACACCATCCCTGCCCTATCCTGGCTAACATCCATTAATAGACCTATTGTCCATGAACTTATCTAGTTCTTTTTTGAACCCTGCTATAGTCTTGGCCTTTACAACATCCTCTGGCAAGGAGTTCCACAGGTTGACTGTGTGTTGTGTGAAGAAATACTTCCTTTTGTTTGTTTTAAACCTGCTGCCTATTAATTTAATTTGGTGACCCCTAGTTCTTGTATTATGAGAAGGATTAAATAACACTTCCTTATTTACTTTCTCCACACCCGTCATGACTTTATAGACCTCTATCATAACCCCCCTTAGTCGTCTCTTTTCCAAGCTGAAAAGTCCCATATGGACTCTCCTCATATGGAAGCTGTTCCATACCCCTAATCATTTTTGTTGCCCTTTTCTGAACCTTTTTCAAGTCCAATATATCTTCTTTGAGATGGGGTGACCACATCTGCACGGAGTATTCAAGGATGTGGACATACCATGGATTTATTTAGAGGCAACATGATATTTTCTGTCTTATTATATATCCCTTTCTTCATGATTCCCAACATTCTGTTCACTTTTTTGACTGCCGCTGTACATTGAGTGGATGTTTTCAGAGAACTATCCACAGTGACTCCAAGATCTCTTCCTTGAGTGGTAACAGCTAATTTAGATCCCATCATTTTATATGTATTGTAATGGTCCTTTTTTTACCATCACAAGCCCTGATTTGGGGAGTCATTAATGACTCAAGTTTATTCACTCTTTTGAAGTTGAGAAGAGGAAAATAGAGCTAAAATTAAACAATTATGGAACAAATACAGCCACAATGTAATTGCAGTGACTTCAGTAGAGTTGCATCTGCTTAGAGAGGATCTGAATTCGTCCCTGCTTCTTTCATTAATGCATCTACCACACTAATAGCATTAAATACAGGGATATCTATGCCCATTATATTACATGAGGAAATTGATTGTTGCTGCCAGTTATTAGTTTATAATACATGTGAAAGCATCACCTAGTGAATTTGGAAATAGGAATTCTTAGGTTATAGTCCTGGCTTTCCCATTGGTTTAGTGGGCCAGATCCTGCTTCGGTTAAGTTTTAACTCTAATGGGAGCAGGACTGTGCTTATGTGTGACCTTGGAAGTCCCTTGCATTTCCCAAAAGAGTCTTCTGAATTTGGGTGCCCAACCAGAAACACCTTGGACCTGAATTTCAGGGGTGCTTTGTACTTGCACCACCCAGTGAAGACAGTTGAGGCTTTGGGTGCTCAGAATCTTTGAAAATCAGACTCTACATGTTGCATGTTCAACGCCACAAAAATGGTGCCCCCAAAGCACTTACACTTCTTTAAATCAAGACAATATCAATGGGAAATATTTTAAGATATTCGCCCGTCTCAAGTAAGGGCTTCTAATGATCTGTGTAATTTTGCCAAAATTGGCTAGTTGTGTGAAAAGCAGACTGGTTACATTTGTTCTATCTGGAGGCAAACCCTGGAGACACAGTATAAACTATGTACTAAGCATTGTGACTCTAGGCAGCATATGTCTTCCAAAAAAAAAATGGAATGGAGATACACCTGACAGAGAATGTACGTATGCACACTGCCAGAGCTTAGTTAGCGTTCCAGAATCAAGACCCTTTTCTCACATGATCTGCCGAACATTTCCTGCCCAATCATACAACACAAATATTGAGGACATTGCCAAAGCTAAATCTACCAAGAGCAGGTAGTTTAGGACACTGATATAATGTTTGCAGTCTTTGAGCTTTCAAATTCTACCTAGAGTTGTGGGAAGGTAGTCTGTTTCCATACGGGAAATCAGTGATAATTTGCAGCACAGGAAATCCTCAGGCAAATTCTTAGGCTCCAGAACTTCAGTCCATATCAAGGACTGAATTCCTTCTGTAGTTGTATAGCCAATCAATTTAATTTCAATGAGGAGGAAGGAGGAGCATATATTGTCTAACAAAACAAAATTTAGCCCTAAATATTCACGATTGCAATCATCTTGGTGAAGTGTCAATGGTCAGGTTTAATATCCAGCAGGATATAAGGGCTTGATGCCACAAACCTTTATGCACGTGCTTAGTACCTCTGGCATTCATGGGATGTCATAAGAATGGCCATACTGGGTCAGACCAATGGTCCATCTAGCCCAGTATCCTGTCTTCCAACAGTGACCAGTGCCAAGGGCTTCAGAGGGAATGAACAGAAGAGGGCAATTATTGAGTGATCCATCCCCTGTCATCCAGCCCCAGCATCTAGCAGTCAGAGGTTTAGGGACATCCAGAGCATGGGCTTGCATCGCTGACCATCTTGGCTAATAGCCATTGATGTACTTATCCTCCAGGCACTTATTTAATTCTTTTCTGAACCCAGTTTTACCTTTGGCCTTTACAACATCCCCTGGCAATGAATTCTACAGGTTGTGTGTCGTGTGAAGAAGTACTTCCTTTTGTTTGTTTTAAATCTGCTGCCTATTAATGTCATTGGGTAACCCCTGCTTCTTGTGTTATGGGAAGGGGTAAATAATGCTTCCTTTTTTACTTTCTCCAAATCATTAATGACTTTATTGACCTCCATTATATCCCTCCTTAGTCATCTTTTTTTCTGAACAGTCCCAGTCTTTTTCAACTCTCCTCATATAAAAGCTGTTCCATGCTCCTCATAACTTTGGTTGTCCTTCTCCGTACCATTTCCAATTCTAACATACCTATTTTGAGATGAGGCAACCAGAACCACATCCAGTATGCAAGGTGTGGACGTACCATGGATTTATATAGTGGCATTATGATATTTACTGTCTTATCTATCCCTTTCCTAATGGTTCCTAACATTCTGCTCCCTTTTTAAACTGCTGCTGCACATTCAGCTGGTATTTTCAGAGATCTTTCCATAATAACAGCAAGATCTTCCTGGAGTGTTAACAGCTAATTTAGACCCCATCATTTTATATGTATAGTTGGGATTGTTTTCCAATGTGCATTACTTTGCATTTATCAACATTGAATTTCATCTGCCATTTTGTTGCCCAGTCACCCAGTTTTGTGAGATCCCTTTGTAATTCTTTGCAGTCTGATTTGGTCTTAACTATCTTAAGTGATTTTGTATTGTCGGCAAATTTTGCCACTTCACTGTTTACCCCCTTTTCCAGATCATTTATGAATATATTGAACAGTACTGGTCCCAGTACAGATCCCTGGGGGAACCCTGCGATTTACCTCTCTCCTTTCTGAAAACTGACCATTTATTCCTACCCTTGGTTTCCTGTCTTTCAACCAGTTACTGATCCATGAGAGAACTTTCCCTCTTATCCCATAACAGCTTTCTTTGCTTAAGTACCTCTGGGGGAAGGGCCTTGTCAAAGCCGTTCTGAAAGTCCAAGTACACTATATCCACTGGATCACCTTTGCCCACAAGTTTGATGATTCCCCTCACAGAATTCCAATAGATTGGTGAGGCATGATTTACCTTTACAAAAGCAGCATTGACTCTTCCCTAACAAATCATAAAAACAACAAGGAGTTGTGGCACCTTAAAGACTAACAGATTTATTTGGGCATAAGTTTTCATTGGTAAAAAACCGCTTCTTCGGATGTTTTTGTGGATACAGACTAACATGGTTACCCCCTGATACCTAACAAATCATGTTCATTTATGTGTCTGCTAATTCTGCCCTTTACTAGAGTTTCAACCGATTTGCCTGTTACTGAAGTACTGTATTACAATGCTATGTAATAGCAGATGGATACTGTTCTAAAAGAGAGCTACAGGTGAAGAAGCTCTGGATTGCACTGGTGTATTATACCAATTTGAAGGACAGAGCTATTTGCAAACCAAACCTTTGATAGGATCTTTCAGAACTCTTGTGATAATATCAGCATCCAATAATTATGTCAGTAATCAATTTGAATATAACCGTATAAAATTATTTCCCCTCTCCGTTTGAAACCGCTCTCGCTTCTGGGTTTACAGGGAGACATTGGTTCTCTTGGGCATCACAAGTACCAGAAATCTCATGCTAACCCTCCAAGTGGCTATGATGTCTCTGCTGGCATCTGACTCTTCTGGTATTTGTAGTATCACAGAATGATGAATGTGGGGCATCATTAGCATTCAGCAAACCTGGAAAAACAGATTTCATGGCAGGAGGAGAGTGGTTTGAAAGAATTTTTGGAAAGTAAATTAAAACACATTATAGTGCTCAATCTCCTGTGCCCAGCCCAGTTAACAGGGACATTCAAATCACGTTTCTGATCTTGCCTACAATTCCATTTTCTCTATACAATTGACTTTTAGCCAGAGATGGACACAGAATTCAAACAACTCAGAAACATGAGGAAGATCAGATCTGGGTCCAGATTTCAACTTCACAGTTCAGGTTTATTTTTATGAGGGTGCAGTTCAGAATGCCAAATCCCAACACACTTGTGAAGTGGCTTGGCTTTGGATCTGAACTTTAGAACTTGAATTTGGATCGAAGCTTCACAACTGACCCTCGTTTGCTATGAACATTACAGAGTTTAATAGGGTGACTTTCCAGTTCTTACTATTTATTACCATATATTCCAACCTTAAGGCCCCAGTCCAGCAAGCTCTTAAGCATATACTCAATTATAAGCATGTGAGTAATCCCACTGTAATTGATGGAACTGCTCAAGTGCTTGGATGTAAGCACGTTGAAGTACTCTACTGGATTAGGGCCGTTCGAAAAAATGAAATAAAATATCATTGTCACTGTTTCATGGGAACTGCTAGGGTAACCAGGCTCCTCCTTTCCCAAAAGGATCCTAATAAACCTAAAACCCTTTTCATCCACACATTGAGACCCTGAACGTCTGCCTGTCTAACCAGCCCTATGTATGGAACTTGAAGCATTTCAGAGAATGCTACCATGGACCTCCTGGTCTTTAATCTCTTACCCAGCAGACTAAATGTGGCCTCCAGGACCTCTCTCCTACCTTTCCTTATGTCATTGATACCTCTGTGTACCATGACATGCGGCTTCTCCCCAGCACTGCACATACGTCTGTCTAGGTATCTCAAGAGGTCCTCAACCTTTGCATGCAGCAGGCAATTTACCAACTGGTTCCCCCAGACATCACAAACCCAACTATCTATATTTCTAAAAATTGAATCCCCCATTACTATTACCAGATCTCTTCCTAATAACAGGGATTTCCTCCCTTGGAGGGGTATCCTCCGTGTGAGGGGATACCATAACATCATCTGGAAGGAGGGTCCCAACTATGGGATCATTTCCCTCCTCTCCAGTTTGATGTTCTTTTCCCCTAGGACTTTCCTCCTCCTCAACAGCACAGAGGCTGTCAGACTGGGGGTGGGACCATTCTACTGTGTCCTGGAAAGCCTTGTCATTGTACCTCTCTGTCCCTAGCACCTCTCGTTCAGCCTCTCTGACCTCAAGACCAGAGGTACCCAGCATCTCTCAGGATTATTAAATAACTCCAAATGCTGGAATCTAGACCTGATTCAAAGCCCATGGAAGTCAGTTGGAGTCCTTCCATTAACTACAGTGGCCTTGGATCAGTGTCAGTGGAGAGAACCTAAAGGCCCTTGTAGTGTAGGCTAGAACTATTGGTTAAAAAATTATGACTAGAGAGCAGGTTCATGAAAATCATAGTTTTGCAGGCATTTCACAAACTGATAAGAATAAAATCCATTGAATAAAGTTTTCTCCATCAGTAGATTGACCAGTGTCACCATGCCTCAGTGGGTCAGAACTGAGAATACCACATTCAGGACAAACTGCTGAAAAATAGGGCAGACACACCCCAAAACTGGTGGTTATTGTCCCATAAGATATACCAAACCAGCAACAAAAGTAACCTTCTGTTTCACCACACTGGCTAACAAGAAGTCAGAAAAGCAGTCTCCTTAGGCATTCTGGTCCTTGTTTCACCGCCAAAGACACTAGACTTAATGAGTGGTGGTTATTTATAACCAATTTCATCAACCAAAGGGTTCTTCTGATCCCAAAGGATCAGCCACATACCCAGGTCAATATACAACTCAGCTCTTACCCAATAATCGCACTGTTGACAGTCCCTTAGTATCTAATATGTAAAGGTTTATTTGTAAAAAGAAAGAAAGGTGAGAGTTAAAATTGGCTAAAGGAATCGAATACATACAATAAAGGCAAAGTTCTTGGATCAGGCTTGTAGCAGTGATGGACTAAACTGTTGGCTTGTTAAGTCTCTGGTTGTTTCCAAATCATTGGAAGGTCCTCAGTCCCTTGGTTAGAATACTCCCATTAGTATAAGTTCATAGTCCAGAGGTTTGAGCAGGAAAGAGGCAAAATGGAGATGTTCCCAGGGTCTTTTATAGCTTCTTCCAAGTGAAGAGAAACCCGTTGTTTCAAGAAAGCCCTCCGCACAGGAAAAATACAGGTAACAAGATGGATTTTGGAGTCACGTGGGCAAGTCACATGTCTATGCCGGCTTCGCTTAGTCATAGCAAAGGCCATTACCCATACTCTAGATAGAATGATCACAGGAAAGTCCATTACGTGTAGATAGGCGTCTTTCATTGTGTGTTAAGTGTTCTTTGATGGGCAGGGCCAGCTCCAGGCACCAGCTTGCCTAGAGAGGGGTGGCACTTCCAGCCATTCGGCAGACCTCCCGCCGAATTGCCACCACAGATCGCGGCTTTTTTTTTTATTTTTTGCGCTGCTTGGGGTGGCAAAAACCCTGGAGCCGGCCCTGTTGATGGGCCATTCAACTTGAATAGTTCTTTCACAATGTGCTGGCTAAACATCTAACATCTTGTTGGTGTTACTACAGGAGCAAACATTTAAAATACAGGGACATAGTTAATAGTCATAACTTCAGATACAAAAATGATAGATGCATGCAAATAGCATAATCAGATTCTGCAAATCATCACTTTTCTATTGACCCCTTACTTGACAAACTTTGTATAAGATTTGTTGCAATTGTAGCAACAGTGATCGACATGGTCCTATTTTAATCAGATAACGTCACACCCAGCTATAACTGTAGGGACAAAAATGGATAACCCAACATAACGGAGTACAGAAGAGGTCATTATTGACACAAGGCACTTGCTACTGTAATTTGTCACACTCAAAAAATCAGATCACACAAGTAGGTACAAATGTGTCATGTCATTAATATCGCCTACCATGCAGCAAATTGCTTGTCATGCTTCATTTATACTCATTTACGACTAAACGGGAGTATTTGGAAAGAAATATATTGTACACAGCCTTGTGGAACCACAGTTTTTAACTCCTATGGTTTCCTGATGCAACTAGAGCAGTGAAGAGCTGAACAGAGAACCCCTTTTTGAATTGTTCTATCTGCAAGCACAGACCAACACAAGAGTAAGAATTCTGATGACTTACTCACATTAAACAGACATTAATCAGTCATAAATCTTTTCTTTTTTTCTATAGGAGCCCCAGTGGCCTAATGGATAAGGCAATAGCTTTCTAAGTCAGAGATTGTGGGTTTAAGTCCCATCTGGGGTGAAAAGCTACTTTCTTCCTGTATAATGCAAGGAAACCTTGGCCCTATTTTAGGGGGGAAGGGATAGTTGAGAGTGGTTTGAGCATTGTCCTGCTAAACCCAGGTTTGTGAGCTCAATCCTTGAGGGGGCCATGTAGGGATCTGGGGCAAAAATCTGTCAGGGTCTGTACTTGGTCCTGCTGTGAAGGCAGGGGACTGGACTCAATGACCTTCCAAGGTCCCTTCCAGTTCTATGAGATAGGTATATCTGTTGCTTTCATCCAGAACAGATGGTATTGCCTTAGTTAGAAATAAGGGAAAACCATAATTTGCATTTATTAGAAAAACATGGTTTTTTGCAATGGAGGCTGACTGGGAACTTGGAATTTGGGACTTCAGTAAAGTATCATGATCACTTACAGGATAACATCAACTGGAAGTGGCAGGTTGTCACAGGAGAATGGTGTCCTGCCACGACACAAACGCCAGGATGGAACTGGGATGTTGACTCTCAACACAGCGGAAATCTTCCAGGGGTCAATCTGCTAACTCTGAAAGTTGTTTTTAAAAGCAGGCCATACTTTTATGAATTAGTTTGTTTCTGTCTGGCTAACCGTTTATCTCTGGTCTCTCCAAGATATTTTAATATGACCTTCACCATGGTATGATTTAGTGGTCTGAGTATAGGAATGGGAGCAAGGAACTCCCAGATTCTAACAAAGGCTCTGACACTGGCTCCCTCTATAGACTTGACCAAGTCACTCAGCCACTGCCAGGGCTTCCCTATCTCTAAAATGGGGTAATCGCTATGTAAGTAATAAGTTATTGTTTGCAAAGCATTTTGAAGATAAAGTGCTATGTAAGTGATAGTGCTGATACATGCCACTCAGCTTTGCAAGCTGGCATGGATCCCATAGTCAGAACCATTTTCTGTCCTTCTGAACACTGCAGGAAACGCCTATTTGCAGCAATGGGATTTGCATGTGCGGATCAGGTGACAGAATATGGCCTGTAATCATGGGTGAACCTCAAATGTTTTGCGCTTCAGGCTCTGTTCAGATATGCGCTCCAAATCTTTGGAAGATTATTGGAAACGGCTGAACCTGTCCAAACCTTATGGGTCTCCAAAAGTCAGCAGAAGCTGCTTTGTAACAAGATTTTTTAGTACTTTCAATTAATGCTAGAGTCAGATATGTCACAAGAATGGACCTTTCTCACCTTATTTCAGCAAATATAGTCTGAGACCAAACTAGGCACATGAAGATGAAAGCCAATGGCAAAATGCCCGTTGTATGTTACAGAGAATTTGGTTCTGGTTCAATTCCAGAAACAAGCAAAGGTTGATGTGAGTTGTTTCACCCAACGCTTGTGTCAAGTGACAAGTGACACGGGAACAGATCAGATTTATTTTCAGTGTTTAGGAAAACATAGGTTTCCTTTTATTGCACATCTATATGATATGGGCCAGATTCTCTTGTGCATTACAACTCCATTACATCATCCAAGTGCTGTAAAGGGACCATCATTTTGCTGCAGATTTCCATGCTGCAAGGGAATTCCCTGACACTCTGAACTGTGCTGCAGCCAGTGATGAGAGTGTCGTGTGGTTGGGCAGAGCTCTTCTATGCCAATCCTCCACTGGCATCGGTTCCATCAAGGACTCTTGGCGGGTGGGGTAGTTAAGAGCTCCCCAGTAGCAGTTTTAAATGATGCTGGAGGTTGCCCCCCTCAGCTGTAACCAGCTCTCTGACACCCACCCCTTTCTCCTGGGCCATGTACAGCTCTGGGGCTGGAATGAATCCAGCCCTACACATTTAACCTAACAGCATTGCTGTCTATAGCTTAATTCCAAATGGCATTCTGGGATGTATAGAAATACATTCAGTGGGGGCCCCCTGCCACCTCCAGGTTGCATCTCAGTGCTTGATGTTGCTACCTATTTCTCAGCAATATCTGACTTTTCCCCTCACATCTCATCCTTTCCTTGCCTGACCTTCCTAATCTATTCCCAATCTGATTATATCCCTCTTCCTTTTCTGGGATGCTTTTCTTTGCTGTGAACCTTAAGCAGCACCTAGTGTGCAAAAGTTTGCTCAGTGGCAGGATCTCTCAGGGGTTCAATGCAGGGGGAGAAACGTACCTTTGAAGCCACCTTGACTAAAAAGCCTTAATGTTTGCACTGAGGGGTCACTTCTTCCTCCTCTACTAGCTGGAGCTCATTAGCCATCTCTCTAATAAGAAAAGATACTGAAAACTTGAAGGTCTGTGATAATCCAGCAACATTCCCCAGCTCGCTGGGGAAAAGAAGTGGTTCATTAACCAGCTCCCTAAACCTAATTCTCCAAAAGTTGAAGTTCCTTCCCAGCTCTATACATGTTTACAGGCATGTACTGATTCCAACCCAAAGTCAAAATTCTCATTGACTTTAAGGGGAGCAGCATCAGTCTGAAAGGTTGTAAGAGTGTGCTATCTTCCAAAGATAATGCGGCCTATTCTCTGCTAATGTAAATTGGTGCAATTCTATTGACTTGTTGGAGCTATGCCAGTTTAGGCCAGCAAAAAGGTAGCCTGCTGTGTTTGATATGCCACTTTTGATACAGGCTCTCCAGGCTATATGGCTCCGCCACAGATACCAATTGGAATCTGAGCATGACGATGAAAAACACTGGGGGGAAGATGGTGTTTGAAGGACACTGCTCTATCGCGTTGGGTGTCCGAATAACAAATCACCGCTCAGGCCTATTTTATGCCTAGTGGGAAGAAAAAAGAGCAATTGGTTGGAATGACTGTGGGAATCGAACAGCCATTCTGTACAATGAACAGCCGTAAGTGAGCTTCCCAGAGCTGTTAAAGAAGAAATCAGAATTGAGTGTGCAAAACTGAGCCTATCAAATTGGGCTAACAAAGGATTAGGGTCCTGAGCCCATTGAAATCGATTGAAGTCAAGTGATGTTTTTCTATGAGCTTAGGATCTGGACTCAAGAGGAAAAAGATCAGTCTTGGGAACTGTACTAGGAGTGCAGCTCCTTGGACTGGGTTATAACTAGCGCTGATTGAAAATTTTCTATAGAAACTGGTTTGATTAAATGAATATTTTTGGAAAAAGTCTGCCTTCCATGGAATATTTTGATTTTTGATGTGGAAATGATGGCATAGTACCTCATGGGAGTTGTAATGTCTCATGTCTTCAGTCTTGTCTACCAGCTGGACTACATCTCCCATGATGCATTGCGTCCAGTGACCCACATGATGCATCACAGTGACTCAGCAAGAGGGAAGACAATGGTGAATTCTGGGAGCTGCAGCCTGATCCTGCAGCCGACCCACACAGCAGAAAGGGGGACATGAGGCAGCTGAATTACATTTCCCATGCAGCGCCAGAGTGGCACTGCCAAAGCAAACGCTTTGGTTTTCAGCAGAAAAATTTTGGCTGAAATTTGTCAGATTTCAATTTTTCATGGAAAAAGTTGAAATTTTCCATGAAAGTTTCCTAGAAACACTAGTTACAATCCAACCTGTCTTTGCACTGCTTTCTCCTTTCAATGGCCTCTGTGTCAAACATGTGTTCTGGTTCTTAACAGGAGTCCACTTCACAGAAACCACCACCATAACTTGCACTAATTGTCATGGTTGTTGGAAGTGGCTGCATAAGCATGGAGTGTGAACTGTTCTCTCATCTATTTCATAGAGTTTAATGCCTGAAGGGATCTTAGATTAGTCTGATCTTTGGTATACCACAGACTGTTACACTTCACCCACCCTCTCCTGTGTTTAGCCCAATCAACAGGGTTAATTTCAAGTTTCACAATCCTCACACTAACGTGCTGTGTGCCACAGGCAGAGAACAGAGGAAACTGAGGTGCCACCAATGCCCGAGACCCCTGCAGTATCAGGGAATCGATTGCATGAAATATGCCATGGGGCCTGTTGAGTGTCTCTCTCTAGATAAAGGCATGAGCACATTGAGTAGTACTGCACACTGACATACCATTCTGCAAAGGAAAAGCATAGTGTTGTCATGAAACAGATCATGAATTACAGTAGTGATCCTTTTGTTTTACTGTAATCATCTTGTGTCTGGGGTGGGGCCATGCCCAGAGATGTTGTCTTCACTAAGAGCAGGACAGAAGTGCTGGTTTCCACTTTGTAACATCTCAGTGACAAACCATGAAAATGCCATCAGTAGGACATTTTCCATCAAAGTTTTTTGCATCTAAAATCAAGACACTTTATTGGTCACTTTACTGCACCCCTGGGATTTCTGTAGAACCTCATGCCCTATCCCCATGAGGTCATCATGTGGAACCCTAACACCCTGTACATACCACATTGCCACAGCACACCCGGGAAGCCACAGGATCTTCACCCAGAATTTCTACTTAAATATTTAAAGGACACAACGATATAAGCCCTGGTTCAGCACGACAGTTCAGTTTGTATCTCCCTGAGCAGCTGAATGGCGCTGTTGACCCACATGCTTAGTTCGTTACATGCTCAAGCAACTTGTTGAATCGAGGCCACAGTGCATACGTTTCTGACGAGAATGTCAAGTGACAATGAAATCGTAAGCAAGTTTTGCAAAGAGCAAGAGATAAACACCTAACGCTTCACATGAAAAAGTCCAAGATTGGTTGAACATCTTGACCAGGCATAACCTAGGCAAAGATGGTTTCATTGAAAAAAAAATCTGGCCTTAAATCAGGAAAATATGCTCGTATGCAAACTGGTATGATTGATTGTTGCACTGGCTTGGGTCTAAGTGCAGTTCTGTTTTGTTAGGGGGTTATTATTTTTTGGCATGGCTTTCCATGCTTGAGCCTAAGACAAGAATAGAAATACCTACCACCTGTGGCATAATGGGAGGCCAAGTAGGTGATATTCACATTGAAGTCAGTGAGAGTCCAGCCCAAAGGACTGAACCCTTAAAAAAAAAAGAACCTGACCACAGGATGTAGGTAGAGACAAGACATGGGTGGGAGGGTAGAGGATCTGCTTCCACCCTGGAGATGGGTCACATTATAAACCACTCCACCTCATGCTGGCTGCCTATTGCACAGCTCAGAATACAGGGCTGGAGCCTAAATTTCTGGCATCCGGAAATGGCCTTAGAAAGAGACAGAGAAAATATAGCCGTGGTAAGCAGAACCGCTCCTAAACAGCATGTCTTGCGAAACTCTGAAGTGTCAGCTGCTCTTTAAGCAGTGAGAAGCCTGTTGCTCTCCTCACCT
The DNA here is from genome assembly GCF_011386835.1 of Chrysemys picta bellii. Classification (NCBI taxonomy): domain Eukaryota; kingdom Metazoa; phylum Chordata; order Testudines; family Emydidae; genus Chrysemys; species Chrysemys picta. The sequence goes on along the minus strand of NC_088801.1, from coordinate 6,178,666 downwards.
GAATGCCCAGCGATAATTTCACTCACTAGGTGTTGGTACAAATCAAAGGATTTAAGGATGGCACTTATGCCAGGAGATGGTTGCTAAACCCCACCTCTGGCCTCAGACAACTCTCCCCAGCCTCAGGAATGAAAAATAAAGACAGTTTTAAGTGAAGGCAGCTTTTATCTCCCGGGTGTTGATTTGGAAATCGGAGCCGCTGCGCAGCGGGATAATGTTTCTGCATGTTTGACTCAATGAAGAGGATAATTATTGAAGGGGAAGAAAAGATTAGAGGCAGCATTAAATAGAGGCCTTTTCAGGGAAGATAATCACTTGCTTATTTGTTGTAATAATAGTATTTTCCCCACTTACTATTCATTCCAGTACTTCAGCAAATCACAAAGCCCGTACTCATTGTTAACTCAGTCCTTACTCATGCGCTGTCCCATTGTCTTCAGTAAGAAATCGCCTGGGTGCCACTTCCATGAAGGGTGCTAGAAGCTAACCCTCAGGCAAACACTCAACAGTCCAGTGTGCTGACCAGTGGCCTAGCTAGGAGTGGAAATTTGGGTGAGCTGGGGTGGGGAGCTGCCATGGGGGGGGTGCCTCGGGGCGGGGGGAGCTGCTGCAGGGCTCCCCACCCCAGCTCACCTCTGCTACGCCCCCTCCCCGAGTACACCGCCCCTGCCGGCAATGACAATAATTCCATGGAGCGGCCGCTGCGCTGGGAGAGGGAGTCTGAGCTGCACGTGTCAGCGTGCTGCCAGCAGCCTAGCCCAGGAACGCTGTAAAAAAAAATTGGGGGCACCGCTTTTTTGCTCCCCCAAATCTTGGTGCCCCAGGCAACCTCCTAGTTTGCGTATGGCCCCTGTGCAGAGTCAGCTCCGGCTGCGCTTCAGGGGCATGAACAGGGGCTTGCCTGGTGCACAACTTGGCCCGGACTCCGTACTGAATGGCCCAGTAAAGTGCATCCTCTCCTGGGAGCGCTGCAGCGAGACCGGCCTGGCCGCTGCCTCCAGCCATGCAGGGGATGAGCCGTGCGGAGAACGCCGTTGGCCAACAGGCAACCCTCAAGCACCTGCTAGCTCAGCGTCTCCCCTGATGCCACGCCCTCTTCCTAGCCCTGGTGCCCCCAGACAAAGGACTTCACCTGCCGAGCGGGGCACGTGCATGCGGCATCTCCGAAAATGGCACGGCAGAGCTGCTGGAGTGTAGCTCTCTGAAGGGCAGGTGCAGAGCTCCATCCTGGATTTCAGGGGCCCGAGTGATTCTCCAGGCTGCTGTGGCAGCACTATACCCCTGCTCAGATTTGGATGGGCCTGGTTGCTAAGTGGGTGGGCCATGGCCCACCCAGCCCAACCCGTGGCCATGCCCCTGGGGCTGAAATCCTTGTGTTTGATTCAGGGCTATCTCTAATAGTGATATATTAATATACTACTTATTTCTCAAGGGGACATACCCAAGGGATGCAATTACTTTTCCAGAAGGAAATATGAAGATAGTCTTAGAACAAGGGTTGGTTTTATAAATCACTTTGCATATACTGGGACTAGAAAGTTCATGGAGCCAGTCCACAGTAAACAAACTTCCCATTTTGAATTCCCATTGGAAACCCTGATTCTCAGGCTTATGGTCATCTATGTGGGGAACAGAAACCATACCGTGTATGATGCGTCCCCAGTTCAAACTGGTTTTCATTGGCGGATACTCACTCTGACTTGGAAAGAGAGCGAGAGCAGTGACACAGCAAGCACAGTTGGTGTCGGGCAAGAGCCATCCAGCTGGAAGTGGAGGAGCTCTCACGGCCTGTGAGATAAGTGTCTGGGCTGGGGGCTGCTCATCTCTCTCTGGCCAGGAGTGGTGTGTCCTCCCCAGTAGAAGGTTTTATCCAGGAGGGTAATTCCAGGCACTGAATTGCTTTCCTCGCTCCTATGTTTCCTCAATCTGTGTCTTCTCTAATGTGTTGGCCATAATGTCTCCCTCTTCTTGTATTGTCTCCCTTCATTGGATATGGGCAGGCTGCCAGTGTGAATCCCCAGAGGCTTGTTGGAGATATACACCTATCTCATAGAACTGGAAGGGACCTTGAAAGGTCATCAAGTTCAGTCCAGTCCAGTCCCCTGCCTTCACTAGCAGGACCAAATACTGACTTTGCCCTAGATTCCCCCCCTCAAGGATTGAACTCACAACCATGGGTTTAGCAGGCCAATGCTCAAACCACTGAGGCTAGGTCTACACTGGGGGGGGATCGATTTAAGATACGCGAATAGCGTAGCTGAATTTGACGCATCCTATTCGACTTACCCCGTTGTGAGTATGGCGGCAAATGGACCGAGGCAGCTCCCCCGTCGACAGTGCTTACTCCTCCTGACGAGGTGGGAGTAAGCGCGTTGATTCGGGGATCAATTTATCCATCTAGATGAGACGTGATAAATCGATCCCTGAGAGATCGATTTCTACCCGCCGATCCGGGCGGGTAGTTAGACTAGCCCTGAGCTATCCCTACCCACCACCCTTTGTTCTTGAGAGCCTTCAAAATTCAGGAGAGGAAGAGAATCATGCTGGGTATTGGGTGCGACAGTGGTGGTGGTGAGGTGACCGTCGGTGTTGACTCAGTCACTTTTCATTGAGTGGGGTTGATCTTGAGCAGATGGGAGGTGTGGTGGTGGGTGGGGGGGCGAGATCTTGCGCACCAATCGAGCTTTGGGCAGTGATGGCACTTGTCTGGGTTATTTGCTGTACTTGCAGAGGAATCGTCCAGGAACGTCAGCCGGAGGAGAAGCTGGAAGAAGTGGATCTGAGCCGCCTGGACATCCATCTAAGCAGAAACGAACAGTCCTTAGCTTTCTGCCTTCTTCCACACCGTCTGTGAGTCATTTGTAGGAATTGGTTAATACAATGGAACTGAGAAAATTGTGGCCAACTCACACAAACAGAAAAAAGGAGAAATTCATCAAGTCAATTATTTGCTACAATTTGTAGTTTCCAAATGAGACTTGATGAAATTATTGGCTACCTCCTACACACATGCATAATGATGCTCGTTAATGCAGATACTTTATTTTTATATAGGAATCAATTTTATAGGGGGCGTATGTAACCTCTGCAAACACAGTATAAATCTTTAACCCCTCTAGGGGTTACATGACTTAGGGAATGTCTTCGCTGCAAAAAATGGCAGTGAAGACACATCAACTTAGCTTTTCACTTGGGTGAGCAGCTTGAAATAAAGCCTATTTGGGAGCCTGTGGTTGAACTTAAGCCGCTAACCTCAGTTAAAAGCCGTGTGTGTCTTTTCTGCTATTTTAACCCGAATTAAGAACTTGCTTGCAGTGAAGAAATACCTATAGAGGCTGAGGAGGCGTCTACTGTCTCCAAGCTAAAGGCGCTGGGGTTTTTTTTAGCACAGCAGTAAAAGTCCATGCTCTTATAACTCAAGGTCCTGGATTCAATCTGCACAGATGGCTTGTCGGTGGATGACCTTATATACCCATTGCATTGGCCACTGGCGCACAGACTTACCCATTTTTGATGCACACATGCAGGGTTGTGTTTGCAACTTAGGACTTCTTTTGAAAATCTGTGTTTCAAACCCTTACAGTTCCCTTTGCTGATGCCTAGAAACAGCTCTTAATTCAGTATTATGTGGATTATCTTCCTTCGTTTATTCTTTAGGCCCAGAGAGGGAAGTACACTTAATATGAAAGGGCTTATTTTGTCTCCCATAGATATTTCATAACCCCCATTAACGGTAGCTGTTAGCATCGATCACAAGGCAAGACTAGATCTATACAGTTTTAGAGGATGTACGATTTCTTTCTTACTTTATCTCGTGACAATGAGATTATCACATTGGTTGCTATGGTGCTTAGCTGTTTCAGTTACAATGGCAGCTGATGAGGCACCGGAGGACTATTGGCTAAGTCAGAAAATATAAAAAGAAGCTCAAATCCTTTCTAAAATTGAGCTTAATATATTCACTCTACGTGAGCTGAGAGCTGGCAAAAGGTGCTGCCTGGATGGCCCTGAAGACTGAAGTCAATATTTATTTCTGCACCGAATAGTTGAGGTATCAGCGGTGGCAGTGCAAACTTCTCCAGGTTGCCTCACCAAAGTGTTCCAACTTTGACCCGGCAGGGCGTGCTCTAGAGGCTGAAGGGATAACTCATCCTCCACTGGCAGTTCAGTCGTTAGCCTCTCTGCCCAGACTCCCAGTGAGGGGACTTGGATGGTTTGATTTAGAGATGTGATCAGTTGCATGCTATCAATTCCCACTGAAGTCAGTGTAGATTGTAGATCCATGCAAGAGGCACTGAGCATTCCACAGAGCCTAGCCCTTCTCTGTTTGGCTCCGGATTAAGATTCTTCTCTTTATTTACACAGACCACCAAAGAGCTCTCACCTGGTATTATCTTTTGATGACTATCGACCTGAGCCAAGTGTGCACCAATGTGCTGCTAGAGCGGGTACGGATTCCGTTACCAGCACTTGTGAATTACCAGCCTGGTAAATGTAAAACCACTTTAGTACTGATGCAAAACACCTACCCGTACAACAGTACGATTACAGGGCCAAGTCTGAGGTCAACATCCAAGGCCATAAAAGAGTCAATCGTCAGAACTTTTACTCACACGGCGTAGCACCTCCCCCACAATTACGCCTATTGATGCCAGTGGCTCTACCTGTGCAGAAAGGAAACGCAGGTAAGAGTATGAGAATCTGACCCTCAGCGTGTATTCTAGGCAAACTCCCATGGACATTGAAGAGTTTGCTGGAGTAAGGATGGAGTAAAATCTGAGTAAAGGACCTCCCTCCTTGTAAACCCGGTGATTTAGGCCATTCAGGTGGAATGGTGTAGAATCAAGGCTAGCTCCTTGGCTGCAGTATATCCAGGGCCGGATTTACACCTTGGGCGCCCCTAGGTGCAGGGGCTCGGAGCCCCCTCCCCGTGTCCTCAACAGCCTGGAGCTGCAGGGTCCCCCCCCCCCCTATGACTTGGAGCTCCTAACTGTGGGCAGTGGTGGTAGCGGTGGTACCCTGCCACTTTTAACTTTTAGGTGCCCCGCCACCCATGGACCCCCCCCACTGCCAGCATCCCCCACCACAACTTCCCAGTGCCCCACACAGGCCCCTCACTGCCCAGCACCTCAACACACACAAACATCTCCCACCCCCCACTGTCCAGCACCCCCCACAAACCACCCACTGCCCAGTGCCCACCTCCCCCTCACTTCCAAGAGTCCTCCCCACACGCCCCCAGAGACCCACTCTCCCAAGCCCTGCCCCCCTAGCCATACTCACCCGCCCCACTGGGAGGTGACTCTGTCCGCTGGGTTGAGTGAGGAGAGCTCCAGCAGGGCTCATAGGACTTTTTCACCCTCAGCCAGCCCCATCCTCTGCCAGGACCCGGGAGCAGCAACATTTTAATTTGTAGGTGCCCCTAGGCACGTGCCTATTGTGCCTAATGGGAAATCCAGCCCTGTATATATCAGCACAATTCCATTGACTCCAACTTACAGAAGCTAAGTCTTTGACTCATCAGTTTAGAGAGCATTGAAGTACATTTTCTAGTTTCAGTGAGCAATGAACGAGTGTGATTTTTCAGTTTTTAGTGATACATTTCCATTTGATTTTTTTTCCACCCTAATTTATTAGACATGTAAAAATCTGAGCTTTATTATTTAGCAGCCAGCACGAATCGCGACAAAGTCCATGGCATTTAAACTAACTGCTTGCATCGATCTCGCAGACGATACCCTTTGCAGAAAAAAAATGACTGACTTGTTATCTTGCCCTCAAGATAAGTATTTCAACCATTCTCCTTCTACAGACAGACGCCAGCCTTTATCAAAGGAGTTGTCATGAGGCCAGTCCCAGATGGCGCAATTTGTAAATAAGGATGTCAATCAATTGGTGTGGTCACACTGAAATTACTGATAATATTCTCTTCCTCTGTGATAGTGCTGGGAGATCAGACTCCTGTCAACACTCCATTTTACAGCAATCTGAGAATCTTCCAAGCAGAGGGGCTATTCCACCCCTGAGCCAAGCATGTGTCACCTCTCTCCCTCCCTTTTGCCGCACCCCTTCCACCTTCCCTCCACTGAAAACAGGACCACAAACATAATCAACACCACTGCCAATTTCAGCCCATTGGCCAGCGATGGGCACGATATGCAGCATCTCTGTTTGTACATACCCAGGATCAACCCTGCCTCTCAGTGGGGTTCAGAGATGCCACCCATAGCTGTGACCCAAGCAATGGGAGGAGATTAGACTGAAATTTTCAAAGGGCTCTAAATGACTTTTGCATCCAAATCCCATGGCTTTCCTAACTCCCATTGAAAATCACAGTCTAACCCAATGTAATGAAGGACACGTTGTTAGTGTCTTTATTTAGCTAATTGCTTTTAAAGGGGGCAGGGCTCATAATCACTCATGGAAAACATTCCCTAATTGGAGACAATTGCACTCATTTAGTATATTAAATATTTTCTGGGTTTATCTTCCCTTGTTCTTAGAGACACACATGAGAGGGAAGGGTCTGTTCCTTAGAAGTCATCTGCTCCTGATGTCTATGAAGTCATCACAATAATCCCGTTTATGACCTTGCCCACCAAGCCACTGTGACCGGGTCACAAACAGAGGATATGGACCAGCTGAGTGTGCTCACTACAAAACTTGACGGAGGTGGGGGGAGAGTTAAAGGGGACATTAAATTGCCTTTGTCTCCCCCATCCTGGATCTAGCAGATGTTCATCCTGGAGCCTTGCAGAAAACAGAACAACCTAAGCGCTGCTTGTCTCTTAGTGACTCTTCTAGAGTAAAGCTAAATCTTTACCTCTTTCCTCTGGCATCTGCATCTGATGAGTACAACGCTTTGTCTCTTTTGTGTTTTGATGTTATGGGTCACCACAGCATGAATGAGTGAAGAAGATGACCTGGGAACTGTGGAGGAGATGAAAAATGTGTAATCAAAGATGTCCAGGTGAAGAGACACAGGTACAGTGTAAGAGAGAATTACTTCATTCTTTCCCAATCACCTGTTTCTGGCCTGCGTCTTTGGCCCATACTTCCTTTCCACGCTCCATGCTCTGAAGGTGTGGGTCAAAATTCTCTTCTCCAGTGCAGATGGAGGATTTTATCTACAGTGGCGATGTGTATTGAATATTCAGCACTCGGAAAGCATACAGAACTCCCGTTGGTGTAATGGAGCTGGACTGTGCAGTAGCATCCCCAGTGGATTAGTGACAAGAGGCAAAGATCTTCCATTGGTGTAGATCAATGTCGCTCCATTGAAGTAAATGGAACAACACCAATTGACACTAGCTGAGGGTCTGGCCCAGAATTTTTTTTTTTTAGGTGTTTCTAATAGGACTATTTAGAATGCATAATGTTAAACCCATGCATAAGTGTGGATTTTTCCTTGTTACGTTGTATGTGAGCCTATGTGAGTTTTACTGTTTTTCATGAATACTGTGTGCCTCAGTTTCCCTGTGTGCTGCGCCAATGCTTAAGTGGTGGGAATAAGGGTGTGTGACTTTGGCTGAGACCCTCAGGGGAAGGGGAGGCTCCTCCAGCAACCTGCAAATAGGCTATGGCCGGTGCCATTCGTAACCTGAGACCCAGGAGGGGGATGCAACCAGGTGATGACCAGGTGACATTTTGCCTGGGAAGCAAGACAAAGACCAGAAGGAGGAGCAACGGGAGTGTCTGAGGTCTGGTTGCTGGAAGCTGGGCAGTCTGCTTGGGGGGACTGGAGTGGGGAGTCCAGGGCGTCTGGCCCGGGATTCCCCCAAGATGCACTTGGCTGAAAGTTACTGATTTCTGTGCTAACAAGTTCTGTTCTGCGCTGTGTTCCCTGTCGACTAATAAACCTTCTGTTTTACTGGCTGGCTGAAAGTCACTGCTGACTGCGGAGATGGAGTGAAGGGCCCTCTGGCTTCCCCAGGAGCCCCGCATGGGCGGACTCGCTGTGGGAAGCGCACGGTGTGCAAGGGGATGCTGAATGCTCTGAGGTCAGATCCAGGACGGTCGAAGTTATGTAAGCCTCTTGCCCGGGCGACAGTATGCTCAGAGAGAGGAGGCATGCTCCCCCGGAGTCCTGACTGGTTTCATACGGAGCAGTTCCAGAGCATTGGCCCGGTGACTCCGTGACAATGTCATTGCCACATTTGTACCTGATAAATTTTATGATAGCTTGTTCTAAGTGTCTATGAAGTTCACTCTGTTACCTGAGAGAAAGGTGAATGATCTATTAGGAATCCCATTTTGTGCGTATGTGTGCACAGATGGGAAATTATCAAGAGTCACTAAGTATAATAAATGGAAATTACCTCTATTGGCAAACCCATACACTGCTAAGAGCATGATGCACAGAATCCAGCTATAAATATATATGAGACTTTCTGCTTCATGGTCAAACTAGTGATGCTGGTATCAATTCTGCAGCAGCTCTTGCTTTTATGCTTATAAAAATATATATAGAAAGTCTTGGGTAGGATTTAATAATTATTAAATAGCACACTACTGGGCAGAGGTGATAAATAATGGAAAGGAAGAGATTAACTACAATATTTGTGTATAATTAAAACACCGAGCTACTGCTGGTCAATTTAATAAATTGCATCATCTTAATTGTAAAGTGTTTTTAATTCTAATTTAAGACTAGGGCACAGAGTCTTTTGCTCTAGCAGAAGCATCAGGGAATGGCTAGATGGAGTCTAACATTATCTTTCTTGAATAAAGATGAGCGCTAATATGAAGCAAACAGTGCAGAGATAAACACACAGGGAGTAAATGAAACTTCTGGTTAGGATTTGTGTCCAGTAGATGACTCTGCCACCACTTGAAAACGGGAACATAAACACTTTTCCACGAGTGGAAAAAGGCAAATATAGTGCCCATCTTTAAAAAAGGGAAGAAGGAGAATCCCGGGAACTACAGACCAGTGAGCCACACCTCAGTCCCTGGAAAAATCATGCAGCAGGTCCTCAAGGAATTCATTTTGAAGCACTTGGAAGAGAGGAAGGTGATCAGGAACAGTCAACATGGATTCACCAAGGGCAAGTCATACCTGACCAACTTGATTGCTTTCTATGATGAGATAACTGGCTCTGTGGATATGGGGAAAGCGATGGACATGATTTACCTTGACTTTAACAAAGCTTTTGATACGGTTTTCCACAGTATACTTGCCAGCAAATTAAAGCAGTATGGATGGGATGAATGGACTATAAAGTGGATAGAAAGCTGGCTAGATCGATGGGCTCAACAGGTAGTGATCAACGGCTCGATGTCTAGTTGGCAGCTGGTATCAAGTGGAGTATCCCAGGAGTCGGTCCAGGGGCAGGTTTTGTTCAACATCTTAATTAATGATCTGGCTGATGGGATGGATTGCACCCTCAGCAAGTTTGCAGATGATACTAAACTGGGGGGAGAGGTAGATATGCTGGAGGGTAGGGATAGGGTCCAGAGTGACCTAGACAAATTGGAGGATTGGACCAAAAGAAATCTGATGAGGTTCAACAAGGACAAGTGCAGAGTCCTGCACTTAGGAGGGAAGAATCCCATGCACTGCTACAGGCTGGGGACTGACTGGCTAAGTGGCAGTTCTGCAGAAAAGGACTTGGGAATTACAGTGGATGAGAAGCAGGATATGAGTCCACAGTGTGCCCTTGTATCCAAAAAGGTTAATGGCCTATTGGGCTGCATTAGCAGGAGGATTTCCAGTAGATCGAGGGACGTGATTATTCTCCTCTATTCAGCACTGGTGAGGCCACATCTGAAGTACTGCATCCAGCTTTGGGTCCCCCGCTACAGAAAGGATGTGGACAAATTGGAGAGAGTCCAGCAGAGGGCAACAAAAATGATTAGGGGGTTGGAGGACATGACTTATGAGGAGAGGCTGAGGGAACTGGGATTATTTAGTCTGCAGAAGAGAAGGATGAGGGGAGATTTGATAGCAGTCTTTAACTACCTGAAGGAAGGTTCCAAAGAGGATGGAGCTAGGCTGGTCTCAATGGTGGCAGATGACAGAACAAGGAGCAATGGTCTCAAGTTGCAGTGGGGGAGGTCTAGGTTGGATATTAGGAAAAACTATTTCATTAGGAGGGTGGTGAAGCACTGGAATGGGTTACGTAGGGAGGTGGTGGAATCTCCATCCATAGAGGTTTTTAAGGACCGGCTTGACAAAGCCCTGGCTGGGATGATTTAGTTGGGGTTGGTCGTACTTTGAGCGGGGGATTGGACTAGATGACCTCGTGAGGTCTCCAATCTTAGATGGTACTTTTGCTTTAGAATTTTCAGACTTTGCAAAATTTGTAGGTGCAGTCGAGCAACCAGATTTCCGATGGTTATGACATTAGTTAAAACTGATGCACCTCTTGGGGCTGCAAAATTGCCAAATCTCTATTTAGATTGAATGCTCCTGACTTAGATTTGGGGTAGGGATCATCCTTTGGTTAGGTGTATAGCCCCCAGCATAATGGTGATCTAGTCCCTGACTGGGGGTGAAATTTCACCATGTCTGGCTCAACTGGAAGCAGGACATACCACAAGAACGGCCTCTCTCACTGCATCATGGTTTAGATAATGGCATAGAGAGGACAAATACAGTTTGTGGACGATACCAAGCTGGGAGGGGTTGCAAGTGCTTTGGAGGATAGGATTATAATTCAAAATGACAAACTGGACAAACTGGAGAAATGGTCTGAAGGAAATAGGATGAAATTCAAGAAGGACAAATGCAAAGTACTCCACTTAGGAAGGAACAGTCAGTTGCACACATACAAAATGGGAAATGACTGCCCAGGAAGGAGTACTGCGGAAGGGGATCTGGGGGGTCATAGTGGACCACAAGCTAAATATGAGTTTACAGTGTAATGCTGTTGCAAAAAAAGTGAACATCGTTCTGGGATGTATTAACAGGAGTGTTGTAAGCAAAATAAGAGAAGTAATTCTTCTGCTCTACTCCATGCTGATTAGGCCTCAACTGGAGTATTGTATCCAGTTCTGGGCGCCACATTTCAGGAAAAATGTGGACAAATTGGAGAAAGTTCAGAAAAGACCAACAAACATGATTAAAGGTCTAGAAAACATGACCTATGAAGGAAAATTGAAAAAATTGGGTTTGTTTAGTCTGGAAAAGAGAAGACTGAGAGGGGACATGATAACAGTTTTCAAGTACATAAAAGGTTGTTACAAGGAGGAGGGAGAAAAATTGTTCTTCTTAACCTCTAAGGACAGGACAAGAAGCAATGGGCTTAAATTGCAGCAAGGGAAGTTTAGGTTGGACATTAGGAAAAACTTCCTAACTGTCAGAGTGGTTAAGCACTGGAATAAATTGCCGAGGGAGGTTGTGGAATCTCCATCATTGGAGATTTTTAAGAGCAAGTTGGACAAACACCTGTCAGGGATGGTCTGAATAATACTTAGCCCTGCCATGAGTGAAGGGGACTGGACTAGATGACCTCTCGAGGTCCCTTCCAGTCCAATGATTCTATGGTACTTTGGCCCCCATTCCTGAATCTGGGAGTCCACTGAGGGGTGACGGTGAAAACCAACAAGGAAGAAAAAGTAAATTGACCTTTTTCGAGCCTTATTCAAAGCCTGGTTCAAGTTTGCGATGGAGATTCAGAGAGTTTCTTACTGCATTTGAACTGGTTTGCCCATCCTTGCTAGTTCCCTGCCAAGACACAAGGACAGCTCTCTGTGTTTCTACTGCAAAAGCTGCTGCTGACATTGACCGCACATTATCCCACCCTCCTTGTATTCCGTGCTCTGCTGCTCATGTCAAAGATGCCATCAGCAAACAGCTTGGAATTCAGATCTTGGCAGGCAAATAAAGGAAGAAACCAATATCAACTAAATTCTTCATTTTATTATTGGTGTGTGTGTAAATTATAACCCAACAAGCCAAGAGAGCTGCTTGCAGTGATTCGTGTGAACGTCAGTAGTATGCTTTGAGCATTACCCCATGCTGAGACCCCTGTGGTCTTTCTCTTATAGAGCCAGATTCTGCTGGAGCGAGCTCTCCGTGCCCCTTTACTACCCTACTGGGCCCGACTCAGAGAGTGATTCTGGTTTGGGTGCAGAGAACAAAGGCTGTCCAGCCAATGCTCTCCGCAAAGAGCAAGTAGGTTGGGGAAGTGGAAGGCAGAGGGGGCTGAGAGTGGGAGGAATCCCATCTGCATCCCCTGCTCATAGATTCTAAGGACAGAAGGGACCACTGTGATCACCTGGTAAATTGATTGTTCTCCCAGAGCAAGGGAGGGGGCAGGATGTGAATTGTGATTCAGAGGAATGTCTCTGAGTCACAGCCCTCCCTCCCACACACACACTCACACAGGGCTACTCCTGGGGTGATGCAGTTTATACACCACCCCTGCTTAAGGCTGCACCTAATGTCACAATCTATCCCGCTGTGAGCACAAGTGGGAGAAGACAGCCCATAGCATAGAGTATTTACAGTGACAATTTCTCTGCTCTCCGGGATATCAGAGGAATCCTCCAAACCATGAGCCTGAAAGGGAACCCCATATTCACCCTGGTGAGCAGTTACTCACAGGTCTAACCCCACTGACTTCCCTAGGATTACTTGCGTGGGTAAATGGTCACCAGCCTCCAAGGAGTTCATACACTGGCCCCATGAGCCTCATTCAGTCAGGTTGACTTTGGCTGAATAGTACCTTAATCCATGAATGATATTATTAGAGTCAATGGAACTACTTACAAAGTACAGTACTAGTACAATTCTGTGTGAGTAAAGGGGGCAGAATCGGCTCCTAGATTTCACTACCACGGGCTGATTTTACATCTCATTGGTAAGAGGACACCTTTGGTGGCATGGTACCTCTGATGCCATGCTGGGACAATCCTTCAGAACTCAGACAGATAAGTGTTGGCTACTGTAGGATCATCACTTCTTGTAGCAGCCCGTGTTTTCCATGAAAGTATTGACTGGATCCAACCTTACTTATAAACGGATAGGGAAAGAAATGGAAAAGATGTTCAAAATTTGTATGAAAACTCCCCTTTAATTCACAATAGCATGCATGCTCTACATTCACTGTTAAAGGAAAGAAAAAGATACAACCACTCAAAAATATCAGGGAGATATAGCACTTGTCCGGGTAAAAAAAATAACCTGTTCTGCAGATAAGACTCTGGGCAGTCCTTAATCTCTCCTACCTGAACAAACTGATTATTAGATCTATATCAAACACTCCATAGCAATCCATTTCACATAAGGACACTGCCAACTCACAAACTAGACCTTTCTTGAAATGCAGCCAAACAGGTTTGGATTCTTATGGATTGAATCAGATTTATTCTGGCCATCTCTCAGAGAAAAGTGACCTCCAATAAAACTGAGTTTATGTCCTTGTTTTGTGTAATTGTTTAGGAGGCTGCTATCACATTATGTGTTTTTATGTTTAGTCTATTATATAGGGGGGCTGTTAGGATTCCCTCCCCACTATGAACTTTAGGCTACAGATGTGGGGACCCACATGAAAGACCCCCAAGCTTATTTTTACCAACTTAGGTTAAAACTTTCCCAAGGCACAAATTTTCCCTTTTACCTTGGATTAGGTAAATGCTGCCACCATCAAGTGATTTAAACAAACATTTAGGGAGGCCACTTGGAGCCCTATCTCCCCCTTAGTATCCCTCAAACCCTACACCCCCTTTCCTGGGGAGGCTTGAAAATAAACAAGATGAGCACAGACCAACCTTGGGGTTTTTTTAGAACACTAAAAAAAACAATCAGATTTTAAAAAAAACAGAACTTTATTAGAAAGAAAAATGGTAAAAGAAGCACCTCTGTAAAGTTAGAATGGAAGATAATTTTACAGAGCAATCAGATTCAAAACACAGAGGATTTTCCTCTAGCCAAAACCTTAACATTACACACACACACACACACACACACCAAAAAAAAAAAAAAAAAAAAAAAACAGGAATACACCTTCCTCTCAGCACAGAGAAAAACACAAGACAAAACAAAAGATAATCTAACGCATTCCCTTGCTAGTACTTACTAATTCTATAGGAGTTGGATTGCTTGCTTTCTTGATCTGTCTCCGGTAAGAGCCATACGGAACAGACAGAACAAAGCCTTCCCCTCCCCCCCCCCAGATTTGAAAGTATTTTGTCCCCTTATTGGTTGTTTGGGTCAGGTGTCAGCCAGGTTACTTGAGCTTCTTAACCCTTTACAGGTAAGAGGATTTTGTGTCTCTGGCCAGGAGGGATTTTATAGTACTGTATTCAGAAAGATGGTTACCCTTCCCTTTATATTTATGACAGGGGCTCTCCTGGATTGACACATGGGGAAACCCAAAAGCACAATGGTGCTGTACTGACAAGCATTCCTCAATGAATATCCATACAGAATGGTAAGAGATGGGCCTGAGCCAAACCTGTAGATCCAAATTCGCTCAGACTTCGAGGGCTGCGGATCTGAATGTTATAACTGGAGCTGACCTTACTGGCTCCGAGTCATCTCGGATGAATGTAGATTGTAAGCTCCTTCAGGAAGGCACCATATACCCCCTCTGTATTGCATACAGCGCTGAGCACAGTAAATAACACATCATATTGAAATTGCTGTTCAAATCTCTGTGATGCAGTGGCTACAAGAGTGGATTCTCCATTGTAGCCCTTGTTAAATGTTAAAGAGACCAGTGAATGTTCTATTCAAGTGGCTGGAAGGTTTTTCTATCTGTCCTACAGTTTTGGGCAGGGGGGTATTCTCAAATGAATCTTAAGCCTCCAGCTGGTCTATATAGTTGAGCAGCTGCAGGGAGCAGATTTTTATGATGAGCTATTATCATCAACCAACACATACTGCCTTTTCCCACCACCTTTGATCCATAGCCCTCTGAAAGCCAAGATCAATAGAATATGGATTCAATGCAGCCACTCAACGCAGCCAAGGAAGCAGGAAGCCCAAGATTCTTGGAGATGCACATAAGGTGTAGAATCAAAAGATGGAAAACATTCATCACTTATAGTTCAGATGGCACATAGCTGGCAGAACAAACAAATTAGACATCCAGCTCCTAAAAAGTCTTAGGCTGGATGGCATATCAGATCTTTGCTTAATGAACATTACTTATAGCTCAACAGAGTCATTAATGTTTGCACTGCTCATTAGCAAGAGTCACCATTGTGCGTCTGCCTTTCTGGAAGCGAGCTCGCTTGTTTAAAGCAAATCCTCTGGTTATTTTAAGCAGAATCAGATTCCGGGACTCAGATTGGCCAACTGGAAATGAAAAGTGTCTTGGAAATCAGTGGAAAAGGTTTGACCTTTTGGTTGGCCTCTGGTGCCATATGCTTGTCAGATATTATCTAGCTACAGGAGTACGTGACCGGCAATTAGAAAAGGACATAGTCATTCATTATGCAAATCCCTGTTCTACTTTGCACAGGCTGTTCAGACACTTGTGTGATATGTGAGTAAAATGGTGTCAGTCTGATCCCTAATGAAAAATACATGGCGACAGCAATATTTAATCCTATTGCAACAGGCGGGCATTAATTGTTGAATGAATCTAATAAAAACAAAAACACACTAAAAAACTTGCATTGCAGTTTGGATAACTGATTCCCAACTACATATATACATTTACCCATGCCAATAAATTCCTGTTGTGTCCACTGGAACTGTGGTATATATTTGATGGAATAAATAAGTTCAGAGAGTCAACAGTGTTAACACGATCCTGTCATTGTACAACATTAATAGTTAAACAAGGCTTGGGAATACAGAACCTTGCGCCTGCTTAGTACCATGGCAAACACACCATTACAAATCCTTTTAAACCTTTTATTAGAGATACAGAAAAAAGAAGCTCCCTCTGCTTCCCTGGTTTTCTAGACTGGGGATAGAACATGCAGACTGGGCTGACATTTGTAACTGATAATCTCTTTCAGGAGATGGAGAGGAGTAGGTGCCCAGGCAGATTCTATTAGCTCTTTCAGTGATGCCGCTGATCATGAAGCGCTGTGGATTTAGCCGTAGGGCATTCATATCTTTCAGGGAGGATCCAGCGGGTCATATTGAGCAATTGTTCATCCTCTTTGAGAGCTCTTGAGTGTAGGTTGCAGGGAGTCAGATTCTCCTGACCCAGCTTATTCAACATCTAAGTGAGGCTGCCAATAATCATTGTGAGATGCTTTTGGCTTACTCCTTCTCATAACACAAGACCTAGGGGTCACCAAATTAAATTAATAGACAGCAGATTTAAAGCAAACAAAAGGAAGTATTTCTTCACACAGTGCACAGTCAGCCTGTGGAACTCTTTGACAGAGGATGTTGTGAAGACCAAGACTATAACAGGGTTCAAAAAAAGAACTAGATAAATTCATGGAGGATAGGTCCATCCATGGCTGTTAGCCAGGATGGGCAGGGATTGTGACCCTAGCCTCTGTTTGCCAGAAGTTGGGAATGGGTGACAGGGGATGGATCACTTGTTCTTTACCTACAAAAGTGGTATCAGTATGTCAATGATATTGAGCATCATGCTTCCCTGTTAGAGAGACCAATTTTTGGCCAAGATAGGTAGCTACCTGAAAGGAAGACTCACTTTCAGCCAAGAAGGAGGGGTTGTGAGTGAGGACATCTCAATGGGAGATGTGACTGCTCTCTCTTCAGAGGGCCCTTCTCTCTCAATGATGTGCAGTATGGAGACTATTTGATTTCCAGGTGACCACTGGAATTGCAACCTTCCCACAGCTCTCTCTGCCTCTGTCATTTCTGAGAGGCATTACCCACCCTACTTAGAACTTCTTGGAAACTCTAGCTAGAGCAGAAAGTTGATACCTATCTTTTCAAAAGGTTAAGTCTACGTAGGTGCCTAATACGCATGCGTCATAGACTTCAATTACTTGTGATTTCCTTTTGAGTGAGTTTTATGGTACTGATATATATAAGACCCTAACGACTTGGGATCCAGCCATCTTAGAGGTGGCCTTTTCCACTAAGGCACTTTCAAATGGCTAGAATCCTGTTACAGTGAAATCCATAGGAAGGGGTCCTGGGGCTATTTCCTTGGGGCCGGGGGCAGTGAAATCTCACCTCTGGAAACAGCTGCATTGATTGCTTTGGGGGCACGTTTGTTTCATCTTCTTCCTATGTCTGGATTTGGGTCAATTGTAGGGCAGGTGTTTGTTGTCAGTGGGTGGCTTGGGTACAGAGTGACAATGGCAATGCAAGGCCTTTGTCAGGGTTGTGTCATTGGCAATAGTTACGGATGGTTCTAGCACTTGCAAACATGCCCACATATTGTCACAATGGGTGGACTATTAATGATCAAATAAACGTGAAAAGATATGTGCAAAGCATTGTTAGTTGCACACCATAGGAGCCATTTATTATGGTGCCACATCAAACCGTGGGGGGACAGATAGCTCAGCGGTTTGCACATTGGCCTGCTAAACCCAGCATTTGTGAGTTCAATCCTTGAGGGGGGGCCACTTAGGGATCTGGGGCAAAATCAGTACTTAGTCCTGCTAGTGGAGGCAGTGGGCTGGACTCAATGACCTTTTGGGGTCCCTTCCAGTTCTATGAGATAGGAATAGCTCCACATATTCTATATAAATTTAAATAGAAGTGATGATTGCTTTCCTCAGTTAACATCATTCCTGTGCAGAAGCATGGAAAGTAGGATTGTTAATTGATCACTCACCTCACTCCTATTAAAACAGAGAAATAAACTTCTTGGCAGTAACTCATCCATCTGGGGATGGGGGTCCAACAGTTCCATCCAGAGGGGAGTCAATAAAGTTGCACCAGGGATGAATCTGGCCCAACTGAATAAGATGGACCATTGGGATTTCAGATTATTACCATGATGCTGGTTCCTAGAGTTCTCAATGGAGATCATGCCCCTGTTGTGTATAGACACATAATAAGGGACACTCTCAGGATTGCCAACTCCCATGATTTTATTGCAAGTCTTGCAATATACGGTGCTTTTGTTAGAGCCCAGCTGCTGGAACCAGGTTATTACTGTTACTAAATATTAGCATAAGAATGGTCATACTGGGTCAGACCAATGGTCCATCTAGTCCAGTATCTCGACTTCGGACAGTGGCCAGTGTCAAATGCTTCAGAGGGAGAGAACAGAATAAGGCAATTTGTTGAGCGAGCCATTTGCTGTCGTCCAGTCCTAATTTCTAGCAGTCATTCTGCAAAAAGAGATTTTGATTTATATCTAATCCCTTTGTGTGTGTGTGTGTGTGTGTGTAAAATATATATATTACACACACATATCTACACACACACACACACACACACACACAAAGGGATTAGATATAAATCAAAATCCCTTTTTGTGCATAAACCAAAATGTTTTGAATCTACAAATCTAGTGCTCTGTACCTATCGAACTGCAAAGTTCTCTTCACCTAGGTTGAACCTTAGTTGGTGACCACACGATGGAATGTATGTAATCAGAAAGGGAATGTGTGTAATCCCATGCTCTGACCCCGTTGATCCATAATAATTGCATCCAGATGTTCATAGGGACCACTGGTGATTGACAAGGGATGTTTGTTATCACAGATGTGTTCTGTGATTGATGAAATAATGAACCATTGATTGATGTTTAGGCCACTAAGAATCCCGTGTTGTCACAGATGGTTTCTGTAATAATTGGTCAGTTGCAGATGTCCTTATTGATTAGGTAAATTGAGATATGTGGGCTGGAACCCAAGGTAAGATCACTCATGGGAAAGGAATGTCTTTGCCCTAAACAGTATATAAGGAGAAAGTTTTAGGGAGTTAGTGAGGAATGAATCAAGTGGCTGTCACTTCTCCAGTCTTCAGATCAGTTGGGTAATGTATAAAACCTTCTTTTCTGTATTCTGTATTGTGCTGTATTAATCGTTGACTAATAATCTTCAGTTAAATGAATTCCACTTGAGCCTGTTCACTGACCTCTATTATTAGTACTAATTAATGATAAAAATCTCAAACCCAGAACAGTACCTGAGAATCTCAGCTTTCATTTTTTAAATGTACGTTTCTAGCCCCAGTGGCTGCAGAATAACCCCTGAAAATGTGACTCCGAAACATTTCAACACCAGAAGGAAAAATATAGCCCCCCCCCCCCCCCCCATGATCTATATGACTTGTGATTTTTGAACACGTGGTATTGATAATACTGTAGTTCCTCCCTCCATGAGGTTGTCATCTGACTAGACAAGACAGAGAGTGTGGGGAAGATGAAATGGTATTGTCCTTATTGTACAGATGAGGAATAGAGGTCCTGAGAGATTAAATGACATGACCAAGGTCCCATATGAAATCTGTAGCAGAGCCAAAAACTGAATCTAGCTCTCCGGAGTGCTAGTCCTGAGCCATAAGACTACCTTTCCTTTCAGATCAACTGTTACCTAATACTGAGCAATATAAACTAATCCCATATATCAAACAATGGACTAAGAAATTAAACTGCAAAAAAAAAAGCATAGATCAAAAATAGCCGGTGCCCAAAGACACTCTCAGATAGTACTGCTAAAAGCCAAATACAAATACTGAGTGGTGATAGTCACTGATTAATAATTTATCCCCATGCTCTTTTGCTGTTATATTGATGTTATGTATATTGAAATTACAGACGCCCTTTAATGGGAAAATGGAGTCAGCCAATTTATAAAGGTTGAGTCCAGGAGAAGTGAAAAACCTTTGTCAATAACAACAAGGCATGTGAAAGCTTTAGTTTATTAAAACGGGAACTTGTATTAGTGAACTCTGATCCCTCATAATGTCTCCGTTACTCTCCATCTACCCGGGTAATCGTTGATTCAATATTCGTAACATTTCAGGTAATATGGAATGATATTCTGTCTAACACTGCTTGAAAAAAGGTTAATATACTTAGGCCTGGAAGAATTTTATTTGTTTATCATTTCAATAGATGATATTGGTATTTATTTTTAAGCATTTCTTTTTCAGTTGTATCTCTTTAAATTTTCAAGCTGCAGGAAATAATGTGTGTGTGGGGGGTCAGACAACAGCACGGGTCAGACAATTATGTAATGACAGTAGATGCTGAGGGCTAGATGCACTATATCGGCAACTGTAGCACATCTGGTGCGGACTATGCTGATGGGAGAGGTCTCTCCCTTCGGCATAATTACTCCTCCTCCACGAGAGGCAGAAACGATGTCGGCGGGAGAGTATCTTCCGCTGATATAGCGCTGGTGCGGACAGCGCTTAGGTCTCTGTAACTTATGTCACTTTGGGGGGTGGCTTCTTCATACCCCTAAGCGACGTAAGTTACAGCGACTTAAGCTGTAGTGTAGACCTGCCCTGAGGTTCAATAAAGTTAAAGCCTCATAACCATTAAAAGACAAATTGTCGACATCACATGCAAAACATACAAAGTAAATATCTTTCAATCAAACTCTAATAAGCTCTCATTTTTCACACTTTGCTTGTCTAGACATTTTGATTATTATCGATGGATATATATATATTTTTAATCGGTTTGTGTGCATACGGTGAAATCGACTTTTACCGACGTTTACAAATAACACTCAAATCCTTCCAAGCCTAATTCTACGCCTCAGACTCAATGGAAGACGGGAATGTGGTCTAGTGAGTAGAGGTGGGCACTGGGACTCTTGGGTTCTAATCTTGGTTCTGCTACACTCTGAGACTGTGGTGAGACTCTTGGTGTGAATAACCAAGCACGCAATCAGGATTCACGGGCGTGAATGTCACAGAAAATGGATTTCAAAGCTGCCTGGGAAAATATTTGTGAAAACTGAGTTTTTAAAATGCAGGTGTGGTTCTTCATAACAGAGGCACCTGCATGTTCAGCCAATCAGAGAACAGAAACAATGCTGTATGACTGTGTGGAGGAGGGCTAGCTCAGTGGTTTCAGCATTGGCCTACTAAACCCAGGGTTGTAAGTTCAATCCTTAAGGGGGCCATTTAGGGATCTGGGGCAAAAATCTGTCTGGGGATTGGTCCTGCTTTGAGCAGGTGGTTGGACGCGGTGACCTCCTGAGGTCCCTTTCAACCCTGATATTCTATAATCAGAAGTAATCAATGAAGCTCAAATAATGAACTTTGAAAACTCAAAGAAGTGGTCACTCTTAATCCATATAGTTAAATGAAAGAAAGTCATCAAGGAATTTTGATAATGAACAAACTGAAAGGAATTGCAGAAATTCCACAAACAGAAAAAGAGGCTAAGGCCTCAAACTAGCTATGGATTAATCTCATGTTTCACTACTGCAGGCCTTTGAGTACTCCCACTGGAGTGGCTTCAATGAAACTATTTATATGCATAAGTGCTTATATTTGTATGCATAATGGCTTATACGCTTTGCTAGACTGGGGGCATAATACAGCAGGTATGTTATTTGTGGCAATTTATTTACTCAGCTCTTGTTCTGACATTTTAAAAGGCCAATAGTCATGTTTTCAAAAAAGTTTAACTTTGAGCTATTGGGCCGCGATTCAGGCTATAACCACCAAATTGTTCTGGCTAGTGGACAATTAATGTGGGTCAGGTAGTATTTTTTTATTTGGGGTGCAACCCACAAAATTCAGTGGTCTCCCCCGTGTTCAATCTCAAATCAAGCAAAATGTTGTCATCTCAGCTGACTTTTGCAGTGAGATTGCTAGAATCTGGAACTCAAACTTCAAGGAGGAGGGTGGGAACCCACATGAAGCAAAATGGAAGGCAAGACTCGCAAAAGCTGAATCTGTCGCATTTCACATGACTGTTTTGGGTATAGGGGCCAGATCCTCCTGGTATAAATGGGTATAGCGCTGTCGAAGATACTAGCTAACATCCGTTCCCATGTCTTTAAAAACAAATTCAGTGGAAGATAAAATAAATCTATGCAGTTCCAAGGCCAGAAGGTGCCACTGTGGTCATCCAATCTGATGGCCTGTATCACACATGCCATACAGAACTTCCCCAAAACAATTCCAGTTTCAACTATAGCTCCTCCCCACACACACACAAATGCCAGTGATGGAGAATCCACCACAATCTCTGGCAAATTGTTCCAATGGTTAATTGTCTTTACTGTTAAAAATTTACGCAATGAAAAAATCATTACATTAATTACAAAAGTCAGCCGGGTCTTGGGAACTCCTACATCAAACCTACCCCACAGCACAGTTTATGCCTTTCTTACACTGAGCCAAAAGACAAGGAATTATTTAGCAATTTACCAAAAAAAAAAAAAAAAAAAGGGGGGGGGGGGGGGGGAGCAACAACTGCTCACTTCCTCCATTTAAATACTTGTCGTTTATTGCTAGTGTAACTAGGTTTACAACCTTCCGGTATGAAGCATAGACATCTGCTCATCTCAGCACTAAACATCTGGTTATTCCAACAAAGCATATAATTATATTTAATGGATGAGAAGTGTTTGATGGATTACAGCCAAGTATCTGAATAAGACAGTTATACATAAAGACTACTTGCAGAGATTAGCTTGACAGGATAACAAGACACAGTAGAACATTCTTTTGTCTGATATTTATATTGATATCAATGGGTATTTTACAGTACAGATGCCTTATAGATGTTGCAATCATTTATTTTTGTTGGTCTCTCCAGCACAGACTTTTTTTTTTTTGCATCTAGGCAATCATAGAGTGTGGGGATTTAGACTCATTAAGTCAACTAGTCCAGCTGACTGCCAAGGGAAGATTCTTCCCTATTGCTCATATGCTAGTGTTTTGGCTAGCCCAGTTTTAAATGTGCAAAGCAATGGCACCTCTACTATTTCTCTCAGGAGATTATCTATTGGCTAAAAGATTGCTCTATCAGGACGTTTCCCCCATGCTAAAAATTGGTCTCCTTTGTAGTTAATTCATTCGGAATTGATAATGAATTGCATTTCATTAAGATAATGCTTTCTTGGTTCCAGCACTACAGACCTCTGACTTGCAATGAATCAAATGGCTTGCCATTTGTTTAGTTAATTGGCAAACAGGTCCATCTCTTGATCAACGGGTGCTGTTCTCCTGCAGTAGGGCCTGTCCCTGATCTTCACTATGGGGAGATCGACAGTGCTGCAATCAATGCAGCAGGGATCCATTTAGTGGGTCTAGTGAAGACCAGGGCCGGCTCCAGGCACCAGCTTGTCAAGCAGGTGCTTGGGGCGGTCACTCCGGAGAGGGGCGGCACGTCCAGCTATTCGGCGGCAATTCGGCAGATGGTCCCTCTCTCCGGCTCGGAGCGAAGGACCTTCCGCCGAATTGCCGCCACAGATCGCGATCGCGGCTTTTTTTTTTTTTTTTTGGCTGCTTGGGGCGGCCCAAACCCTGGAGCCGGCCCTGGTGAAGACCTGCTAAATCGACGGCAGAACACTCTCTGGTCAACCCCGGTATTCCAGGTCGCCGAGAAGAGTAAGGGAAGTCGACCAGGGAGCGTCTCCCATCGATGCTGCACAGTGAAGACACTGGGGTAAGTTGACCTAAGCTACGTCGACTCCAGCTATGTTATTCACAGCGTACCTTAGGTTGACTTACCCCCGTAGCGAAGACAAGCAGTTGACCAAGGCCCCACATCTTCGGTGATAAGCTGGACCTGTAGGTTCTACAGGACTCCAATGTAGCTGGATGGCAATCCTGGGACACCTCAATTAAATTACCTCATGGAGGTTTTAAATGAATTGAATGCGAAAATGAATAATGCAATCAGGGTAGTCCTGCCCCATATTTAATGTTGCCCCCACGTTTGCAGTTTCCAGCAAACTTCAAACATTTACATTGGCATGGCAGAAATGCATCGGGCAAGTTGCCAGGAGCAAGCCTAGAGGTCTTGGCAGCAGGGTAAGGGATGGTTGAGGGTTTTAGGACCTGGGGAGGCATAGGAGGCTATTCGGGATTGAGGGAGAGGCATATTAGTGGAATGTTTCTACTAAAATGATCATCAGTGAAATACTTAACAACGTTGGCATTTAAAAGTCAAATTCTGCTCGAAGCCCAACAGCTCCCATCAAGCTAGATTGTGGTGGCCTTGTGCGGCCACTCCCCACTTACTTCCTGTTCAGGTTGTGACTCCGGACACAGGGAAAAAGCAGAAGCCGCTGTGCTAGGACACGCTGGACAACAAGCATTCTGGCCCGCACAAATGTTTGAGGTTTCAAAATCTGGTTGGGTTCCACCTAATCTTTCGAAATGTTTTGTGAGAAAACACCAGAGCGAGAAAGCAAGCCATCCAAGAATAGCCAATAGCCCAGTGGTTAGGGCATTCACCTAGGATGTGGGAGATGCAAGTTCTTCCTGGTTCACAACAGGGACTACAGTGTGGTCTCCCACATCCCAGGTGAGTGCAATAATTGTCAGGCTCCTCTGGGGGTGTGAAGGATGATCTGTTCTTTTAAGGGTAGTGGTGTCTAGAAGTCAGCAGCAGCGTGCTGATTTCAACAAAATTCCATTTTAAAATAATCAAAACAACGAGCTTTGATAAGATCTCGAAATGCTCTGCCGGTTTCAAAAATGTCTTGATGGACCCAACAATGTCACATGGTGGGGAAGTTCAAAATTAGATGCTTTGCTTTTGTTCAGAAGAGGAACAAATCTAGAAATCACGGAATTTGCTGTTCAATGGAAATTCCAGTTCCCTCCCAGCTCTACTTTAAACACAATGAACATGAAGATCCCATCTAAGGCATCTGTGTGGGAGGAAACCCAGCTTGTTGCAGGGTCATTCAACTCCACTCAGAGCAAGTTATTCTTCCCTTGTGTGTGATAAATGGATGAGTCATCCTGTCCCTTTGGGGTACTAAGGACTGTGGTTCCCAGTGCAGGCTGAGAGACACTCACAGTGCTGATTAAATAATGAGAGTTTATATAAACCACAAGGAACCCAATGTTCTCTCAGGAATTTCAGTCTAAAACTCATTTCAGGAAAGCAGGGAGGAGTAGGCCCGAGAGACGTGTTATTTGAAAATCCTGACCAACATCTCTCCTAGCTGGTAGCAGTATCCCAGAAGGTTCTTATCGATTCTGCAGGCCAGCCACAAGGGGGCAATGTCACACTTTCATACACTTCTTATAGCCCTATCATCTGGTATGGTGCCTAGACTACGCACTCCACATCCATTGCTGCTTTTTTAACATGTTTGTGTTTCCACCGTTCCTGCATTTTGTGTGCAGGTCAACCTGGGATGTGAGGGTATCCTCCAATTTTAAAATGCCTTGTCCTAGAAAACACCAGCCTTTTCCCTGCTAGGAATACAAGCGGCTGCCATGTATATTTAATTTAATTTTGGCACAGTGTGCGGGGACAGTGTCTAATTTGAGTCAAGTGTTTTTTAAAGTGTCCCTTTAACTGAGAAATTATAAGGTGGAATGGCTCCCTCCAGTCAAGCGTTGTCCTATAGCCTCTCTCGCTGCTTCTCCCAAAAGTGAGACCATGCCAAAATATTGGTACTGAACAGTTAAAAACACCAGTGTCAGACAAAACCACTAGTCTAAGTGTTTCTGTGAGTGATTAAGAGACTTGATAACTACTGAGAGTTGGTTATTCTGGACATGGCTATATTTCCACATGCAAATCCTTGTTGATTAAAACTCATTGGCATGCAGTCCTGGCAACGTCGTCTGCCAACAGCTGAGTCACAGACTCATGTTTCCAGTCAAGAGTGTCACTTGCCAGGATCCATGATAAGTAAAAAGACTCTAATAGAGGATGATGAAGAAGAAAAAGGACCACCTTGGGAGGTGGTTTGGTCCAGCGGATAAGGTGCTGAACCAGGAAAACTGGGTTCTTTATTCCTGCCTCTTCCACTGACCTCTGATATGACCCTGGGCAAACCAGGGTTACTTTTATTATTTGTATTACCATAGTCCCTATGAGCCCCAGTCACAGACCAGGATCCCATTGTGCTAGGCACTGTACAAATACCCTGGGTTGGTCTTGCCTATTAAGATTTTAAAGTAACAGTCTGTTTCTTACTATGTGTTTGTACAATGCCTCGTACTAGGTTGGACATTAGGAAAAAGTTCCTAACTGTCAGGGTGGTTAAACACTGGAACAAATTGCCTAGGGAGGTTGTGGAATCTCCATCTCTGGAGATATTTAAGAGTAGGTTAGATAAATGTCTATCAGGGATGGTCTAGACAGTATTTGGTCCTGCCATGCGGGCAGGGGACTGGACTCGATGACCTCTCAAGGTCCCTTCCAGTCCTATAATCTATGAATCTATGAATCTATAAAGGATCCTGATCTGGGTTGGAACATTGAGACCCTACTATGATATTAATAATAATTTTGCCACAAAGATGTTTTTAAAGTAGGGAATGGGTGGTGTCTAGTGGTGTGAGGCAGAGACACAGAATCAGGGCTCTTGGGTTCTAATCCCAGCTCTACCAAGGACTCACTGTAGGCTCAGGGATGCATGGTACTGAGTACTTCCTGTGAAGTGCTGAGTGTCCTCCACTCCCATTGACTTCTGTGGGATCTGAGGTGGCCCAGATTTCACTAGAGGCAGACAGCCCATTGCAGAGTCAGGCCCTATGTCACCCTGGTCAATTCTCTTAAACTATTTCTGCCTCTATAGGTTCTTCTACAATGCCTGTCATTCTATTATATCAATGCCTTCCAGGTGTATTAAAGTGGACACAAGAAGATCTCAGCATCATTCCCTCCTCTTCTCCCCCTATTGGTATAGGGAGACCTTAGATTAGTTTTCTACGGGGTTTGGGTGGGGCTCTGGAAGTCAAGCTAGACTGCAGGCATGCATACAACATTTCATCCTGAAGGTGCTGCAGTCTGTGACCATCTTGCTCCCTTCTGGAAGAGAGTTCCAGTTGTGGACCAGTTGCTGAGGAAGCTCTTGTGGCTGCCATCTGAGCAGAATGGAGTTGTCCTGCGGAGTCATTTCCCTGGAGGGCTTCTTGGGTCAATCCCCGAGAGCGCTCCGCGGGTAAGGCCCCCAACTTTGAACTTGGCGGGATCTTCTCTGAGAATTCCATGAAGCCCGTGAGGAAATATTGGCAGTCTGGGTTCAATTCCTGGCTTTGCCACAGACTTCCTGTGTGACCTTGGGCCAGTCCCACAGTCTTTCTGTGCGTTAGTTTCCACCTCTTTATAATGGAAATAATAATTGCTATTTTTCATCTGTTTTAACTATTAGAGTGTACATTTTGGGAGCAAGGATGATCTCTCCTATGCGTTTGTACATCACCTAACGCAATGGAGTTCCAGCTCAGATCTTGGATACAAATAATGAATAGATTACAGGGCGGGTGGTTTTCTTTGATTTTTTTTATTTTTATTTCCCTGTGATTAGTGCTGGATAAGGTCTATGTGGAAGGGAAAAATTGTTTTGAAATATTTGTAATTAGTCTTTTACCGCTACAAATCAATTCCAAAGGGTTGTCACTGCCAATTCAGTCATCGTTACAATGGACTGGAAATAAATAACTCTTTATGTGCTCTGGTCTTTTGATCTGAGTGTGGCAAGAAAGATATTTATAACTTACTCCGTTTAATCAATTTTTTTTAATGTACAGTGTTCATCAAAAAAAAAGTCAGGCTTAGCTTCCAAACAACACTGTAAATTCAGAATCCTTAGTGGGTGTATTTGGCTATTTCTCAGGAATGACAGGACTGGCCGGGCTCATTGTTTTCTCAGCTAACATTCAGGTTTCTGATTTCAAG
Source organism: Chrysemys picta bellii (assembly GCF_011386835.1). Taxonomy (NCBI): domain Eukaryota; kingdom Metazoa; phylum Chordata; order Testudines; family Emydidae; genus Chrysemys; species Chrysemys picta. Next base: position 6,151,031 of record NC_088801.1, on the reverse strand, counting down.
GATACCAGGTTCAGGCAACCTATTCTGAGAGAGTTTTGTTTGCATTACCAGCTGCTGTCAGTCACTTTTTCAGCACAAGGAGGAAGAGTTTCCCATTAAATGATGAACTCAAATGTAAATAAGTAAATACAAGTAAAATGTTTTTTTAAAACTCTGTTTTAGGTCCTGGATCGATCTATCCCTTCATCTATCTCCAGTGGAGGTTGTGGAATCCCTGTCATTGGAGATTTTTAAGAACAGGTTGGACAAACACCTATCAGGGATGGTCTAGGTTTATTTGGTCCTGCCTCAGTGCAGGGAGCTGGACTAGATGACCTCTCGAGGTCTCTTCCAGCCTTACATTTCCATGACTTTATGATTTATGCAACATTAACCATCTATGAATCTGTTTATGTATATGCCAGCACATCATCTATCCATCCATTGGTGGTGTCATCTTTCCAACCATCTTCTTCCACCTGCACCCAATGACAGTAGCACTATGGCAAGACATGAAAGAATTCAAGCTGAAAGGATATCCTCTGTAGGCTGCAGTCTCTCTCCAGACATGGGCTCACACTTTCTGAGGTAAAGTAGTTTGTGTAGTTATTGTTTTAGCACCTAGTAAGTGTCGTAATCACAAATGCTTTAGCCAATCTGATGTTCCATTTATTAATGGACTGTGGTGAACCACATACAATCTGGTGGTCCATGGACTTTTGATCAGGTCACTTGGTCCAGTGTTGAGAGGGGAGGTACCCTCTTGTGATTAAAGCACTGGACCGAAACTCCAGAAGTCTGGGTTCAATTCCAAGTTCTATCACAGACTCCGTGGGTGACCCTGAGCAAGTCCATTAGAGTACGTTTACACAGCAACTAGGCATCCACAACTGGCCTGTGCCAGCCGACTCAGGCTCGCGGGGCTCAATCTGTGGGACTGTTTAATTGTTGTGTAGACTTCCAGGCTCAGGCTTCAGCCAAAGCTCTGGGACTCCCATCCTGCAGGGTCCTAGATCCCGGGATCCAACCCGGACCCAGCCCCGCAGCCTGAGCCCTGCAAGCCTAAGTAAGCTACCATGGGCCATCCATGGGCTTTTCTTTGCTGTGCAGACATACCCTTAGTCTCTCAGTGCCTCAGGTACAATGGGGAATAATAATACTTCCATTGCCTTGTCTATTCAGACCCTGAGGGCAGAGACTGTCTCTTAGGAATTAGACTCTCAGCTCTTTGGTGCAGGGACTATTTCTTTCTTCTGTTTGTACAGTGCCTAGCACAATGGGATCCTGCTCTGTCACCCAGCACTCCCAGGTGCTACAGAAATAAACAATGATTATGCGTGCATGCTAAACCTAGCAAAACAGGGCCCCAATCGTCACCGAAGGCCGCAGGCAGTACCATAAAATTAATAATTAATCAACACTAATAAAACAGAGGCAGAGAAGCACACACAGGGTGTAATGAGGCGCAGACTCACCCAGAGGCACCTCCTGTTGGTCATCTCGGGAATTAGCTCACCAGTCGTCACAGCGCCCTCTGCAGGCCAGGTGTCCCGCCTGTCGTTGGCCCCCCATGTCCCTCCTGGACCCTGTTGCCCTTGTCTTGGGTGCTGCCCCTCTGGCAGTACCCCACTCTCTCTGGGTCTCCCCACCCAGGGGAACCCCCACCCGCTATCCCCACGTCGCCTCAGTCATGGCTACTGCCAGTCACCGTCTAGCCCCCGCGCCCTGGGGCAGACTGCAGCCAATCATCACAGGCAACAAGGGGTTTGGACTGACTGCCTTTACCCACCCTCAGGCTGCCCCTCTGCAACCCCAATACCTAAGTGGGCCTAATACCAGGCCCTGCAGCCTGGGGAGTTGCTGGCCTCGGGCTTCCCAGCCCCCAAGGCCTTTCCCCAGCCCTGCCTCACTCTAGGTCCTGGGTGAGCTCCCTGTAGCCAGGCCTGCCTCTCTCTCTCCTGTCAGAGGGAGACTCCTGAGTGTGTGGCTGCCCTGGCCTTCTTATAAGGCCGAGTTGCTCTGTTTGGGGCGTGGCCCCAGCTGCAGCCACTTCCTCCAATCAGCCGGGGTTTTGCTCCCTTCCACAGCCCCAGCCCTCTGCAGGGCTTTTCCCACCCCATCAGGGCTGGAGCGGGGTGTTCACCCCGCTACACAGGGCATAGAGTAAATATGCTTGTCCAAGCAAACTACAGCCTTGGAGATTTCCAGTCCCTCTTGTCATGCAAGAAAGCGGTGGGTTTTTTTTGTTTTTAAAAGGAGCTCAGTGTTTTTCAATGGAATTCACCCAGCTTGCCAGCTCAAGAGTTACAGCTCCGTGGCTACAAGAGGGGCAAGAATTGAAACCGACTTTTCATGCCCGGGTGCTGGTGTGAGACACAGAATCATTTTGGAATTGTCAAGGTATCAAATTTATGCTGCCCTGGAAACTTGGAGACTTGTAAAAAGCTCATAAACCTAGTCAAACCCAGCAAAAAGCTTCGCAGTAATACTTGGTAGCGTAGGTGCCAGGCATTTCAGGCAGTCTTCCAAAGAGGATTAGCCAGGGATGGGTGACAGAGAGTGTCACTCCTTTCCTTGGAAGAACCATGTGACTGTGGTGCTGTTTGTTTAAGACAGCCCTGATTTTCCATTAGGGAGCCCTGGGGTACGTTTCCAGTTCATTCCGATTGAACAGGAGAGATGGGCCTGACCCCAAGCTCCTCAATGGAATGCCCTGGATGTTTGAGGGAGGGAATCCCAAGGCAGAGCGGGATTCAAATTTCACAGCTGGCTCCTGCCCCTATAAGGCAGAAAACTCACAAGCCCAGCTCCAAGCGTCGCTGTGCTTTGCAGGGTTTCAAACACGTGTAAGTCAGGCCCACTCCGTGTGGCATTTTGTTCCCTTTAGAAGTAGCTAGGCCAGCTAGAGATTGATAGACCTGCTACAGCCCCCACTAACAGTTGGGTGTGTTGGATCAGGTAGTAGCGGCTCATGCATAAGAACATAACGTAAGACGGTCATTGTGGGTCAAACCGATGGTCCATCTAACCCAATAGCCTATCTTCCAACAGTGGCCAATGCCAGGTGCTTCAGAGGGAGTGAAAAGAACAGGGCAATCATCCCGTGAGCCATCCCCTGTCATAGACTCATAGACTTTAAAGTCAGAAGGGACCATTATGATCATCTAGTCTGACCTCCTGCACAACGCAGTCCACAGAATCTCACCCACCCACTCCGGTAATAAACCCCTAACCTATGTCTGAGCTATTGAAGTCGTCAAATCATGGTTTAAAGACTTCAAGGTGCAGAGAATCCTCCAGCCAGTGACCCGTGCCCCACGCTGCAGAGGAAGGCGAAAAACCCTCAGGGCTTCTGCCAATCTGCCCTAGAGGTAAATTCCTTCCCAACTCCAAATATGGTGATCAGCTAAACCCTGAGCATGTGGGCAAGACTCACCAGCCAGACACCCAGGAAAGAATTCTCTGTAGTAACTCAGATCCCACCCCATCTAACATCCCATCACAGATCATTGGGCATATTTACCGCTAGTAGATAAAGATCAATTAATTGCCAAAATTAGGCTATCCCATCATACCATCCCACCCACCTTCTGGCGTGATTTAATGGTCCCAGATTTGATCCTTCCTACTGACAACCCACCTGAGGCTGCTAGTGTTGCATACAGACTTTTGTATCTCAGGGCCATTTCTAATTCATCTCTGACAGTTCTAGAGTGTCTTTGACCCCAAAGCACTTTACAACTATGTACATACAGCACCTCAGAAAGTCAGCCACCTCTGGGGTGATGGAAGCAACCACCAAACAGTATCCACCACACTGCACAATAGTGGGAGTAGGGGAAATTATGTCCACTGGGGCAAACCTTTTAAGAAAACTGCCCTGGGACCTTTGCTTTGCATGCGGTACAAACAGCACATTACTTTTTCAGAACCACACATTGTGAACTGTCTGATACTGTCAAGTATCAGGGGGTAGCCGTGTTAGTCTATATCTACAAAAACAACAAGGAGTTTGGTGGCACCTTAAAGAAGTGAGGTTTTTACCCACGAAAGCTTATGCCCAAATAAATCTGTTAGTCTTTAAGGTGCCACCAGACTCCTAGTCTGATACTGTATCTTTCCTGGACAAATAAAAGGCTCTTTCCCCATTGCAGGCATTTGAACCTGTCTCTCCAAGGAACATAGCTGTTTCCGACCTGATGTTTGCTAAACCACCCCTTCATTACTCATGGAAATGAACCTTTGGAAATGCTCAGCGTTGCATGAAAACAGTCCGACATCTCTCTCCGGTCCTTCGCTGTCTGGTGGCTTGGTTAAATTGAGCCATTGCTTTCCTGGATCATCAGACTTGTCTGAGCTGCACGATCCTGAAGGTGAGTTAAGGTGGGGCTGATTTGAAGAAAATCCGATCATTTAAAAGTGCAACAACCGGGAAGTATTCAGAGCCCTGGGACCTGCCTACCTGAGAGACCCCCCTGGGGAGATAATGCCGCAGATGCAATCAACAGGGGATGGGATGCTGGAGCCGGCTTCCCCTCATTATAAAAGAGAGGGGGGTCACTCAGCAGGGCATTCTCAGCAAGGGCCAGAGGATCTGGAACTTGCTCCCCACATTGGTGTGAAATAGCCGACTACTGATCACCTTCCAGGCATGCTACAAAAGGCATGTATTTGATAAGGTTTGGTGGGTTGTGAGGAAGTATATACATAGGGGCATTGCCAGCAGATCGAGGGACGTCATTATTCCCCTCTATTCGGCATTGGTGAGGCCTCATCTGGAGTATTGTGTCCAGTTTTGGGCCCCACACTACAAGGAGGATGTGGAAAAATTGGAAAGAGTCCAGCGGAGGGCAACAAAAATAATTAGGGGTCTGGAGCACATGACTTATGAGGAGAGGCTGAGGGAACTGGGATTATTTAGTCTGCAGAAGGGAAGAATGAGGTGGGATTTGATAGCTGCTTTCAACTACCTGAAGGGGGGTTCCAAAGAGGCTGGAGCTCAGCTGTTCTCAGTGGTGGCAGATGACAGAACAAGGAGTAATGGTCTCAAGTTGCAGTGGGGGAGGTCTAGGCTGGATATTAGGAAACACTATTTCACTAGGAGGGTGGTGAAGCACTGGAATGGGTTACCTAGGGAGGTGGTGGAATCTCCTTCCTTAGAGGTTTTTAAGGTCAGGCTTGACAAAGCCCTGGCTGGGATGATTTAGTTGGGGATTGGTTCTGCTTTGAGCAGGGGGTTGGACTAGATGACCTCCTGAAGTCCCTTCCAACCCTGATATTCTATGAAGTAGCTGAGAATAGGGGTGTGTGTGTGTGTGTGTGTGTGTGTGTGTGTGTGTGTGTGTGTGTGTGTGTGTGTGTGTGTGTGTGTGTGTGTGTGTGTGAGAGAGAGAGAGAGAGATGTCTTTCCATTGCTTTGATTTATGGTCTGACTGTATTAATTAGCTATCTGCATCTGATTATTTAATGCTGCAGTGCTGAGTGGTCACCACCAAGTTGAATGAATTGTTAGGGCTGCCACAGTTTTTCTTCATTGGTTGCTTTTCTTAGTTGCTTAAATCTCTCTAAATAAATAGATAACATTATTTCAAACAAATAATGGCCACACTGGTGTGGGAAGAATTCCCTTGGAGTTCCTGCTGTCTCGATCAATATTCCCAAAGTCTGATGGGATTGGATGACTCAAAATGTACTCACCCCTGAATTCTTTAGATAACTCTTCTCTAAATGGTATCGCCAGGGCATCATGCAATAGATGAGCTCTGACCAGGAATCAAAGTAGCCAGTCCCTGTCTTGAAGAGCTTACAGGTTAAAACAAACTGGAGACCAAAGCAATATTGCTCTATGTAATAATCTCGCGCTCTAAAAGAGCTCTCATCAGCAGAGCTCAAAGCACTTTACCAAGGAGATCAGTGTCATTGTCCCCATTTTAGAGGTGGAGAAACTGAGGCACCAAGAGGGAAAGTGACTTGCCCAAGGTCACTCAGCAGGCCAGTGCCAGGGCCAGGAATAAAAGCTTGGTTTCCGAGTCCCAGTCCAGTGCCCTATCTATAAGGTCACTCTGCCTAGCTGCCGTCCTCCCGTTAACATGTCAAAAACTGCAGTCAGGCTGTGGTATCCCCAAAGAAGCAGGAAGGCTCAGACTGCAGTAGAAAGATTTATTTCCCTGTTACATCAATGGATGAGCCTGGATTCCACATCTTACTAAGGGTGTGCAAAAACTGTATCTGTCTACATGTCTCTCTCTAGCCAGCTCCTGGTAGATCCCTGCCCACAAGATAGTGCTATGTCACATGGCTTCTGGAACCTGAATCATCCATACAAAATATTGTGCTTTCTAAACTTCTGGCTGTTGTGTAGCAATCAGCCCTTTCTGCATCACCCTGTGGTCCACGCTGCATCTTAGCTGTTGAGGCCAGTGCTACGGGAGTCCTGTTAAACCCTGACTAAGGAAAGCATCCATATGGAAGTCTGCAAATGCCACCTGTGTTTGTACTTAGACCGGTAAACAAATGATCTGATTTTCCCACTCACCTACGGCAGAGTAACGCCACTGATTTCAGTGTCACTGCTCCTGGTTTACACCCATGCGGAAGTGCCGGAGAATCAGGCCTCTCTTTTTCCTCTTGCGGTTGCTTGGCAGAGTGTATTCCCCATCCCAGAGAGACATTGCTCTGATGGGTCCCAGTGAGGCTGGGAATGGCTTTCCTTTTTCTGCTGTCCTCGTTTCAACAGGAAAGTGCTTTGAGAAGCACAATGCCTAGCACAAAAGAGAGGGAGGAAAAGATTTCCGAAGCCAAACCGCATTACACTCAGGCGGCATGAGCACCACAGAGCCTGCGTCAAGAACAGCCTGGCCTTGAGGGACTAGCAAACATTCAGAGGCTCTGAGGATTCAAAGTTATGAGCAACATCTGCGTAGGAATAGATTGTCTTCTTCCTGTACGTCACCTCTTTCTATTAGCTTAGATATCAGGACGCACAGCTGGGAAACCTCATTTATAAAGAAGGAGAAAATACAGACGATAGAAACAAAGAACGTGGTGGGGGAGCCGGGAATAGCCAGGCAATATTAAGCTCCATTTATACTAAACTTGTCTGACAAAAGATGAGCAGGAGATAAAGCGTCTACAGATTTGCAAGCAACTTCCCCACTGTTTCAGGTGCAATGCTACTGGCATCAACAGATGCGTTTCCTCAAAGGGATGTGAATTCTGTCTCCTCGTGCAGCCATACTCGGGATGTGCAGCAGAAGCAGAATGGGACTGGGAGGGGACGGATGGTCCTGCAGTTCACATTCCGATCTAGCAGTCAGGGATCTACTCTGTATGGCCCAGGGCAAGTCACTTTAGGCCAGATGTTAGCTCTTCAGCCACTGGTTATTTGCGGGGAAGCTTTACAAGGGTGCAAGTCGACGTTTGTGCGCAATGCCCGGGGATCCGAAGTGGAGCACAGCCACCCTGACATCTTTTCTAAAGGTGCCTTAGACAATCTGGCTTCCGGCCCGGCCACTGCCTCAGTTTACCTTCTCTCTCTCATTACACAGCCCATCTGGCACTTTCCCAAGACTGCTGCACCCCTGGGGGTGGTTCGTTCCCATAAGATAACACTCAAACCCAGCCACCCCTCTTCTCCAGGCTCACTTGGGGCGTTCAGTGTATAATTGGGCTTTAGCATCCACTCAGCCCTCCCTCTAGGCTCAGAAGTCTTCCCAGTCCTTTATCAGAGTTCCCATTGCTTCTAGCACACCCTCTGGGCTCACAGTCCTTTGCGGTCCCCCCAGCTGGGGCTTCTCTCCCAGCAAGTTCCTCGCCCAGCCTTATATCTCAATAGGCACCTGCTCCATGCAGGTCCCTCTGCCTGGGAGCACCAGAGCATCATCTGTCCTCTCCTCAGCTGGCTCCCTCCCACCCCCCAGACTCAGGCTGCCCTTATATTCCCCACCCTGCTCCCACCACACGAGCACTGGTGTCATGCCCCTCACCTGAGGGAGTGGGCTAATTTTGACACAGAGGCGGCTGAATCCCATCCACGGGCGCTGACTTTTATTTTTCCCGGTGGGTGCTCTGCCCCAAGGCCCTGCCCCAACTCCGCCCCTTGCCCTGAGGCCCTGCCCTTGCTCCGCCTCCTCCCACCCCTACACTTGCAGTGGCATTTAGGGTACATGTAGCTGTCTGGTGCAATGAAAAGCAAGCTGCCACATGTGGCGGTGAAAGGCTCTGACAGGGGGAGGTAGCGGGGAAGGGCTCAGGCAGAGGGGAGGCAGCAGGACACTACCCGATTAAAAACATCAGAGTAGACATAGGAGGAACTGCTTGGGTGAGTAGAGAGCCATGGGATACATACCCTAAGATTCTGCCATGTCTCCCCTCTATTCGCCTAAGCAGTGTCCCACTGTCTGCGCGGCTATTTAGATCCCTGCTAGCTGGGTGTGCAGTGTCCATACGATACACGCCGCCACAAGTGTCGACCTACCCTAAAATGTGTGTTGATTCTTCACTTTTCAGGTGTGTGCATTGCTGGTGATACAGGTGTTACCATAAATGAAATGTAAAGCTTTGGGTGTTCAAAGAATTGAACGACCAAACGTGACTGAATTTCATTTCTCTTTCTGTTTGGTTGTAGTTTCAGGTTTGTTTTATCCCTTTGAGAGGGACTTGAGGTTTCGAGACGAACCTCGCTGGTTCATATTATGTGGATTTTTCCTCTATTTGTAACTACTGACATGGGTTAGTTTTTATATATATTTATTTTATTGTGCTTTAAGAATTAACTCCTCCTCCTCCAAGCTTTATAGACTTTAGAGGTCCTTGACTCATCATTTTCTCCTATTTCTTTCGGTCGAGGGCATATTTTTGTCATTTATGATAATTCACATTACATAAGAACATAAGAATGGCCGTACTGGGTCAGACCAAAGGTCCATCTAGCCCAGTATCCTGTCTACCGACAGTGGCCAATGCCAGGTGCCCCAGAGGGAATGAACATAACAGGTAATGATCAAGTGATCTCTCTCCTGCCATCCATCTCCACCCCCTGACAAACAGGCTAGGGACACCATTCCTTACCCATCCTGGCTAATAGCCATTAATGGACTTAACCTCCATTAATTTATCCAGTTCTCTTTTAAACGCTATTATAGTCCTAGGCTTCACAACCTCCTCAGGCAAGGAGTTCCACAGGTTGACTGTGCAGTATGAAGAAATTTCCACTACATGCATCCAAAGAAGTGGGTATTCACCCACAAAAGCTCATGTTCCTATATGTCTGTTAGTCTATAAGGTGCCACAGGACTCTTTGCTGCTTTTACAGATCCAGACTAACACGGCTACCCCCTGAGAAAGAGGTCTTTAAGAGGTCATTAAGAGGTCTTAGGTCTTCCTTAATATTATCCTTCCATGTTCTCCTTAATTAGCCACAAGGTTGGGCACTATATAATTTTTCTTACAGGAGATTCTTAGCTGTTCTGTCTTCCATCATCCTAACTTCAGGCCTTGCCCATTTTATTCTTTTTATATTCCCCCCGTAGATGGAAAAGTGTTGCCCTTCTTGCAGAAAAAAAAGAGAGGATTTAAAGGCTGTATTTGAAAAAGTCAGAATCCCATATTTTTATAAGCATGAACAATTTATTCAACGTATTTGCATACAGAGACATAATGCAAAGCTTATGCCAGTGAGAGAAAAGCCATCAGATTATGCTGCCATATAATCAAGTAATCGTTTTTTCCAGAGCCAGTTTGTCGCCACAAAATGCGTGACTGACAGATGAAAAGGAACATTCCTTCTTTGCTCCAAAAGGACTAAAAAACTGAGGGGAACCCATTGGCTAAAATGAGGCCTGTTATTTACGGATTTTATTATTATTATTATTATTATTATTATTTTGGTGAGAGTAGAGTTTCTGGTTCCTTTTGTTAAACTTCACAAACAATGAGGCACCCGTAATTCACATTTAGGGCAATTGCTTTCCAGTTAGAAGGCTAATTAGCAACATTACGGGTGGCAAGTTTCACTGGGTTCCTTACAATTGCTACCGTTAGGGCCCAATCCAAAACTTAGTGCAAAGACAACTCCCCTTCACTTCAGTGGATCAAAGCCTTCTGGTGCACTTCTTTCACGGAGTGAAACAAAGACCGACATCTTTTAACTTAGCTGCCAAAAGTTAAGCACCTATGTCGGCACCGCTATGAAAACCCTGTCGCTCCAAGTCTCAGAGGCTGGGTCAGCTGACTTGGATTCATGGGGCTTGGGGTGCGGGGCTGTAACATTACAGGGTAGGCGTTCGGGCTCAGGCTGAAGCTTTGGCTTCGAGAACATGCCGCCCTCTCGCGGGGTCGCAGGCTCAAACGTCTATACCGCAGTTTTATTGCCGGGCAGCCTGAGCCCTGCAAGCCCGAGTCAGCTGATCTGGGCCAGCCACGGCCACGCTGTAGACTTTTATCACAGTGTCGATGTAGTGGAAGGGGCTGAGCTTACCCCATGTGGTTCATGTGCCCACTGTGAGGGGAAATGCCACCAGCAAGCCTAGGGAGGATCCCTGTGGTCAGGCAGTGCCAATCAGGTGCACCTGCAGAGCATGTTCTACTGGGAGAAGGGGAGCTTATAAAGGTGAAGCTGACCACAGAACTCAGGCCTGGGGTGGGGTGGGGGGATGTTTGCCCAAAAGTAAAAACTTCTAGAGACTGCAGAGAGCCCAGTAGCCCAGGGACCCCAGCCCGAGGCAGTGACTAGCCTCCCCTGCCCCATCTTGTTTATGGCAACCAGACACTGCAGCCCTGAGAAGGGGTGTGGCCATCTGCTTGCCTTCAGTGCCCTGTAGCTAAGCCTGAGGAACAGTCAGGGACCGGAGGTAATTAAACCAAGAAAGGACCCCTGGAGTGAGCTCAAGTCCCACAGGGAACAGTGAGCTTGCCCCCAGGGGACCCAGGGGCGGGAGACATAAAGAGAAGAAGGCCAATCCCGGTTTGAGCCATGGCTGACTACAGGGAGACCCCTGCCTTCAAACAGAGCTCCACCAGTTTAACGGGGGCTCTGTGGTGCCTCAGGGATCTGCCCCCTTATTGCAGGATCAGCTCGAAATCCATACTTGGTTGCCTAAATGTGTGGCCTGGGGCATTCCCCCTACCCCGACAATAATTCCTAAGCCCCAGCCTCTCTTGAACCATGACTGACCCTTCCTCGTTACTCACCTCATTCCCCATTTTAAGTGAAGATTAATGTTACAGACACAACGCTCACCAGTCTCACTGATTTAATGTGAATTTTCCTGGGATGATGATAGTTCCTAGCCCTTATCATGTGCTTTTCATCCCTATGCCTCAAAGTGCTTTACAAAGGAGGTCAGTATCATTATCCCCATTTTACAGGTGGGGAAACTGAGGCACGGGGCAGGGACGTGACTTACCCAAGGTCACCCCACAGGCCAGTGGCAGAGCTGGGAATAGAGCTCAGATCTTTTGAGTTTCAGAGCCCTACACACCGGACAACACTGCCTAAGGAAAGAGTGAAAACTGCATTAAAAAATAAGGAAGAACCTTGAGATTTGGCATAATGAATCATTTAAAAAAATAATACTCTGCACTCATGTAGCCCCTTCTATATGGAGATCTCACACCACTTCATAAATATTGATCTAGTTCCATCATAGTCTATGGGAATTTTTCCTTTGGCTTCTGTGCGATTTGGAATAAACCCTTGAAAGTGTGGGGTTTTAAAAAATCTTTTCCTCTGCCTCCTTGCAGCTCTGCTCCTTCCCAGATCACACCAGCTGCTGGATTGCACGTGCTCAACGAAAGTCCATCGAAATCCCTGTGCAATTTGTGCAATGAATTAAAACGGTAAAGGGGAAGTGGCTCCCTGAATGTTATTGTATATGCTGCTGAGGGAGGGATGGACAGGAAAGGGCTATCAGGAGGAAGCACGCTTGTTACATCAGGAAGTGCAGGGTGTTCCTTTAAGCAGGAGTTCACAGCACTGATACTCTTGTTTCTGGAGAACCACATGTTAACCATCTGTCTGCTGCCAAGTAGCTCAGGTGCTATAGAAGATCTCTGAATAGAATCATAGAAGATTAGGGTTGGAAATGACCTCAGGAGGTCATCTAGTCCAATCCCAAAGCACGACCAACACCAATTAAATAGAAGCATCCCTACCAGTTAGAGGCATGTGCATACAGACCACATACCTCTTGAGAATAATAAACTGATTGCAGAACTTCACTGAGCACAGTAGACAATTCTATAAGGAAGAATCATGCAGGACAATGCAGAATGGTCCACTGATATCCAATTAACTATTGTTCAGTCGTTTTCTATGCATCAGTGGTAGGGGTGCCATCAATGTTATGCCATATATCTTGATACATCAATGAATGTGTGCTTTATATTGTAGACTTTCCCCTTTAAAGTAGTTGTTTTTAAAGACATCTTTGCATTAATGTAAGATAATTCTGTGTGCGTGCTGGTGATGTATTTGATAGAAAAAATAATATGCTACTTTGGAAGTTAGCAAGAGAGGCTGGTTTTCTTTCCTCACAGTGAAAAAAATGTAGTCAAGTAATTAGTTCCTAGCATCCCTTATCTATCCAGTATTACCTGGCAATTATAACAGAAAGAGGAAAATAATGAAGAAAGGAATAAACGGGTTTTAAAAAACCATAATAATGAATTCAGTTTGAAGGCCAGAATTCAACCTTGATTAAAAAATAAATTCTAAAGTGCGTCTGACTCATCGCAGCAACACTCAAAGACTTTTAACACCCAACATTTCTGCACCCACTTAAATACCAACCAATATTGTGTGTAAGCCATCTGAGACCATGACACACATCAGAAGTCAATGTCCCTGCTAATAAACAGACGGTGGGAGGCTCTTTCTCTCTGTATAGTTCTTTGTGGTTTGTATTTTGGGGTTTGCCCTGAAGAAGACGTCTTGTAAGTGGGACTGAGGCAAACATGACTCAAGAAGTGAGCTGTTAATGTAAATTAGTGGTAAAAAGGCATAGCACATTGACTTTAAAGGACCTCATGGATGGGGGGCAAATTTATAAACAACAAAAGGTTTAGAGTTTAAAGCAGAAACTCTGGGCTCAAGTCGTTGCTCCTTCTATCTTCAATTCATCCTGAATCAATGTGCCATATAACATATGCACGACAGCGTCTATGCTCACGAGGGAGAGTTCACGGATCATTGACTCAATATCAGGTCAATCCTGACTCACTGAATACTCTATAGACCCATGTAGTAAAATTGTCATATTTTTCTGAAGGGAAAAAAGTGATGCATGTCCACAGTGGTTGTGTTTTAACTTCCAAGTCTAGGCCTTTTATTGTCAAAATACCTATCAAATGAGACAGGACCACTGGTGTTTTGAGATATGAGCCTCTTTAAGCTTATCACCTTCTATTTTTCTTTGACACTTGATTTTTAGAAGTGAATTTAGTGTTGGCGAGAAAGGCCAGCCACTTTGACCTCTGAGAAGGAGGCAGGGATCCTACCAGACAACCAACAATGGAGAGGGGAGAGCCCACAAAAACCAAAGGTCAGCTGTACAGTGATAATGATGGGAGTGGGCACAATAAAAAGGCACTAGAAAGGGACGCTGAGCAGAGAATGCTGGCCAGTGCTCAAAGAAGCAGGAGAAGCTAGCCTATTGTAATGCTGTGACTTGGGCAAAGACCCCACAGGGGGTTCCACCCATAACAACAATGGTTTCTCCCAGTGCCGAGGGGAGGAGCTACAAAAATACAATGTTCAACTCAACGTCATGAGACAAATAAAAGGAAAGTTGGGATGGGAGTGAAGCCAGAGGTCAAAACACGGAATCCGGAAGGGGACCCTGATCGGAGAACCATGGACAACACTGTCTGCTCTGAAAAGCGAGCGATTCCAGCCAACCTGGTGATGGGAATTGGTGGGTGGAGCTACAGAATGAGGGAGGGGCCAGAATTTAGCTGAATGGAAAGGACAAAAAGTGAACAAACCGGCCATAGGCCAAAGGGTCAAAACAAGGGATTCAGAGGAGGATGCCAAGTTAAGAATCCCAGACAGGAGCTGCTGCTCTGAGAAGTGAACACTCCTGGCCTGTTTGATTCCTGAGAATGGTGGTTGGAGCTCACCAGAACAACAGGGGATGGGCCACAGAGCTCCAGAGTCAAATGATTGCTTGGGAGAACAACAGAAGAACACAAGAATGGGAGTGAGGGTTAATGGTATAAAATAAGGGAACCAGACGAAGACACCAAGCAGAGAATCATGGGTAAGCCCACTGCTCTGAGAAGAGAGATGCTGCAGATTGAAGCCCACCACTGAACCAGAAAAAGAAAAAGGCATTAAAGCAGGGTGAATCAGCGGCGCAATCTTCTCTCACGTCACTCCTGTTGATGTGGCTTATCCGAAGGCACTGCTTCTAGAGAGGAGAGTGACGTTCAGTCGCTCTGGCCCGCTCATCCCTTGGCCTCGAGGCTGAAACCGCCAACAAAGTGCCAGTTGAGAGAATGTTTCGGACCTGGAGCCACCAGTCCACTAGCGACTGGGCTGAGAAACCTGTTGCCTGTAGAGCAGCAAACGTGTCGGGCGCTAACACCTTTTGGTCCCTGCCTGCTCCGTCTGCATTCTCACTGCCAAGCCCCTGAACCGGCCGGTTCCGCCTGCCCCTCAAACTGGAAATAAGAAAAAAATATTTTTGACCTTTCTTTTGTTGGTAAAGATTGAACCTGAAACTCCAAGCCTGACTAAATGTTAACAGCTGAGGTATAACTGCCTGAATACCGCTGCTTTAAAATGAATACACTGATGAAACCCTGATGTTAGAATCATAGCACAGAACTAGAGCTGGTTAATGACGTGTTAACGACTTTTTTCCCCACCGGAGACTACTGATTTTTTGAAACGGAAATATCGATTTTGACAAAACTTTCTTTGGGAAGGTTTCTCAGGTCCAGGATGGAATTTCTGGGGTGGGAGAAGAGAGAGACCCACCCCAGAATAACCAGGGGGGTGGGAAACACAGACCCCTGCTCCAAATGAAGTACCACAGCATTTGAACCTGTTTCTCACATTTCTGCTGAGTGCCATAACTGCCGGACTTAGCTATTCTGAGGTATCTTGCTCACACTTGTTTTTTTCTCCAACAAAATTCAAAAGTTTTCGTTGTGTTGAGGAACATAAACAAATTTGGAAACCTTGAAATTTTTTGCAAACCAGAATTCTCATTTCCTAGTCATTCCTGTGAAGAGACCACTTGGCACACATCCCTCTGCCAGGGATGGATTGTTCCCAACAGTAAATTCTCCGGTGCTCTGCCCAGTCTGATTCAAACCATAGAGCTTTCGTCCTCTTTCTGGTCACTTGCTTTCCTGTTTGCTCAACAGTTGCATTTGATTCTGCATTCGTTCGTTTGTTAAGAGGGAGAAAGCACAAAGTGGATGGCAGTTTGTTGTAACTGTCCCTTGTGGGTCGGTGGGTGGGATAAGACCCAAGGAGTGTTCCTCTCTCTTAGCATTACTCTGGTGAGCAAGTACTACTCAGCATGAGCAAGCGTAACAGAATCAGGGCCTTGGTGGAATTTACATTCCTTCCTGTAAAACAAATGCTTGGCTTCGGGTGGGTGTGTGATAAGCATGGAATGTTCTCCCTGGGCTGCGAGTGCACAGTGCCTGTCCTGCCATCTCTCCTTATTGAACTGAAATTTCCTCTTCATGTCCTGGGCAGTGAAGTCATCTCCCAAACACCAGGATGTGTGTCTTGGACGCCACCTGCCCGAAACTCTCCCCAGTAGGACAACCCCTTCACACTGTGGTGTAGATGTTTAGTCTGGGGCTGGAGCTCGAGCTCTGGGACCCTGTGAGGGTCAAGCTCACTCCAGTCTCTGTCTGTTCTTCCCTATTTCCTGCCCTCCCCCCAAACAAAAGTGTCTTTATTTGAAGACCCTAAAAAGGAGCAAAGGGTGGAACAGCCTATCCCTTCAGCAGGCCTAATATCCGACACACTAATTTACATTAATTTCCAGTTCCACATCTTCTGTTTTTAGCAAGCACTATTTCAACACAGCCCTTGAGTTCTATCAAGAGGCCTTTTAACGTTGATTAATTCAGTCTGTTTCCCTTTCATACCTTTCCCCGTCAACACTTATTATAGGTTATTGTGACATCTTATGAACTTCTATCTACTTGGTACAGTTGCGCTCACAAGTAGGGTGAATTTGTCAGCCCAATTATCACAAAAAGGGGAAGGAAATATATTTCAGCGCTCTTTTAATTCCCAAGGACTAATACATCTCAGCCTTTTTTCCAAGGCTCTCTGCTTTGGCTGTGAGGTTTTCTCCTTACAAACCCCACAATATATACCCCAGGGCCTCCCACTGTAACCCCCTTTTCCTGCTTGACATGCAGACCTTCCACATACACAATATTAATTTTATCTCTTCACCTCCAGAGGATTTTGTAGTGCCTTTGTTTTGAAGGTTCTGCTGTCTGAGACATAGCCCAGTCTCACCTTGCAAACCCCTGAATTAACTAATGCAAATGACAGCCCATGGGAGAGACACCTGCTTCTAATTTAAGGCTGCAAAATTACTCTTTACAGAGACTTTCATTAAAAAAAAATCTTTTTTTTCTTCCTAATAGATTCCCCAGCACAATGACTTCCTGCGATATCAGATACCGAACCCATCTCAGCAATTTCAATGTCCACTGAACCCTAGAAACACTGTATTCATTAAATCTATATGTAATTAATTCCTTCCTTTGAAATTGACCAGCTTGAGTTCTGAGATATTTTTTTGCCTTCAGCCTGAGGGGGAAGTTTCATTGTATTTCATTAAAACCCACGTGTGGGTGAAAACTTATTTACCTTGAAAAATGATATGTTTCTATCTTGATTTCAGTCTAGCTAGATTATTTATTTATTATGTAGTATTATTTTCCACGATGGTGACTATAGATCCCACTCAGGGACCAGAAACCTATTTATTTAAATGATGATCCCGGTATAAGAACCTATATAATGCAGCCTATTTTGCTAAGTAGATGCTGTACATACACCCATATAATAAAAAGACAAGCCTTTCCCCCAAAAGCTTACACTTTATACATATGAGCAGACAAAAACAGGTTGTTAATTCAGCTAGAGATATCACATGTTATGTATGAAAAGCTATCATGATACCAGCTTGCAGTGTTTTAAGGGTCCTGAAATGTCTCTGAGGGTACCTCTACACTACAAATTAAGGTGTGATTGTAGTATGGGTAGGCACAGCTAGCTAGCTTTAATTTAGCTAGCATAGGTAAGAATAGTAGTGAGTTTCCGCATGGGCTAGCTGCCCTAGTACAAGCCAGCCCGGGACTCTCAGTACATACTCAGGTCACTAGCCCATGCTACGGTCCATGCCACTGCATCTTCACTGCTATGGTTACCCACACGAGCTGGATTAAAGCCTATCTCCTCTACAAACCCATCAATCTGTGATGTAAACGTATCCTTGGAGTCCATATATGTCATCATACCATGGCATCAACATCCTCATCCTATGACATGGACAATGACCCAATTCATGATACATGTATTTGTCCTTCAGGATGGATATTGTTCCGATTCTCAGAAGCATTCAGTCTCTTTTTATTTCTATCTTGGTGTAAGTCACGGTGTTCCCAGTGGTCCATGAAACCCAACATGACTGGCTATCTGAGAGACCGCCTTCCCCATAGGCTGAAATCCATGGAGGCATTTTTGCTAACAGTCCCAAGTCTTACATACCTGGGTTGAAATCCTGGACTTATTAAAGTCAATGGGAGTTTTGGCATTCAGGGCCGGCTCCAGGCACCAGCCGAGCAAGCTCGTGCTTGGGGCGGCAGATTCTAAGGGGCGGCATTCCGCCCAATCTTAGAGCAGACAGACTCGCTGCTCTCCCAGACCACAAGCCAGAGCCATTACCTGTGTGTCGCCCCGTCCTGATTCAGGGCTCCGGGCTATAGACTTCTCACTGCTCCGCCTGACTGCAGGCCTGGGACACTAACCGTCAGCTAATTTTCCTCTGAACCGAAGTGCTCCAAAGTGTCGTAGTGAGGGGGCGTGGTCTCCTGCCCTGATGGATGAGGAGAGAACCACGACCGCCGTCCTGGGTGACAAACTTTTTACTGTGGACCCGGCCTAAGACTCCTAAACTTGTGCAGAATATCACTGGATACGGGTGAGGTTGCTGTGGACTACGCAACAGTGGGTGTGGGACTGCTCCAGCTTTCCCCAATGTATTGCAGAGGATAAAACATTAATTACAATGGCACGTGTCTAAATTCTGTGCCAGGGACAATCCTGGAGTTGTTAACTTGAGGTTAAATGATGAGTTACCAGGAAAGCGAAGGCAGTTAGAGTGGGGTCCCTACAAATACATCATTTTAAACAAACCGACTTACTGCCTTTGATGGAGTAAAAGAATCCTCACAAATGCACAGGAGGTGATGCAATTCTCCTGGATTTCAGTAGGATCTCTGGTAAGGCGCCATGCACTGTAAATAGGGAGGAGTTTCAAGTGTTAGTGTGCAGGTAGGATTGCCAATTTGCTAATTTCTGAGGATTGTACCCCACTGCCCCGCCTCTTCCCTCATGGCCCCGCCCCTGCTGTTCGCCTCTTCCCTCATGGCCCCACCCCTGATTCACCTCTTCACCAAAGCCACATTCCCTGCTTTGCCTCTTCACTCAAGGCCCTGTCCCTCGCTTGCTCCCCTCCCCCCCTCACCTTCCATTGCTCGCTGCTCTCCACTTCACTCCCCCACAACTGGGCTCCCTCTGCTATGGGGCCCGGCCAGGAGCTGAAGCCTGACGTGGAGCCTGCTGCCTGCCCGCCCATGAGATGCAGATAGGCGGCGGCCCCAACTAAGCAGAGGCTGGCACAGGTTGATCACCCGGTGCCTCACCTCCCTACCCAGGCTAACCAGACTTTTGCTGTCCGGTTAGTACATCTGATTGGACACTTCCAGGTCGCCTTTTCAACCCAGCCTTTCTGGTCAAAAACCGGACACCTGGCAATCCAAGTAGGGACCAATGAGTTTGAGTTCATAGCAGTAACTTGTGGGGTAACCCACAAGGTCAATGTTGATCCTAAGCTTCCATAACCCCGGGGGCCTGGGAAAAGGAAGAGGGGCAGACATACATTGATCCCTGGTGTCTTTTGCATTGACATCAGTGGGTGCAGGATCAGACCCTAAATTTGAAGGTGACAAACTTTAAGAGGAAAAACATCCAGTACAGAAACTCCAAGCCTTTTTCAAATGAATTCAAGTTAGACAAGAGAGCGAAGAAAAGGATTCATGGGTGACGCCGCGCACTAATGTGACTAGTTCGTGCTGTCCGTGTCTGTCTAGTCAGTGCCTGATTTAGATACAGAGACCATTCCTTCCTTTACGTGCAGCACACAGCCCATGCTCAGGAAACAACTGATGATGAATGAGTGGCGAAATGTCAAAGGAAGGACCAGTGCATGGTAGGAAAGGAGGAAATGCTCCAAAAGATAAACATGTTGAGCTTGGGAAGAGGACAGCAAAGTGAGCTCATTACCGCTTTCAAATACAGAAAGGGGATGCGCAGTTCTCTCAGAAATGACCCAGGTGATGTCCCATTTCAGCATCTCTCCTTCCTTTGATGGGCCAGCTCCAAGAAAACAGCAGACGTGGGAGTCTGCCCTTTCTGAGTTTGCCTATTTCAGCAGGAAGCAAACAAGAGCTCCGCTCATTCCCAAGGATATCCTGACAAGGGGCAGCAAAGCACGCAGAGTTTGCTTTCACAGATGGATAGATCATCACAAAATCCAAGAGACGCACACCAAAAACGTCTGCCTTCATTCATTGGATGGTCCCTTCCTATGCAATATGACCCAAATACCTACAACAGAACTGGAAGCGGACTCAGTTCAAGTAGCAACACGTTCTGATATACTAAAACCAGAGCTTCAGATGGTGTAAATTGGCATGGCCCTATGAAAGTCAATGGAGCTACACGGATTTATACCAGTTGAGGATCTGATCCTGCCCCTTTAAGTATAGTCTATTACTATTACAAATATTTACTCCAAAACGAAGGACATTCACGGCCAGCATCATGCTCACATTCTGGTGCACCACTGTGCTGCCAATAGGAGTTATGAGCGAGTATTTGAAGGCAGAATTTTGACCTTCCTATTCAGCGGGCTAGCTTTCCTCTGTATATTTTAATATGCCCATCATTGTTGAATTTGGAGGCCATTAAAGGCAATAGGAGGTTTGTCGAGGTACTGACTGAAGGAATATAGGGTCTCTTCCATGATCTGGGGCAGGGAAATACAGGCAGTTTCATCTGGAGGCACATCTTTAGGTGCATGCCGGAGAATGCTGGATAAAATCCCCTTCCTGCCTGCACACCTATGAAGTCACAAAGTGGAGCAAATCATGGATTTTTTAAATTATTATTTGATGGCATTTCTAAAATGTTGTTTTGGGTTGAACCAAAAACAAAAACCTTCCAACTTGTTAGCAAATTCAAAGTGAAGAAAAAAACATTTTGGATCGGATGAAATATTTTGTTCAACCGCAAAAAATCCCAACATTTTGTTTTGATTTTGAGCATGTTTATATTTTTTAACAAAAATGTTCCTAACAAAACTGAAGGAAATTTCAAATGGAAAAGTTACATCGAATGGAGAAAAAAAATCAAAATGATTCATTTTTAAAAAAATGTTGATGCAAAAGGTTTAGATTTTTTCACACAATTTTTATGGGGAAGGGGTTTTCCACCAAAACTATTCAGCAAAATCTACACAAATTCCCCAAATATTTTGGTGTCACCAAATCTGCATTTTTCCACCCATAATAGTTTCAGTCAAAACATTTCACCCAGCTCTAGTCAAGAGGGAACTGGTCTCTTTCGGTACAAAAATGGAACTCAGTCCCCATCGTGTGTGTCAATAATTCTAGGACCACATTTGCAGACAAGCAGGAGATGTGGTTATGTGACTAACTGGCACGCAGAATGATTGCATTTGCTTGCAGAGAGGCCATGCGGAATTAGCCTATCTGGGCAGGGCACTAACCACATTTATCAGTGCAAGTGATCGTGCCGATAAGTTGCTATGTTATCCCCATGCTTTGTATGTGCAGCTGCACACCCAGCTTTCCTAAGACTCTGGGTCTCATTTATTCGTTGTATCTTCATGCAACAGTAGATGGGGATTTGGGGGATTTTTCTAACTGTCTTGTATATCCATACCCAGCTCTGAGAGGCCTGAAAATGTTAAGACGTGTTTATCTATAATGAAAAGAGAGGAATCGATGACATTCAAAAGGGCTAGTTATAAGGATGGCATTTTGCCAGGCTGGTTTCCATCGGCGCATCTAAATAACCAGCGGAAATCAAAGAGAAATTAAAGATGATCCTTCCCTCAAGGGAACAAACAAATGTCTGGCCAGCGCTGTACAAAGGAGCCATTCTCTATTTAAAACTTCCACCAACTGCTGTGAACATTGAAAGAATACCTAGTCCCACTGTTAGCACTGCAATCAGCTGCCTTCCTGTCAGAATACGCTCAATGACATATTCATCAGGGCTGACCTCAGTTCTTCCCCCTCCTCTCCTCAAGATTCTCTGATGCTTGGGACCCTCATTTTGTTTTCGTTCAAATATTATCATTCAAAAGTATTTGCTTGCTTTGCCGCCCCAAGAATTAGACAGAAAAGAAAGCAATTTGTGTGGAAGTTAATGAAATTAGTATTATTATTTTGTATTACCGTAGTGCATAGGGGCCCTAACCATGGGCTACCAGTGAGATAAGCATTTCTAACAGTGCTGGAGGATATGATGACGGCGATTTTCAAGCGAGCCTAGACGCTTCTTATAAGCTGCGTCGTTATAAAGAAAAGGGGGAAGGGAATGTAGAGTTAGCAATCAAGGGATTAGGGCCAGAGATGCAAGATTCCAGTCCTCATGGTGCAGGGGTATCCAAGATCTGGAGATTTAGTTCTACTCATTATAGAGAGATGGGCCGGCCCTGAAGTTTGGGTCCAGATTGACGTAAAACAAAATTATCCAAGTGCAATAAATGACAGGATGTCTAATGCACTGGGCCAGGACTCAGGAGTTCCGAGTTCAGGGCCACACTCCTGGTGGGACCTTGGCAAGTCACTTAGGGTATGTCGACATTGCAATAAAAAAACTGCAATATTGATTTCTCAGAGCCTGGGGGCTGGGCTGGAGTCTAGGATCTGTGACCCTCCCCCCTTGCTGGGTTTCAAAGACCAGGCTCCAGCCCATACCCAACATCCATCCTGCTATTTTTAGCCCCAAGTCAATTGAGCTGGGCTCTGAGACTCACTGCCCCTCGCTGCCGTGGGTTTTTTATTGCTGTGTAGACTTACCCTTAGGGCTCTCTGTGGCTCAAATCCCATCTGTAAAACGGGGAACATGGTGGGCAGTGTGATAGATTATATCGCAGGTCCAATTTTCAGCTGATATTGTTTTGTACATGCTTTAGCGATTTCCCCTTTCCCTCCTGTCTCTTGTATTTGCTTGTTCAACACCTAGCACTAGGGAAACACACGTTTAACTGGTCTAATCACCAGAGTCCTAATAAATAATATGAATGTATTATTTTGAACCAGAGGGGTAGCCGTGTTAGTCTGGATCTGTAAAAAGCAACAAAGAGTCCTGTGGCACCTTATAGACTAACAGACGTATTGGAGCATAAGCTTTCGTGGGTGAATACCCATGCATGCGTCTGACGAAGTGGGCATTCACCCACAAAAGCTTGTGCTCCAATACATCTGTTAGTCTATAAGGTGCCACAGGACTCTTTGTCGCTTATTTTGAATCACACAGTTATACCCTTTCTACTCACCTTATGCACCAGCCTCATCTGGAGGTAGGTCCGTTTACACCAGCTGCGGATCTGAGCGTCTGTCTTTTTAGGGATTTAAAATTTACGGCCCAGTGTTGCTCTCAGCTACACCAGTTGTGATTCTAAAGTCACTCCATTGTTTTGAGTGGAGATAACCCAGTGTAAATCCAGTGGATTTATTCCACTTTTACACGGAGATAGCAGAGAACCGGGTGCTGCCCAGTGCTCTATGCCAAAAAAGCTACATATTGTGAAAGAACTAATCCTGGAAGTAAATATTTGGATTAATGCAAATATTTGAAATCTCAGCTGTCAGCCAGGGTGTGTGCGCTCGGGCCTAGTAGTCAGCGCAGTGGCGGTCAGAGGCCAGGAACAGTGACAAGAGTCAGAGCCCAGGATCAGAGGTGGGGTCAGAGGCCGAGAGGCAGGTCCATCATTATAACTGGCAGGGGAGTCCATCTTGTTGCACAGACACTTCCTGGAGCTCCTCCAGGGCTTAAATAGGGTGCCTGGACCAAGCAGGGGCCACGAGAGAAGCTGTCAGTCCAGCCTTCCAAGGTGGTACTTCCTGTGGGTGTTTATCACCACAGGGTCTATGTGATAATGCATACAGCCCTACGATCAACGGCTCGATGTCTAGTTGGCAGCCGGTATCAAGTGGAGTACCCCAGGGGGTCGGTCAACAACTTTATTAATGATCTGGCTGATGGGACGGATTGCACCCTCAGCAAGTTCGCGGATGATACTAAACTGGGGGGAGAGGTAGATATGCTGGAGGGTACAGATAGGGTCCAGAGTGACTTAGACGAATTGGAAGATTGGGCCAAAAGAAATCTGATGAGGTTCAACAAGGACAAGTGCAAAGTCCTGCACTTAGGATGGAAGAATCCCATGCACTGCTACAGGTTGGGGACTGACTGGCTAAGTGGCAGTTCTGCAGAAAAGAACCTGGGAATTACAGTGTATGAGAAGCAGGATATGAG
Organism: Chrysemys picta bellii; assembly: GCF_011386835.1. Taxonomy (NCBI): domain Eukaryota; kingdom Metazoa; phylum Chordata; order Testudines; family Emydidae; genus Chrysemys; species Chrysemys picta. Next base: position 6,127,210 of record NC_088801.1, on the reverse strand, counting down.
TCAACAGTGTGCCCTTGTAGCCAAAAAGGTTAACGGCATATTGGGCTGCATTAGTAGGAGCGTTTCCAGCAGATTGAGGGACGTGATTATTCCCCTCTATTCGGCACTGGTGAGGCCACATCTGGAGTATTGCATCCAGTTTTGGGCCCCCCACTACAGACAGGATGTGGACAAATTGGAGAGAGTCCAGTGGAGGGCAACAAAAATGATCAGGGAGCTGGATCACATGACTTACGAGGAGATGCTGAGGGAGCTGGGCTTATTTAGTCTGCAGAAGAGAAGACTGAGGGGAGATTTGATAGCAGCCTTCAAGTACCTGAAGAGGGGTTCCAAAGAGGATGGATCTAGACTGTTCTCAGTGGTAGCAGTTGACAGAACAAGGAGCAAGGGTCTCAAGTTGCAGTGGGGGAGGTCTAGGTTGGATATTAGGAAACACTATTTCACTAGGAGGGTGGTGAAGCACTGGAATGGATTCCCTAGGGAGGTGGTGGAATCTCCATCCTTAGAGGTTTTTAAGGCCCAGCTTGACAAAGCCCTGGCTGGGATAATTTAGTTGGTGTTGGTCCTGCTTTGAGCAGGGGGTTGGACTAGATGACCTCCTGAGGTCTTTTCTGACCCTAATCTTCCATGACTCTGAAGTTTCTGTCCGGTGCTTTAATCTCAAGAGGGTCCCTCCACTCTCAACACTGGACCAAGTGACCCGATCAAAAGTTCATTGACCATCAGACCGTATGTGGTTCACCACAGTCCATTAATGAATGGAACATCAGATTGGCTAAAGCATTTGTGATTATGACACTTACTAGGTGCTAAAACAATAACTACACAAACTACTTTACTCCAGAGTGTGTGAGCCCGTGTCCAGAGAGAGACTGCAGCCTAAAGAGGGTATCCTTTCAGCTTGAATTCTTTCATGTCTTGCCATAAGTGCTACTGTCATTGGGTGCAGTTAGAAGAAGATAGATAGAAAGATGACACCACAGATGGATAGATGTGCTGGCAGATACATAAACAGATTTATAGATAATGTTGCATAAATCATAAAGTCATGGAAATGTAAGGCTGGAAGGGACCTCGAGAGGTCATCTAGTCCAGCTCCCTGCACTGAGGCAGGACCAAGTAAACCTAGACATTCCCTGACAGGTGTCTGTCCAACCTGTTCTTAAAAATCTCCAATGACAGGGATTCCACAACCTCCATTGGAGATAGATGAAGGGATAGATAGATCCAGGACCTAAAACAGAGTTTTAAAAAACATTTTACTTGTATTTACTTATTTAAATTTGAGTTCATCATTTAATGGGAAACTCTTCCTCCTTGTGCTGAAAAAGTGACTGACAGCGGCTGGTAGTGCAAACAAAACCATCTGAGAATAGGTTGCCTGAAGCTGGTATCCTTGGGAAATCAGAAACCTGAATATTAGCTGAGAAAACAATGAGCCCGGCCAGTCCTGTCATTCCTGAGAAATAGCCAAATACACCCACTAAGGATTCTGAATTTACAGTGTTTAGAAGCTAAACCTGACTTTTTTTGATGAACACTCTATTCTCAGCCTGGTATTGCAACCTATTTTACTTTTCCAGTAGAAGTTCCCATTGCTGATGTGCCAGCCATTTTCCCTAATATTTGCCCCCTAGCCCATATACAGGATGTATATATCCTTGCATCTCACTTGGAATCAGTTAACAGCTTTAAAATGTCACTCCAGATTATGAGCTGACAGCCTGCCACGTGACATTCCTCGACCTCTGTTCTCAGGGACTAAGTTAAAAGTCTCAGCTTTACTTTCAACACACAGGAAACGTACAAAGATAGTTTGCTTTAAATACTGAATTTATGGAGACTTCTTGGTCATTGACACAATAGAGAATTCTGGTGTGAATTAGGGCTGGTCTCCACTACCGGTGGGATCGATGCTACAGCGATCAATCCACCGGGGGTCGATAACTCTCCCGTCGACTCCGGTACTCCACCGGAACGAGAAGAGTAAGGGGAGTCGATGGGAGAGTTTCTCCCATTAACTCAGCATGGTGTTGACCTTGTGGTAAGTAGATCTAAGCTACGTTGACTTAAGTGATGCTACTAATGTAACTCAAATTGCATAGCTTAGATCGACTTTTCCCTATAGTGTAGACCTGCCCTTAGTAAAGATAGTTTCATAAACTCAGTTTTTAAGGAAAGAAGATATCACTGCAACCAGTTAGTCTGACCACCTGCATAACACAGACCATAGAGTTTCACTCAGAGATTCATAGGGACCATTAGATCATGTAGTCTGACCTATAACATAGGCCGTGGAATTCCATCCAGTTACTCCTGTATGGAGCCCAATAACTTGTGTTTGGCTAAAGTGTATCTTCCAGAAAGGAATCCAGGTCTTGACCTGAAGATGTCAAGAGGTGGAGAATCCACCACTTCCCTTGGTAGTTCCAGTGGTTAATCACACTCACTGTTAAAAACTTGTGCCTTATTTCTAGTTTGAATTTGTCTGGCTTCAACTTCAAGCCATTGGTTCGTGTTCTGTCTTTCTCCAGTAGATTAAAGAACCCTTTAGTACTGGTATTTTCTTCCCCTGAAAGTACTTATACACTGATCAAGCCACCTCTTCCCTTTATTTTGTTTTGATTTGTTTGATAATCTTAAAAGGATTGATTCCTGCCTCAGTTCCAATAAGAACCCAATAATTTCAGAACCAAAAGATTCAGAACCTCTCTGTGGAAATGGAAGCAAAACTCTTAAGGATATTACTTCTTGAGTTAATGGGTAAATTTTTCCTGGTTCATAGAGTCTTCTATGCATTGTCCTGACCACCAAAGCGAGACCATGGCAAAGTGGAGCTATGGACAATGGGAGGGAGGGATTCTACTCTTACTGAGTCCTGTAGGGTTTATTTAATCCAATATATGTGTGGGGGGGTTCCATTTCCATTTGAGATGGCCCTGAATCAAAATGCTAGATCTGAACTACCCCAAACTTTGGAGGAGTTTGTAATCTGGTTCCAGATATATATGGATTTTATGGCTCAGGCCCACCTCCAATTTACACCTTTCTTAGTGCTGCAAATGAGACCTCCCACTCACCAAATTTATAGGATCAAATTCTGATCTCCGTGACACTGCTGCAAATGCGGAGGAGTTCTATCCATTTCCGTGAAGCTACTTTGGTTTTACAGTAGTTTAACTGAGAAGAGAACACAGCCCATTTTCTGATGAGACCAAAGCAAAAGGACAAAAATGTTCAGCCTTGTCAGCAGGTTTCCTTCTTGAAAAAGCCACCTTGTTGCTGATCTCTGCGAATGTCTTTTTTTCTTATTACTTAACTTGATTATTGTGGTAAATATTCTTAGCAACTTTTTCAGGTCTGTAAAAGGAAGGTAATTTGCTTAAATTAAGCTCATTTGCGCTGGAGTTCACTTTCTTTATGATAAATAACATGTATTGCCTTACAGGCCTAAAGGTTTCCTTTTTGTGTCCTAGGGCAAGACCTCTCATCCTCTCCACAGTAGATTTATGATGAAAAGTAGAAAAGCCACCTTGTTTCAGTGGTTGGGTTGATATCAATATTCCAATAGCCAACAGGACTTCAGCAACTCTAGTTCTCTTTAGTATCTCAAGGCTTGGTCTGAGAGGGCAGATTGTGTAGTGGACTGCTTTTAGGAGGCTGAGCAGAGAGACACATCTGGTTGTGATGCAGGCAGTGTGATATCTCAGAAAAGACTACAACAGAGTAACCTTCCTGGGAAATATCTCTGTGCCTGCTGCCTCCAACCTGGTCTATCACAAAGGTACACCAATTCAGTTAAAAAGGTGTGTTTTTATACTGATTTAATTAACCCAATAATCTTGTGTGTGGAAACCTTAAACTGGTTTAAACCTGGCTCACATCCATTTAGTTTGTGTTGTGTTGTGCCCCTGGGTGGGTTGTCAGCAGGAAAGATCAAACCTAGAACCTCAAGATCTTAATGCATGAGCCTCTACTGCTTGAGCTAAAAGAACCCCCTCTGCTAGCCAAAGCTGTAGCAGACTCATCAACCGCTATCTGTGACCCATCCACCACTAGAGGGGGACTCAATGCCAGGCTGAGTGGCTTAGATTTCTATTGGTAAATTTACAGGCATAAGCAAAACCAACATAACCCGTTTTAAACGGATACCACAGGATCCACAGGGGGGTTGCAGTGGTTAAACTAAGTGGGGTTTTTAAACTGATTTAAGATAAATTGGTGCAACTTATGTACGTAGGCAAACCCTTCCTGGCTGATACAACCCTGGGCCATTACAGGCAGGTGTATTCCTTCTAGAGACTTTTCAGTGGGGAGGATGTGCTTGTTTCTGATTTCAAAGACGCGGCGTAGTGGATTGAGCAATGTGTTAGGACTCAGGAGAACTGGGTTCTATGCCTGCTTCTGCTGCTGGGTAAGTCACTTCATAGATGCTGAGGCCAGAAGGGACCACGGTGGTCATCTATTCTGACCACCTGCATAACGCAGGCAACAGAACTTTGCCTCTCCGTGCCTCAGTTTCCCCATCCGTACAATGGCAATTGTGATACTGACCTTTGTAACATGCTCTGAGATCTACTGATGTAAAGCACTAGTTATTATTAACAAATTCATCAAAGGCTCTATCAGTGTCATTGGGTATATCGCAGATCTTCTTCTGTTTTTTTAATGAGTCCCAAACTCTCATTTTAGCTCCGTTGCTAGCAGACTGCCAGCGTTTGCGAAGAATAAGAAGAGTTGCATTAAATGTTCAGCCTTTCCCTCTAATACCAGCTTCCATTGATGACTAGTGTTATTTCCCTGTGAAACCCAGCCTCCAACACTTCAGAGAAATAAAAACAGATAGACTCTTACAAGAGTTGTATATAAAAAGAAGGATGTGTTCATCTGTGTATGCATGTAGTATATATATATATATATATATATACTATACATTGCTCTCTCTCTATATATATATATAAAAAGGGAACATATATAAAGTTCTCCATCTAGTGGTACATAAGAATAATAGTGTTGTATTGTTCATACATTTGTTGGTTCAATATAGTTGTTATGCCCTGCAAATGGTTTCCTGTACATAGTCTTTACCACTGCAAGGCCCCAGTTACAGAAAAAACTTAGTTTAGAAGTCCCAGTGTTGCCAATTCTCATGAGTTTATTGCAAGTCTTATGATACTTGGTGCTTTTGTTAAAGCCCCAACGGCTGCAGTCAAGTCACTATGTGAGCATCTCATCTTTCATTTTGAAAACCAGGAAGTTTCTAGCCCTCATGGTTACGGAGAAAAGCTTGGAAACGTGACCCAAATCTGAGATTTTCAAAGCCGGATAATGAGAATTAGGTGCCCAAATTCCCTGGACAGCTTCGAAAGCTTCAGCCTTTAATTCCTCTTATTATACTTGTGCCAAAGAGACTCCTTTGCATTTGAGATCCGGTTTTGACACTAACTCCTCTCCGTGCCCTTGCACAAACTTCTTGCCTTCTCTTTCTTAGTTCCCCTTTTGTAAAATGGGCGTAACAATGCATTGTACAGTAACTGTGCAAAAATGTTAAAAGTGTGATGTTGCAATAGGTTATACCTCTCTCGCACCCCGTTGGGGTGAGGATGGGACCTCTCTTGTTCCAGCCATCCTTCCCTGGGTAATGACATTGCTATGGTTCGAGTTCAGAGTTTGGGGTGCAGCCCTCTAACTGCAACTTTCCCCTTTCCAGGCTGTAAAGTAGTTCAAATGAACAAAAAAGGCAAAGTACTTCCACAGCCCATAAAAAGGACCAGGTGCCCATGGTCTCATGCAGTGTGAAGGAGGAGGAGATCTGAGGTCCTTATCCCCTGTGTCTCCAAACAGCCACGGCTGACCCCAGGACTCCAAAAAGAAAAGGAAAGAAAAGCCAGTCCCTCTACTTCCTCATGGGACCCGGGCAGCGAGTGCTGACTAGCAGTTTCCCCAGTAAAGAACCCACTCTAGCTCTTCTTGCTCCAGACCACCAGATCCTTCTCGAGGACCTTCTCCGGGATCCTTCTCCAGATGCAGCATGTTGGGGTTGATTGTGAGTAGTTGAAAGAGGATGGCTGAGTTTTTAGTATATCAAAGAGTGTGAAAGAGTATTCATAAGGGCAGGTACTCTTTGTTCTGGAAATTAACTGGTTTGTTCAGAGAATTGATGGGCTTTGGTCAGAAGATCTCTAACCTCATCTTACCTTCAAACAGTGTAGGTGACAAGGTGGCGTGCTACCTGCTTTACGGATACAACACGACTGAGCTCATTTCTACACAGATTAGCCCTGAAACAACCATTCTGACTCATGGGAATATTAACAAAGATGCCAACAAGTGACAAAATTAGCAAAAGATTTCAGAGAAAGGTCAGGATTTGAATTAGTGTCAAAGAACCCAAGAATGAGTAAAAAATTCAGAATTCATTGGGCTGTAATTAATTTATTCTGTTGGCATTGAAAGCTTTTACAGCACTAAGTATAATGTCATTTAGATTAAGCTGTAGGGAGGGCATTTATGGAAGATGTCAGGAAACCTTCCTTTGTAGTTCAAAAGAACAATCCAATATTATGACAGTTCCGTTTTCAATAGGTAGAACATTGAAATTCAGCTCAATAGGGATGGGGAGTGGAGGGGGGCAGAGTATTGATTTACACATTCTTTAAAAGGAATTAAAATATGTATTGGATTGACTCTTATCCCAACTAAAGTATGCTGCTCATCTTCTTCAACTGTATACTCTTTGTGGCAGGGACCGTGTCTACCTCTGTCTGCGCAGTGCCTAGCACGACGCGGCCCAGATCCTGATAGAAACATCCAGATACTAGAAAGAAAGAAAGATTTTATACCACCTTGCATCTGAGGGATTTAGACTATATTGCAAACACTGGTTACAGTATACTCCTGATTATCTAAGGCCTTGTCTACACTACGAGAGTAGTTCGATTTTACTTGCATCGAATTTTTGTAATCGATATTGCAAAGTCGAACGTGTGTGTCCACACTAAGGACAGTAATTCGACTTTGTGCGTCCACACTAACGGTGATAGCGTCGACATTCGAAGCGGTGCACTGTGGTCAGCTATCCCACAGTTCCCGCAGTCCCCTCTGCCCATTGGAATTCTGGGTGTAGCCGGCAATGCCTTCTGGGTAACAAAATGAGTCGAGGGTGCTTTTGGGAAACTGTCGTCATCCGTCCATCACTCCCGCCCTCCCTCCCTGAAAGCGCCGGCGGGAAAACAGTTCGCGCGCTTTTCCAGTCATTGACAGCGCGGACGCCACTGTACTCCGAGCATGGAGCCCGCTGCGACCATCGCTGCAGTTGTGGCCGCTCTCAACGTCTCGCAGCTTATCATAAAGGTTTCCCTGAGGCAGATGCAGAAAAGTCAGGCAAGGAGGCTACGGCACCGCGGTGATGTCCTGAAGTCTGAGAGTAGCACAGACCTGTCAGAAAGCAGGCGACCCAGCGCCGAGGACATCACAGTGGCAATGGGTCATGTTGATGCCGTGGAACGGCGATTCTGGGCACGGGAAACAAGCACTGAGTGGTGGGACCGCATAGTGCTGCAGGTCTGGGATGAATCCCAGTGGCTGCGAAACTTTCGCATGCGGAAGGGAACTTTCCTGGAACTTTGTGAGTTGCTGTCCCCTGCCCTGAAGCGCAGTGACACCCGGTTGCGAGCTGCACTGAGTGTACAGAAGCGAGTGGCCATAGCCCTGTGGAAGCTTGCAACGCCAGACAGCTACCGGTCAGTCGCGAACCAGTTTGGGGTGGGCAAATCTACCGTGGGGGTTGTTGTGATGCAAGTAGCGAAGGCAATCGTTGATGTACTGCTGCCAAAGGTAGTGACCCTGGGAAACGTGGAGGCGATCATAGATGGCTTCGCAGCGATGGGATTCCCAAACTGCGGTGGGGCCATAGATGGAACTCACATCCCTATCCTGGCACCGGACCACCAGGCCACCCAGTACATTAACCGAAAGGGATACTTTTCCATGGTGCTGCAAGCACTGGTGGACCACAGGGGACGTTTTACCAACATCTACGTGGGATGGCCGGGCAAGGTTCATGACGCTCGTGTTTTCAGGAACTCTGGTCTGTTTAGACGGCTGCAACAAGGTATTTACTTCCCGGACCACAAAATAACTGTTGGGGATGTGGAGATGCCTATAGTCATCCTCGGGGACCCAGCCTACCCGCTAATGCCCTGGCTCATGAAGCCCTATACTGGCGCCCTGGACACTGAAAAAGAACTCTTCAACTACCGGCTGAGCAAGTGCAGAATGGTGGTGGAGTGTGCTTTTGGCCGTCTCAAGGGGAGATGGAGAAGCTTACTGACTCGCTGTGATCTCAGCGAAACCAATATCCCCATTGTTATAGCAGCTTGCTGTGTGCTCCACAATCTCTGTGAGAGCAAGGGGGAGACCTTTATGGCGGGGTGGGAGGTTGAGGAAAATAGCCTGGCTGGTGATTACTCACAGCCAGACAGCCGGGCGATTAGAAGAGACCAGCGGGAAGCGCTGTGCATCCGGGAGGCTTTGAAAGCAAAGTTCCTGAGTGAGCAGGGTAACCTGTGATTTTATAGTTTGTGTACTGAGAAGCTAAACCTGCCCCCGTTTCTTTACCCAGGTAATGTTGACTATCCTATCCAGTTACATACCCCCTTCACCCCCCCTCCAACACACGTGTCGAAATAAAAATAGTTCTACTTTGTTAAAGCACACCGTTTTCTTTAATACTGTTTTAGCGGGAATTTTTTAAAACTGGGACGCAGACTGTGGTGCGGGGCGGGTCTAGTGTTGTGATGCGAATGCAGCTTCTAAACTCAAGGATTGACAGGCTCCGCTGCGGTGGGATGCTTGTTTCAACGGAGCCTGTCACCCCTCCTGATCGGGACTGTGTGTATGGGAGGTCTATTTGACTTTGTGGCAGGGGGAGGACGGTTACAGATCCCATGCTGTGTGGCTCTGTGATCCTGTCTAAGGACCGGCGCTTAAGATCTGTAACTGCCCTCCCCCGCCACAAAGTCACAGAGCAACCCACCCCCCCCAACATTACATCAAAACAACCTCCCAGACTAACCGGGGCAACTAGTCACTGCATCACTGCACTGTGTATGTGCCCTGCTGCTGTGCCTGCCCCCGACTATGTACCCTGCCAAAGGAGACTGTCCTGTCCAATTTCCAACCCCCTTTCCCCTCCTCCTCCAAAAGAACATGATTGAAACAGTAGTTAACAGAAACGAATTTTTTATTATCAACTACACATGGCATTGGGAGGTGAAACTTGGACGTGGGCTTGTGTCAGGCGGGAAGGAAAGAACTTTTCAAATTTTGGGAAATGAGAGCCTTCTGCTACTAGAGCTCTCTGCAGGGGTGGAGTGAGAGTTAGCAGGGACTCTGCCGCCTCTCCTTCTTTGCACTTTGGGTGAGGTGGGTATGGGACTTGGTGGCGGGGGAGGGCGGTTAGAGATGGACTGCAGCGGGGCTCTGTCCTCCTGCCTCCGTTCCTGCAGAACATCCACAAGGCGCCGGAGTGTGTCCGTTTGCTCCCTCAGTAGTCCAAGCAGCGTTAGAGTCGCCTGCTGGTCTTCCTGCCGCCACCTCTCCTCCCGATCCATGTTGGCTTGGTGCATTCGGGTCAAGTTCTCCCGCCACTGGGTCTGCTGTGCTGCCTGGGCTTGGGAAGAGGCCATAAGCTCAGAGAACATGTCCTCCCGTGTCCTCTTCTTCCTACGCCTAATCCGCGCTAGCCTCTGGGAGTGTGATTCCAGGCTAGGTTGTGAGACAGTCGCAGACGGGGCTGTGGAAATGGGAAAAAGGGAGTGAATTCCTCTGAAAGATAAATGTAGTTGTGAACAAAGAACATAGTCTTTCTCTGTGAACAAGACCATGCACAGCACCTTTCACATGCGCACTCAGCACAAGGTCGAATTCTCGGCCTTCGCATTCTGTGCCTGGGGTCTTGAACAGCACATTTGAGAAGCGAGGCAGCACAACGGAATTTCTGTTGCAGGCAGACATGGTAAGCCGTACACTTGTGGCAGTTTAAAACTTTTATATTACCACTGGCCTCATTTCACATTTAAATCAATGTCAGTCCCTGCTGCCAGCAATCCGGCAAGCGGGAACTCTGCCCCTGTCCCACCCCCTCGCGGCTGTCCCCGGGAACGATCCCTTTCGGCTGCCCCTCTCCCGCCTCCACCGCGTGGCTGCAAACCAGCGGTGACAGTTCTGTAAAGGAACGGGAAAGCAGTCCCAACACTAACATTCCCCTACCTAATTAAAAGCAGGTCACCATGGCCGACATCACCCTGATGAGGATCTCCGAGAGCGACAAAGAGAGAATGCTCCGGGAAAGCCTCCAAAGACCAGGGCCGTATGCCGCCCTGCTGTGCAGAGCAATGATCCCCGAGTACCTGATAATCTCGTGGCGCGGCAACGTGTCGTACTTCGGAGGACCCAATAAGGCCGCTCTCCCCAAGAACCTCATGCAACGGCTTTCAAGTTACCTCCAGGAGAGCTTCATCGAGATGTCCCAGGAGGATTACTGCTCTATCCCCGCACATATAGACCGCATTTTACTGTAGCTGCAGTAGCAGGGAATACACAGTAGAGCGGCTTGTGCAGGACAATCACTGAAAACCGGACATTGCTAGATTTCTTTTCAAAACTTGCACTGCCCCTTACTAAACCGTTAAGCGCCTAGGGCACACTAATCATGAACAACCCATTCTTTTAATTGTTAATATTCCTGTTTTGTTAAAAATAAATGTTTAGATGTTTACAACACTTACTGGCTGATCCTTCACCAGATTCTGTGTCCGGGGTAATGGCTGGGGACGCTTCGTAGGGGATCTCTGTAAGGGTGATGAAGAGATCCTGGCTGTCGGGGAAATCAGCGTTGTGAGAGCTGCCAACTGCCTCGCCCTCCTCATCTCCTTCCTCATCTTCCCCGTCCCCTAACATGTCTGAGGAACCGGCCGTGGACAGTATCCCATCCTCAGAGTCCACGGTCACTGGTGGGGTAGTGGTGGCGGCCGCACCGAGGATGGAATGCAGTGCCTCGTAGAAACGGGATGTCTGGGGATGGGATCCGGAGCGTCCGTTTGCCTCTTTGGTCTTCTGGTAGCCTTGTCTCAGCTCCTTGATTTTCACGCGGCACTGCGTTGCATCCCGGCTGTATCCTCTCTCTGCCATGTCTTTAGAGATCTTCTCGTAGATCTTTGCATTCCTTCTTTTGGATCGCAGCTCGGAAAGCACGGACTCATCGCCCCACACAGCGATGAGATCCAAGACTTCACGATCAGTCCATGCTGGGGCTCTCTTTCTATTCACAGACTGCATGGCCATCACTGCTGGAGAGCTCTGCATCGTTGCCAGTGCTGCTGTGCTCGCCACGATGTCCAGACAGGAAATGAGATTCAAACTGGCCAGACAGGAAAAGGAATTCAAATTCAAATTTTCCCGGGGCTTTTCCTGTGTGGCTGGTCAGAGCATCCGAGCTCGCACTGCTGTCCAGAGCGTCAACAGAGTGGTGCACTGTGGGATAGCTCCCGGAGCTATTAGCGTCGATTTCCATCCACACCTAGCCTAATTCGACATGGCCATGTCGAATTTAGCGCTACTCCCCTCGTCGGGGAGGAGTACAGAAGTCGAATTAAAGAGACCTCTATGTCGAACTAAATAGCATCGCAGTGTGGACGGGTGCAGGGTTAATTCGATTTAACGGCGCTAACTTCGACATAAACGCCTAGTGTAGACCAGGCCTAACAGAGCTCTTCCAGCAGCTCCCATTAGCCGGGAGCCGCGATCGGCCGAACCTGCGGACGCGGCGGGGACACAAACCGGCCCGGCCCTCCAGGGACTTTCCCTGCACAAGCGGCGGAACAAGTTTAGGAACTACTGATCTAGTCTTTTTATAATTAACTTTTATAAACCACACAGCTCACAGTGACCCCTACTGGGTCATCACTTCTCCTAACTTAAATAAACTGCTTATCAACAAACATGCCTAACAATTTTAGCCTTCATAAACTTCTGCATATCAAAGGCACCCAAATTAAAGGTCTCCATCCACTTATTTTCCTTCAGTTTCAATTTGTTGACTCTTTTCTCCCCTCCTCCCATTCTGATTAGCAGAAACTGCAAGCCCACATAAACCCTGCTTTCAATTAATCCTTAACTAGGTGGTGTTCTATTTTATTAATTCATGATGGATAAATGCACACAATATGGTTGCAATTAGCTCGATCACGATCTGGGGTACACTCACCTCTCAAATCCAGGACAACAGACTCAGGCGTGGGACTCTGGGTCCAAGCCTGAGTTAGTGCAATGTGTGTGTGGGTGGAAGAGGAGCTAGGCTTGAGTCTGAATTCAAACCCTGGGCTTCCATAGTAGTACAGACATAGCCCAGTACATCTCCAGTTCTGATTTGAATGTGGTTGAAATCTCACAAGATCAACTAATCTTATGAGATTCCTGCCATTTCTGGGCCAAAATCTTCCCAAGAACAACTCAGTCCTAAACCAGAGTCAAACCTGAACAGTCTCTCTCTCACCTACATCGTCTTTCACCAAACTTCACTAGAGGAAGCTTACGTTAGGGTTCTTGGCAGAGGATAATTCAGTAATGACTATCTCTTTTGTAGATAAATACTGTCCCACAAACATCCCCTCCAATTTCCACACCAGGGTTTTGAGAAAACCAAAGAAGAAGTTGTTTCTAAATAAACCAACCCAGGTTTTACACTGAGCCAGGTGAATGCTTATAGTAAGGGGAACCTTGTGTCTTGTTACAAGGAATGGAATGGACGTGGCTGGATCTATTTATGCTGGCAGAGTGATCTCTGAACAAAACGTCTGTTTCCTGGAAGGTCTTGGGTTTTGTTTCCATGTTAGCTGCCTCTGTGCCCAATATGAAACCATGATAAAATGCCAGGACAGGACTTTGAGAATTTAGTCAGTGCAGAAATGATCAATAAACCTCATATATGACCATGGTGTGTCTCATTATTCGGTCTAATGATCTTAATTTAAAAGCGACCTGTACATACAATGAAGCATGTGGTTTCTAGAAGCAAAGATCTGCAGATCGCCATTATAAAAGCTGCTTTAGATTGTGTGTATATCGGTCAACAAATATTGTCTCTGTGTTTTCTGGAGCCCAATTTGTCATGGGTGGATATAATACCCATGGGCTCATTGCAGTGTTTTTCTTACCACTGTGTATTCTTCTCCTGCTGAAAGTCAAAAATCTTGAATTAGAGCCAATCAGATACAGCTAAACTACGCCCTGGCTGCAGTAAAAATATGCTCAGCGTGCAATTTATTATTAGAACAGGCCAGGCTAAATCTTTACTCACATCACGGCAGACACATATATCCAATTTTTGAAACTTATTTGACTCCTGAGCAAGGGAAAGGAAAAGAGACAACAGATTAGCCGGTTTTAAAAACATAATATACTTTTAGCTGGACCCATTGGGAAACAGTGCTCAAGGCCTGCAACTTCCATTATGCTGAGTTACACAGAGGATCTCTCCCTCCCCCACCCCCCGGAATGGCCTGAGAATTTTCGCTTTCGATCAGTATGTTCTGAATGTTGCCTCAGCTCAATGGAAATGTTGCCACTTGAGCAAACTACAGTAAATTAATAAGGAGAAATTTCCAAAGCACAGAAGTCACTAGACTCCCAGTCCCAGCTCCTCAAAGGAATTTAGGTGAATTGAAATCCATGAGAACTGGGCATAAAATTACCTGTAAGGATCTGGGCCCCAGCTTCCACTGAAAGTCACGGGGAGTTGGATGCCTGATTCCCATTTTTGTCTTTAATAATCCCACCTTCCTGAGGCCCTAATCATGCAAACACTTAAGCACGGGCTTAGCTTTACTAATGGGAGTAATCTCTATGAAATCAATGGGACAACACGCATGCATGAAGTCAACAAGACCATCATGTGATTGAGTTAAGCATCTGTGACAGGTTTCCGAGTGGTAGCCGTGTTAGTCTGTAGAACGAGGAGTCCTTGTGGTACCTTAGAGACTAAAACATTTATTTGAGCATAAGCTTTCATGGGCTAAAGCCCACTTCATCAGATGGATTGCATTGCTGGCACATGCCCCTCTGCCATGTCCATTGGCCAAACCAGACAGTCTCTATGCAAAAGAATAAATGGACACAAAGCAGATGTCAAGAGTTATAACATTCAAAAACCAGTCGGAGAACACTTCAACCATCCTGGTCACTATTACAGACCCAAAAGTCGCAATTATTCAACAAAAAAAACTTCAAAAAAAGACTCCAACGAGAAACTGCAGAACTGGAATTAATTTGCAAAATGGACACCATTAAATTAGGCTTGAATAAAGACTAGGAGTGGATGAGTCATTACCCAAACTAAACTATTTCCCCATGCTAATTTTCCCCCTACTGTTACTCACACCTTCTTGTGAACTGTTTGAAATGGGCCATCCTGATTATCGCTAAGAAAGTTTTTTTTCTCCTGCTGATAATAGCCCATCTTAATTGATTAGTCTCATTAGAGTTGGTATGGCAACACCCAAATTTTCATGTTCTCTGTATATATCTATATCTATATCTAGATACACACCCACACACACATCTTCCTACTGCAGTTTCCACTGCATGCATCTGATGAAGGGGGCTTTAGCCCACAAAAGCTTATACTCAAATTTGTTAGTCTCTAAGGTGCCACAAGTACTCCTCGTTCTTTAAGCATCTGTGTGTCTGCAAGACTGGAGTCTGAATCATATTTTGCTTTTCCTGACATTAAACAACTGATCAGATCCGAAATTTTACTATAAAAAGAAGAAAAATAATCCACGTGAAGTGAGTTTTTTTAATAATACAACTATGCGCAGTGCAGAAAATGCCACTCAGACATCACTGAGTTAGGGCTACCACAGAGTTATTTATGAAAACTCTAATAATAGGAATTGTGCTAAGAAACAGGGCTTTTGGGTTCGCTACAGATATTCACTCAGTGCTTTGTTTTTATCCATTGTAACTAAGTCCTTATTTTAGCACAGACAGGCTTTGTGTTAGGACGGTGGGGTGTGACAGTAACATTTGCACTGAAGTATCTCTGCTTTCATGATGAATACGAAGCAATGAAAGGCAGACAGGTACCAAGACAGATGCCTGTGAGTTCAAACATCAAATATGATTAGTATCTCTGGGCACAGTTATGTTAATCTAATCCTTGCAAAAATTATCAGAAGCATTTCAAGCCCTGGTTTGCTTTGATATATAACTACAAATTAATGCCCTGATCCTTCAGGCATCTGCGTGGAGTTCATTGGAGGCTGGATGTGGTAGGAGCATTAGAGAGGGGAATGGAGGAAGGAACCTCTCCCCC
The DNA here is from genome assembly GCF_011386835.1 of Chrysemys picta bellii. Classification (NCBI taxonomy): domain Eukaryota; kingdom Metazoa; phylum Chordata; order Testudines; family Emydidae; genus Chrysemys; species Chrysemys picta. The sequence continues at coordinate 6,111,834 of NC_088801.1, read as the reverse complement.
AATACAGGAACATAGGAGGCAGACATAATTTGGTGCCCTGTTCTCCAGGGCGTGGCGGTATCTAGCCTAGAGGAAGGGTGGAGTCGTAGTCAGTACCGAGGTGGCATTATACCCAGGGCCGGTGCAACCTATTAGGCAACCTAGGCGGTCGCCTAGGATGCTAGCATTTGGGGGGTGGCATTTTCCTTGGCGGCGACCGCAGCAGCCGGATCTTCAGCCGCCCCGGTTGGCGGCAGCATTTAGGCAGAGGGAGCTGGGGCAAGGGGGGCAAGGGGAGGGCCGCCTGCAGCAAGTAAGGGGGTGGGGGCGGCACGCAGGGGAACTCCCCACCCCAGCTCACCTCTACTCCGCCTCCTCCCCAAGCACACCACCCCACTCTGCTTCTCTCCCTCCCAGGCTTGCAGCACCAAACAGCTAACAAAAGTCCAGCTAAAGAATCCAAATTAACATCCAAACAAACGATCCTTTAGCCCCTCTCGGATGACAATGAAGTCCCTGACTCTACACCCCTACTCCAGGGCACTGCAGACGTCCAGCCTCCCAGGAGGCCTTGCTTTCTAGCCCCAATGCCTCCCCTCCCTGGGGACTCGGCAGGAATTATTCTAGGGAAGTTCTGGGGCCTGTGTTATGCGGGAGGTCAGACTAGATGAACATAACAGTCCCTTCCAGCCTTAGAGAATCTATGAAGCTTCTTCCAGGAACCCCCCCTGCTTTTTACAGGCCTATCCTGCCCCATGTGGTTCTCCCCAGCCTGCCTGCCGACCTTCTGCAAGTCCTTCCCAGAGAGAGGGAACTCCCCTGGTCACCCTGACCCTTTCACAGCTAGGATCACTAATGTAATTAAGCCACCCACTCAGGATCAGCCCGCGGATAACTGTTATGCCCCAGGCAAGGCTGAGCCCTGAGCCCCAGCTGGCCTGTGATATCCTGATTCTCAGGTTACTCTTTTGCTGCACTTGGGACAGGGAGGAGGGGCCGGAGCGGGGGGTGGGGTGGGGGGTGGGTGGGAAGCAAAAGTGGCTGCTCTGCCACAAATTTCCTCCGTGACCTTAGGCAAGTCATTTAAGCCCCCTGGAAAATAGGAACAGTTGTGGTCTCTCTTTCCCAGTGGTATAAAGGAGACTGAATTTAAAACAATGTAGGCCAAATGAAGGTGCTTGGTGGTATGGACTATTAGGAGTAGTTCTGATGGAGATAGATTAGTGGGCAGAGTGCAGGTGAGATGGTCAAAGATGTGTGTGTGTGTTTCGCCACTGCCATACCAGTGTGACTTCTCTACAATAGAGTGGCACATAGTTTGTAAAGCACTCTATGATCCTTTGGGATAAAAGCGCTACACCGGCAAACAGGGAATTTTGTTTCCATATTTTCAGGAAGGATCTGAAGGCTTCAGAGATGGACAGATGAACAAATGTCTCCACCAAGGCAAAAAAAAATCAGTTAAATTGCCCTTTCCTCTCTGGGTTAATGGAGACACCGTGAGCCAAGGCGGCTGACGTATCGGCCAATGAAAGGCCGTCATGCAGGCTTCTCAACATCCCTTTGCTATCGGATAGATTGGATGCTTCTGGACAAATACTGTAACCTTTGACCAAAAAAGGCTTTAAACTACTCTTTAGTTGCCCTCTTCCATATAGTTTTCACTGCCTACAGCAGCCACTGGATGTAAGGGTGAGAGGGGGGTTCAGACACGGGAGACATTAATGGCCAATCATATGGTTTGATTCCCCCCGCTACCCTCCATGCTTCTTATTTCCCTGCTGCCTCTGCTCCCCTCCAGGCCGTTGGCTCTGCGGTCAGAGGGAGAGAGAACACTATGCCTTTCTATGTTCAGTATTCTTCTCCCAGACTCTTCGGGAAGTGCTATGGAACTGGGCGGGCTCTCTCCACTTTAAAGCTCAGACCCTTCCCATACTGGTGGATGGAAAAGGTCCATCATCTAGCAGAATCGCTGAGGTTCTGCTCCATGGCGGTTGAGAACAGGGTACCAGGGGCCTTGCAGAGTGGGCCCCACACCCTTACAGGGGATCCCAGCACAGCGGACGAGCAGGAAGTGGGGCTAGAAAATCCACTAGAAAGGAAGGCTGGTCTAATGGTTACGGTGGCCTCTGTTGCTTTAGAGGATCTGGATTGCATTCATTGTTCTGCTACTGACTTCCTGTGTGCCCCCTTGGGCAAGTCACTTATGCTCAGAGCCTCCAAATGTACCTGACTCCCATGGATTTCAGAAGTAGTTCAGGGACTGAATACCTTGAGGATCTAGGACTTAGTCTTGCCTCGGTTCTTCAGCTATAAAATTAATGGTGATAATAGCAGTTCCTTTCCTCACGGGAGTGTTATGAGGATAACTAGAGCAAACATGGTGAAGAACATTGTGAGGTACTACGGTAATGGGGACCATATCACCCCTTCAGGGCAAGGACCGTCCACTACTCTATTTGTACAGTGCCTGGCACAATGGGGTCCTGCTCCTGTTTGGCCCTGGGGCACTACTGTAATAAACATGATTAACGGTAAGTACCTAAAATTAGATAGATATCGGGATCTTCCATTCCTTTGGCTTAGCTGTGGCCTGGCAGGTCAGATTCCTTCCTCACAACAGAGTTCCCCCGTGTCCAGACATATTACTCAGGATGGGAACTGAGGCAGGATTTGAAGTTAAGCCCAGATCTACGGTTAAAATCAGATTGCTCTCGTTACGTCGCTGACGGCTGTGAAAACGTTTGCCCCCTGTGTGACATAGGTAGGTTGACTCACCACCCGGTGTAGGCAGGTGGATGGAAGAATTTCTCAGAGAAGCAGATTAGCAACCCTGGCAGAATAACCCCTTTCACTGACGTAGGACGCATCTACACTATGATGCTACAGCATGGCCTTAGTGTAGACACACCCCTGCTTGTCAGCACCTCAGCCTCCTTCCTTCCCTCTGTGTAGATCCAGAATGCTCTGTGCATGCCGCGTGTTTGAGGTGTAGAATGGAGAAGCAGAACACAATGGCAACAGCATTCTAGTCAGTATTTTCCGTTCATTCATAGGTGTCCGTCCACACTATATCAGACCTTAATCTGGTATAAACTGATGTACCTCTGTGGAAGCTAGTGGAGTCACATCAGGATTTTTTGTCCCTTTGGCCCTCGCCTTGCTGTGCTCTGCATGCCAGGGAGTATTCGAGGATTCTCTAAACACTGTGAGAGTCCGTTGCAAATGCTGCTGATATGAGTTGTTTACCGTATCGGTGCACGCAAACAAGGCTGGGTTATTTAGATTTGTCATGTACGGCCCACTCCACCGTTATAGAATAAATATTGTGAGCCAAGTACATAGCAGTGCATTTAGCAGCAAGGCACTTAGCTGGCTTAACAGAAACAAGCTGCAACACCTGTGCATAACAGGGGGCGTTTTCAGTCTTGATTCTGATTTTCCTGCCCCCGACTTTGAGTCAAACTGTTACTATGTTGTTGACATCGAAGGCATGCTGTGAATTTATACTGACCCACACGGTCCATGAGAACTGAGGATTGCTCAGTTCTTGACAAAACCACTTGGGTCTGATTCTAATGAACTATTATTATTATTAATAATAATTAATTAATCATTCCTTGTACCTAGAGGCCTTAACCCAGATAAGACATTGCGTTAGGTGCTGTACGGACAGTAAAAAAACACTGCCTGAAGAGTTAATAATCTAAATAGACAAGAAAGAAAAGGTATAGGTGGTAAGAAGTACTATCACCCCCATTTTACAGATGGGAAACTGAGGCAGGGAGAGACTAAGATGCTTGTCCAAGGTCACACAGGAAATGTGTGGCCGAAGCAGGAATTAAACCCCACTCTCCTGAATACCAAGCCGAGTGTCTTAATCACTGGCTTGATCCTACCTCTTATTTACACCGGTGTAACTACTCCGATTTCAGTGGATATATTCCTGATTTATACCAGTTAAATGGGAGGGACAATTAGAATATCAGGGCAGAGGCTTGCAAGCCAGAATGGAACTTGAAAACCCCATTGTGAAATCATCCCTGCATTCCTCCACTTTTTTGGCAGTGAATTATCCACCATTGGGTTAATATCCATGGGGCTGGTAACTGGCCCGGGACGTTAGGTTGGATTGTGGTTGAAACCAAGCACTTTTAAAAGCATTTTCTTTCTACTTGTTGCTGAAGAGTCAAAGTTCCTGGAAGGCAGAGGGGCTGGGATACGTCAAACTTGAAAACAGTTACTGCTATCTGAAAGTGGGGCCCCTCCCCGCTCATGTGAGCTGGAAAAGCAAAAGAGAATGACACATGTGCTGTTTCCTTTTCCAGTTGCAAAGGGGTCAGGAACTCGGCAAGGAGTGTCTGAACAAGTGTTGCATTCTCCTGAGTCCTTGGTCTCTTCCCTGCCTTTCTAGCTGCTCTGTTTAATCCAGCCGGCGATTCTGAACAGGGGGAAAAAACAGTCAGCACAAATAAGGCATTTCTGAAGGCATAAATTATGAGTGACAAAAACAATGTGACACCATCACCATGTGAGTACCCTATTTTTTTCCCCTCCCTGCAGTAACAGTGAATTTACAAGTCTGTTGTTTAACCAGATGATTTTTAAACACAGTTCAAGTTCTGCAACAAATTGCCTGGAGTCTCCTTAAAGGAAAGAGATATCGATGAAACACTCTGTGTGTCTCTGTGTGTGTGTGTGTGTGTGTGTGTTTGTGTGTGTTTCAAAAGTTACAGAGAGAATCGAAACAGACCTCTGCAAAGTTTAATTCCTGAATATAGCATATGAAAATTTGTTACATTTCATTCTAAGTTCTAGTTTAGAGAAAATATAAAGTAAATGCTTTTCCCGTAAGGAATGAAAATATAGAGCATTCAGAAGGCTTAGTGTCTCTCTTCTGAGATATTAATGGTGCTGCCTAGCTTGTATTTAGAGACACCAAGCTGTCTGTATGTAATATGAGATGCAAGCCAAAAACTGTCAGTCTATATTTAAAGTTACAATGCATGTTTGCTTTGGGAACTTTAGAAACACAGTCTTAGGGCAACTGAATGGTTTTCTCACAGTAACGTTATAGGAGGGAAAATTCAATGCTGGCATAGTTCTGTTGATTTCAGTGAGTGGCGTAGGAGAGAATTTGGCCCAGGGAGTTCAAGTGACCATGCCATTTAATCACCCCATGGTAGAATATTTTTGGGGTAATATTAAAAAAATTGAGGGCCAGATTCTGATCTGGTGCAAATCTAGAGTAACTCCAGCGACACCTATGGAAACATTTTGGGTTTCAATGGTGTAACTGACAGCAGACTGTGACCCACAGTCCAGAGAATGGCTTTGGAAGAGGTTTGCTGTTTTAATTGAAATATAACCAGTTTGGTAACATCACAGCATATTTGTAACAAACCCACCAAAACGGAATTGATCCTCACAGTAGATCCCTGTAATAAAAAGCACAACACAGAGGGGAGTGCTTGGAAAAGATCCACCCTCAACTCTTGGTCCCAGGGTTGCTGTAGGATGAACTGGTCTATATGAAATTGGAAATTGACAATGGTTTTCAAGCTTTGAATGAGATAGATGGATTGAGCAGAAATGTTATATTGAAAAGAATCACTGGAATTTTAGCCAAAGATTTTTATTGGCCCCGGGTCTTTTTACAAGTAGAAACCAACTTAAAGGCTGAAAAATCACCTCCATCTTTTTTTTTTTTTTTTTTGGTTCCAGTAATTTTGACCAGATTTAAGCCTATTCACTGCTAATAGAAGGAAAAAACAAAGATTGGCACTTTAGAAGACACTACGGTGACTGGGAGCTTCTGTCCACTTATTTTCAGACATGTAAATGACATAACTATTGCCCTCAAATGTCTTGTGGGATGGGGGAGTTACACTTATTAGCTGAAATGCACATTATTGATTGGGCAGTGTTGTTGCTTATGTAGAAACCCCAAGGCCCAAGCTTAACTCAGGAGTTTTGCCTGCTTAAGGCGTTCAGGAGTGGACTCTCAGGCCATGATTCAGATCGCACTTGTGCTAGTGTAGATCAGGAGTGACACCAGTTTAAAAGTGGCGAAAGTGAACTCAAGAATCAGGCCTGACATTTGACTTATCTAAAGCGTTAATTCGGTGTGTCAGCATCTCACAACAGTATAGAATGAGAAAACAACTGTATCCATCAAATCATTTCGTTTTCGGTAACATCTAGGAAGGAGTTCTCAGTTTTTGACCATGTCAGACTCTGCAAACCATTTTTACAACCATACACTATAGATGGTTGCATACAAAACTTGCGCCCCTTTACCTAGTGTTGACTTGAAATAATGTCGCTGTCTGCTTTCCAACTCTCTGAATGCAATTTCTCCTGCAGATTCAGACAGGATGTTCCTGTATCCTGTTTCAGTTTGCATCATGGTAAATGTGATCCACATTGTTTAAAAAACAAAATAGGAACGAAATTCAATTAAAGGGGAAGCCTTCTGGTGACTACATATGGAAGTTCAGTGCATTATTTCCATGCAGGCCTGTTTTGTTTTCCTGGCACAAATCCAGTAGCTTTGGCACCAGTCAGTTTCTAATCAAGGAGACGTTAAAGTTCAATGTGTTGAGAGGTCCTGTACAGCACAGACAACAGATGTTTAACAGAGAGGGACTGTGTCTGGCAAAGCAAAGTTGTATGGCTTGATAAGCAAAATAAAAAGTACTGAAGCTGGTGCAAATATCCACAAAGCATCAGCAATCCATCAGACTAATCTTATACTAATTTTTTGATACTGGCTGGGGATGCCAGATAACAGCTGTTTTGTGAGGTTGCTAGAATGGTGTTGGGTAACCTAATTATTAGGGTGCTCTGGTGATCCTCTTGCATTTAGTGATGAATGATACAGGATTTTTACTCACTCTTTCTTTGTATACAAGCATATTCTTGATGGTCCTGAAAGAGCATAACAGAAAGAGGAATGTTTCCATTTTAAAATTCCCAGCTTTATGAACTTAGAGAATTTATTTTCCTCCCATATTCCTCTACCTCTCTTCTTCTGATCATGGCTCCTTTACGTGCCATGTGGTGAAGCCATTATTGAACTGCTGTGAACATCCCTGCAACAGTGTATTTCATCTGCACCGGTTTATTGGTAATCTTATGCTTATTTTTATTATACTCAGCCCATGAGATTTCCCCATATCCCTCCCCCACCCCCCCAAGAAGGCAGTGGGTGTAGACAGTCACCATGTGGATTGTTGTTAGAAAACCTAACCTGGACTCTGGAGATGTCCAGTTCCACGGTAGAGCCCGGGCCTGCTAAACTTTTTCAGGGGAGTTGAAGGACAAAGCCCTGGGTGGGATAATTTAGTTGGGGTTGGTCCTGCTTTGAGCAGCGGGTTAGACTAGATGACCTCCTGAGGTCCCGTCCAACCCTGATAGTCTATGATTCTATGACTGCTCATGTGAGTGAGGATTACTCGCAGGAGTAAGGGTTTGCAGAATGGGGGATCAATCCTGCAAGCTGCTGAACTCTGTCCGGTCTCATCTCCTTCACCGGGAACTGAAGGTGTTCAGCAGGGACAGGCCCTTGAGCACCAGCCTGGGTGTATGCTTCTAAGGGTGCAACCTCTAATGCCCACGTTGGCTGTGTGGAGCAGCAGAAAGGGGAGAACAACTTCCATGAGGCTATTTCCTATCCTGTGCTGAGTGTAGAGGGATTGGAGCCTTGGTGCTGCCGTGCAAGGCACCATCCAGCACAGATTGGAGGGGGAAGTGCTAGGCAAAGGGCTAGTGCCTGACCTCCCTTCTGGAGCCAGGGGAAACTCAAGGACCAGAGTCACCAGCTGGTCTCTTACCCTTCACTCGGGGCTTCTGGCAAAGCCACAGTCAGTCCCTGACGAACCTTCATTGGACAATCTGCTGACTTGGACCTACACTTGATTTTGTTGCCTCTCATCAGTGGAGGCCCTGTCTGGAACAGTAAGTTCTAAATAAGAATGGAGGCTATTGAGTAAGGAAACGTACTTCATTCCATGCATCTGAAGAAGTGAAGTTTTTTACCCACGAAAGCTTATGCCCAAATAAATCTGTTAGTCTTTAAGGTGCCACCGGACTCCTTGTTGTTTTTGTGGATACAGACTAACACGGCTACCCGCTGGTACTTCTCTGCTAAGCACTGAGTATTTAACGAGTCAGGAACCGTGGAGGATTATACTGACCCCATTTTTTAAAAGAGAAGGCCCAAAATGCACCCACAACTGCATGTGAAATTGAGCGCCTGGGTTTGTGTGCAGAAGAGAAGAGTGAGGATGGATTTGATAGCAGCCTTCAACTACCTGAAGGAGGGTTCCAAAGAGGATGGAGCTCGGCTGTTCTCAGTGGTGGCAGATGACAGAACAAGGAGCAATGGTCTCAAGTTGCAGTGCGGGAGGTCTAGGCTGGATATTAGGAAACACTATTTCACTAGGAGGGTGGTGAAGCACTGGAATGGGTTACCTAAGGAGGTGGTGGAATCTCCATCCTTTCAGGTTTTTAAGGCCCAGATTGACAGAGCCCTGGCTGGGATGATTTTGTTGGTCCTACTTTGAGCAGGGGGTTGGACTAGATGACCTCCTGAGGTCTCTTCCAACCCTAATCTTCTATGATTCTATGATTATCATGACTCTGCATGTAAATTGGATATACCTAGTCCATTCTATGTAGGCTCTTATATTGTGCCCATTTTCATAGGCCTCTATATGGAAATGTGCAAATGCAAAGACTTGATGTATGTAAGAAATTGCAGTAATTGGACACACAAATGTAGGTTAAAAAATACCCATGCAAATAACACTCTGCTTTTATTAAAGTGCATGACCCTTGCCATTTATCGGGATCACTCTGCCACCCGACAATTAAAACAAATATTATACAGCAGATTTGAATGATCCCGGTTATAACTAGCTAAATTCATAGGCCTATTAGCACTACTGCATGGCACATCGTAACCTTGTCACAAAGCTGTTATCACTGCATCTTTCCGTCTGGGCTCTCATGGAATACTGTGCATCCATCACTGCTCAAATGATAGATAGAAATTGAGGTCCCATTTTCAAAAGTGAGTTAGGCACTTAGGTTCCTAAGTCCCATGAAACTTTGGAAAAGAGGACTTAGATAGATAGATAGATCCTATCTATCTAAGTCACTGAAGTACTTTTGAAAATTTTACCCGCAGGCTGATAGCTGTTCCTGCAAACTATCTGGTAGAGGAATGACGACATTTGCAGAAATCAGGATTGGTTTGCAAATGATTTATGAATAGAAAAAATTAAAGGCTATGCTGGATAATTTATTGGCAACCAATAATTCAACCACGTCCAGCAATGATATTGCAGCGCAAAAACAGCTGGCTGGCAGATCGCATTGTGTGGCAGAAATAAGATCCATATTCCGTGAGTTTCTCCAAGAATCAGCATCATCTAGCTCACACCAGAGTCCGATCGAAAGTGATTATCCATTCCATACTCTCATATTGCATACACGCAGTGGTATGCCTTGTGTGTGTTTTCGCCAGTAAGACATTTGACTAAGTGATTTTGTTTTAATTAATCTTCTGATCTACGAAAGAGACCAGCCTCTCCCATCTTTTCTCTTTTGACATCTGTTTCACAACGGGGTTCTTTCCTGATGAAGCAGAAAACTTAGCCGAAAATCGCAAATGGGTTAAACTCGTTCGGCTGTATTATAAAGTTTGTAAGTGATTTCTCTCTCTCTTGCTCTCTTATTTTTAGCTTATAAAAAACCCTGTTATTTCATGAGGGTCTAATTCTTTCTTCTTCAGATAAGCCCGGAGATGGAGTTAAGCTTTTTATCAGTAAGTTGCAGGGGGGCTTTCAAGCAGACCCTGAGACAGCTCCATGACATCCTGTGACTGATAAGCGACTGTTTCAGTTTCTTAATGGCAGCGCTCATGTTTAAAATGTCCTACTTTATGGGACAGTCCACATTATAAAAGAGAACATGTGACAGGCCGTATATTGCGGAGTCAATACCAGCTGTGTGTGTGTGTGTGTGTGTGTATTCCCTCTAAGCTAGAAGACCTACAAAGCCTTCTGATATAGATACTGATTTTAAACAGAGAATATCTTTTAGTCACTTAGTACATGGAACCTACCAAATGGCCTTCAATGTATGTGTGTATCCTTCTCAATTCTCATGTTTTATTTCCCTATTCATGACACTATTCGCCACCCAACGTCCACATGCTCACACTTTTCCCTTTTATAGCTTAGATGCCTCTAAAGGCAAGTGATCTCTGAACCATCTGTTTCCTGATTTAGCCCTACCACTGATTTGCCTGTCCAGTCAACTGAGGTTTGTTGCTCCCCTGTAAGCCTCCCATTTTTTCTAATCTCATCCTCTCTTAGCTCCTAAGGAACTTCTGCCACATCCAAACTGGGGGCTCTTGTGAAGATCATAACTGTTAATGAAGAATTGTTTCTTCCTGTCCTTCAAGGGCATTCCATAGGTTCAGAAGTGAGAAGAAAGGAAGGGAAGCCAAGACCAGATGCTGGGAAGACATAAATCTTCCTTTTTCAGCCTAGAATTTCTTTTCATTTGGGAGTTCTCCTGCCTCCATTCCCTTCTCCAAAGATTTCTGTCTTGGTCTCTGGAGCTTACTCTACAGCAGAAAATCTCTCCATCTCCACTTTCTTCCTGCAGTAAGGCAGGAGTTCTCATTTGCATTCTGGGGCATTTTTTACTCCCTGCGTTGCAGGACTAACAGAGTCCATCTTGACCAGGCTCCCTTTCATTTTCACTGCCCACCAGCGGGTTTTGATTTTGGATTCGGGATTCTAAACGGCACTTTGAGCTAGTTTTCTTTTCCTAGTCTCATCACGCTTAGTTATTTTAAATAAGAATAATACCTAGCTTTCATATTGCATTGTTCATCAGCAGCTCTCAAAGTAGTTTACAAAGAATCATTAACTCCATTTTACAGATGGGGAAACTGAGGCACAGGGGAGAAGTAATTTGTCCAAAGTCACCCAGCAAGGTAGTGAAATTGCTGGGATTAGAACCCAGGTCTCTGGAACTCCCATCCAGGGCTCTAACCATGAGGCCACACAGCCATGCTGCAGTAAGGTATTGACATTCTGGTAAATAAGCATATGGAGGCAGAAGTTCTATAGTACTACATATTGCAGTATACATGTAGGATTCGACTGTAACTACAGTCTGTGCTGAGTAAAGAGTGGTAAATAGCTGCATCACCCCAGAACTGATCCGGAAACAAATTGTGATTCAGGCTGTGTCTACACTAAGGAGAATACACTAGCTTGGCTACATTGGTGTAGCTATGCTGGCTTAACCGCTTAGTGTAGACACATACAGTGATGGAAGGGGTTTTTCCAGCACTGTAAGAACACCGTCTCCCTGAACGATGGTAGTTACATCACTTAAAGCATTTTTTCAATCGACATAGCTGCGTCTACATGGGGGTAAGTCTGCCTAGCTATGTCGGTCCAGGTGTGGTTCCCAGATGTTGACCCAGAAGACTGGAAGAAAGCTAATGTGCCAATTTTTAAAAAGGGTAATTGGGATGACCTGGGTAATTAGAGGCCTGTCAGATTGACATCAGTCCCAGACAAGATAATGGAGCAGCTGATATGGGCCTCAATTAATAACAAACTAAAGAAGGGTCATTTAATTAAAACAAAGCAAGATGGGTTTATGGAAAATCGACCCTGTCAAACTAACCTGCTATCTTTTTTTGATGAGATTACCAGTTTGCATGGTAATAGTGCTGATGTTATATACGTAGACTTCTGGAAAGTGTTTGACTTGGAGCTACGTGACATTTTGTTTAAATAACTGTAAATGGGTTAAAAACACAGTAAATGGGTTAAAAACGTTATCTAGATTACGTGGTACACGGGGCGCAAGCAAACAATATGCATTTTAATATGGCTAAATGTAAAGGTTAGATCCGGGAACAAAGAATGTAGGCCATGCTTATAGGATGGGGGACCCTATGCTGGGAAGCAGTAACTCTAGAAAAGATGTGGGAGTCATGGTGGCTATGAGTACCCAGGGTGATGTTGTGGCCAAACGGGCTGATGGGATCCCTGGATACATAAACAGGGGACTCTCCAGTAGGAGCAGAGAGGTTATTTTACTTCTGTATTTGGCACTGGTATGACCACTGCTGGAACCCTGTGTCCAGTTCTGGTGCCCACAATTCAAAAATGATGTTGATAAAGTGGAGAGGGTTCAGAGCAGGGCCCTGACAACGATTAAAGGATTAGAAATCATGCCTTATGCCAATAGAATCATCGGCCTGCAAGGGACCTCAAGAGGTCATCTAGTCCAACCACCTGCACTCATGGCAGGGCTAAATATTTCCTAGACCATATGGATAATATAGGCTCAAGGAGCTCAATTTAGCTTAGCAAAGAGAAGGTTAAGGGTTGACTTGATTACAGTCATTTTTAGTGTTTTTCACTCTGAATCGGAACCAAACCAAATTTCAAAATATCAAAATCCTCCGCGAAACGGAATTCCCGTTCTCCGCAATGCTCTGTCTCCACCAGGGAAAGCTTAGGCTCGTTATCCTGAGGTCTTGGCAGGTAAATAAAGGCATTAGGGAGGGTTATGCCATGTTTTGTAGCGGTGTCGGTCCCAGGATATTGGAGAGACAAGGTGGGGGAGGTAATATCTTTTACTGGACCAACGTCTGTTGGTGAGCGAGACGAGCTTTGGAGCTTAGAGAGGGTCGAACCTTTAAGTCGACACAGATGTTCACTTGGGGAATTGTTACAACTCCATTGACGTCAGTGAAGTTATAACCGTTTCCACCAACTGAGGATCAGCTCCTGGACTCTGAGCTGACTCCCAATGGCTTTGGGTCAGGGTCTGGCTGATTTGGAATCTTAGTTCCCTTTTAATGTTCGCTTGCTTCAGAGGGCTAGATTCAGCTCAAGGCCTACTTGCCTTCCGCCAGGCCCTGGCTGAGACAGAAAGAGTTCTGGAGGCTAATTGGGGCTGTTCTTCTGCTGTGGGGGACATGCCAGGGGCCAGCACAGTCCAAGAGGGGGAGGCTCTGACAGAGATTTAGAGATGCTTCCCCACTGAGAGAGGACGGCTCTGGTACCCCAGCCAGCTCTCCCTGTGGGTGAATGTTCCCTGCAGCCCAGGCCGGTGCATGGAGGAGCAAATCTCACCTCCCTGGATCAGCCGGAATGAATGGCACTCAGGAGATGAATGATTTTAGATTCCTCCTGCACGTCACTACCTCCCGTTTGTAAAAGACCCTTGCGTTCCCTTCTGGAACCCATCATGCTGCTTGAAACTGTGTCAAAGGCTTGTCTTCCTCCTCCCACGCTCTTCAGGACTTTTTTGAACTCTGCACACACACACACACCCCCGAGGACAAAACTGCTTGCCAAGTCCCTCTGCGCTTTGGTTACCTCCCCGAATCAGCGTCGCTCTCGATGAATACAGCCTTTGATCTGATAGCATCTGACTCAGGTCATAGGACTCGTGCCTGGCTGGAGCAACAAGGAGGGGGCTTGGTGGCTGCTTGGAGAGCTGCTTCGCTGAGTCAATACAGAATGGATGAATGCTGGGGGATGGGGGAGAGGCAGAGGGATAGATTGAGTTCCATTGTGCAGTGCTGGTTAAAAAAAAAAAAAAAGCCACCCAAGGCAAAGAATTCCCCCTCCCCACTTCCTGGCTTACATTTCCTTTAAGAGGAGGGTCATACATTCTGCCTTGGGTTGTTAACAACATTATCTATGCAGGAAGTGGACCCTGTGTCATGTTTTCCCCTATAGGCACTAACTGAGCAGATGGGAGCATGGATTCCAGGTGTCTGCTGAACTGTGCTGCCTTTCAGCAGACCGTCTCCCAAATCAATGAGGCAGCACCACCGAATGCCCTCTCTTTAACCGGTCTGCAGATAAGCACCGCGGCTTACACATGGTGGCAGCTACCCAGAGGTGGCCAATTGCAGCCCGCAGAGGTGAAATCCTAGCCGTCTCTTTGCATTTCTACCGGACTATTTTTGTCAGGGGTGTAAATGCAACCAGAGCTGGGTATCCACAGCACATGGCCTGTGCTTAAAGATTGTGTTCATGATTAATTCCACAGGAGTCGCGCATAGTGTCCTCGTAAGTCAGAAGTAACTTTGAAAACAGGAATAGAAAGGCATCAGCAGGAATCAGTGAATGGGTATGTTGCGGAGTACAACACAGGCACGAGATGCCTATGGGTAGTAAAACCTCAGAGCTTTGAGCCACAACAGAGACCAAGGCCTGACCTTGAGTGGCCATACAGTTTATGGGTGGGTTTACAGTTGCTGGACTTGGGTCTCACAGCCTTGCTAACCTGTCCACACTGCCCTATGCAGACCTTCTGGTTCAGGTCTGTGGCTTGAGCTGCATCCACACAGGGCGTGGAGCGGCGTCTCAATGAGACAGGAACTCTGACCCACCCCCCACAGCAGGATCTGCAGGCTCAAAGCCAGAGGGGTTCCTGACCTGAGTCAGACTGATTTCTGGTGTGGATGGAAGAGGGCTTTGGTCTCAAACCTGAGTCTGAGCCTAACTTTACAATGCAGTGTAGACATACCCACAGGAGGTCTGTGGCACAGCCAGGAACTGGAGCCATCTCTTCTGAGTTCCAACCTACTACAAGACCAGTCCTCGTCACTAAAAAAGGACCTTTTCTTTTGTAGTTTTTTTTTTAAATCAACGGGAAGGAGAGTCAGATATGTAACCACTCTGACACTTTTTTCTCTATTCACATGGCACCTTTTACTGTTAGCTCTTTAAACATAGTGGATACACATAATTCACCCCATTCTACAGATGGAGAAATCCAGATGCAAAAAAGGACCCAAGATCACGCAGCAAACCCGTGGCTGAGATGGGATTAAATCTCAGATCTCCTGACATCCAACCCCCACTGCTGAGCCTTGCAAGCACTCCTGGGGTACAACAGATGTGCATCTGATAAAACCAGACCAGTCACTCCTCTGCCACTGGAGAATTTAAAAATGAACAAGATTGTGCCTAGCTGCTCTCAACAAAATTCTGTGTTAACAGTGCTCTTTTCAGAGGATCTTTAACGTGGCTTCTAATAGATTTTAAAAAAATATGAAAGTTAATGTTTGAAAAAATAATATAATACAAAAGTTGGGAAAAGAGTGTCTGTACATCTGGGTATAGTGCTTAGATTAGCCACAAATATAAAGTTAGTTTTTAAAAGTCATATGATACATAGAGGACATAATCAGCAATAACCCAAATTTAGGTGTTTAGATTTAACAATACAGTTTAGACATTAGAATCTGAATACTTGGGTACATCACTCATGAAAAGTTGTGCAGAGATTTGGTTGTGGAAAGCAAAATATATCAATGAGTGGAGATTGTCCCTCAGCAATTGAGAATTAGGTTGGTTGTCCATTTAGAAAATAATATTACACCTGCAATTTTGCAGGTGAACTTAACTGTGAACACAATCTCGAAGATGTAGTCATTTGCAGGTGCAGGCAAAAGAATAGAGACATTTAGCTAACTGGTTTGCGGGTGCAAACAACACTGGGTGGAAATGTGTCATTTATTCTGATACTGATTACATGCACAACAATGTGGGTGCAAAGTGGAAGCCCACTGGATATCTAATGAAGTCGTGCCTTGGTGGACAAATCTCAAGGATTAACCACTAATGCGGAACTATCTGTTTGATCTTGTATTTAGCTGAGACACTCTGAGGACCTGTCCCAGACCCGAGGAAGAACTCTGTGTGGTTCAAAAGTTTGTCTCTCTCACCAGCAGCAGTTGGTCCAATAAAAGACATTACCTCACCCACCTTGTCTCTCTAATCTCGAGGATGCAGTAAAAATAGAACTTTTACTGTAAAACAGCTCTGCTTGCTAAACTTGGGCTGACCCAGAGCCATTGATTTCCCTGGCTTTGGATTAAGCCCCTCTTCCTTAAGGCGGAGATTTTCAAAGATGCTACGGAGACTTGGATGGCCTGTTCTTACTCATTTTAATGGGAAACGAGCATCCAAATTCCACAGGTGACTTTTGAAATATCCACCTAAGTGTATAACTTCCTCTCTCTTACAGGGAATATACTCCAACCTGCATATAGCAGATACTGTAACTGCACCCAACGCTACCTCCCTTAATCATACATTCATCACATCTGTTCCCTAGCCCATCGTGGAGTTATTCCAACCAGGGTGTATCTAGAAGTGACAGCGTACAAGGCATCTCTGTGTAAAGGATAGCAACCCTAGCACGTATTTCCCATGTAGTTTTCCTTTAAAGCTCGCACCAGAGGAAGATTTGAGAAAAGTTGACTTATGCTATTAGTCTGTAGCTTTTAGCTGACTCAGCAGCAAACAGCAAAGGAAGAGGTTTGCAGGATGGCTGACAAGAGCCTTCCTAATGACAGCTTGTACCCAGCTTGACAACTGATTTTCTTTTCCACCGTTTGCAGTTTCTCGGTATAGAGGCTGAGCTCAGGGTGTTTGAACGTCTCTATTGCAGATAGCGTAGGATGATGGGCTAGAGCCTTTGCTGGTTTGTATGTCGGTAGGAACTATGCTGATGTACAGCAGCTGAGAATCTGGCCCAGCGCCTCCTTTGCTCACCAAAAACAAGGGGTCTTGTTGCTACTGAAATAAGGTGGGGGGAGGGACGGGAAAGGACTACCCCTGGCTACAGAGGGAGTAGAAGTAGGTCTTAAGAGTGTAACAATTGCCTTGATGCCAAATAGCACCTTTAAGCTTTGTTGATAAAATTTCCAAGGGATGCATCTCGGTAAGGTGCAGCCGCACATGGTAGGTATTTACTGTGAGAGCAATTCAACTGCCTGAGCTTAACCCTATTGGGAGTTCTGCCGCCGACTTCAGTGTGAGCGGAGGCTCGTGAAACAAACCCTTGCAACAGCGCCGCCTAGTGGGGAGGGCAGGGCGCCAGTGCAACCTGGAGCACTGCTCCTTGGCGGACTTCCTGCATGGTCATATGCAACAGCTCTTTGGGTGCAAAGTGAGATAGGGCCAAAGGACCCACCGCCATGCAGAACCGGCTCTCCGGGCCCTGCCCTCAGAGCACAGGTATCACAAGCCCCATAAAGACTATTCCATAACTGAGGCCAGAGCAGCAGTTACAGATGGGATCCACTCTTCCTCTGCTGTCAAGGGCATGAAGTCCCCTGTCTCTCCTGAGCCCCCCCAAAGGACGTTCCCCAGCTCCCAGCCCAGGTACTTGGGCTGAGAGCTGTGGCCCCTTGAACATACCGTCGGTCACCTAACTGAGATGCAGATGCAAATGACCTGATTTTCAAAGTCAAAAGGTGAGATTGCTCTTTCATAGCGACTTGGATTGTGAGATGAAAGCTGACCCTTACTTGTTACGGGTGAAATTCACTCCAGCGCAGAGGGCCCACACAAACCGTGACTTCCCACTTCAGCCCCTACCCGAATAGTCCTCTGTTACTAGTGCATCAGATGTGGTCGTTTTAACCAAGGGGAAAATCCTGCTCTTATGACACGGGGGGAATGGTTGTATGGAGGGTCTCTGAGTCATCCCACAGCTACAAAGTAGAATGACTTTGGTTCAACTATACTATAACAGGGTTCAAAACAGAATTACATAAATTCACGGAGGATAGGTCCATCAATGGCTATTAGCCAGGATGGGCAGGGATGGTGTCCCTAGTCTCTGTTTGCCAGAAGCTGGGAATGAGCGACAGGAGGTTGGATCACTCAATGATTGCCTGTTCTGTTCATGCCCTCTGGGGCACGTAGCTTTGGTCACTGTCAGAAGACAGGCTACTGGGCTAGATGGACCTTTGGTCTGACCCAGTCTGGCTATTCTTACAGCGGGGGCGGGGGGGAAAGGGGGCGCGGAGAATATGCTCCAGAGTTCCCTACAGTGTCTGCTGCTAAAGAAAACACAGGCCTGTCCCTCAGCTGAATCCTCCTTCTCCTGGTAGCTATAGACCAATGTGCACCAGCTGGAAATGTGGCTTTCTATGCTAGATGCCTAACCTTATCCCTGATGCACTAAATCATACCCCTGTGCAGCCCTGGTATGCCAGCTGGTAAATTGGTCATACACCCTCAACTTATTGGTCAAGAGAGCACTAGGCTGGAATCCTGCTCAGCTACTGAGTGGGGACATTGGGTGGAGAAAGACGCTTCCTTTGTTCCATTCCCTTGCCTCTCCCAGCGTACCTGCAGGGTTCTACCTGGCTGTTGGTGTGGTACGATTTACACATCTCGGGTGACAAGGGGCAAAGGAATGTTCCTTCTCATCCCCATACATCTCTGGACTGTTTCCATTTTCCTGTCCAATCCAGCTCTCTTTGCCAAAGACACTTGCCACTCCGTCCTTCTGCAGAGTATGACAATGAGCAGGGTCCAGCAGCATCGCCTCAATCCTGCAAGGTGCCAAGCGGTTTGGGTTGGTCCAACGAAGCACTTAAGCACATGTTTAATTTTACGCAGGCCGTACAGTCCCATTAGATTCAGTAGGGCTTAAAGTTCAAGCAGGACTGAGCCCTCAGCCCCTTCTTCCTGCTTGCCACATTTTTGTATATGCACTTTCCCCATGGAATTGCAGTAATTCATTCTTTACCGCTGTCAGTGGCTCTGAATCACAGCTTGTGATGGGGGTATCTTGGAGGCACATTGCCCCAGTCAGTGCAAGCCTCGTGCAGCCACGAGGCCCCCAGGAGTTGTGCAGTGACACAGACACTACTACACCCTTGCAGGGGCTGCAGCTCCTCCTCCACTCTACACTGGAAGGTCCGCTCTGCCAGCTGTGCAGGGTGGAGGAATGGCCCCATCAACACAGCCCGCAGGGGCTTAGAGCTGTCCACCCTCACTGAACCCTTAACATTCTCATAGAAGCATCTTGGAAAGGGCTCTAAAGATGTAATGCCCGTCTAGGTGCTTATTAATGATGATTATGTCCATCATTATTACGAAACACTTCTGCAAATCCAGGGGAATGCTTCAGGTGAATAACTCAGAAGAGAGACCCCCCCACACACAAACGCTCAATAAATGGCGTGATTTGGGCGGGGGTCTAGCCTCTCTCTCTCTCTGTGCTTAATTCTTGGAGGTTTTGGTGGTGCTCAACAGCCAGGCAGCAAACTAGAAAGCAGCAGCCTGTGGTGAGAAAACAGCCCCACGAAAAACCAGAAGAGGGTGGGGGATGGAACCCATGAGCCCCAAACACAGAGAACATTCCTCCTGCAGAAAGGGACCACCTTGTCTTCTGCTTCCCAGTGTCCCGGTCTGAAATTCAGGCCTGGGGGTGTAGCATCAGGCAGGCTTGTAAAAGGAGCTAAAACTGTGGCTTTAAAACGGTATGCGGGTGTGTGGTGTTTGTTCTTGACCCTGACTCACAATGGATAAATACTTTAGCTCAAGCTGTGTCCTTCGATAAGCACAGCACAGCTACCACTGAAGTAAACAGGAGTTGCACACGCATGTCGGAGGGTGGAATTTGGCTCATAAACAAGCTTTAATGTCAGTACGGCATGGCTGAACTCTAAGTTGACTTCATATTTTCCAGAGCTGTGGCAGCCCTGTGTGTTCCCCGCCTACACCCCCAGCAGATGTTTCACTGGGATAACTTAA
Organism: Chrysemys picta bellii; assembly: GCF_011386835.1. Classification (NCBI taxonomy): domain Eukaryota; kingdom Metazoa; phylum Chordata; order Testudines; family Emydidae; genus Chrysemys; species Chrysemys picta. Next base: position 6,092,230 of record NC_088801.1, on the reverse strand, counting down.
CCTGCTGACTCTGTTCCAAAGCAGTCCTCTTTGGAGGCAATGGTAATGGTTTCAAGATACAAAGTGAGATGAAAAATGGGCAGTCTCTTCCATGGATGGTTAGGATTAGAGAGACCCAGTGTGGTAACATTAGGTAGAACAAGCTGTGTTCCATTAGTCCGTGAGTTGGAGAGTCAGCGAGAACTACCGGGAGTGTCCGAGTTTGGCGACGCTAGCAAATAATCCGCTTTTTGGTCATTAGTTCTGTCCCCTCTCTGACATCTTTTCAGCTGGGATTGTGAAAAGCCCTCAACATTGACCTAACTTTACTTACATTAAACTGAAGCTGGGCTGGAAAGAGTTTTTCTGTCCCATGAAAAATGTTGAGGTTTAGATAATTTTTCCTGCCTCCCAGTGAGATGGAAAGTCAAAATCTCAAAAACTTTGGTGAAGAGACAAACTGAAAAAAAATCAGCTAGGGTTAACAACAACAACAACAAAAAATCCCATAATTTTGAGACTTTTTTGTTCCAATTTTGACATTTTTTCTTTGGTTCATGCTTGTTTTAGCATCCATTTTGAAATGAAAAGTCATTTTGAAACAAAAAACCCAGACCTTTTCATTGCAAAAAACACAAACAAAAAAAGTCTCAACATTTTTTCAGGTTGGAAAATTTGTTGAAACCAACTGTTTCTAGCAAACAGTTTCCATGTTGATGAATTGGCATTTTTCAGGGGGAAAAAATTTACTGAAAAATTCCTGACCAGCTCTACATGCAAGACAGTGGCAGTTTAGCCTTTGCTTTCAATGAGAGCAAGACTAGTTCTACCCAAAATGCTTCGGAAAATCCCACCTTCCACGTACAACACTGGTATTTCATTTTGTCCACTGAATGATGCTGAAACAGTGCCCTTCGTAATACCAGCACAAATCGAGATCAAGGATGCCTGGTCCTATTCAGTCATGTGACAGGCAGAATTCCTCCCTGTTTCCATATTCCAAATGAATTCGGCAACTTGTAGTATTTTATTTTGTGTTATTATTTTTGGTAGCGTTTATTGAGGAACTCTTCGATTTTTTTCACTGGGGCCCTGGTTATCCAGTTTTATCGTATGTTGGTTGTTTAATACTTTTAGAAAAGAAGCAATGGCTCTCAGCACTGGGCATTATACAATATGCTCGTGAGAGAAGTGCCTTAGCAAGCATTTGTTGTGATCAAAAAATACTAGAGCATGTTCTCCCCTAAGTTAATTGATTAGAATCCCATTGAAATCAACAAGGCTGATCTACTGTCAAAGAAAGAATAGATGCACATTCACGCAACCCCTTTCCCTACTACAGCTGTTAATTTTGTTATATTTTGTGAATTACTTGGACAAAAAGGAACAAAAGACCAGATTCTGCCACTCTTGCACTGCGTCCCAATTAGACTATTCACAGAGTAAGGCACTACTCAGCATGAGTAAAAGTGGCTGAAAATTTTCTGAATTCTTTTCCCTTGTTTTTTTCCCCAAACAGCTGCAGTTGAAGGCATTAACTTGTTTCACCATTCAGTGCATGGCCACCACCTACTCTGGAGTGAATAGTTTAGAATGCTGTGAGTTCTGTGCACTCCCAGATGATTCCTGGGGCTTATCTAGACGAACATTCAAGTTTGTGGCAAGTTCCCTACCTAGCCTGCCACAGTATTTGTATGGATCCTGCAGCTGCATACAAAAAGTTTCCCAGTGCACTTGAATCTACGCTCCTTTGAAACAGGAATCGACTTCCCTAAATCTCTCTTTGTTCAGATTTTTAAACTTTATGAGCTCATTTCCGGGTAGGACGCTACCCAGCCTCTCATTTTCAAGGCATAATTTTGCCTCCATAAATACCACTTTAATTTTTTAAGCCAGATTTAGGCTCCCAAGTCTATCTATGTAAAAGGCCAAAATGAATGAACACTGAAGTCAATGGAGAGGCTCCCACTGACTTCAATGGGTGTTTGAAGTACATGGTAATTAGCTATCGAAGTGCTACCATTCACACTTGCAAATTGTTGAGCGTGGGAAATTATTTGTGGGTGTAAAACAGTGCTCACAACAATTAGAAATTAATGGAGTTATCCCATCTCCTAGAACTGGAAGGGACCTTGAAAGGTCATCGAGTCCAGCCCCTGGCCTTCATTAGCAGGACCAAGTACTGATTTTGCCCCAGAACCCCAAGTGGCCCCCTCAAGGATTGAGCTCACAAGCCTGGGTTTAGCAGGCCAATGCTCAAACCACTGAGCTATCCCTCTTCAAGGCCATCATTGAAAATCTTCCAATACATGCTGCTGATGCAGGATTTTAAGGTCAGCACTGCTCATGTTTTCAACAGTTAGTACCAGACAGTTGTCCAAGAAAAATATTAGAGTTGGCCTTTCTTTTATAATAATTATCTCACAATCTGAATATGAGGATTCAAATAAATGCTAGATGTTAAAGAAGTTTTGCTAAGAAAGGTCAAATAAAAGGTTTATTTTTTTTCTTTTTAATGCCGTTCAGATTATAAAAGCAATTTTCAAATGCAGCAGATATTCAAATGAAATCTGCACATTCTTTATGAAAGCCTTGGAGAATGAGAATGTTGTTACTTCAAGCTGTTATTTGCCTTGTAAGTTTCCAATGTGTCTCGGAATGTCTTATTTCCCTTTTCATATGTTCAACACTGAAAAATTCAGAAGCTTCTATTTCCACAACAGATCTCTTCATTAATAATATTATGCTTGTCAGCACCCCAGGACAGGATTTCGTGTCCCTAATGAGCATATGCTAGACATCCTGATATTTCAACTTGCGATGCTTTTAGTAGACATGGCCTGAGGCGAGAATTGGAACAGGACATGGGAGTAGTTGAATGCAATTTCATCTAAAATAAACACGGAGGGGGGAAAATGCCTGTTTCCAAGAGTTATCACCTATGGGTCAGCTCCGCTACAAACTATGGGGGTGAACCAAAGTGCATATTTTAGCAAAGCAGCTACTGTGCTTTATATCTGTGTAGAAAGAATAGTAAATATGGCAGGCGACCAGCTTGGCTAAACAGTGAAATCCTTGCTGATCTTAAATGCAAAAAAGAGGCTTATAAGAAGTGGAAGATTGGACAAATGACCAGGGAGGAGTATAAAAATATTGCTCAGGCGTGCAGGAGTGAAATCAGGAAGGCCAAATCACACTTGGAGTTGCAGTTAGCAAGAGATGTTAAGAGTAACAAGAAGGGTTTCTTCAGGTATGTTAGCAACAAGAAGAAAATCAAGGAAAGTGTGGGCCCCTTACTGAATGAGGGAGGCAACCTAGTGACCGAGGATGTGGAAAAAGCTAATGTACTCAATGATTTTTTTGCCTCTGTCTTCACGCACAAGGTCAGCTCCCAGATTGCTGCACTGGGCAGTACAGCATGGGGAGAAGGTGACCAGCCCTCTGTGGAGAAAGAAGTGGTTCGGGACTATTTAGAAAAACTGGACGTGCACAAGTCCATGGGGCCGGATGCGCTGCATCCGAGGGTGCTAAAGGAGTTGGCGGGTGAGATTGCAGAGCCATTAGCCATTATTTTTGAAAACTCATGGCGATCGGGGGAGGTCCCAGATGACTGGAAAAAGGCTAATGTAGTGCCCATCTTTAAAAAAGGGAAGAAGGAGGATCCGGGGAACTACAGGCCAGTCAGCCTCACCTCAGTCCCTGGAAAAATTATGGAGCAGGTCCTCAAGGAATCAATTATGAAACATTTAGAGGAAAGGAAAGTGATCAGGAACAGTCAGCATGGATTCACGAAGGGGAAGTCGTGCCTGACTAACCTAATTGCCTTCTATGATGAGATAACTGGCTCTGTGGATGAGGGGAAAGCAGTGGATGTGTTATTTCTTGACTTTAGCAAAGCTTTTGATACTGTCTCCCACAGTATTCTTGCCACCAAGTTAAAGAAGTATGGGCTGGATGAATGGACTGTAAGGTGGATAGAAAGCTGGCTAGATCGTCGGGCTCAACGGGTAGTGATCAATGGCTCCATGTCTAGTTGGCAGCCGGTTTCAAGTGGAGTGCCCCAAGGGTCGGTCCTGGGGCCGGTTTTGTTTAATATCTTTATTAATGATCTGGAGGATGGTGTGGACTGCACTCTCAGCAAGTTTGCAGATGACACTAAACTAGGAGGCGTGGTAGATACACTAGAGGGTAGGGATCGGATACAGAGGGACCTAGACAAATTAGAGGATTGGGCAGAAAAAAACCTGATGAGGTTCAACAAGGACAAGTGCAGAGTCCTGCACATAGGACGGAAGAATCCCATGCACTGCTACAGACTAGGGACCGAATGGCTAGGTAGCAGTTCTGCTGAAAAGGACCTAGGGGTCACAGTGGACGAGAAGCTGGATATGAGTCAACAGTGTGCTCTTGTTGCCAAGAAGGCTAACGGCATTTTGGGCTGTATAAGTAGGGGCATTGCCAGCAGATCGAGGAACGTGATCGTTCCCCTTTATTCGACATTGGTGAGGCCTCATCTGGAATACTGTGTCCAGTTTTGGGCCCCACACTACAAGAAGGATGTGGAAAAATTGGAAAGAGTCCAGCGGAGGGCAACAAAAATGATTAGGGGTCTGGAGCATATGACTTATGAGGAGAGGCTGAGAGAACTGGGATTGTTTAGTCTCCAGAAGAGAAGAATGAGGGGGGATTTGATAGCAGCCTTCAACTACCTGAAGGGGGGTTCCAAAGAGGATGGAGCTCGGCTGTTCTCAGTGGTGGCAGATGACAGAACAAGGAGCAATGGTCTCAAGTTGCGGTGGGGGAAGTCCAGGTTGGATATCAGGAAAAACTATTTCACTAGGAGGGTGGTGAAACACTGGAATGCGTTACCTAGGGAGGTGGTGGAGTCTCCTTCCTTGGAGGTTTTTAAGGCCCGGCTTGACAAAGCCCTGGCTGGGATGATTTAGCTGGGAATTGGTCCTGCTTTGAGCAGGGGGTTGGACTAGATGACCTCTTGAGGTCCCTTCCAACTCTGATATTCTATGATTCTATATCTACACACTAGCAGCCTGATCCAATGCCCACTGAAGTCTAATAGAAAGATTCTCATACATGTCTATAGGAATACATGTATACAGGTGTCCAATCAGGTTCTAGGTTTTTCCAGGGCTCTCCTGTAAGTTGAGCACAAGGACAAGGTCTGTATTTTTATTCATCGCCCTTTGCTAAAGTAGCCTTCATATATTTTATTTCCTTGGTTGTCAATGTTACTTTTAAAGATGCTGCTAAACGCATTTGCTGGAATTATTTAAAATCTTTCTTGTCGTGACCATTTGAGAGCTGATGCATTTTAAATAAGCTGGAAGAACAAAAGAAGGCTATCTTCTCCTCTTCTCTTTGATCCCCATCCATCAGCTCGGCAGCAACAGTGACAAATGAAGCTTTTCCACCACTTTCTATCTTGTACTAGCTTCATGGCTTCATTGATCTTTAAACATTTTTGTTCCATGTCATTTTTCACCATGTTTACCCAACACATCTTCAGTCTTCCTCTATTTCTATTTCCTTGCACTCTGGCATGCGTCGCTATTTAGGGTATCCCCTTAGGGGTCCACTCTTGACATGTGTCCCTCTTTCTTGAATCTCCTATAACAGCATTATGTCTTGCCTGTTTTCTTATCTCTTCATTTTATTTATTTTCTGCAGCCTTGAAACTTTCAGCATTCCTCTCAGCCAGTTCATTTCTGCAGTCAAAATCTTTCGGTCATCGGCTTTCTTCACACTCTAGCATTCTGAGCTAGACAGAAGTAGCTGTATGACAGTTGTCTCATATACATGGGGTTCTGCTTTTATTGAAATGTCTTTAGCTTTCCAGATCTTGCAGAGTTTTCCGAATTTAGTAGACGCTACATCGACTCTTCTTTTGATGTCATCTTCACAATTCTCGTTCTTTATACTAGTCCCCCAAGGATATGTTACATAAAACCAAAACCAAAAACTAAACCAAACAAAAACCAAACCCTGTGTTAAAAGAATGTTAAAGTTGCAAAGACATGTACTTAAAAGTTAGGAAATGCCAGAATTAAAGGTTGCCCGTGCAACCTCAATTCTGCTCCCACTGTGTATGCATTATGAAACGGTCTTTAATTACACGGTCACATACTATTTTTTCCACAGGACCCCTGTTTTATCTATAGGCGATAATCATATAGGCTGTGAAGTATATACACACACACACCCCATATGTTGAGCCATTCCCTTACTCCCGCAGAACACCCATAGATGTCAACAGGAGATCTTCCTGAGTATTCAGAATTTAAGGCCTGATCTAAAGTCCACTTACGTCAATGGAAATCCTTCACTGGGCATTGGATAGGCTTTTAGGTCGGAATTCAGAACTGGGTGCATGAAACATACCCAAACCTGTGAGGTTTAACATATCTTTAACTCCCATTGAAGCCAATGTGGTTGGGAGTACCCAGCAATCCTGAACAGGTGCTCACCGCCACTCTCAAGTGTCAGGCCACTGTAGCACTTCTGGGATTAGCATTCACAGCACCAGTCTATGGAGCAAAAAGCACACGATATGTTATAACAGCTGGACAAAATCCAACGTCACTGGCAATTCATTGTCCCCACAGCCCCACCTCATGTTGCACAGGAGTCCAGCAGAGTTTAGGATAATATTCTGAGAAAACTTAAGCATAACACTGTATGGAAATAACGTAGCAGATGCCACAGCAATGGGAGGGCTCTCAGTACCTGGAAGGACGTGGTAAGCACACTGCAAATATCAGGCAATGCGGAGAGACGAAGCTTCCAGTTCTATGGACAGGCAGCCTCTTTTCCTAATGTTATTGTTTCTGACATTCAGATGACGATGAAGATAACTCTGCAATTTCTTTATACCCGTAGCAGGAGGGCAGCTGGGGTTGGTTCTCGCAGAAATTCTACAGTGACACAGCCAGACACAATGGCTTTAGGGATAGGACTATTTGTCTTATTCTAATAAAGTTCCTGGTAACATGGTAGCAGAGATTGGCTCTTTGTGGGTTTATTTTGACCAATGTCCTAGGACAATGCTCAGGAATGTCCCTTGAGCACAGGTACCTAATGAGTAGAATGGGTTGATAAATGGGAAAAAGTGTTGTGAACAATTTATCTCTTTTCTTCATTAAAAAATGTCAAAATTGTCACCCAGCTGTACTAAGGACATTTATGGATCCTAAATTCTCAGTGTTGCCAATTTTCTGCCTGGTCCTTTACCACTGACTTCAACAGGTGCCGGATGACACGCTTAGGTCCCAACTAATCAAATACCCAGACATGCTTCACTTGAAAAACATTGGTCCCAATGAGGTCAATGGGGATACTCACAGGCTTTGAGTTATGACCATGCTTAAGGATCATCCTGAATCTGGCCTTCATACTGTTCCTTTCCATAAAGTTATTAAGGAAGTGGTATTATTTTGCTGTTCCCAATGGCTGCTCTTTTCTTCACTGTGACCAGAATTAGCACTCTTGGTGTGCAACCAGCCTCCACTAAATAGCACAAGTACTTAAAAATTACTCTCCACGTCTACATTCAGGGGGCAAAGAACCAAGTTTGCCTCACCTTCACAATCAATAGATGATCCCAGATGGATAATGAGTTCTTTGACACCCGGGCAGTCTTGGCTGCCTTTAATTGTTGCGAGCTCTCTTTTACTCTATAAAATGTGAGGCTATTCAGTCTAAAAGACCTTGTTTTGGGGGGTAGGAAATAAATTCAGACATTTCCACTGCAATTCAGATTCAAAAGGTGAACTGCTGAGATGGTATGGACTCAATTAACATAATTATACTAATTCTGCAAACACCCCGTCGCTTCATTGTACTACATTAGCTGAGAAAACATTCTCACATAGCCAGCTCCTTCCTGTTTCATTTTGGTATTGTTCCGATTAAGCATTTACATCCCCAAACATTTAAAGGTCTGATCCTGTTCCCTTCAGAGTCAATGACAAAACACCCACTGAGTTGGCAGGGTACAAGATTGGGCTGTATGTGTTTTAATTTTAGAACAAATCACATGCTTATCTACATTTTTATCGTGAATTCTAAATGCAACCCATTTCGCCACCTAAACGATCATGCAGTTTTTGTTTTTTTTTCCCACCCCGCTATTATCTTTGTAATAATTTAGCATATAAATGGAAGCCAAATTATTCTGTCTCCTGTCCAGATTGACAGATGAGAAACTGTTCCTTAATTTTCAAAGAGCAGCACTGATGACTTTTACTATCTAATGGGAGATGGTGATGGGTTTTTCAACGGAGAGTGTCAGATTGATGAGTTTAGACTGATGACCCTTCATGAAAGGAGATGCCAGCTCCAGTGGGGCAGCACATGCTTAGTAGAAAGTATTTAAACACATGCTGGATAAAGATTTTTAACTCTCGAAAGGCATGTATCTAATGTAACAGATATTTCACAAAACAAGTCCAGAGGCTGCTTGGAGAGATTTTTAAAGGAAGTTTGCTCTGTTCATTCTTACACATAGAACCTCAGTAAACCAGATTTAACTGTAGCTTGCAAATTACATCAGTAAACTAAGGTTCATAGATTACTGATTTTCTCATGAATGTGATGTATTGGCAAGACACAAACATGAAGGGCAAGAAGGGTGTACAGCAATTGCATAAACAATGGGTTGTTATATACGTTAAGACTAGGTTACTTCTTGGGTCTTAAGTATCTGGTAGGATGGATTTTGCATTGGTGATGATAGAGTCCTGCTAACTGAGGGACTTACTTTTGGAGCTCAAGCGATTGTTGAATGCAGGAAGGTACACAAGAGAAGAAGAGTATCAGAGGGGTAGTCGTGTTAGTCTGAATCTGTAAAAAGTAACAGAGGGTCCTGTGGCACCTTTGAGACTAACAGAAGTATTGGGAGCATAAGCTTTCGTGGGTAAGAACCTCACTTCTTCAGATGCAAGACAAGAAGAGTTCATGGCAGAAGAAAGATTATAATAATAACCAAGAGTCATTACCCATTGGACCAGGGATAGATTCTTCCTCACTTGATGGAGGAATGGGAGACAGGGATCCAGGTATTAAGAATGGGAAAATCCTGCTTTCATTTACATTCAGAGCTGGTTGAATTATTCACTTCAAGCCACTAATCCATTCAGTTTGGCCCTCTCTCCTGTCCACCTAAACAGATCATGATATCTATGAACCAACCCCATTTGTTTGCTACTTTGTGCAGACATGTTTCAACCTATGGATTCCTTGCACGCTTTTTGCTGCAATCATTTATTTGATATTTGGAATTTGTTCTGTGAGCTGTGTGATTGGACACAAGTCGCATGGGATTGTTTCTGTTTCCTTATTGGAAGAGCAAACTTTGATATATTAGAAAGTATTCAGCAATTTGACACTGCTAAACTTAAGTCTCTGGTAGGATGGATTTTGCATTGGTGATGATAGAGTCCTATCATCCAATTGCTATATCTAGCCCTCAGGAGCATTATGTGGACTTGCAACATTCCCTGTAGATTTTTGGGACCCCTAATCAGTGCATGGATTAAAATATAATCACTGAATTGTATTTATGGACTGGTATAATCCCTTGTTCCATGTACTGGGATCCATTTCCCACTATCTTACTCCAGATATTTCAAAAAGTCACTCCCTTCCCCTATGTTCCATGATGATATTTGAGGTCTGCTGGGACAAAACCTCTGTCTGTCTCTGGGACCTGGCTTGATGAGATTGGTAGCAAAGCATTATCTGTTGCAAAACTTGATCTTCTGAAACTTGATCCCTCAGAGCTGGAATTTGAGGAGTTTCATATAATGCAACAAAGATACGGGCTTTTGGCTGAACATTTAGTTTGGCTGTTTGGTTTGTTTATTGTTGTCTTGATGGGTTTAATACATTGGTGTGGGTAGGAATTTTATGAAGAACAGGAGCTTTTCCACTCTCTTCATTTCTGTATGTTTTAATAACCAACGCTGCTGTACAGTGCCCAGATGCAGTCTTTGAGTTACAGCGCTATATAACCCATAACGGGCCAGATTGCGCCTAACAGACAGGCAAGCCAGCGTAACTGTGGGAGGCATTTTTGCAGGGGCAATTTAATAGGCAATCCCTGAAAATGTCTCCCCTGTGAAACACAGGAAAATAACCAAATGGACACGACAAAAAGACTCACGAAACACAGGCATTTGAGTCCTCTGCAGATGAATGGAATAAAGAATTCATAGAGTGTCACACCTTGTAGTCCTTACCCAGGCAAAAACTCCTGGAAGAGCATGGGAGTCTTTGCCACTGTAGGGAATTCAGCCCAAAACTAACAGATAATACTTCTGGAGGTTTAGCATTCTACATCTGCTCCAGATGATGGCGGTCACCTCTCTTTCAGACTCAGAGCAGGTCATCTCATTTCATAAGTGCAAACTCACCAGCCCCAACACTTCGACCAGTCATGGTAACTTTGTATAATGCCCTCAGTCCCATTAATATAGCAAGTCTGGTAGTTCCCTCACACGCTTGTTCGCTGAGCTGCCAGCTGAGAACCTCAGCTGAAGAAGTGGCCTCACAATTAAGTTACTTTTGATTTACATCAGTGAAAGTGAGGAGGGAAGTGGGCCAAATTTTTGATCTAAATTCTCTACTGCTGTATAAATTGGCACACCTCCAGTTTACCCGATGAAAGGATAATATGGAGATATACCTATCTCATAGAGCTGGAAGGGACCCTGAAAGGTCATCAAGTCCAGCCCCCTGCGTTCACTAGCAGGACCAATACTGATTTTGCTTCAGATCCCTAAATGGCCCCCTCAAGGATTGAACTTACAACCTTAGGTTTAGCAGGTCAATGCTCAAATCACTGAACTATCCCTCCCACAACTCCATCTCCCTGTGGGAGGAGGACATGTTAATGCAAAAGTGGAGACTCTCCTATTGGCAATCATTGAGAGCTGTGGTGATTATAGACACATAACCATGTTCACTGGCATAGTTCCACTGACTTCAGCAGAGCAACGCCGATTTCCACCAGTGGAGGATCTGGCCCACATTCTTCCAAAAGCTTAAAAAGTCCAGTGTCAAAATTAAATCTTAACGCGGAGATACTTTATCAAAAAGCACTTCTGTGTCAAGGGCTGGAGATAAGGCATTTGCTTGTTATCTGAATCAGAAGGGCCCTTGGGAATGCCAGGAATGATGGAGAGCTACTCATATACTTTTATAATTAAAGCGAGGAGGATTTGATCTGGAATTAATATTTGGAAGCATCCCTTTGTAGCTTGATATTGCAATAACCTAGGGAAACGTTTCAGGATTCACACGTTTAGGTGCCTGCTATATAACGGAAAAGTTTTCTTTGTCAGTGTGCATCAGGCATAAAGAAGGCCAATACAGTTTGAGCTTGGGGGGAATGTAGTGAGGTGGTGTGGCCTCTCATGGACACAAAGGGAGAGCAACCCCCTCACTGAGCCCTGGTGGGTGGAGCCATGTCATGCTCACCCCTCCCACCAGAAGTCAGTGGGCAGGACAGAAAGTATAAAAGATGGGCCTGGGAGCTCAGCTGGGCGGCAACTGCCGGAGGAGTCAGACGCCTCCTGCTTGCTCCTGAGCTGGGAGACTGCCGCAGGCCCCTGTGGAACCGAGTACTGGCCAGAGCCGTCTGCTGATCCGACTGCGGAGGAGTGGCCAGCACTATTACAGGCCTTCTACCCGGACGATTTGGAGGACCCCCTACTGATCTAGGTGCACCCCGAGGGGGAGTTCGGAAATGGCCCAGGGACAGCCGACCCTAGTCTGGCTGCAGTGCTGCCAGAGAGTAGGTCAGCGTGTTGTGGTCAGGATCCCCGCTGACCCAGTGGCAGAGCGATCTGCCACTGGTAGGGCCCTGGGCCGGGATGCAGCGGAGCGGGTGGGCCTGTGTCCCCCCTGCCACCCCAATCGTGGGGTGCCAGTCTCCCCCTCTCCAGGCCACGAAGCCAGGGTTTGTCGGCCATCTGCAGGAGATAGGAGGCTCGAACCCTTTGCTGCTCAACCCTGACTACAGGCCCGAGATATTGATTCTTAGTGCCCCACCCTGAGTAAGGGTCCGGGCTCCCTGATTGGGTTTGCTGCTCAGCCCTGACCATAGGTCCGAGCCATAGACCTCTATTGCCCTGCCCTGACTCAGGGTCTGGGCCATCTAACTGTGTGTGCTCCTGGGGCCTGACCACAGGCCCGAACCCTAGACTCCTATTGCCCTGATTGAGGGCCCGGGCTATTTAACTGTGTTTGTTGCTCGCCCCCTGAAAACAGGCCTGAGCTAGAGACACTTGTCGCCCCGCTAATTCCCCATGGTGGGCGATGGACTGGTGTGTAGTGAGGTGGTTTGGCCTCCCACAGACCCAGACGGAGAGGAACCCCACTGCTAGGCTACTACAGGGAATTGATCTGTTCTGAGCCATGAGGCTTTGGAGTGGACCTGGTTGTAATAAAAGTGTGCAGATTGCATGGAATGGGGTAAACCCTTCATCGACGCACAGCGTGAACGGGATCGGGGAAGGGGGTGTTCGGAAGAATCCTATTCCTAGACCTTCCTGCAGATACTTTGGAAACCGCCCCCCCAATGGTGCAACTCCATGGGAGGGCAGGATCTGAGGCTGTGGGGGTATGTGCCTCAGCTCCAGTGAGGTTACTGTGCTCTGATATAGAGGGGCCAGGTGTGGGCTACAGAGAGGGGCTGGAAGCAGTGGGCCTGCCAATGCGTTACCATTCCTTTCACAGGTCTGGGATGTTCTGGGAACTATCATAGTCTTGGTGCTTCTGTAGGAGGACCTGGGCTTTGGGTGTCTTCCTTCTCCACATAAACAGACTCTTCCCAGCTACTCGGGTTGTACCCTGATGGACCGATATCCCCCATCCTATACAATTTGTCTTATTAGTCAACCAACAGAATTTGTAATTATATAAACAATACAACAACACTCCAGGTGAAGGGAGCCTCTGTACTATACAAAGCCTGGGAAACCTCCAAAAGTCAATCACCCTGTTTGTTGCTCTAAAAGATCTGCTATAGTTCAAAACAAGAATTCTTTCAGGGAAGTTCTATGGCCTGTGGTATGCAGGAGGGCAGACTTAGGCCTGGTCTATGCAAGGGGGGGATAACCATCCCCCACCCCCCGTCGACTCTGCCTCCGCCTCTTGCCCTGGTGGAGTACCGGAGTTGAAGGGAAAGCGCTCGGCGGTCAATTTATCGCATCTAGACTAGACGTGATAAATAGACCCCCGCTGGATCGATCGCTTCCTGTCAATCCAGCAGGTAATGTAGACAAGCCCTAACTGACTTAGAAAAACTGGACGAGCACAAGTCCATGGGGCCGGATGCGCTGCATCCGAGGGTGCTAAAGGAGTTGGCGGATGTGATTGCAGAGCCATTGGCCATTATCTTTGAAAACTCATGGCGATCGGGGGAGGTCCCAGATGACTGAAAAAAGGCTAATGTAGTGCCCATCTTTAAAAAAGAGAAGGAGGAGGATCCGGGGAACTACAGGCCAGTCAGCCTCACCTCAGTCCCTGGAAAAATCATGGAGCAGGTCCTCAAGGAATCAATTCTGAAGCACTTAGAGTAGAGGAAAGTGATCAGGAACAGTCAGCATGGATTCACCAAGGGGAAGTCATGCCTGACTAAGCTAATTGCCTTCTATGAGGAGATAACTGGGTCTGTGGATGAGGGGAAAGCAGTGGATGTGTTATTCCTTGACTTTAGCAGAGCTTTTGATATGGTCTTCCACAGTATTCTTGCTGGCAAGTTAAAGAAGTATGGGCTGGATGAATGGACTATAAGGTGGATAGAAAGCTGGCTAGATTGTCAGGCTCAACAGATAGTGATCAACAGCTCCATGTCTAGTTGGCAGCCGGTTTCAAGCGGAGTGCCCCAAGGGTCGGTCCTGGGGCCGGTTTTGTTTAATATCTTCATTAATGATCTGGAGGATGGCGTGGACTGCACTCTCAGCAAGTTTGCAGATGACACTAAACTGGGAGGAGTGGTAGATACGCTGGAGGGTAGGGATAGGATACAGAGGGACGTAGACAAATTAGAGGATTGGGACAAAAGAAACCTGATGAGGTTCAATAAGGACAAGTGCAGAATCCTGCATTTAGGATGGAAGAATCCCATTCACTGTTACAGACTAGGAACCGAGTGTCTAGGCAGCAGTTCTGCAGAAAAGGACCTAAGGGTTACAGTGGACAAGAAGCTGGATATGAGTTAACAATGTGCCCTTGTTTCCAAGAAGGCTAACGGATTTTGGGCTGTATAATAGGGACATTGCCAGCAGATCGAGGGATGTGATCGTTCCCCTCTATTCGACTTTGGTGAGGCCTCACCTGGAGTACTGTGTCCAGTTTTGGGCCCCACACTACAAGAAGGATGTGGAAAAATTGGAAAGAGTCCAGCAGAGGGCAACAAAAATGATTAGGGGGCTGGAGCACATGAGTTATGGGATTGTTTAGTCTACAGAAGAGAAGAATGAGGGGGGATTTGATAGCTGCTTTCAACTACCTGAAAGGGGTTCGAAAGAGGATGGATTTAGACTGTTCTCAGTGGTACCAGATGACAGAACAAGGAGTAATGGTCTCAAGTTGCAGTGAGGGAGATCTAGGTTGGATATTAGGAAAAACTTTTTCACTAGGAGGGTGGTGAAGCACTGGAATGGGGGTTACGTAGGGAGGTGTTGGAATCTGCATCCTTAGAAGTTTTTAAGGTCAGGCTTGACAAAGCCCTGACTGGGATGATTTAGTTAGGATTGGTTCTGCTTTGAGCACGGGGTTGGACTAGATGACCTCCTGAAGTCCCTTCCAACCCTGATATTCTATGATCACAGTGCTCCCTGCTGGCCTTAAAACCTACTACCATCTGCTTTATCTTTCTTGACTGTAGAAGCTGCCAGTCAATGCTTGCTACAAATTTACCTCCAAAATTAATTGTTAGGCCTGCACTGTAATAATTTTCTTCTGAGAATAAACACAGGTTGAGCCGAGTAAAATATCAGGAATAATTCAGTTGAAGTCAGTGGGGTTACACCAGAGTAAAAAACAGTAGAAGGGAGCACAGAATCATACCTGGTAACGTTGGCTTAGGTCCAACCAGGGAACCCAATAAGGAAATATCAGTTTATCTCACTTTACTGTTGAATTAAGTATCATATTAGATCAGAGGTGGGCAAACTACGGTCCGCGGGCCACATCCGGCCTGTGGGACCGTCCTGCCCGGCCCTTGAGCTCCCGGCCCCTCCCGCGCTGCCCCCCCCCCCCGCCCCCATAGCCACGCCGCCGCCCAGGCAGCGCTCTGGGCGGCGGGGTTGCACGCTCCTGCTGAGCAGCGTGGCAGCGTGTCTGGCTCCAGCCGGGCAGCACGGCTGCAAGACATGCTGCTGTGAGTGGCATGGTAAGGGGGCCAGGGGGTTGGATAAGGGGCGGGGGGGTCCCAGGGGACAGGAGGCAGGGGGCGGTTGGATGGGGTGGAGGTTCTGGGGGGAAGTCAGGGCATGAGGAACATGGTGGGGGGTTGGATAAGTGTGGGAGTCTCAGGGGATGGGGGTGTGGATGGGATCAGGGGACGGGGAACAGGGGGGGTTGGATAGATGTGGGGTACCGGGGGGCCTGTCAGGGGGTGGGGGTGTGGATAGGGATTGGGGCAGTCAGGGAACTGGGAGCAGGGGGTTTGGATAAGTGGTGGGGTCCTAGGGGGCGGTTAGAGCTGGGGGGTCCTGGGAGGGGGCGGTTAGGGGTGGGGGTGGTCAGGGGACAAGGAATGGGGGGTTGTTGGATGGGTTGGGGGACTTGAGGGGGGCAGTCAGGGGGCAGGAAGTGGAGGGGGTGGATAGGGGGTGGGGGACAGGCTGTTTGGGGAGGCACAGCCTTCCCTATCTGGCCCTCCATCCAGTTTTGCAACCCCAATGTGGCCCTCGGGCCAAAAAGTTTGCCCACCCCTGTATCAGATGATAAGGAGGGAAAAACGTCATTGTTTTGTTTTGTATTTTCTCCAAACACTACAGCTTTTCATTAGTTGTTTTTTTCTCCCTGTGGTTTTGTGTTTTGGTTTGTTTTCGGTTTTTTGTTGGTTTCAATTTTTTAGTAAATGCTATTTTTTTTCCCCAGCAGTTTATGACTTTTTCAACCAAATTCCTGATCTCAGATACTGAAAAGGCCACGGCATCATCTTCTTATGCTTTTAAATTCTAAGATTATCTGCTTAGAAGTTATAAGTTATAAATAATTTAGCTTCGAAGGGCCACATTCAGATGTGGTGCAAGAAAGTGTTGAACTTATACCGTATTCACACCAGGTCTGGCTTTCCTCCAAATATACATTTAAAAAATAAAACACGATGATGATGCTGAGACATAATGGTAATTAAAGTCAATGGAACTAAACTAATTTATACCAAACGAGAATCCTGTCCAAAATAGGCATCCCTTTTTTGTCCCCCATACTGACTTTCCAAGACTAATCACACTGCCCAGATACTCTTAATTTCATCATTCATCAGAGGATGTTACAGGTAAGTGATCATAAGAAACAGTAGGTGTGTTTCCCTGATGGCAAAGAGAATTTGCACTATGTGTTGGCTGTTTCTTTCCCAAGCATTATATTGATACAATACCACTACCATGCACCCGGTTTTAATTAGATATTTTATGGATGCTAAATCAGAGATCTCATTTAAGTTCTACATTTCATGTTACAAAGGTTAAAATACTATCGCACCCTTCAGTAGGGGAGTTGCAGTCACACATCATGCAAGCCATTTCATCTACTTAATTTTTCTGTATTCTTCTCTATTTGTAGCTGGAGATCACGGGGGTTCTTCAGCGACAGTAGATGTGGCAGTCATTGGAGGTAAGTATTAGACTGTATTTGAAAGTTTGATTAGAACAGCGTTTCTCAAACTGGGGTCCGTGGACCGCTGAGGGTCCGTGAGGGTATTCCGGGGGTCCACTGGCCCTGCTGATCAACTCCACCTCTTCCCTCCCTTAACTTCTCCCCCTCCCTCCCAGTGCCTCCTGCATGCCGAGGAACAGCTTTTCAGCAGTGTACGGGAGATGCTAGGAGGGAGCGGGAGAAGCGGGGACGAGGCGCTCGGGGGAGGGGGCAGAGAGGCAGGGAAGAGGTGGGGCAGGGGTGGAGCCTGGGGGGAAGAGGTGGAGTCGGGGTGGAGCCTGGGGCTGAGTGGGGGGTTTAGGGGTCCGTGAAAATTTTTAAATCAAAATGGGGTGTCCTCGGGTTGCTAAAGTTTGAGAACCTCTGCATTAGAAGGAAAGAAAACAGGGCTCTTGTCGTCTTATAAAATCCCATGCTTGGTCAGCCTTTTATAGACATCGCTGTGCAGATACTATGCGGTATTCAAAAATGAAATCAGAAAAGTCCCAATCCAGCAAAACCCTTAAGCACAGGCTTAATTTGGATGTTTAATGCTTAATTTTAAATCTTCTGTAGTATTCACACGCGTAAAGTAAAACATGTGCTTAAATACATGGCTGAATTAGGGCCCCAGAATGCGCGCGCGCTCTTTCTCTCTCTCTCTCTCTCTCTCTCTCTCCCTCCCTCCCTCTCCGGAGACAGGGTGTTACTATGTTCTACAGAGTCACTCTCCACCCAGCAGCCCTTGAAGGGTTAAATCTTCCAAGCAGCTTCAGCCCAGACTCTAATTTTTTACCTGTGACCAACCGAGGAGAAAAGTGATAGAATTTAGACATCTAACGGCCTGGGGCCTGATTCTGATCTCATTTATGCCTTGCAGAAGTGACTCCCCATTGAGGTGAATGGAGTTACACCAGTGTGAGACTGGCATGAGAACAGAATTAGGACACTTAAATCCAACATTTGCACCGGCAATTACTTCACCTGCCATTGCCTGTGCGTAATTCATGACAGAGGTCACGTTTCAGGTCCAGAATTAGGGGGAATTTTAAATAGATGGCCATGCTTCCTGGGAAGGAATCAAATATTCCAGGATCTGCCTGGATGTTAGGGTTTCGATGCACAGGGGCAGTCCATATGTTAATGATAATGATAGCACCCCGCTCTTCTATAGCTTGACAAACTCAGACTGGCAATAAGGTGTAGATTTTTTACCCGTGAGAGTAATTAACCATTGGAACAATTTATCAAGGGTCGTGGTGGATTCTCCATCGCTGGAAATTTTTAAATCGAGATGTTTTTCTAAAAGATCTGCTCTAGGGATTATGTTGGGGCAGTTCTCTGGCCTTTGTTATACAGATCAGACTAGATGATCGCACAGGTCCCTTCTGGCCTCGTATTTGCTTCGGCACAATAGGTGGGCAGAATTTCCGCAGTCTTGAAGCGGGATGATGCCATCGAGCTGGCAATTCCCTGCTTGTGCTCCAGCACAACCTCACCTGTACCCCCAAATCCATCCCTGGGAAGCAGAGGAGGAGGTGGAAACGGTGATGTTTAGCCTTCCCCCGACCGGTATCTATGTGTCTTTCACCAGCCCTGTGCATCTGGAAGGGATATGTATGGCCATGAGGCAACCATTTCCCTTTCTCGTCTCCGAAAGGAACTGCTCTATTACCTTCCACATCCATCTGTGTCTAGATTCCAGATCATGTCAGAACCTCGGTAATCGGCTCTTTGCTGAGTTACACACGTTATCGTCCCACAAATGATGCCGCTCGCCCCACAGCTCAACAAAGAACCAATAGTCGGGCACTCTAGTGAACTCTTACCTCATTGAACCAGCTCATCAGCTGGTGTAAATCAGGGTAGCTTCATTGATTAGAGCTATGCCCATTTATACCAGCTGGTGATGTGGCCCATTGTTTTTACAAAATATACAACACCACATTTCCTAGAGTTCTATTCAAGCGCTCGCATACATTTAAACTAACTACAGTTGTCAAGCTAAATGAGCAAAGCACTGTACCTGGAGAAATGCATTATCCTGGCCTTTTGATTTTCATTGCGTTTGTTCACTTCCCTGCTCACTCTCTCATTTCAGTAATTCACCAGGGGTATCCCAATCATTAGTGCAAATTAGTGAGGTTCTGTTGTATTTCCCTCAGGTTCGAGCTCCTGTAACTTTAATTTCAGTTTCCTGCGAACCAGTGGAAGGTAAATTGAATTGTGCTTCGTCTCTTAGGGTTATTAATACTGTGCCAGATCTAAAGCCTATTAAAGCCCATTGTGTCAAGGGATACCAATGTAGTCCTAAAAAATTGAGAGAGCCTCTGGTGGAATCAAATTATTATTGTAACCTCAACTTCTTTACATGAGCAATTCTCTTTCTGAGAGCAGTACTTCAGTCACCATAAAAGCTGGAGGAGCTAGTTAACATAATTAGGTACAACTAAAACGGTCTCCTGCCTTAATCCTGGAAGTGTTGCCAAAATTCTCCCCTCGCCATTGTTTTCATGCCAACAGTCTCGTATTACTCGCCCCCATTTTCATGTCCCTACAAGTGAGCTCACGCTTACTCTGCAATGATGAGATACCCTTGTGAAGTCCATCCATCCTTTCGCTACTTTGGCATTATGCACTATATGTATCCTATGACTTTTTTAAAACAAACTTTGTATGAATGGATAATCTAAGCCAGGGGTAGGCAACCTATGGCACACGTGCCGAAGGTGGCACACGAGCTGATTTTCAGTGGATCTCACTGCCCGGGTCCTTATCACCGGTCCGGGGGGGGGGGGAGGGGGGGAGGAGAGGGGGGCTCTGCATTTTAATATAATTTTAAATGAAGCTTCTTAAACATTTTAAAAACCTTATTTATTTTACATACAACAATAGTTTAGTTCTATATTATAGACTTATAGAAAGAGACCTTCTAAAAACATTAAAATGTATTAGTGGTATGCGAAACCTTAAATTAGAGTGAATAAAGGAAGACTCGGCACATCACTTCTGAAAGGTTGCCGACCCCTGATCTAAGCACTATACCCAGATGTACAGACACTTTTCTCAACCTATATATTATAAAATATTTTAACATTCGCTTAAATAAAATTTGTAAGTATGACACGGTCTCCCTCCCCCCCCACCCCAAGTTAAGACAATCAATGCTGCTTATATCCTTATCTTAGAGCTACTTGGAGATTCAATGTGTGGCAAGTCAGCATGTAAATCTACAGCAGACTTGCTTGCCATGTACTAAGTGGCCACACACTAAAAATCCCATAGTGCGCTTTGACATATTGCTGTTTGACGTACTGCTGCAGTATATCAAAGAGCACTATGAAACTTTTACTCCACGGTAGCAGGGCCTAGATAGGCACTTAGCGTGTGGCAGATTTCCTGCCTGGCTTGCCACATATTAAGTCTCTGTGTAGACATGACCTGATTGCTTGTCTAGCACAGTGGTCTCCAAAGTGGGGGTGTGTGCAAGACGATCCATTGGGGGGCGCGGCAGGTGGAGCGCCGCCAGAGGGGGGGGAAAAAAGGGCAGCTGGAGGAGGGAGGGAATGAACGAGCGGGAAAGCTGTCCCCTTCCTCCCCCACAGGCAGGGCCACCCGGAACGCAGGGGCTTTAGGGGCTGCAGGGCCATGGGCTAAGGGGGTCCCGGGACCCTGGCCTGCAGCTATAAAGCCCCTTTCGGAATGCGGCCCTGAATCCTCCGGTCCATGGAGGAGCAGGGGCAGCCCTGCAGCCAGCGGCCAGAAAGAAACGGCGCTTTCCCCTTCAAAGCCGACTGGAGAGAAGGAGAGCATCGCTTTTCTCCGGTCGCTGGCTGTGCGGCTGCCCCGCTCCTCCTGAGTCCTCTGGCCCGTGCTCACAGGGCCACATTCCGAAAGGGGCTTTAGAGCTGCAGCAAGGCTCTGCAGCTCCTAAAGCCCCTGCGTTCCGGGTGGCCCTGCCTGCCCGGGGGGTGCAGCTCCCAGAATCGTGGCCATGGAGGCGGTGCTGCGCTGTGCAGAGCCACCTGCACACCCCTTGCACCAAACAGGAGTTGCCCCAGGTAAGTGCTCTGCACCTCCTGCCTGCCCCAGCCCTCAGCCTCCTCCCGCACCCCTACCCTGAGCGCCCCCCCGCATCCTAACGCCCTCCCAGACCCCACACCCCACCCTGAACGCCCTCCTGCACCCTAACGCCCTCCCAGACCCCACACCCCACCCTGAGCGCCCTCCCGCACCCTAATGCCCTCCCAGACCCCCACACCCCACCCTAAGCGCCCTTCCGCACCCTAACTCCCTCCCAGACCCTGCACGCCCAGCACCCTCCTGCACCCTAACCCTAATCCAGACCTTCCAATCGCTGTATCACAAAGTGTTAAACCAAGATTTTCAGAAATAATGAAGCATAGTCAATCACATTGCTCTCACTAAAAAACATTATTAATAATATTTTTTTTTGTGAGAGCAAAAAGGTTTTTTGTACCGTTAATAAATAAAATACAGTAAAAATTATTTTTAAAATATTGTTCCTCTTTATCTCATCCGTTTTTAATTTCTATTTTTTGGTATGTTTTATATTGTACATAATATATTAGTATAGTAGTACATGTATATAATTTATACATAAATAAATAAATATACATATAGTGGGGGTGCGTACTCAAAAAATTTTTACTGATCAGGGTGCGCGATCAAAAAAGTTTGGAGACCACTGGTCTAGCAGGACAGGCTTTTCTCGTGTTTGTTGTACAGATTTCATACAGCTCATTCATTGCGTACACAGTCTAAATATGGTTAAAAATGGGCTCTGCATGGGGCGATGAGCACAGAAGTCAGGAAAGGCCAATTCCTGCCCCTTGCCTTGGATCTAGAACGTGGGACAGACACAGAGCCACGTGAGCTGCACCCTCTCTGCTTGGGAATTGCCCCGGGGGTCTGCATCGTTCATAGACCCGCTAAGCGTGCTTATGCCCTAGTATTGCCAACCCTCATGGTTTTGTTATGGACTTCTGTAATATTTAGCATATTCCCCCCTACTGAACACCCCCGGTTACATTATGTCCCAGTGTAAAATGTAGGCTGTATACGATTGCTCACTAAGCAATTCAAACGGTTCTTCCCTCCTAGGTGTCATAGCAGCGGTGGCGATTGTCCTAATCTGCCTGTTGATCGTGATGCTCCGATACATGTACAGGCACAAGGGCACCTACCACACGAATGAGGCAAAGGGAACTGAATTTGCCGAAAGTGCAGACGCTGCGCTGAAAAATGACCCGGCTCTCCAGGAGGCTGTGGATGAGAGCAAAAAGGAGTATTTCATCTGAGAGCAAAAGGAAGCCACGCTGAGACTGCCTTAGTCGTTCTTTCCCCCCAAGGGAATCGGTCAGAAATGCTACATCAACGAAAGCACTAAGATATGGATATGGCAAGGATAGAAGCAAGCATCCTAACTGAACTGCTACTCTCCCCCCCCCCCCCCACTCCCTATGAAGAATGGAACACCAGATACCTGGCTGTTGATTTTATTAGCCACACAGCTGGTCACAGTTGAATTCAGTATCCGATCAGAAGAAATAAAATCTCAGTCTGAATGATAAACCGAGACCAGCTAACGATATCAAATGTCACACCTTGACATTTGGTCAAAATAGCAGATGCCAATGGAAAACATCCTCTTAGCGTTAACGATGCCCCCTACATCGATATTATACAGAACTACCTGAAAATGCATTTTCAGTGGTAATAGAACAAGAGTTAAACCAGATAAAAGCTGAGGTTAGTGGAACAAAAATTGGTCTCTAGTCCAGAATTCCCCCCCCCTTAAATGTGCACTTTGCCAGGTGTGATTTTTTTCCTTCCAGCCCTCTTCTCCCCCCCCCACCCCCCACTTTGTTTTTAAGTCAAGGACACAACACACACAAACCCTATAGGAGAAATATGGAACACTTAAGAGTGAAGGAATTTTAGCTAGCTCTTCATGGTGACTTGAGGAATGCAAAGTGTTAGAATTTACAGTATATAGTAGGTAATAACCACTAGACTTAAGACAATGATCCCAAATAGCTATTTGGCTCCTCTCATGCATACGTAAGTCAATAGTTATTGGCTAGTGCAGGCCTTCTGAAACAAATGCTCTCCCCTAGATTTGGAATGAGAACTCTGGCCCTGGTGTTTGTTTATTTATTTCACATTGGCGAATTCTTTCAAAAACCTGCTGACATTTGGGGGAATTGAGTCAGAACGCAGACATAAATAACACTTAGAAATGTAACTGTAATGCTACCCTGGAGCAGTTTGTCCATTTGAATCCCATTCGGTGGTATTGATCTTTCTCTCTTTTGTGCCCCTCCCAGCTTTTAAATATATCTCGCTTTTCATGCAGCCTCAGATACAAAAAATTCCATTGAGCATCACCTCTTTAAAAAAATAAAATGGACGTGAGCTGTAAAATGAAAGATCCTGTTCATCACATAAGAATTCACTGTGATGAATTTCTTCACAACAGCAAGCTCTTTGTCTCACGGAAACCACCAGGTCGTCCTGGAAATAGGATTAATTGTCCTCTGCACCTGTTTATCACCAGCTAGGTTTATGCCCTTAATTATCCCAAATGAGTATGGGGGGGGGGCGGAGGGAACAATTAATAATAAATGTGCCTTCGATCAACTACCCTGTTTTAAATCAATAGTTTTCTATGTTTTCCTGTTTATAGAGAGACATCTATAATTGTGCTTTCACAACTTGGTGGCTTCATGTTCTCCAAAGATCTTCATTTTATGACACTGGAAGCCAGACTGGCTCCTAGAGACCAGCTTAATTCACCAATGTTGGCCATACAACTACTAGAGGAGACTAGATCTCCAGGAGAAAATATTTGAGGAATCAAGTAGATTTGGTGAAGGAAGGGGACAGTTTTGTCTCTTTAATTAAATCCTCAAGGCCGCTCAGTACCTACCAGAGCAGGACTTTGCAGTAGGAGAGTCCTAAAGATTGAATGTTGGCTAATGTTGAATCTTTGCGCTGTATGCTTTTAACCAAAGAAAATCCAAACCATGCCAACTTACTAAAAACTTGGGACCAAATTCCACACACCATTGTACAGCCATATCATATACATCAGCCCACATGATACTAAAATCCAATAGTCCAGCACTAACACAATTCAAATGTTATGGTGTTATGTACTTGATTTTTTTATTCGTGTTACCATTTGAATCCTTTCACCGCTGCTTGTGAAATAGGAATAAACGTGTGTGATTGTTTTGGGTGGAGGAAATTGATTAATCTTAGCAGTGGGAGTACACTTCTGTGCCTGGATCCCCAGAAAAGGAGCTGAGGGGAGGAGAAGGAAAGGGACATCCTCTTCTTGAAGGTGCAGAATTCACATATCTACTATGAAGTTAAATTCTTCGTCGACCTAAAAAAATACATAAGCTTACGCCCTGGATAGGCTCAGGAACCCAGTCTGGAAACAATGTATACATTCCCTATGGATGTGAGGGTGGGTGGAACATACACCCCATGTCATACGCGAGACCAGGGAACTCCCCCGGCAAAAAAAACAACCTTTCAGGAGGCCTAGTGGGCCAGGCCCTATTAAGCCTTTTCCTTAAAGCAAACTTCCTGAACCTTATATGCCCTTATTTCTACCTTGCATCTATCCAGCCCCACACCAGCCAGCTATGGCTGCTAAGAAGAACTTACTCAATAAAGGTTTGTTTGAAGCCTTTCTAGTGGCTGACTGGAACGGTAGTAAATTCTCATCTGAGTAGCCATCTTCTGGACGGACGCACAGCAGAAATGAGGTGGTGGTGGGAGGTCCACTGAGGTTGCAAGGAACAAATCGTTTTTCAAGGCTAGGGATTGTGACTAAGCTACTAAGGAACCATGGGATACCTGAACAGCTGCACAAGGTACACCAGAGTGTGTTTTTATTTATTAATGGGGTGGATGGACCAAGCCAACCAAGTCTGAGAGTCATCTTGAGTTGTGGGACTGATGGCCATCAGGTAGCTGTTAGTCCTAAAGGAGTGGGGTAAATTGGCTTCAATGGAGTTATGCTGATTTACATCAATTGAAAATCTGGCCCAGTATGTGACTATTTAGGCCCCAAATCTTTGGCTATGGTCTCCTTAGTAGTTTACTTCATTTCTGTATGCCATTTTCCCCACATTCACGCAGCCAGCTGAACAATCCAAGTATACAATAACTACATCGTCGACCCATCACCAATGAGCCTTTTAGAATATTTTAGAATATTTTAGAACAGTAACTTTGGCGCTAGTCATGTTTTCAGTTATTTTCTCTGTGTTCTTTCAAGTTCAGTGATTTTGACTCGCGCACCCAGAACAGAGAGCAGAGCAGGGATGTGAGGGGTTTTTTTGTTTGACTTTTTAGGAATCAAAGGTTGCTTTGTAAAGAAAGAGCAACATTTAACAGTATCATGAGACTGGCAGAGCTCTAAGGGCCCAATCGCTCATCCTCTACCCACACAATAGCCCCACTGTCTTCAATCAGTTTGGCTTAAATCAGTGCATTACAAAATTCTCATAACTTTTAGGGCTAATTTGCAAAACTTCCCTCTCTGTAAGCCACATGCTGTGCTAAACAGAACACAGTTTGCAATACAGAGGTGCCTCGGCGGGTGGCTGTAACTTTGGATCAAAAAGAGCTGATAGATTTTTTAAAATAGCACTAAAAGTTTTCAGTGAGTTACTTACTCCCATTATTATGTAGCCACCAACTCAGGAAATAGGACACATTTTGTATGAGCAAATGCCAACTATACATTTGGTATAGAGCTGGGTGGGAATTTTTTTGACAAAATGGTTTTCTGTCATAAAATGCTGCTTTGTCAAAACAAACTTCTTGTGGGAAAGGGTTGGTTTTAACAAAAAAACTTTTGTTAGGAAGTTTTGTCGGGTCCAGGATGGAATTTCTGGTCCAAACTAGAGACACTCCAGAATACTCTACTGCTTGAATTCACCTGGGTTCAAGTCCTTACTCCAAATCAGTCAGAGCACAGTCCTTCTGAACCTGAGTCTCACACACCTGAGCTGTGACTAAACCACCGGGCTATTCTGGGGCAGGGGAATCTAGTTCGCTTTCTTCTGGGTTCCCCCCAACCCCCCCAAAAAATCAGAACAGTCTTGGTTTCATCCCAGTGCAAAATGGGAAATTTTTAGAAATCTCAAAAATTTCCACAGGATAGGAAAACCATTTCACGCCCAGCTCTAGTTTGGTACGGATACTCCTGGTGTAGTGCTCTATAATAACTGACAATCATTGGTCCCGCAGGAACCACTTTGTACATAACGCCTCTGTTTGGAAGCACCAGTCGGTCTTCAAAATGCATTTTCAATGCCTTTGAAACTTTGCATCGAATCCTCAACTATTTGCTAATTTTCAAACTGATGCTGTTGTGGACGCATTAAGGCTTTTTTAAAAATAAGATAATAGCTAGTGTTAAGAAATGAGGCTCATAACTTAATTAGAAAAACTTGTCTGGAAAGATTCCTGTTGATGTCAGTGGGCTTTAGATTGGGCCCTGGAGATTTAAACAGGTCTCACTGAAACACTGTGTTGTTTGTGAAGAAAAATAAAGCTATTTTCAAAATCCATCCTCTAGTCTAGATTAAAGTGAGTTACGTGGACATCTGTTGCTCTACTGGATTTACATGGCACCAACACCTGATCTTATACTAGCTCAGGGGTAGGCAACCTATGGCACGCATGCCGAAGGCAGCACGCAAGCGGATTCTCAGTGGCACTCACACTGCCCGGGTCCTGGCCACCGGTCTGGGGGGCTCTGCATTTTAATTTAATTTTAAATGAAGCTTCTTAAACATTTTATAAACCTTATTTACTTTACATACAACAATAGTTTAGTTATATATCATAGACTTATAGAAAGAGACCTTCTAAAAACGTTAAAATGACTTCCTGGCACGCGAAACCTTAAATTAGAGTGAATAAATGAAGACTCGGCACAGCACTTCTGAAAGGTTGCTGTCCCCTGTACTAGTGTTTAGTCTAGGGCTGTGCAAACGTTACAGGTGCTTAGCTACAATGGTGTAACCCCATTACCAGCAGTGGCATTACACCGGTGCTACTGAGAACAGAATTTTGCATATAAGCATTCAGTCCAACTAGCGGCCCTGCCTTCCCCTGTTGATGGGAATGCTTACCTAAGCATTTCCAGATGCCAACCACTATCAGTGCCAATGTGGGACAATCTGCCAGCATTTTGTCACTGAAGCTGTGCCCTACCCTTTCATTACATAGTTAATGTTCCCAGCACCTTGGCCCACTTTCATCAGTGAACGTGAGGGAGTAACCACCGAGATGAATGCATCCCATTCTCTTTCTAGGCAGTTGGTCAATTTCTGCCACATCTCCCGCCCCATGCAATTCCATTGACTTCAGGGGCAGTATTGTCAATCTGGCCAAATAGACACACAAGCCCAGAGGCCTTCTGAGGCAAAATCATTAGGAGGAGAATACAAAGCAGACTGTCTCCAGCATGGGACAAAGCCTGTGACATTTTCCTGTCCAATACCTGGGAGCCGGAAGACTCACAAAAGGTTCCAGAATCCAGATAGCTGCAGTACTAAATGCCAGCGGAGCTGCCTCAGGACAGACAAAGGAAGAATTTCATCTCTACCCTGTTTTGACTCATGTATCATCCACTGCTGTAAAGTGAGTGTGAATGGCAGTGTTATGTCTATTTATCCCTACCCAATCTCCAGTGTCACCAGCCTCCAGTCTAGAAGGGCACCATTGGGTCATTGGGCCACCTTTCGGCCATTTTCTTCATTCCTTTATCTAGTTTCAAATAAACGTGGCAAATTATACTTAGGGCCAGACTGATCTGTGGTGCTGGCCAAACCGGATACAGGACACTGGACCAGACAGTTCACAGACAGTAGGGCAATTCCTATGTTCCAGATGGGCTTAGTGTGTAGTGTTATGGGTTCGGTGACGAAGTTGTTGGGTTCTTACGTAGTCTTGAAGTTCTATGGCTTGTGTTATACAGGAGGTTAAACTAGCTGATACCAACCGTCCCTTCTGGCTTCAAAATCTATGAATTTAAATCCACCATTATTCTACCAATTTCGACAGTTACTTGGGATTACACCAGAGTAACCGGAGCAGAATTTGGTCTGCGGCATAGACAAGGCTGGAAAGCCTTTGTATTGTAGATTCAGAAATAATGCTCACTGGATCCTGCTTGTGCTTCTCCATGTGAGAGAACTGTGAATTGCTTGTCAGAGTCACTTAATCACATTTACCCTATTAGCTATATTTTTTATCATAGTGGAGTGAAAACTGCAAGCTTGCCAAAAGCTGGAGATCAGTCATAGCTTAAATACCACCCTGCCATTTACATTAGAAAACGAAAACCTGCCGCTGCTTAGATCTTTTCATCTTTCATTACAGACCCTGAATTTGATTTCTGTGCAATTGAGCTCTGTTTTAATGGTATATCTGCGAGCGTCTCTGGGACCAACCCTGCAGCCTGTCACTCTCGATTAGGCTGCGTATTTTTATGGCAACATACAGAAACATCTGGCCACATTTGCTCTCACTCACTCCTGATTTACACAGCTTGGCACTCCATTAACTTCAGGGTCTCCATTGACTTAATGGAGTTCCTCTGACTTTACCAGTGGTTAAAATAGATTTTAAAAAGGAGGGGGAACCAGCCAAGAACGAGCTCTCTCTATACTCACTGTACCAAGCCAGGGATACGGCCTATTGGCTTCTTGCTGGTACCAAGCATCCAAGATAACCTGTGCATATCCCAGACTGCTGAATGAGATCAACGAGGAAGCAGATGAATGTCCAACCTTATGCAGCTTTCTTCATTCAGAAGCCTGGCCTTCTGGAGTGTTAATTAACTGCATGACCATGGAACATGTAGGCAAACATTGCATAGTCTTGAATGGCTGGCACAAATAGTATATTTTTTCCCAACACACCTCCCCCTCCTTCAAAAACTGCAAAGAATAAATAAATAATGAAGGGCCCAGATCCTCAGTGGATGTAAATCAGCATCGCTCCAATGACTTCTGTAGACTTGCGTTGATTTACACGTGCTGAGGATCTTGCTCAATAATGTCAAGGTCTTGTAAAACAAACAATGATAAATCACCGTTGTGTCTTTCTTCAGGGCTGGTGCTGGCACCCATCACCACAATAGCTAAGGTTTTGTCTTCACTGCATTGTTAGCTCAAGCTATAATAACTCAAGTTAACCCCTTAACCAACTCCTGTCCACACACACAAACCTCTAGCTTGAGTTCAATGGTGCTTTAAGCTGGAGCTAGCAGGCCCGTCCGGCAGGATGGATTGACCCTTGAGGGCTGCCGCTGATGAGGTGGGAATGCAGCATCTTGATTTACAGCTACTCATCAAGTGCCAATCCAATGACTCTGTGCCACTAATCCAAGCTCTCCGCCTATTTTGAGTGTTGTTTCCCAATGTGGTAACTCTCCCTCCCGCTAGTCTAGCATAGGTGGAATAACTTGAGTGCAATAACGAAGACCAGCCCTCCGAGCTGAAATGGGTATATATGCAGAACCATATGTACTAAAATGCACTTCTAAGCTTACATCCCCCTTACAGGAGAGCTCAGGTCACTGAAAATAGACATTTCATTTATTTACTCACAGGAAAATCTAGTGAAGTAAGTTTACACAGAAAAAAACAAACAGCTATCTGAATCCAAGCTAGCCCTCGGGAAGAAGCAGCTCTGTGTTCAGTTAGCATGAACCCATCACCTTTCACCCACAGCAATAAGGTTTCATTAGCGCTCTGTGTTTCAAACAGAGCATGTTGCAGATCCTTAGAGGGAAGTGTTATCATATTAAAAAAAGAGTTAAGGGCCCAGTCCTTCAACCCTTCCAGGTTCCCGTTGACTTCAGTATTAATTTGCATGGATGAAAAGAATTGGGAAGCTGAGAGCAATGAGTATGAATTGACAGGAAACACAGACAATTGATAAGAAAAGCTAAAGGTATCAATGAAAAAATCTATGTCCAGTAGGGTTAAGGACAATGAAAAATAATTCTTTAATCATACTAGGAGCAAATGAAATCCAAACAATGCTGTAGGTCCAATACTAGTTAAGGATAGTAAAAGTGTCAATCATGATGGAGAAAAGGAAGAAGTATTAAATAAATATTTCTGTTCCATATTTGAAAAGAAGCAGAATGATATATTCATGTCTTCTAGTGATAGAGAAATACTTTCTATTCCATTAATATCTAGAGAGGATGTTAACCAGCAACTACTCAAATTAGATGCTTTTAAATCAGCAGGACCAAGTAACTTGCACCCAAGACAATTAAAAGCATTGGCCAAGGAACTCTGGGAACACTCAGGAAACTCAATAAGACTGGGAAAAGTTAATGTTATGCCCATATTTAGGAAGGCTAAAGAGGATGACTTGGTAACTATAGGCTGGTTAGCCTGACATCAATCAAAATGCTGCTATGGGATGCAACCAGTAAAGAATTAAAAGTGTTAGCATAATTAATGCCAGACAAGATGGTTTTATGGAAAACAAGTCTTGTCAAGCAAATACTACTGCGTTTCGATAACATTACAAGTACTATTGATGAAGGTAACTTTGATGACATAATATACTTTGACTTCTGCAAGGCATTTGCCCTAGTCCCATATGACATTTTGATTAAAAAAAATAGCACTATACAAAATGATTGTAGCCCCTATTAAATGGATTAAAAACTGGTGTGCGGATAGATTACAAAAAATAATTGTAAATGGGGAATCATCATTCTTTATGGGAGTGTTTCTAGTGGAGTCCCAGAGGGATCCGTCCCAGGCCAGAATTTCACCCATTGTGTTTATTATTCTTGGGGACGTGAATTATAGTCCTTATATATCTCAGTAAGAATACACTAAATCAAAGGATAAAGCTTTATAACTGTTGTATCAACCAGGCGAGGTACTAACAAACTTCAACAGGACTTGATTTTTAAAGTGGAAACCTCTTTACCAAGCTGCTGCTGCACCCTCGGTAACTCTCACTCAGCCTCTTCAACTCCTCCCACCTCCTTCCTGTTTCCTGTCCTTTCAGACTCCCAGCAGCCAGTGCTCCCAGTTCTAATAATCACAAGCAACAGCTAAACACCACAATAACAACGCAGCACTCAGGACATTTTAGTGTTTTCTTTCATTGCTCTTTTTTGTTTCAAGAATATATATCTGCTGGCAAGTTGATTAATAGCTTTGTTGACATTGTTCTATGGTCTTCTTTGTCGGGTTAAAGTAGGTTTGAATTGCAAACATTTATGTAGATACCACTTCAAACCTACTTTAACCTGACAAAGAAGATCATAGAACAATCTGAGTTAATTGATATATGCCTCTGCTTCATGGCTATCTCTGATACTTATGTTAAAGTAGACTATTATGTTTTTAGTCAACAAAGCTATTAATCAACTGCTGGTATTAATCTACTATATTTTGAATGGGGAAAAGAAATTTAAAACCAAGGGTATACTTTTTAATTAAAATCGTCACTTTCTGTATCTAAGGAGTGTGTTTCCACATTTTTGTTCTCTTTTTCATATATATCTGCAACTCTTTGGGGAAGAATGAGTTTCTTGCTAAAGCAGAATTGCCAATTATGTTGTTTTCTTATGAGTCCAAGAAAGGAACTCTAGTTAAGACAACCTTCCTCTTTAATAAGGTGAGCAAACTCAAGAGACAGAAAGCTGGGGAGCGAGGTGGTGTACTGGTGCAATAGAAGCTTTTAGACTAAAGCAGGATTCAATCTTCAAATCAGAAATCAACCAATAATGCCACCAGAAACAACACAACCTTTCTGATGTCGTCACTGTGGATATTCATGCTGGCATATTTACTAAAGCTCAGGTATTCTGAAAAAGTTTGTGAAGAGACTCCAACTGACACAGGCTTATAAAGGTGACTGACTGATTATTAGCGGTGGACAACATGCCGTCCACCCAAACCATACCAGGTCTGAAGGTGTCTGCTTTGTTCTTTCTGCCTTATGTAAAATATCAAGGTGAATTTGCAATATCCCTAAGTAAAAGCTAATAGAAGGATGTATCTGTAATGAGACATACTTTAGCCTTCTTTATGCAAGTCTTCTTTAATAGGTGGCTTAATGCAACGACTGGTGTGGTTAATGGAAAGACTCCCACTGAATCTAACAGGCATTTCATGGGTACTTTCTTCATCTTCCCCTCATTATTCCCATCAAATGTGGTCTGCTCTGTGAGTCTCTCTCTACAAAGTGCACTGTTCAATACCATATCCTCCTCTATCACACCACATGCTAACATGTCGTCCTTTATGACCTTCCTCAACTTCTTCTTGGGTCAGCGTCTATCTTTTTCCTTCAGTCTTGATCTGCTGGACTCCCTTTCACACATAGTTTTCAGGACTGCACTTCACATGACCAAACCATCACAGCCTGCACCCCCTCATTTTTGCATTTATGGGTGTTCTTGGGAGCATGTCTCTAACATACACTTTCCTCACGTGGTCGTTCTTGCTTACCCACCTACACCCAACTCAACATTGGCATCTCTGTGGAAAAGATCATTTGCTCATCTTTCTTCTTCGTTGCCCAACACACAATGTCAGACATTGAAACTGGACAGACCCTCATTTTATAGACATTCCCTTTTCTGTCTTACTGCTGTTTTCCTGCCCTATACGACACCACTTCTCTCTCTCCATTTGAGCCAGGTATGTTTTAATCTGAGCTCTAATTTCATCCTCCATTTTCCCAGATTCTGGAACCCAGATACTTGAAACTGCATTTTTGGTATTGTCTGCCCATCTAGTTTCCTTCAGTGTTCACATTATTGAAATTACATAACCATATGTTCTGTTTGTCCTTTGCTTATCTTGAGCCCCTGTCTCTCCAACACATCGCTCCATGGGATACATTAATTGGGCCAAATTATGGCCCTTCACAGGCACAGCTGTGCTGGGTAAGATGGAGAAGTCACGCTCCGTGGGCTGTGGTGTCTGAAAGATCTGGGTGTCAATATGTTGCAACATCCCTGGAGTCAGTGGGGAAGGTATGATGATGCTAGCTTCAGCCAGACATTCACCTCCAGGCACTGCCCACTAAGTGCAGGACTGGTAGAGTGCAAGAACAGTGTTCCTACCAAAGAGTGGCCATTGGATGCTCCGTTGACATGCAAGCCCAGTGTGCAAACCAGGCCCCGCCTACCCATGGGTGTACCTGCCCATAGGACTGAAGTATATCTCTCATCTTCATGGTACCTAATTTACACCTGGAGATGCACAAGGAGCCAAATTCTGTGTTGACTTGTATTGAAACCAGAGAGATTGCAGCCAGGGCTGGCTCCAGCCTTTTTGCCGCCCCAAGCGGCGAAGGGAAGGGACTGAGGGACCTGCTGAGAGGGACTGAGGGACCTGCCGCCGAAGACCTGGATGTGCCGCCCCCTTCCATGGGCCGCCCCAAGCACCAGCTTACTGTGTTGGTGCCTGGAGCTGGCCCTGATTGCAGGGAGAGTAAGTCAACACAGAGTCTGGCCCCTTGTTTGTGGTTTGTATGCCAGGAACTGTATAAAAGGTCCACTGGACCAAATTCATCCCTTTTTTAACCCCATTGATTTTCACAAGCTTACCCCAGGCTTGTACAACAAAGCAGAAGAAAAATATCAAAAGGAAAGGAACTGAAAACCGCTCTTTGCAACAACATGTGGCCCCCGTAGCAACAGAATTCAACTCTGCAAAATGTATTACTCTCCAGAATAAAGGCAACTTCTGGATTTCCCACCAAACTGGAGCTAATTCAGAAGAGACATCTAATACATGAATGTGATGCACGTCACACTGCTTCTATCACTAGGGCTGGGACAGGGGCTTAGGGTGGAAAGTTCTGGCTGCATTGGATAAGAAAATGGTCCAGACCTTATAATAATCAACCTGCTTCCAGGAAAGCTTTTGATTAATGTTTCTATTTCAGCTAAAAAAACAAACAACCAAAAAAAATCTCCCGCAGATGGTCTTGTCGGAGCTGGCTGAGTGGAAGTATACTACTTCCTCACGGCTGGATAATGATCAGCAAGATGTAACGGATCTTTCAGCTTTCCAGTATCTTAGAAAGAAAGAATCTAATCTCCCAAGGGAATTGCTAGCAGGATCAGTGGGAATCCTTCCCAATTTAACACATGCTGACCAAATGCAACCCAATACTATGCTCTATGTTACCAGGAAAGATTACCCGTTCCCCCTCTAGCACCGAATAGAGTGATCAATGGCATTTTTACAATGGTCAAGTTTAATCCAAATTGCACTTTATATTGTATTTCTATTAAACTGTACCTCCTGCCACTTTTACAGTGACAAATGGGTGAGGTAATGGCTTGTATTGGACCAACTTCTGTTGGTGAAAGAGACACGTTTCTGAGCTCACGCAGAACTCTTCTTTAGGAAGTTGGTGCTTTGTCTCTCTAATATCCTGGGACCAACTTGGCTACGAGAACACTGCAAACAACATTCTTTATAGTGTCTATATCCTCTTTCTTTTCCATTCATAAATTCTCGTTTTATAAACCGAAGCGTGATGCCTGGGGCTCTCCATAGCTTTTTCTAATATTCCCTGAATATTACGTTTAAATACAGTGATGGGCTCGGAAACTCTGCTCAGCTAACATCTATTCAGTCCATCACCAGCACAACTTAGTTTCAAACACAGAAAGCGAAGAGTCAAGTAGATGATTATATCTCGCTGCTGACTGGCAAAGGAGCACAGACCACTGTACTGGGAGTACTCAGGGCTCGAGCAATCTCCCCCCCGCCCCATGGTGATGATGACCATGCACAGAGGCCTGAATGAAGAACCAAAAGCAAGAGCTTTTACAGACAGAGCTAAAGGGCTAAATACTCTGGTGAGGAGCCAGTCGCAGTCTGTATTGGTCAGGAGCAAAGAGACACTTCATACACAAATACAAGAGGGTACATGCAAATCTTTGCCCAACAGAACACAGCCCTCTTAAAAACACTAAGGCAATTTCCTCTGCCAATGAGTAGTGTTAAAATAAGAATTTGAACCTTCTGCTCTCCCTTCCTACCCACAGGGGTTAATTAATTAATAAATAACAATTTTCATTCCAATGAAGCTAGAAAATCATCTTTGAGAGGCTTCACAGCTACATAATGTGCTCGGGAAATTGCATGAACCCAACACAGCCCTTACCCAGCTCGGAGGACAGGGAAAACACCATGTCTGCCTTTGCAGATGCGAGACCTTTGCTAGCCTGTGCTTTATTGTCATGCTGCCTTTCACGCAGATCCTGTCTGCTCAATAAAGCCCTTTGTGATTAAAAGAAGATGCACTTCACGGAGAAGTATAAGAAAAGTGTGTTGGAGGTGAGCATTTTCCAGCAAAGAGGTTGCCTTGGTGACTCTGGGCAAAATCATTATGAAAGAAGCTGCCATTCCATCTCTGGAGCATTTGCTCCATTCCCCATTGTCTCCCTATAAATCAAAGAATCCTGATTTATAGTAAACAGTATTTCCCAGGAGAAAAGCCTCCTAATATTTGTGAAGCATACTTGAAATATAGAAGCAGCACCTCGGCAAGCAGAGAGAGAATTCTCATCACAGAGGAATTGTACGCCCAGGTGGTTGACTCTCAAAATGTTTTACAGTTCGGGCGAGAGATTTTTCACAGCCCTGAGCAATGTCGTTAGGTCGACCTAAGTTTATGAATAGACCCCATAGACTCCCATTTACCAAATCAAGTTCATCGCTCTGCAGAGGGGCTATGCAATGGCCAATCACGAAGAGTTGTTAAGGGAGGAGGAATCCTCCATAGAAATATTGGATACACCCAGGCAGTCCTTAAAGAGGGGTTGTGAACCAAATGACACAGGTTCATGAGGTCAGCCACGAAGCCACAACTAACAGGGTTAATGACCCCTGGTCTACACTACAAACGTATGTCAGCATAACTACATCGTTCAGGGGTGCGGCAAATCCACACCCCTCAGCAACACCGCTATACTGACCGAGCTGCCGGTGTAGTCAGTGCTATGTCCTTGGGAGGGCTTCTCCTGCTGACATAGCTACCACTGCACAGGGAGGTGGAGAATCTGCACTGATGGGAGAAGCTCTCCCATCAACATAAGAAGCATCTTCACTAAGCACTACTGAGGCACAGCTACGCCGCTGCAGCGCTAATAAGTGTAGACAGCCCTGAGACGTTGCAAATGCAGGGGCTAGGGATTCTGTCCTCTGAGCGAGGCCTTTGTCTACACACAGATTCTATACGAATATAACTAGTTCCTACATTAACAGAAAAATGCCTTCTGTCAGTGTAGGTTCATCTACCCTAGGGGGCTATACCAGCTTAGGTATGCTGGCATAGGTTCCAGAGTGTAGACATACTCCATGAAGACGGAACTGTGGCTCTCAAACATTTTATCCCCACCAGTCTAGAAAATCTCCCCTTTTAGATCTCCCAACTTAGCACTTCTACAACTAGAGGGCAAGAGCGGATTTCCACTGCTCAGGATCGGCCCCATAAGTCTACTGCAAAATTCAGCTCTGGTTCAGAACATAAATAAAGCTTGGGCGGATTTGAACCTAGGGGTTTAGGCTGAACGTGATTATGGCTGTTTCCACCAACAGTTTTGGTTGCAAAGGGTGGGCTGGAGGGTTAGATGGTCTCAAGCACCAGCGGCGGCTCCAGGCACCAGCGCTCCAAGCGTGTGCCTGGGGCGGCAAGCTGCAGGGGGTGCCCTGCCGGTCCCTGCACGGGCGGCAGTCAGGCAGCCTTCGGTGGCTTGCCTGCAGGAGGTCCGCCGGTCCCGCGGATTCGGCGGCAATTCGGCAGCGGGTACGCCGAAGCCGCGGGACTGGCGGACCTCCGGCAGGCAGCCTGCCTGCCGTGCTTGGGGCGGCAAAAAAGCTAGAGCTGCCCCTGTCAAGCACAGCACGTAAACAACATCCATTGAACGCAGAGATCATTGGACCCTTTCTAAATTATATTTGGCAGAGAGTCTTAAACTTGCCAAAACTCTGGCTTTTGTTTTATCTTTCTTGGGCACGGTTAATCTGACAAACTGCTCCGGTAATTAAGAGCCAAAACAAACTTTCACGCAGTCTGTTGAGATTTTTTTCTTTTTCGTGGAATAAATGAAAGAATCGACTATTGTGCATGAATTACTTCATTAAACAGTTTAAGGGTTTCTTGTTTTTGGAGGGGAGAGGGGAAATCATCTTCAAACATCTGGGCAGACAGCACAGCTTGCTCTGTAGTTAGGCTGGGAGCTATGAGACATACCTGACTGCATAAGAAAGGTTCTCATAAAGCTGAATCATTTGGGCAATTAACACTCAAAGCAATTTTCACATAAGCCCTTGATATATGTAATTTTAGTTTTGCATATGTAACAGGCTGGCTTTTGCTGTTTGAAGACAGGGGATAGCTCAGTGGTTTGAGCA
This sequence comes from Chrysemys picta bellii, assembly GCF_011386835.1. Lineage (NCBI taxonomy): Eukaryota > Metazoa > Chordata > Testudines > Emydidae > Chrysemys > Chrysemys picta. The sequence continues at coordinate 6,054,878 of NC_088801.1, read as the reverse complement.
TTGGCCTGCTAAATTCCGGGTTATGATTTCAATCCTTAAGGGGGCCACTTAGGGATCTGGGGCAAAAATCAGTACTTGGTCCTGCTAGTGAAGGCAGTGGGCTAGACTTGATGACTTTTCAGGGTCCCTTCCAGCTCTATGAGATGGTAACTGCATTGCCAGAGTCTATCAGCCTGTGAAAGTTTATGAAGTGGAAAATACTTCTTTAGATAGAAAATATTTTGCGTGGGCTTCTTGGGCCCATTGGAAATGGATGATTTATTGATGTGCTATTTACTATTCGAAGCCTGATCCAAAAGGTAGTGGAAGGCACTGGAAGTCGGTGGAGCATGAGCAGATCTGGAGAGCTTTAGATCAAGCCCTTGAGAGCTTTGTGTCATAGATTTTAAAGCCTGAAGGGAATCACTGTGGTCATCTAGACTGACCTCCCACATTACACAGGCCCTAGAATCTCATGCATCCGTTGCTGCATTAAGCCCCAATTGGGAGCATCCTTTAGAAAGCCATCCAGTCTTGTTTTGAAGTCGATCTTTGGCACAAAGAGCAACAACTTACTTCCAGTAATGGAAAACCAGAAATATAAATGATAAAGAAAAAAAAAAGGCAGGTTTTATAAATCACATTATTTTGAATCCAAACTCCTGCCACGGTCATTATTTTGGAAAACAACAGTATTAAAAATCCAATGTCATTTAACTTGCTGCCAAGTACAAAGGGTCCAATGTAATTTAACTCTGTCTCTGAAGTCATGAGATCTATGAATTATTAGATGGGTCTGTAATGCTTGGAAATCCTTACCAGTGTTTGCATGGCATAGACAGGGATGGTGTCAGGCAGATAAAAAAAAAAAGATAGTAAAATGTGATACTAGCCACGAGAGATTAGAAAATTAAATTTGGTCCAACTTCTCATCCATAACCTGAATGCCTCAGGGCTGAGACGTTACTTTTAATCCTATTTTACATTTGAGAGTCTTCTACTAACATCTTTCCCCCTGCATTTTGCAATCTGTGTATTGATGAAGTACCAGGCTCAGTCACTACATAGATAGATGAATTCATTTTCTACTGTTTTTTTTCCCCTCCTTTCAAAAATTAAATTTGGTAATGAATAAGCCACCAGACAGCAGAGCTCCCCTAAAATAGGCTTATCTTCCACTTCTTAGTGAAAGTGATTTTCAGATTGCAGCCCAAAGGTGATTTGGGGAAGGTTATTTAGAAGAGAAAATGCCTTAGAGTCCAATTCGGTCTTCTGATGCACAAAGGACATGATTCTGGTCTCATGCAGTGATAGCTCAATTGACTCTGACAGAGTGACTCCCAGTTTATATTGGTATAATTGAGAACAGAATCAAGCCAAAGATCCCTGCATTGATCATTACATCCCAGGGCAGAACTAGGCCCAGTCTTTGAAGGTCATGGGACTACTCCTGTCAGTAGCTGCTGATGAATGATTCAGAACTAGCCAGTGCATTTAACAAGCATTATATAAGGCATTGCTTTCAGGAGCTAAGTATATACAGTTGGGAGATCTAGAGAAAGGTAAGAAAGTCTATATTCACTACCAAGTAGGGCTACTGATAACAAGGGGTTTATGTTTTACAGATGAAACTGACAAAGGGACTTTTCAATCACCAACCTCCTCAGACAAAACAATTCATTTATATCTAAAACACACTAGGCTAAAGACAATCAATATTCCTTCAGAGTTATTTTGGGCCTAAGAGACTAGCGCCTAGCTTGGGCAAAGCTTTTTATGTATGGTCCTCAACACCCAGCATGTCCTGCTTCTTAAATCCAACCCAGTTTCTGGACACCTGATCTGCATTCCCCAGAATATTGCTATCATCAGAAAAGCAAGACTCCTACAGCTTACCTGTGGTTTGCAATCTAAGCCGGCACCTGGACTTAACTCCCTGTTCAGGCTTCCAGCACACACACAGCTAATCCTCCAGCCTGGTGACTTGTTTAGCTGCAAATACTTTCCTGTTTAGCAAACAGCCTCAGCTGGGGAGAAGCTTTCAAAAAGGGGTTTGTCTTCCCAGCTATTTGGCTCTGATAAGGGAGAGGGAAACAGATTTAGTAGCCGCATTGCTACCCCAAGGAAAAGGGGATTGAGAAAAAGAAAATGCCACTCAAACACATGCACACAGACTAGAGAGGGAAATGCCTTAAGTTAATTTAGGGAAGGGTAATTAAAAAAATCTAATGAGAAATGTTCCCTGCTACAGGAAAAACTTTGTAGCTGTATGAGCATTTCAGAGAAATGGTCTTAAGTAAATAGGATGAAATTCAATAAGGACAAATGCAAAGTGCTTCACTTAGGAAGGAACCATCAGTTGCACATAATACAAAATGGGAAATGACTGCCTAGGAAGGAGTACTACAGAAAGGGATTTGGGGGTCATAGTGGATCACAAGCTAAATATGAGTCAACTAAGCAACACTGTTGCAAAAAAAGCAAACGTCATTCTGGGATGTATTAGTGGGAGTGTTGTAAGCAAGACATGAGAAGCAATTCTTCTCCTCTACTCCGTGCTGATTAGGCCTCAACTGGAGTATTGTGTCCAGTTCTGGCCACCACATTTCAGATGTGGACAAACTGGAGAAAGTCCAGAGAAGAGCAACAAAAATGATGAAAGGTCTAAAAAACATAACCTCTGAGGGAAGATTGAAAAAACTGGGTTTGTTTAGTCTGGAAAAGAGAAGACTCAGAGGGGACATAACAGTTTTCAAGTACATAAAAGGTTGTTACAAGGAGGAGGGAGGAAAAAGTGTTCTCCTTAAACTCTGAAGATAGGACAAGAAGCCATGGACTTAAATTGCAGCAAGGGAGGTTTAGTTTGGACTTTGGGAAAATCTTCATAATTGTCAGGGTGGTTAAGCACTGGAATAAATTGCTTAGGAAGATTGTGGAATCTCTGTCATTGGAGATTTTAAAGAGGAGATTAGACAAACAGCTGTCAGTCTGGTTTAGATAATACTTTGTCCTGCCATGAGTGCAGGGGACTGAACTAGATGGCCTCTCAAGGTCCCTTCCAGTCCCATGATTCATGCTACTACAATATCTGCCTGTTGCTGACTCACACAAGGTTCAATTCCTGGACCCATAAACTGTGTATGTGGCTTGTCTTTCAACCTATCCAATCACCAGTTGGTTCCAGCTAAGCAATCCTCGTTGCCTTACTCACTTGAGTAGTCTCCATGCCACGTGCAAGTGTGAAGCAAACATGGTTTGGCCCTGAGTGTCATAATGAGAGCATGTAACCATAAATGCCAATTCAGTTCTGAGACTCTATTTGTTCCAAATGAAACAGTGTAACACGAACAGGTACTTTAGGTATGAAACCACAATAGATACATCATACCAAGGGAGAACAAATTTGGCAGGAAAATTCTTTTGATTGGATAATTTTACTTATTGTTCAGAAACTGTGTGCTAATAAATGACATGCTTTTTAGGCTTGACAGCTAAGTTGTATAAATAGGCAGCAAGACATTAATGGACGTATAAGAAATTTGATTCAACAAAATAACTGTGTGCACTCCACAGTTTAATGTGAGATGCTGCATTTAAATCTTCATGTTCGCACAGGCCACCAGAGGAATTCCTAGAACGTCCCAATGTGGGGACTTGGAGAATGTACTTTTAAAAATAGATGTTTGGCTTTTACTCTTTTAATATCTTTAGATATTAACAAGCTGTTCCATCACAATGTATTGTATCGATCCAGAAGTAATTAGAAAGGCAAAATCTTGTTGGTACCTCACAGAACTGGGCCCTACAACTTTTTATCTTGGAGGAACTGCGTTATGAAGCCTAGAAACATCAAAGAATCTTCCATCCCATGCCCAAAACATACAGGGCCAGTGCCTGGAATGCAATGTGAATTCTAGCCATTGAGGTTGTCCTGTTTGTGCCCGCCATCTATCAGTCGGATGGCCGTGTCTCCCCTGATTTATTTCCTGACACCTCCTCACATAGAGTAAAGTTACCAAGAGCTTTTGGTTGTGTCATAACTATAAAGGGAAGGGTAACAGCCCTCCTGTGTACAATACTATAAAATCCCTCCTGGCCAGAGACTCCAAAATCCTTTTACCTGTAAAGGGTTAAGAAGCTCAGGTAACCTGGCTGACACCTGACCCAAAGGACCAATAAGGGGACAAGATACTTTCAAATCTTGGTGGGGGGAAGGCTTTTGTTTGTGCTCTTTGTTTTGGGGGTTGTTTGCTCTTGGGACTAAGAGGGACCAGACATCAATCCATGCTCTCCAAATCTTTCTGAACAAGTCTCTCATATTTCAGACTTGTAAGTAACAGCCAGGCAAGGCGTGTTAGGTTTATCTTTGTTTTCTCAACTTGAAAATGTTCCTTTTGCTAGAAGGTTTACCTCTGTTTGCTGTAACTTTGAACTTAAGGCTAGAGGGGGTTCCTCTGGGCTCTTTGAATCTGATTATCCTGTAAAGTTATTTTCCATCCTGATTTTACAGAGATGATTTTTACCTTTCTTTCTTTAATTAAAAGCCTTCTTTTTAAGAACCTGATTGATTTTTCCTTGTTTTAAGATCCAAGGGGATTGGATCTGGACTCACCAGGAATTGGTGGGGAAAAGGAGGGGGATGGTTAAATTCTACTTGAGTTAAAATCCAAGGGTTTGGATCGGTGTGCACCAGGAAATTGGTGAAGAAGTCTCTCAAGGCTACCCATGGAAGGGAGTTAGTACTTGGGAGTGGTGGCAGCAAAACCAGATCTAAGCTGGTAATTCAGTTTAGGATCACATGCAGGTCCCCATATCTGTACTCTAAAGTTCAGAGTGGGGAAGGAACCTTGACAGGTTGAAAGAACCCCGGGTAACACCAAAGCATAGGGACCATGGTAAGGACACTACATTGTCCACCAGTGAGCATTTCAGGACCTTGGGGCCATTAGCAGCTGGTATTAACTTAGAAGAGCCCTCCAACTTTTCAGACTCATCCTATGTGAAATGGCTCTGCACCAGAATTGGGGATGTGCAAATCTAAACGTTCCAGCTTTGGCCTATACACAGTATTTGTTATTCTTTCTTTCTCAATGTCTGCCCCCTGTCCCTATTTTCCCACTGAGGCTAGTCAATCTTCCCATAGACTTTATAGGCTGCCATTAATGATCTGGAAATAAATATAAAATCACTGTCGATAAAATTTTCAGATGATGCAAAGAAAGTATTTGCAACTAAACAAACCACCTGGCTGGAGGATTAGCTGTGTGCTTGATGCCACTGGGACAACCTACCAAGGGAAAGGTGATTCTCCATTTTTTGATGTCTTCAGATCAAGACGGGATGCCTTTGTGAAAGATATGATTTAGACAAACACCAGTTATTCGGCTCAATACAGGGGTACCTGGGTGGACCTTAGGGGCCTGTGATATACAGGAGGTCAGACGAGTTGATCTAATGGTCCCTTTTGGCCTTAAACTCTGTGAATCTGTGAACATTTCGGACTCCACCTTCAAAACCAAAGCTTGCTCTCAAATCTGAATTACCTCTATGGAGAGCCAGCCCCACAAGCATTAATAAACTACTACTCTGGATCAACACAACTTCAAACACATGACCCCATTAATAAGAGCAATGCAAACAGAATATGTCCCTATGCAATTCCAGAACAAAGGGCTCAGTGATCAATGTCTGGGGTTAAATGATGCCTTGAGGCATTGGTGTTCATGTGGCTATTTACAAAATAACTTTACAGCTTCATAACTCACTCCAGCACAGAAAGAGTGCTGTTAATTATTCCATTATAGACTCATTCAGTAGTGATATAAATAGTTAGGTTAGTGTTGGCAACCTAATTCCACAGTATGCAATAGAGAACCGTCAGTCATTTGGATTGGCTATCCAGGGACTGGGTATGTTACATACGTCATTTTGAAAGAGAAGAGGGCTGTTTTAAAGGCTAGAGCAGGGGGTCTCAAACTGGGGGTCAGGACCCCACAGGGGGTCGTGAGGCTATTACATGGGGGGATCATGACCTGTCAGCCTCCATCCCAAACCCCACTTTGCATCCAGCATTTATAATGGTGTTAAATATTTAAAAAGTGTTTTTAATTTATTACTGTGTCGTAGATTTCTCCTGCAATGAAAAACCAACTGCAAGGCCCTAACAATCTTCTTCTGCTCAGTAGAGAGATGCATTATACCCAAATATTAGGCAGCTGTCGGGAAGGTTCTTTCTTCCTTCCCTCCCTGTCTCCCTTACTGTGTTCATCTTAATTAGAGCTGTAGAGAGGACAGAAGTTCCGTTTTGCAAAGGTGAGAGATTTTTAAATGTGGCTTCCTTCCAAATTAGAGCAAAACCCAAAACTTTTATAATTTCCTGCAAAGGAAAATTCTGAAAAATAAAATAAAAGGAAGCTTGGCCTAAACGTTTTGTTTTGATCTTGACTTTTTTGACATGTTGCATAATGCTGTAATATCAAACTTTAAAAATGGAAATGAAAAGATGTTTTTAAACCAAAAAATGAAACATTTTGTATCCTTTCTATTTAGTATTAAGAAAGTTGCTCTACAAGGGCTTGATCCAAAGCCCATGGAAGTCAATGAAAAAATTCCCATTGACACCAAGAGGCATTGGATTAGGTCCTAAAGTTGCATGCTTTGGGGATTGGTCCTGCTTTGAGCAGGGGGTTGGACTAGATGACCTCCTGAGGTCCCTTCCAACCCTGCTATTCTATGATTCTATGATTCATGCTGTGTTATGATTGTGTGCGTATTGTAGACTATTTGAGCCAATTTTATTAAGGGTATTGTCACTTTTTATACTGCCTCGGATGTGCCAGATCATAAAAAACAAACAAACAACGTGCTTTGGTTTTGTGACGAAACACGACACTGGAATGATGTTTCAGGAGAAATGTCTTTTCTGTTTAGATTATACAGAGGGGACAGATGGGAGCGTTGCCTAGTCATTAAAGCAGGAGATTGGAAGTCAGGATATCTGAGTTCTATTCCTGGTTCTGCTGTAGGCTCATTTCCTGGCCTTGAGAAAAGTCAGTTACACTCTCTGTTCTGTGTAGGTGTCAGGTAGGTGGAAAAGTACTTGGAGATCCTCACAGGAAAGTTGCTGTTCAGATATAGCACATAGTTCAAATAAGATGGTAATAGTGCTTGGAAATTCTTAGATGGATTGCAAGGTATACTATTATTGATATTCACAAAGCACTGCACACTGGGCTTTTTTTTTTTTTGTATTGCTTCACCTTGTTCATCATGTGTAGTTCCTTTTTTCCAACTGCATATCAGCTGAATTCACACTGTGACTAAAATATTAACCCAGCTAGCTACAGACCAGTGGATATGAGGGCAGAAATGAGAGAGCGCTCCATATCTGTGTATATTGCTGGCCTTTGACTGAGCAGTAGTAGATGTCCAGGGCCTCACGAACTGGCTCCCCTGTGATGTGGAGTCTGGGTGTATGAGTGTAACTTGTTTTATTTGCACGTATGCACGAGTCGTGGGACAGAAACGGTCACAAACAGCATGCTGGTAATTCTTTTTTTTTAGGAATCGCAAATGAACACCAATGTCTGTTTCCACGGTGCAACTCTGGCTCGGGAATTTACTCCAATCTGAGAAAAAAGGCAGACCGCAAATTCTCTGGCTGTTCACACAGCTCCATCTACCTAGAACCTTGCATAAAAAAATAGCGACACACAACATGTCTTCCCAAGACCGAACGTTTGCTCGCAGGCTACAAAAAAGAAACGTGTGTAACAGCACCATCTGGTGAAACGTACTACGACAGTATGTACATTCTTATTTAATAGGGACATTGTCAAAGATGGTGCTCAAGTCTACGTAGGACAGCTCCCGGGGTTAGTAGGACCAATGCAACCTGCTGTTGCTATGACCAGCAAATGGTGTCCTCTGTGCAGCTCTTTGCATCAGCTCCCAACAAGAGCCTCAAGAGGTCCTCACAGGACAGTACCTGTCTGCATTGCGTCTCGTCTCTGATGGTTTCTGGGCAATCGGCACTGAGCCTTTGGAGGCAGGCCAGTCCTCGCTTACAGACAACCCCCCAACCTGAAGCAAATACTCACCCGCAACTACACACCACACCACAGAAACACCAACCCAGGAACCAATCCCTGTAGCAAACCTTGTTGCCTACTCTGTCCCCATATCTACTCTGGCGACACCATCAGAGGACCCAACCACATCAGCCACACCATCAAGGGCTCATTCACCTGCACATCCACTAATGTTATATATGCCATCATGTGCCAGCAATGCCCCTCTGCCATGCACATTGGCCAAACCGGACAGTCCCTCCGCAAAAGAATAAATGGACACAAATTGGACATCAGGAATGGTAACATACATAAGCCAGTAAGTGAACACTTCAATCTCCCTGGTCATTCTATTACAGATTTAAAAGTTACTATCATTGAACAAAAAAACTTCAGAAACAGACTTCAAAGAGAAACAGCAGAACTAAAATTCATTTGCAAATTTAACACCATTAATCTGGGCTTGAACAGGGACTGGGAGTGGCTGGCTCATTACAGAAGCAGCTTTTCCTCTCTTGGAATTGACACCTCCTCATCCATTATTGGGAGTGGACTAAATCCACCCTGATTGAATTGGCCCTGTCAACACTGGTTCTCCACTTGTGAAGTAACTCCCTGCTCTCCATGTGTCAGTATATAATGCCTGCATCTGTAATTTTCACTCCATGCATCTGAAGAAGTGAGGTTTCTACCCACGAAAGCTTATGCCCAAATAAATCTGTTAGTCTTTAAGGTGCCACCAGACTCCTTGTTGTTTTTGAGCCTTTCATTTAATTCATCATCAGCGATTCATTTCCACAGTACCACAGCTTGCTGCTTTCTGACCCAGGTATAAGCTCCCCTCAGGGCACCGGGGATGCTTGCAGATCCCCATTAACAAGTAGTTGGATTTTTGCTTAGTGGGGTTTATCTCAAATAATTGATATTTAAATAGATGCAAATATCATAACCTGCCACAACTATGTGTTTAACATTCTGTCCCTAGCTACACATTTGGTAAGAGGAAATCCTGTTAATACATCCTCCAGTCTCTGCTTTCTGAAACATAGGCAATACCCCAAATCTTCAGGAAGAAGGAGAAATTTAGACTGGAAACTTTTTGAGGCTCTGGCTGTCTTTAATATATGTTTATACCAGTGTTTATCAAACTGGGGTCGCTGCTTGTGTAGGGAAAGCCCCTGGTGGGCCAGGCCGGTTTGTTTACCTGCCCCATCCGTAGGTCTGGCCGATCGCGGCTCCCACTGGCTGCGGTTCGCTGCTCCAAGCCAATGGGAGCCGCTGGAAGCGGCGAAGGGCCGAGGAACTTACTGGCTGCCGCTTTCAGCAGCCCTCATTGGCCTGCAGCGACAAACCTATGCCAGTGGGAGCCGCGATCGGCCGGACCTGAGGATGGGGCAGGTAAACAAACCGGCCTGGCCCACCAGGGGCTTTCCCTACACAAGCGGCGATCCCAGTTTGAGAAACATTGGTTTATACAGTGCCAAGCACTGATCCTGACTTGGGCTGCTGGGTAGTATTGTAATCCAGTTAATAACAATAACAATCAACTGGATTTCTTAGTAGGACTGTGGTCTGGTGGTCAAACTAAGAGGGACTAAGGGAGGACGACCCCTGGGTTCTATCATCAGCTGACTCAGTGTTTGAATCGTGAAGGCCCAGATTTTCAAAAGTATGTGAGGACCTGAGTCTAACTGCTCTGTGCTTCTTTTTACCCAACTGTAAAATGGGCATAAGAGCCACACATAACTATAGTGTTGTGGAGCTGCATTAACATTTGTAGCATAGTAGCTGGATGAAAGATACAATATAAGTGCAAAGTATTACTATCGTTGTAGCAAAATCACAGTGCAGGTGATAGAACGCTCCAAGGGATGGCTAAATCTGATGCACTCTACACTGCAAAAGTCATTTTCCTTTTTTTTAATTTTTCTTTGAAAAAACCCATATGAATTTTATTCAGGGTTTCATACAGAATAGAATTCTCCAGGGAGAAAAACCCCAGAGTCCTTGGTACATATTTCAGATACAGATGGCAGCTTTATAGCACATAGTTTGTGGGGGAAAAAACATATTGATGAGACAAGCAAAACATCCCATGCACTCAAATACACTTAAACAAAACCAGATGAAAAACAAAGCGACAACTTCCTAGGACCGTGTAGGATACTAATGAATATTATCGATCAAAGTGCTAGGGGTAGATGTTCTCTCTGTTTGACAGAATCTGCATGGTAGACTTACATCCCGTATTCATGGCAGCTATGGGATTACTGCAGAGAAATAGAAGCACAATTTTTAGAGGGACCTGCACTAACATGAGTTGTGCTCATATATTGTAGTTATAGGAGGCTAAATAGTGCTGAACCACTAAACTTTTCTGTGGCAGCAGGATTTATCTGGTTTAGGTTGTTTTTATTAGCCTAATACCCACAGATACCCACTGAAGTTAATAGGGACCTCATCTTCCAACATGGGTGAAGAAAAGTAATAACCAGTTTTTCTATCTTTAACCAAAGCTTCCTAAACATCTGGGAGAGTCAACCTGGTCCCCATGTCCCTTGGGCTGAACTGGACTTAAAGGTCCCATGAACTGAGGATGCAGACCTAGCTGCCTACAATCTAATAAAGGCACTGCAATATTTGCCTCTCCTCAGTTTGAGGGGCAAGGGCGTGGGGACAAGGTGCAGAGAGCTTTTCCTCTTACCTTGTTCAGGGGAGTTAGCCAGGATGCCGGTGCTTGGACTCCAATAGTGCTAGACACCCTGAAAAGTGGGTGTGGTGGGGTGAGACACCGAGAAGAGATAGGAATTACCTGGCCTGCTCATAGTCCAGTCAGGGTTGGGGTTGCAATATTCTTAGCATGCTTTGTCTATAGTTCGTGCAGAGCCCAGTGAGAGCCTCGTTAAAGAAATGGACCAGGATTGTATGCAATATTCCTTTTGTGCGTTAATTAGTTGTTTAAGTAACAGTCATCTATGACCTGCATGGGTTACGCATTTTACAATATAACATGCGCTGACAAAAGCAAAGTAACACAAGGGACAGCAATGAGCCGTTGACATAAAGAGGAGAGTTTAAGAATGTTACTGTAATGGAGAATGTTCTGAAGGCTGAAATGCCCAAAGCGGTTACCAGGCCAGTTCCATCCCAGCTATTTATGATAAATCCTTTGTGGTGGTATGTGTGTAGGGTCTGATTCAAGCTTCAGAAACAACGGGAAAAAGACTCAATCTACAAGAGCAAGGAAATTCTGAGATCTGCTGCTTCTACCCGTTGGGTACAGACTTTGCAGAACATGCACTCTTCTCTGTCAACCCTTCTCAGAATTCTAGCCCATAATCCCCTGCATAAAATAAAGTCCTATAAGATCAATGTACCAGATATGGAGCGCTCGCTCATTTCTGCCCTCATATCCACTGGTCTGTAGCTAGCTGGGTTAATATTTTAGTCACCATGTGAATTCACACACACACCACACCAAATGGAGATGCAAGCAAGGAGTAAAGCCTGAAGGCCTGACTAAACCCCTTTGTTACTCCAATGTTACACTAGGATAACTTCACTGGGATCGCACCCAGTATGAAACCTCAGATGCATGCAGGAGTGACTCCGGAGTGTGCCTTTATAAATGGTGCCCAACCTTTTAAAAGAGGTGACTCTTTCTTGCTTGGCTACTTTCCCACTGTATCTGATGTAGAATGCAATGAACCAGAAGTAGGGCTGAACGAATGCATTTTACTTCAGGGCTGCAGTCCATAAAAGCTCTTAAAGAGGCTTGTACTCCATTGAGCAAGAGATGCCCTGCACGTCTGTAAGCAGCACATTCACTGAACCCATTCCTACTGATGCAACCAAATCTGGGAAAGCCCTGACTTTCTGCCAGGATCGGCATCATATGGAACTGCATGTCCCTTCCCTGACCCCGTTGTCTCAGAGGTCTCATGACCTGATGCATCTTGAGAATGGTCATGTTGCATTCTGATAGGAAACAACAGAGGCAACAAATCATGGTGTCATTCAGCAACATTACTCATATTACATACAAACAACCTTCTGTTAAAAGAAGTTTATTAAGGTTACAAAGTCAAGTATTCAGATCTTAGGAAATGCCAACACTGAGTGCTTGTTACAGCTAGAGTCACCAGGTGGCGCTGTTACATAGTTTTGCATGTTTTTTTCTTGGATGCAAGCAGCATATCGCTTTGGAAGAAATGCCGCATTGTTGTTAGCTTTGTGGTGTGGGTTACTTGGTGGGGAGCTGTTGCACACAGCTTGAGTTGGCTCTTTGCATTAATCTCACTAACTAGAGTCAGTTGTTGGGGCAAAGTTCCTTCCTGTTGGGGCTGTTCGAGCTGGGATTTTGGAAAGAAGTGTTGCCTGCCTGCGATTTGGACTGGTGTTTATAGTGGAAATAAAGCAAGTGACACTGACAAAATACCCAGTTGCTGTGTTGTAGATTTCTCCTGCAATGAAAAACCAACTGCAAGGCCCTAACAGTCTTCTTCTGCTCAGTAGAGAGATGCATTATACCCAAATATTAGGCAGCTGCTACTTGCTCAGTGTCCCATCCAGACAGGTTAATACTGAGTTGGATGTAATCTGGACCTAGAGTCTGTTTGAAGGTAATGCCTGGGAATTTAGTTTAATCTGGCTTAGTAACCAGACCAATGTGAACTGCTTCTTGCCTGCCCAGTCTGGCCATCAGCTGCAGCAATTCACCAAACTGAGCCAACGAAGGTATGTCATCGGTGTATTCAAGATTCAGCATTAACACTGATTGTAAAATGAAAGGGGTTCTGTAGAACAAAGAGTCCACAGACTAAACATTCACCTTCTGAACTATTCAGTGAATAATTACAAATAACAAAAACATTGAAATAGCGGGCAGAGGACATGGGTGAATGTGTAGCAAATATAAATATTCAGAGAAGTTCTAATGGCCATACCACACTAAGACTGAGGCACATTGATGGTGTAACAATATGTACTTGAAGTTATATTATTCATCCACTAGATGTCTGTGTGTGCTGTGTAGACTTCGAGGCAGAGTATATTTCCTGGTAAACAAAGGCAGATGAAGCTGGAACTCAAGCTGTGTAGAAGCCTCTTTGTTAGTGTTGACAGCTTTGCTTCATAAATGCCTCCTGTTTAGCACTGTGATTCCATGACAGATGGGGTAGTATAAGGTGAGCTTTTGCTGCCATTGCATGCGCAATACCTGTCCTTTGAATACATAGGCATGGAGATAGAGGACTTCAATCAGTCTGATAATGTTCACTAGCATAAAATTAATTCAACGGGAATAAAATTCCTATTGGAGACCAGAGCTGATATTAATGATGGAGTCATGTTTTGAATCCACTTAGGCCAAGGTGCTCTTTCTGTCAAGGAGAGGCCAGACTCTCTACTAGCATTTGTTCAATTAGCGGAGTCCCCAGTCCAGCAGTTAGGACCAAAGCAGGACCCTTGCCATCCCTAGGTTGTGGCAGCATCAGCATATCTATAAATCAGACCCTGTTAGTGGCTACCAGAGAAGACCAGGCTTGGATGAACCCAGCTGTGTATCAAGCCACTGAGTGGAGCTGCTGTATTTCATTTAATGGAAAAGATTGACTAGTTTTTCACCTGGACAACCATATTACTGAAACTTAAGGGAACAACAATGACTGTCGTAAGGGATATGAATCAATTCTGGGGCAGATGTTCTCCTACTGCTGCTCACACAGAGTTCAGTGCTGTACTGATACAGTTGGGAACATGGTGATGCAGTGCAAATTTCTATACTTGTCTTCCACCTTTCAGCATGTCAGTCCTGTTGTATTGGCTGAATAGAGGTAGAGCACATAGTATCATTCCTCCTCAGTCCCTCTTTCCATTTATTTCAACAGCAATTACAAACCCAGAACGGTTCAACTTTCAAGCTACTCTATTTGATTATGAAAGGGCTAATGATACAGAGATAGAAAATGAGTGCAGATTTTTTTTAAAGAGCTCATGAGTAGGAAAAATACAATGTTTTATTCCTTTAGTTTATTGAAATAAATCTTTTTCTAAACAGCTTCTTTCTTTCTTTGCTTTACATTTCAGCAGAGAAATGGATTTTCTTTCACCTCCCTATTACCAATGGAGTAAACACATGAGTAAAGTTAAAAGTGTATAAGATTTCGCATGATCAAAGCCTTAACTGGTACCAAGCTTCATAGTAGGCCATTTCTACTCTGGTATTTAGAGACTGCGTCTATGGGAGAGCTCAACCGAAAACCAAGACTTAATCAACCTTGAATTTTGGCAGCTGAATCTGGATCTGAATTATGCAAATAGCTCTTAATTTTATAACAGGCTGAACCAAAAGCTCGGAGCCAAACGCTAAAGCCAAACCTCAGAACAAATCGTGCTTTTGGGTGTTTGAAATCAGGATGTCTTGAGACCACTTCTATTCTGTACGAACAGAGATAATTTGACACCAGACTAGTTTATAGCCATGGTATTACTCCATCGTCTTCCACAGAGTTGCACCTGGGATGAAATTAGCCCAACATCTTCCATTTGTAAAGATGGAAGGCTGGAAAATGCTCTGCCAATGCAATGATTTAAGAGTTTAAAAAAACAAAACAAAAACCTACTAGCATAGAGTATCCTGGAAGTTTGTCTCTCAGCTAATGAGCAAACAGCTAAGCTGTGTTCAGTAAGCCATCTGGTGTGTATATGGCTTTCTGCTATGAAACATAAATTATGACTTTGTTTTTCCCCCTTGTTTTTCGCACTTCTTAGCATCAGTAAACCACTCTCCACATAGAGCCAAACTATGTCCCTGCACACACCCAGGCATCCAACCCATCCATTGATCTTAACAAGGCTGCATCTGCATCAACAATAGCAGAATTTAGCCCTCTGTCCCTACCTGCAGCATAGAATTGTGTAATTAACAAATGGATAGCTAACCGTTGGAGGTGCTGGGTGCTCAGCATTTTTGAAAATCAAGCCACTGACGTAGGTGCCTAAATATGGATTTAAAAACCTAATTTTAGGCTCTTAGTTTTGGAAATTTCAGAGCTTCTCCCATACATATTTCATCACAATAAACAGCCTTAACTCTGACCTAGAATTTTTTTGGTGCATTTCTTATTTTACCTTGGCTTTCCTATCTATATATTTTATTTTCAGTTATATTAATCAGTGGGAGATATTATCAGTTACTTTATCAATTGACAGTGGATTGGGGAGGGGGGTAGGAAGCTTAAAATGCTGTTCCCTGCAAATAAAAAATAAAATTTTGGGAACAACCTTTCAGTGCTTTGTGCAGCTCAAGAGTAGGGGACTGGAAACATCTTTGTAGCTTCTTGATTCAAGATCTGTCAGGTGTTGAGCTGTTCTGAAGGTACTTTCCTACTATTACCCTTAAAATATGTCATTTTTATGGTCCACAGTATTGTCGATATTGTCAAAATCTATCTATATGTCAAATGTTGTGACATTATGTGCCCTCTTTGGGCAGTTAAAGCAATACACAGAAACATTAAGCACTTTGCAAAATGTCAGACTTTGAAAGCATGCACCAAGTACAATAAGTAAGTGTTTTACAACTTTTATTATCTGCTGATTTTCAGGGAGCCTTAATCCTACACATATATTTATTTACTGGGAAGTTACAGCTCCTGGAGAGAAAAAAAAAAAAGAATGTGCCCACCTCACCAGGAAGTGTGACCTAGTTGATAGCGCCCTAGGACTTGGAAAACCTGGATTCTCTTCCCAGCTCAACCAGTGACCTTGTGCCTCAGTTTTCACCACCTATAAAATGGAGAGAATGAAGCCAATCTCCTTTGTGAAGTGCCATGAGATCTTCTGATGAAAAGCAAGGTACTACTATTGTTGTAAGCATCATCACCCTGTCTATATTCCATAGTAACATTTGCCAGTCAGGTACACTTTTCTTTCTGGTAAGTGAAGTATTAATGATATATGAGGGCAGAACATTTCGGTGATACTACTAAATAATAATATTGCCTTGTAACTTTTGCTCCCTTTGAAGTCAATATGATTTTTACAACTGACTTCAGTGGGAGCAGAGCTAGGCCAATGCAAAACTTACCTATGGAGTGTTCTATTTAATAAATGATTGTTTTCTTTTCATCTTCCGATTCTAAGAATAGCATGCATTTAAAATTTTTAAAGGATTTCAATAGACCTTTCAATAAATAACTAGGCAGGAGCCTCATTCGCTGAGCCTTGGCTCCAAAATAGACTTTTGAAAAGACAGAGACGTGTTCAGGACTGCCTTTAGAGAAAGGCAAAAGTGACAGCTATCCAGAGTGTCATGCAGGGAGCGCTCGATATTTTGAAAACAAGGCCAGGCATTAAGGCAACCGAGCACTGTGTATGTCACAGGATATGATCATTATCATTTTCAAGTTCCTATAGCCAACTTTGAGATCCGTGATGGAAGGTGCTATGAATGGAATGGGCTAAGTACCACAATCTAAAAAGTGCTTCATAAAGATGGGGCAGCATTAATTTGCCCTGCTCATAGGCAGGGAATGGAAGTGCCGAATTGTTAAATGGTTTGTTCACGATCCCACAGCAAGTCTATGGCATAGCCAGGAACAGAATCCCCCAGAATTTTTGTCCTGGGCCAAATCCACTAGACTATCCCCACTCCTTGGACCAGTTCTTAGGATAATTGTTGGGGTGGGGGAATTGTTCATGGAATCATAGAAGATTAGGGTTGGAAGAGACCTCAGGAGGTCATCTAGTCCAATCCACTGTTCAAAGCAGGACCAACACCAACTAAATCATCCCAGCCGGGTCTTAAAAACCTTTAAGGATGTAGATTCCACCACCTCCCTAGGGAACCCATTCCAGTGCTTCACCACTCTCCTAGTGAAATAGTGTTTCCTAATATCCAACCTAGACCTCCCCCACTGCAACTAGAGACCATTGTTCCTTTTTCTGTCATCTGCCACCGCTGAGAACAGCCGAGCTTCATCCTCTTTGGAACCCCCTTCAGGTAGCTGAAGGCTGCTGTCAAATCCCCCCTCACTCTTCTCTTCTGCAGACTAAATAACCCCAGTTCCCTCAGCCTCTCCTCATAAGTCATGTGGCCCAGCACCCTAATCATTTTCATTGCTCTCTCCTGGACTGTCTCCAATTTGTCCACATCCCTTCTGTAGTGGGGGGCCCAAAACTGGACGCAATACTCCAGATGTGGCCTCACCAGTGCCGAATAGAAGGGAATAATCACTTCCCTCGATCTGCTGGCAATGCTCCTACTAATGCAGCCCAATATGCCGTTAGTCTTCTTGGCAACAAGGGCACACTGTTGACTCATATCCAGCTTCTCATCCACTGTAATCCCCAGGTTCTTTTCTGTAGAACTGCCATTTAGCCAGTCGGTCCCCAGCCTGTAGCAGTGCATGGGATTCTTCCATCCTAAGTGCAGGACTCTGCTCTTGTCCTTGTTGAATCTCATCAGATTTCTTTTGGCTCCATGGACTTGTGCATGTCCAGCTTTTCTAAATAGTCCTTAATCTGTTCTTTCACCACTCAGGGCTGCTCAGGTTGTTCATCTGGCCTTTACGACTGGACGCCGCTGTTTTACTGGGCCCACTGTGTAAGCTGTGAAGTTGTGGAATTTGACCAAGTCAACCATTGGCGGATTATGGGTTTGTTGCAGCCAGCCTGCGTGTGCAGATTTCAAATGGCTAGCAACACCCTCCATAGGGGACATTGGGTAAGATCCCTAGCTGGAGTGAATCAGCATAGCACTATTGATTTCAAAGCAGTATGCCGATTTACACCTGCTCAGAATCTGGACCACTCTTCTTTACGGGTTTCTATCCTAGGTCTGTAATTCTGTGGCCTCCACTACTGTAGCATCTGAGCACCTCACCATCTATAATGTATTTATCCTCACCACACCCCTGTGAGGTAGGTAAAATATCCCTATTTTACAGGTGGGAACCTGAGGCACGGATTGTATGTCTACACTGAGCACTTAGCCCAGGTTTTAGCTCAGGTTTTAGCCCAAGCCCCCCTTCCATCCACACAACTCTGTCTGACTTGGATCAGCGAGCACTCGGGGCCCTTTTAGGATCCTGCTGGGTGGAGGATGTTAGAGCCCAAGTTCCACTGTCCCTCGGGTCCAAGCCCTGTCATTTTGCAGTGTGGACACAGCTTAAGTCATAAGGTTTGCACAATGTAGTATGGACGCATTAGCATGGCTGTGAGACCTGGGTCCAGCAATTGTAAACCCAGGTGTACAATGCAGTGTGGAGGCTAAAGCACAGGCTTGGAAACACTGCGTCCATAAGCCCAGGACCCACATCACCAGATTTATAATGCAGTGTAGACATACCCAGGGAAACAAAATCACTTGCCCCGAATCACACAGAAAGTTTGTGTCGAGTATCAGGGGGTAGCCGTGTTAGTCTGTATCTACAAAAACAACAAGGAGTCTGGTGGCACCTTAAAGACTAACAGATTTATTTGGGCATAAGCTTCCGTGGGTAAAAACCTCACTTCTTCAGATGCATAGAGTGAAAGTTACAGATGCAGGCATTATATACTGACACATGGAGAGCAAGGAGTTACAGTGGAGAACCAGTGTTGACAGGGCCAATTCAATCAGGGTGGATGTAGTCCACTCCCAATAATAGATGAGGAGGTGTCAATTCCAGGAGAGGAAAAGCTGCTTCTGTAATGAGCCAGCCACTCCCAGTCCCTATTCAAGCCCAGATTAATGGTGTTAAATTTGCAAATGAATTTTAGTTCTGCTGTTTCTCTTTGAAGTCTGTTTCTGAAGTTTTTTTGTTCAATGATAGTGACTTTTAAATCTGTAATAGAATGACCAGGGAGACTGAAGTGTTCACTTACTGGATTATGTATGTTACCATTCCTGATGTCCGATTTGTGTCCATTTATTCTTTTGCGGAGGGACTGTCCGGTTTGGCCAATGTACATGGCAGAGGGGCATTGCTGGCACATGATGGCATATATCACATTAGTAGATGTGCAGGTGAATGAGCCCTTGATGGTGTGGCTGATATGGTTGGGTCCTCTGATGGTGTCGCCAGAGTAGATATGGGGACAGAGTAGGCAACGGGGTTTGCTACAGGGATTGGTGGCGGAGCAAGGTTTTGAACCCAGCTCTCCTAAATCCCAGGATCGCACCCTTACACTAGACCAAAACATTTAAAGGCCCTATAATTTTATCACCTCCTCCATAGGTTCCTTGGCATTTCAACCCAGGATTTGTCACAACCATACCCAATTTCACCAGACCAGCTGTGGCCTATGGAAACATTTTGCCATCTTGTAATGCACTCTTATTTTATGCTGAAATTATTTAGAAGGTGGATCTCTGAAGATGCTATTTATCGCCTCTTTGCTGTCACACCATCACTTATCTTTCAGGTTGGTTTTCTTGCGAAGTGACTTACACTTGCTCCTGTGAGCAGATGAACAAAGCAGATGACTTGTTAAAGTTTATTAAAAACACACCGGGAGGGGGAGGGGAATCAGTTCGCTTAACATCTCTGAAAATCAAATCGACATTCATTCTAAATGATGCCCTTTCTCTTGCTTTTGAATTCAAAGAGAGTCTCTTTGGTTTAAAAGTCACAAATGGCCTTCTTTATGGTTAAAGAACCTGCTAGATGTTGAGTGTCATCTCGGTAATGTAATTGGTTTAGGTGAATCCTGCTTTTAAAGAAACCTAAGAAGCACCTGGGAAGAGGGGAAAGAGAAGGAAGAGGAAAGGAAGACACTTCTCTCTGTGATTGATGCTTCATTGCTGATGCACTTTAAGCAGCAAAGACAAACAGGTCATTCAGCTCCTAGGTTCCAGTTCTGTATTCTCCAGTAAAGGGTAAGAATGTTTCACAGTGGGATTGTACTGGTCTCTTCCCACTGGTTCCCATACACAGAGCTGCTCACCTCCTTCCTCCTGCCTACAATGAGGGTATGAATTTGAATCAATCTCAAATAGGAATTGAGAAGGATAGAAAAAAGTTAGGGAAAATAGCATGGCATGAAGGTAACCCTTAGGGATGGGGGAACAAGACACAAACACAAAGATCCAAACTCATAGTTGGTGTAACTCCGTTCACTCAACTGCTTTTAAACCAGAGTTTGAATTCCCCCCACCTTCTGTTATCTGGGAATCCGGATGTCATTGGACTCCAGTTTCCCTTTGTTCCTTTCGTTGAATACGTCTGTGGCCTGAATGTACCCAGACTAGAGAACGTCCCAGAAGTCTGAAGACTTCTCCCCAGTAAAACAAATCGAAAGAATGTCCTGAAGGAATTATCCCATAAACACTTCCAACCAAACATGTTCCTCAAACATGGCTTTCTGGTCCCTCAGATATAGGTATTTTCCCAAGGTGTCCTAGTGAAGTTATTTTGCACTTCAGCTGTAGCCCAGATCACCGGGGTGAGATTTCATGGTCTGTGTTATGCAGAAGGTCAGACAAGATGGTCTGAAAAATGTCTGAATCTGAATTTTAGTCTAAACAGGTCCCAATTAGATTAGTTTAATTACTCCATTTTGCCCTTGTTTTTACCAGCATTTTCCACAACAACATATTTATGGGTCTTCTGTCTCTTTTCACCTAATGTACTCAAAGTAAACATAACCATGTACAGAAAAGGGCTATTTTAACACTTTGAGTGTATCCCTCACAGAATTTTCCCTTTGATCAGCTGACACCCAGAGATAATACATATAATGCCTGTCTTTCAGAAGGATCCCAAAGCATTTTATAAACGGTGTATAAGAATCACCGTCTACACACAGCACTGAAATGCAGCACCTTTGGGTTGAAGCATGTTTGCTGTTTAGCAGGCCTAATTAACACTACACACCAGTTTTAAGAAAGTAACGGACTTGAAACTAAAGGTCATCACAAATTAACATACTTATCTGCATTGTGATTTGCCAATACAATGGGGCTAACACACTCTTGCCAAGGGTGCCTTGAGGTCTTTAATAACTAGAAATGGTGAAGACCTTGATTTCCATTTCATCTGAGGTGCGGCACTGGGAGATTGCTTCACTACAACTGCCTCAGCGGGACTCATGTCACCTATAGCAGCATGTCTTTTGGTGCATAGACGTCTCCCATCCATGTACTAATCAAACTGGCCCCTCACCTTAGTTTAGAATGTTTGTGTGGCCAGATTGTGACTTTATCTATCCAGCTATCGATGGTACCTCTCTGACCCCATTACAGGAGTATCTGAGCACCTTGCAACCTTTAAAGTATTCATCCTTACAAAACCCCAGTGAGGTAGGGCAGTGCTTTTTCCCCATTGTATACCTGGGAGACCGAGAGCCAGATTTTTAAAGGTATTCAGCATTAGCCTTCATCTTAAGAACATGAGTACAACCATACTGGGTCAGACCAAAGGTCCATCTGGCCCAGTATCCTGTCTTCCAACAGTGGCCAATGCCAGGTGCTTCAGAGGGAATGAACATAACAGGTAAACATCAAGTGATCCATCCCCTGTCACCCATTCCCAGCTTCTGGCAAACAGAGGGTAGGGACACCATCCCTGCCCATCCTGGCTAATAGCCATTGATGGACCTATGCTCCACGAATTTATCTAGCTCTTTTTTGAACCCTGTTATAGTCTTGGCCTTCACAACATCCTCTGGCAAGGAGTTCCACAGGTTGACTGTGCATTGTATGAAGAAAAATATTAAGAGGAACTCAGTGCAGAACTGATGCCACACTTACCAGTTTCAACTACGTTTCTGCCCAACCTACAGCTGTAATAATATTCCCCAAATCCCTGGCTCCAAATGGATTTTGACTCCTACAGTTCAGGTAGATACTGATATTATTTGGGGCAGCTTCCTGCAGAGAAATTACAGAAACAAGGAGGCTGATGATCCTCCATTTCTCTAAATGCTGGCCCAGCCGCCTGCCTCTCCCCTGTTAGCCCACAGAGTTGTGGCATTAGCTAATGCATTCTTGATTACAGCCTCGCTTAGGCAGATGAACTAATGGAAAGTTGCTAAATGCAAAGTAAGCAATTAATTATACATTTTATTGTTAGGCTGTTTGGGGGAGGGGAGAAAAACCCAAATCCAGAACTGCACTTTTTCTCCACCTCTTACATATTTTTTCCTTTTATCAACAAGGGTCTCCTCCTCGGCTAACTAGTCGCTAGGGCCATTCTGACTCGTAATGAAGTCAATGAGAGGTGAGGATCCTCCTCATTTCCAAGCAGGCCCACAACATCTGGAAGGATCAGGACTTGAGGTCTTTCTGGGAGGAAATTTGGTTGGCCTATTTTGCCCATTGTAAATTCTGTGTGCCAGTGTGACAAGCCCTCTGCCCGCCCCTCTTCCTGGAGTCCACTGGCTGCCCTAATAAAGCTCAGAGAGGCTTCTAGTTATGCAGCACCCGGGGCTTTATTTACACAATGTTCTCCCACCACCAGTGTTATGCTATATACAGAGCTTGCAGGCCTGATAATCTCCTCTCCTAAACAGAGTCTGCCCTCTGCCTGGAGACTGACCTTCGCCTGGCCATTTCCCCCTTCTTCTGGGGGCCAGCCAGCCTTTATAGCCCTTGAATCCTCAGGCCCGCAGGTGCAGCCAATTCTAAAGGCCAGGCACCAGGCTTTTCCCCAGACCCAATCTATTTCCCCTGATTGGGGCTGGCTGAGCAGGGGCTAATTAGGTGCCTTTGCACCAGCAGCCTGCTACAGCCAGCCAGAGCTGTGCTGTTTGGAATACAGTCGTGCCTAAAGACCCCGCAAGTATCAGTGAGTGCCCCACTGCACAACCAAAGACATGCCCCTGCACCAAAGCGCTGACAAACTCAACAGAAAGGACAGACTGAGGATCAGATCCTCAGGTGCTGAATATCGTGATCACTTCATTGACTTCAGTAGATTTCTACCAATTTACACCACAGGGAGCATTCAGACTGGAGATGAAGCTTAAATATTTAATAGTGAAAGTAATTAACCGTTGGAACAATTTACCAAGGGTCGTGGTGCTTTCTCCATCACTGACCATTTTTAAATCAAGATTGGATGTCTTTTCTAAAAGACCTGCTCTAGGAATTATTTGGGGGCAGTTCTCTGGCCTGTGTAATGCAGGTCCAGCTAGATGATCACAATGGTCCCTTCCGGCCTTGGAATGTATAAAATCACCCCATTTTTTAGTTGGGGATCTGAGGCACAAGGAGATGAAGTGACCCACAAGGTCACAGGAAGTCTGTGAATTGAACCCACAGCTGGGAATTGAATGCAGTCTCCCATGTCTAAACCCTAGGACCGCTCCTCCAGGAGGGGCTCTGTACATACATACGTGGCACTCCCTCCTTAACTTCAACCACTACGTCGCTCTTCATTTTTAAGGGCCTCTCTCAGTCGAAACATTGATTCCGGGCTAGTGCTTGTACAAACGATCTTAGCCAGAAAGCAATTTTATTGTACTCAACTGACCTAGCAAAGTGTAAAAAGGAGGGTGGGGGGGAGAGAGAAAAACAAATAGAAATTAGTCCTGCAGAGGCTCTGTAGCCGTTACATAATGAGTTTGTATTTCTAAAAAGAAAATTTTGCAGACCACTGAGCCACAATGTAGAGGATAAGCGAGTTTGCTACTAAATAATCATTCTCAACAAGAGTTATTTAGGTTTTAAGAAAGCCAAAGCAGATTACTGCACAGGGCTCTGAAAGGACTGTGATAATCTTTGTGCATCATTAAAGCACAAACTGAAAATAATCCTTCAGTACTTAGGCCTGGAAACTACAGCCTATAATGGAGCCATGAACATTTATTATTGTAACACAGCTGCAAATGAGCACTAGCATTGACCGGATAGTCTATAATGCAATTGTCTGGATAACCTGAATACTATGAAGTGGCTAACTGGGCCTTGACTTCAGGCTCCATAACAGCCTGATCATGGAACATAAGAATGGCCAGACTGGGTCAGACCAGTGATCCACCTAGCCCAGTGTCCTGTCTTCCAACAGTGGCCAATGCCAGATGCATCAGAGGGAATGAACAGAACAGGACAATTATTGAGTGATCCATCCCTGTCGTCCAGTCCCAGCAGCTGGCAAGCAGAGGCTCTATCCTTAGGAAAGGATGTGTTTTAATAACGCATTACTAATTTTTGGTTATTGGACATTCTGATCAAAGTCATGCTGGAATGGCCTAATAATGGGATGACTTGGGAGTTTGTAAAAACTCCCAATATTTGTCTTATTTAAAGTCAAAGTTATGTAGGTACCTAACTGCCATTGATTTCAATGAGGTGCCTAAATATC
The DNA here is from genome assembly GCF_011386835.1 of Chrysemys picta bellii. Taxonomy (NCBI): domain Eukaryota; kingdom Metazoa; phylum Chordata; order Testudines; family Emydidae; genus Chrysemys; species Chrysemys picta. Next base: position 6,030,541 of record NC_088801.1, on the reverse strand, counting down.
TCTGAGATCATGGGCTAGTCCCTTCTCCACCTGAAGTCAGTGGGACTACCTAACCATGTATCTATGCATCTGGGTACTTATATCCGGTCTATCCCCAGGGTAGCTGAGCTTCTAAGGGCAAATTCTCCACTCATGCAAACTAGTGTTCAGCTCCTGAACCTGTCAAGTGCGGGGCCCCCTCAAGTCCCATTGACGGCCCTAAATGAGTCAGACCAGGCATGAACACCAGCTTGCCTGTTTTAGATATTCATAGATTATATTTAGCACCGTTGTAGCGAGGTGCGGATGCCAATACAGGCATCTTAGAAATGTTTGCTTGTTTCAGCATTAAGCAAATGTATTTATTTCCTTTTCATCTTTTATTCCAGCGTCAATGTTAAAAATTCTCTCCTGGAGATATTCAGACAGCTTAAGTGGTGTCACTTAGCAACACTTACCAGTAGGTTGATTGTTGCCCATTTTACTATGGCCTTATTTGCCTTCCATTGCAGCATTGTGTGAAGAAGGAAGTGGTGTGGCTAAACTAAACGGCACAGATGTGTGTGTGTGTGTGTGTGTGTGTGTGACTGTAAAAAGCTACAAGCAGCTGAAATTACACCTCAGGATAGGCATAGGACAGGGTCGGCTAAGCCATGCCCCTTTTCCTGTGGCCACACCCCTTTGCCCTTGTACAACAGCACCATAGATGGCTGGCATGAGAGTCTGTACTTCAGCTCTGTGCTACCAGAGGATCATTCTCATGCTGGCCTGATCCTCCCTGGGCAAGTTTAGGAGGCATTAGGGCCAGGTGATGCCGGCAGTTGGTGCCAGTAGCTTTCTGTTCAGGAGTCATCAGCCCAGACAACTAACAGAGCATTACACACACTAGCCTAAATCAGCCGAGCCCCAAGGAAGTCCTACCCCGATTTCAGCTGAGAATGTGGACATCAGATGTAATAAGCTGACTCAACAGGCTTCAGATAAGGAAATTCATCGTATGGAAAAATCCTCAGTGCAACAGAACTTAGGGGATGTGGTTTTGCTCGTTAAAATGACCTGTGGTGAATTAGTACTTGAATCACATCTCACCAAGGTTGAATTTCCTTAGTGCTGCCTTTGAAACTCCACAGGACCCTTTAATATTAATAAAGCACAATCTACCCTCACTTGGTCTGTGGAGGATTTTTTGTGAGAAAGGTGGAGCATACTTCTTTTCTATTTCCTTAAGGAATACACGGATTGTCGTGATCTAAATAATATAGTCTTCTCAGTAACATTTAATTAATCCTCTGTTACAAAAGCATATTTTCCCACAGTGTCTCTCTCCTTTCCTCAAGCAATGCATTCAACCAGAATAATAATAATAAAAAACAATTATGCTTCTACTCTCTCACACATGCCCTGCTACAAGGTTCTATCTGAGAGCATGCAGAATGCAAACTCTATAAACTTTTCCTCTGAATATATGCTCGGTGTAGTAGCCCTTGAGGATTGGACAAGCTGCCTGGCTGCTTGACATGATGCAGAAATCAAAAAGCACTGAATTTTAGGCTCAGAGATTTACATTTTCTCACTGATAATATCCATAGCTCATTGCTAGTCACCAAAACATATTTGTTACTATAATTGGCCAAATTATTTATTACAACTGATATATTTATTTATTTACATGTTGTTCATTTTTTTTTTTCCTCCTGAACATGAAACTGTCCATGTGTTGATCATGGTGTTTAGAAATGAATCCGCTATTCAAAATTGTTTGGTGAATCACTTTTTTTTACAAACATATTGGTGCCCTGATTGATTGTGACCCAATCAAAGAGCATACGTCTTTAGTTATCCCGTATTTGGAATTCACCACCGAGCTTTCTGATTGGTCACCTAAATCACATGGTATTGTTTTTCGTCCCACATGTGTTCACAGATGGATCCCAATAAAAGCATATGATCAGGCTGGACTGAAACCTGGTTTTCAGAGTTGACAAACAGTTCAATGAACTGGTCTCCCCTTTTTCCGTTAACTCCCAACAAAGCTCCCTGGCGGATTGGCACGTCCCTCAATGTGGCTACTGGAATTAGTGGACAGTCTCTGAATTTTTAAAATTTTGTTGAAACTTTTCCACACACGGTTTTGACCAGTTTTTGGGGGGGAAAATGTTTTGACCCACATTGAAAGCTGGTGGAATTTTTCTGAAACTTCACGGTTTCCATGGCGTTTCTTCATTCAAACCACTCTAGCGAACCGCTTTCCACCAACACACCCGGAAAGGGAGCAGTTAGACAATCCCACGGGATTCCTTCCCTTCCCCAGTGGCGTTGCTCATTATGTGCCAGCTCCCTGAAGAGCTCCTTCGGTTAAGACCTTGATCCCTTCTTAGAGAGTCATTGCAGCCTACCTAGATAGCACGCTATAACAGCTGCTGCAAACCTTTTAAAGCACTGCACAGGGAATGCAGATCCATCCCACAAGGCAGCATCCTGCTTGCTGCCTCTCACCTATGATAAATGGCCCTGTTTAGTAGCTCATAAATATTCGCTTCTACCGCCGGACAAATAGCTCTCATCAGTAATCATTTTGACCAGGGCTACCATCGTTCCCAGACTGACATTCCCCTGCAAGAGAAAACCCTTTGATTTGATCCTAGTGCATCTCCAAATTCACGGCCTGACTTTGAAATATTATAAGGGGCAGGGAGTAGCGCATAGCCCAGAATCGTTATTTTTCTCACTGGGACGGAAGACGTGTCTGCGTTTTTTCTTTTATTTTGGACGATGCTGGATTTAATTATTTAATTCTGTCTCAGCCCCACAACGTGCTGAGCGCTTCCTGCAAAATGTTCAGCACCCTGAAACCCCGCTGGAGTCAATGGGAGTTGAGGCCCCCTAGTGGCTCGGAGGATCAGGCTTTTTGAGCCCCCTTTGGGGGAAACAACTATTCCATGTGGATTTTGTGCTAGTTACAGGGGCTCTTCAGTGCAGACAGCAATGATGGAAGCTCCTTCCATCCACCTCCATCAATGTGCTTCGACCCTGGTGTGGAGGGACCATTTCCCAGTCTGAGGCAGGGAGTTGGGGGATTGTTTGAACAACAGAAAACTACACAAGGACACGCTTTTTTTATGTTTTAAGGGATAAACAAGCAAGACACAGGCAGTAACTCATTCTGACTAGCAAGTTGCCTTAGAAACAGCACAAAATAGGACAGGCTGATGTGAGGGTGCAAACTATACGCAGCAGTTCCTGGCAAGAGACAGGTGATTAGCATTGGCTCGAGGCAGTCTGTCACTGTGCAACCTTCCCCTCCTTTCCGCACACAGAGAGAGTGTCTGATCTGTGTTGTACAGTAGCACTTTGGAGTTATGAACACCTCGGGAATGGAGGTTGTTCAGAACTCTAGAAATGTCTGTAACCCTGAACAAAACGTTACGGTTGGTCTTTCAAAAGTTTGCAAGTGAATGTTGACTTAATACAGCTTTGAAACTTTACGATGCAGAATCAAAATGCTGCTTTCCAATTATTATTTGTAGTCGTTTAGGTTTATTTCATTTTTTTCAATTTTGTCTCTGCCGCTTCCGGTTCCAAATGAGGGTGTGTGGTGGACAGGTCAGTTCCTAACTCTAGTGTTCGTAACTCTGAGGTTCTACTGTATCTAATATTAATTGAATAGACACACAGGGTAAGTAGATATAATGCATGCTAGTGAACACGAGAGGGCATTCAGGAGAATTAAGGAGAACTTTGCTAGAGCTCTTTATTTAGACTTTGTGAATGTGCTACAACAAAGGACGAGATCTAACCCTACTGAGTACTTGCTAAGCTCTAGTCAAAAATGCAGTATTCTCCCAGTGCCCTTCTGTCCAGGCCTGGAGTAGCTATTACTGTTGTAGTCACCCAGTTCTTCCAATGCACCTCAATCCTGATCCACCACTGACTAGTCCAACAGTATCTCTCTTGAGCAGACGGTGATCTATGGTCTAATTCTCTGCCAGCACCTATATACTATGAAGATTGGAGCCATATACGCATCTGAGGGAGACTGAGAAAACAGACGCTAACCCATGGCATCAACTGGACGTGTGGCATCAGATCAGCCATTTCTCTGTGTGCCAGAATGCATCTAGTAATTACCATTGATTTTGCTGGTTAAAATAGACTCTTTAATGTTCCAATAAAATACATCACGACAGGGCCGCATGCAATTTTAGCACTCATTTCCCAGTGCAATAGATATAAGGCCAGACCCACTGCTGCAGCTCCATTGAAGTCAATGGAGTGATTCTGATTTACACTAGCTGAGGAGATGGCCCGTCATTTCTTAATTGGCCAGGTTCCAATTGAACTCTAGTGTTCAGTAAAGGCCATTGCTGAGAAGTCAATAAACACAAGCTGACGCATTAGTTCGAGCTAGCGCATCCCTTATGCAGACTCCTGGCAGCGTCGTCTCATTCGCTGTCTTTGACCTCTCATGCGAGGACTCTCTGAAGCCTTCCCTAGTCCTTTTATTCCAATGGCTTCTGCACTCCCCTGGACCTCGCTACTTGTCTCAGTCGCACATTCCCCGACAACCTTCCTGCTCCACTCGGCTTTCCCTAGCCTCAGTAGCCTTTCCCCTCCCTCCGGGGTAGTCTGTCTGTGATGGCCCTGCTCTCACCCCACTGTGCAGGCAGACAATCAGCTAAGTTTAACCCATCCAGATATGATTTAGGGAGAACGAATGGTCTTGGGACTAAGGCCCCACACTAAAGCTCAAGGGAACTGGTGTGTCCGTTGTGCCCCGGGCTTCCTCTGTGATCTCAAGCAAGTCACTCAAACATTCTGTGCCTCAGTTTCCCCCTCTGTTAAACATGAGGGAACAGCAATGGCCTGCCTGACAGAGCATCAGTTCATGGATCAGTGTGTGATGCTTTGGGGTCCTTGGATGGATGGCTGAACAGAAGTGCAATATTATATGAAGGCACCCAGTTCTGCTCCAGCTATCCCTGGCTACGATTCCCACCTTTCCCCTCTCCTCCCCACCACCACATTTCCTATGCGTGCAAATCTGTACCAGTGCAACAAGGCTTGTATCTGTCATAACTCCACCTCTGCTCAAACCCTCATCCATGCCTTCATCTCCTCCCCCCATGTCTATGTCGGCTCCCATCTCTAAGTCCCATTTCCCCAGCTATGAAGAAGGCTGCCACCTATCTTTTCATATGCATGAAGACATGTGACTGTTGTTTTCCCATTCTAACACAACTCTGCTGTCTCCTCATTCTTTCCCCCCAACCTTATCTTTGGTCCTTTTTCAGCACAGTATCTGGTCACTACTGGCATGGAAACCTTCTCCCCTGCAGCTCTTACCATCACAAACAGATTCTCTGCATTTCTTCACCTCATTGACTCTATATTATTTTGAATCTCGTCAGAAAAAAAACCTTTTTTCTCCTTTCACTCCACCTCTTTAGCCAGTAGCTGGATTGTTTAACCCCAGAAGGCATTTGGAGATGCAATCTAGCTGAAAGACCCTGCTACCTAGAATAAAGGTGATTGTAATAAATAAAGCCAGTAGAAAACTGCTGCGGATGGGTGGATGGAGTCTCACATCCATATCGGCATTTGAGACTTTAACCAACATTATAAATGAACATGTACATGGCAGACCAGACCAATGGGAGAACTGCACACATGACTGCATGCGGGACAGACAAAATTGTCCATGGCCATTGCAGGCTTCATATCCTTGCTTTGCGCTGGTCACGTTTTTCACAGAAGATGTTGATGCACCTTGCTTCAAAGCAGTCAACGGCAATATGACATATCTGCCCCCAGCTGGCTTTGTCATGGGCTGTTGCTTTGGGATCCACCTCACCTGCTTTCAAGTTTGAGTTCAGTGTATCTTTGTATCACTTGGACTGAGCACCATGACAGTGGGTGCCCTGGTTTAACTGACCATAAACTATGGCCTTGGATATTCTTGAGTTGGCCATACGAATGAGGTGTTCAGAGCGGCACAGCTGAGATGTTAGAAGCATGCTTTGAATGCTAGACATCCAACAATGATTAAGGATTTTGGTATTAGGAATTTTGTCCCACTATTTGACCCGGCAAACAGACTGAAGACAGTGTATATGGAACTGATCAAGCCTGTTGATATGGCAACAATATGTTGTCCATGTCTCATAACCATGCAGAAGTACTGTTAGCACAATTGCCCAATTGCTGTTCAGATTAGTCGTTATTTTGATGCCTCTATCTTTCCATAGATGGTGTGACAATGTTCCAAATGCAGAGCTTCTCTTGGCCATGCAATGGGTGATCTCAGCATTAATTGAGTAGCATATTCCCCAGGTAACAACACATCTCCACGGACTTGCGAGGAGAGTTGTTGATCTTAATAACTGGATGGACATGCATATCCCCCAGCACAGATTGGTACAGTGCTTCAGTTATCTTTAGACAACCTGTGAAACTAACGGGGTTAACTTTCATGAATGAAGTGATCAATTACAAACTGACTGTAATAGATCAAGTGAGCAGCCAGTGCACAGCCTTCAGCAAACAAAAGCTCCAGCCACTTTGGTGAGAGCACAGAAATGTTGCAGATTAAACAACTTCCCATCGGTGCAGAACTGAATAAATTCTCCTCTTTTGGTGTTATGAAGTGCATCCATGAACATAGCCGAAAAAAGGATGGAAAAGAGCGTCGGAACCAGCACACAGCCTTGTCTGCTGCCATCACTGACTGTAAAACGGTCCACTCCCTTGCCATTTCCCACCACTGTGGCCATCATGGAAGGACCACGTGACAGAAATAAGCTCTGCAGGACATCCCATGATGAACAAAAGTTTCCAGAGTCCCTCACACTGTACAGAATCAAAAGTCTTGGCTAAGCTGATAAAAAATGGTATAAAGGTCAGGAGTTTGCTCCTGTAATTTCTCCTGGAGCTGGCGGGCGGCAAAGATCATGTCTATAGTACCGCGACCAGACTGAAATCCATGTGGAGAGTCAGGGAAGATGGCTTTTCCAGAACAGGGCTGACATCTATTCAATATAACCCAGGCAAGGATTTTTCCAGCAACAGAAAGTAGAGAAATGCTGCAAAGCTTATCACAGTTTGGCATCCTGGAAAACCTATGGTGCACCAACTCTTGCTCCCAGATACTGCAGAAGAGCCTGGTAAGATGCCTTGCACTACGATAGCCACCCTGCGTGTAGATCTCTGCTGGAATGGCATCCAGACCAGGTGCTTTCCCTTGTGACATCTGCTTGGTTGCTGTTATGGTTCCATATACGGGCTAGTGCAAGCTCTTCTTTGAACGGGGGTTGTGGAAGAGCATTAATTGCTTCCTTGGACATACTGGAAGGGTGGTTGAGAAGTGAACTAAAAGGTTCTGTCCATTGAGCAAGTATTTCTTCTCTCTTTTTTTTGTCATGTAAGAGTTGATTGCCATCCAGTGTGCAGACAGGGGTTGTCCCGTGGCCTCCGGGGACATACACAGCACAGAGACCAGCAAATAAATCAGGCAGAAAACTGCTGCGGAGGAAATAAAATGCAAGGGATGAATCATTACATGTTTAACCAAATTCAGGCTGCACGGCCAGCCTCAATCTGTTTTTTACTGATGGTAAATGATGGGCTTATATAATTTCCAGCCTCCTGATGGATGATACACCACCAGTTGTTGAGCTGGAGGAAGACAAAGTGCAAAAAAGAGAGGTTCTTTAGCTCTTTACTAAATGGCTGGATTCCTGGTGCTGAGGATCTTGATGTCCCAGGGGAGTTGGGAACAGTTCAGCACCATTCAGGAGTAGGCCCAGACCTTCTCCGTATTAGTGAAACCTGCGGCATTTTAGCAGGACTTTGGCCAGGGCGATTTGTAAAAGATGCCCAAGTGCGAGCAGGAGGATTGATTACCCTTGTCTGGTTTTAATGAAAATGAAGAATCCGGGTGGGAGGAAAATTATGTGATTACCATGCTGGTGGAAATTGAAACTATCAGCAATGCTCCCCAACCCTCCAAGACCCAGCCTCTTTCCCTACCAAGGTCACCGCCATCCGCTGACTGAAGGCAGCTGTTCTTAATTGAAGAGCCGCAGTTCAGTCATGTGGAAGAGAAAATAAAGACTAACCTCGGCTCCACAACAGCATCAAAGCTGCTGGCAATTAAGATGTTCGTTCATACAGCCCTGTGTTCTGAATTGCTAATGGAAGGTCATGGGGATCTCACCTATCACTCCTCTTGCCGCATACGAAATCAGACACACCAGACCAGCTGACGAGGTTAGAGCTGTAATTAAATTAATAAAGCATGCCAGGGATCTGTAAAGGAGAGCAATCATTGCAGGTATTTTCCCAACACACTGCTGTCATTTCATTAATGCCGCATTGATTATTTCCTTTGTTCACTTGAAGCTTGGGATTTTTTGTGCTGCTCTCTGCCTGAGAGGGGCCATGAATGGAGAAGGGGTAGAAAAACCAGCTCATAGGGCTGGCCGAAAAGTTTCCATCAAAACTGTTTTGCAACGGAAAACTGGGGGTTGGATGAGCCAAAAACTTTAATGGAAAGTAGCTGCTTCCTTCAAAAATGTCTATTTTTGGTCAGAATACTGAAAATATTCGGCCAAAAACTAAGTGGGTTTTTTTTCAGTTTTAAGTTTTCAGTTGGCCAATTAAAAAGTCAAAAATTTCCGATGAAAACAAAATAATTTTCAATTTTGTCAAATGTTCTGCTGACCTCCGCTCTCTTCCAGCATTTTCCAGCCACCAACCCGTTCCGAGTCAGAAGCTGCTCACAAAATGGCACCTTGCTTGAAGCTTCATGTTTCATGCACGGCGTGCTGAGTCATAACATGAAAGGACTCCATGCTTGTAAAACTAAACTGGCATTTTATTAAAAGAACTAGTTACACAGAGGGGCCTGTTTTTGTGTTCCACATCCCTGTGTGGACCAATCTACGGTCTAAGATTAGGAGTGTGGTTGATGCCGGCTATAACAGCTAGCCTTCAAGCCACGTGCACACAGACTGATGTCCTGGTGCCTCCTCCAAACTCTTCCCTCCTGCAACCTCTGCTCTGCCCTCCAAGTTCCATGCAGGTTTCTATAGTTCAGGCCTGTCTCTTGTTCGGATATTTTATCTACTTACCTCAGGGTTTTGCACAGCACCCATTGTCGTAGCCCCTAACGGCCTGATCAAAAGCACAATGGAGTCGGTGAGAACCTTTCCATTGATTCCAGTGGGATTTGGATTAAGACCTAGCACTTGGGAGCCATGTATGAGGTGAGCTTAGCCTTACGCACTCAGATACATACACAGGTGTTTGGGGAGTAGTGTGACACATTCCTCCTAATGCTGAGCAACAGGCAGCGTGTATCCCAGGAGCAAATCGGAGACAGAATCAGAATTCTCAGAGTAACCACATTCCATCCTTCATCTCCTCGCTTACTTAGTGGTAAGTGATCTGCCCTTGGTCCATACCAGTAGCAGGTTATCTCCTCCTCCATGCTGGCTCAGCTCCGATGGCACATAATGAGTCTGTGCCTACTCAGAAGAGCTCACGGTCTCTATAGACAAGGCCTATGGGAAACCAGAGGCAAAGGGACTTGCTGTGTATCACACAACTTGTTGGTGGCAGAGTTGAGATTAGAACCCAGCTGGGTCCTGTCTCCTATTCCAGATGGCTAGCCACTAGACCACACTGCTTCCCCACCACCCATGCCTATTAAATTCACATTAAAAGTAGCAGATCCCAAAGGAGTTACTGACTTGACCTTTGCAAAGGGGTCTGTGCGGTGTTCCTCGTCCTGTGTAGTATATTCTTGGGGGTCCCATCCGGAGTGTTGCTGATGCTTGCTATACCAATGTCAATGACCCGGCTGGGTGAGAAGTCCTAGTGACGCCAGTCTGATGCACTTGAATTTGGAGGAGAGGGGGACAAGCAGACAGATAGCCCTGCTAGCGGGACACACTCATCGCAAGGCCCAGAAGATGCACTCCACTTTCCCTTCTAGGAGCCGCAGATTATAAATCGGCACACGCTAGAACCTTAAAAATACGATTGTGTTTTATTTTTCATTGTGATGATCACAGCAAAAGACAGTAATTGAGGATTGCAAGTGTGGGTGGAGCAGGTAATTTTTATCCTTCTTGACTTTTCAAAGCTCACTCAGACAAACAGACGTGTCATCTTTCTTCCTGAACTAAAATAAAAATTTTAAGAGGTTTGACCTTTAAGTTTACTTTATTTTTTTGCCACCTAATCACAGGCTAAGAGTGCCCTCTCTCTCTTTTCCTAGGTAGCTGAAGTGATATCTTCTCCTGGAACAAAGAAGTTGTGCATATTCATACAATCCCCTGCAATTCACACGCTACACTCGCGGATTCACAGCTGCCGTAGGGGAATAGCTTGCAGCGCTGCGAGAGAGCGTGCAGCGCTGCAGGCGCTGATTACACTGGCGGGGTGTTTTTTCACACCCCTGAGCGCAGCAAGTGCAGCGCTGTGAATTGCCAGTGTAGCCAAGGCCTTGTCAATTCAGAGCTTTAAGGTTTCATTGTTAGGGTCCCCCCTCCACATCTTTGCAAACCCTGTGCAAGTTAAAATTTGGGTTAACCCCCACTCCAAAACCCCATTTGACTTTCCCTTGATTTAGTACGGAACAAGAATTCTCTTCACTTGAGCCGCGGTACTAGGACTTTTCCTGCCTGTGGTTCTGAAAAGGAAACGCTTTGAGTGCATTATACAGTTGAATAAACAAAAGGAAGAAAAGCTGCAGATCTGGAACAAAACAAAAGGAAAGGAATCTAGTTAAAATCCTAACACTTGATTGGAATTGCAGAGAAGCGATGACTGCTAATGTTCCGACTGAAAGTCATTTTTCGAGCAAGCTGTGGGGACCGATCCCACGTCTCTTGGGAATTGAGGGCTCCCAGAATCCCATTAGAGATGCTCTGCACCACATAGCATTGGCCCATTACAATTTATGCAACGCCTTGTTAGGAATAATTCCAGGTGGGTAGCAAATAATTATTTATATGACAGTAGCAGCCCCACGGTGCTAGATGTTGTACACAGACAGAGTGAGAAATGGTCCCTGCCCTGAGGAGCTTACAATCTACATAGGCAAAGTGTTAGAGAGGAAACAGAGGTGAAGTAATTAGCCAAAGTCTAAAGGCAGGTCAGAGCCAGGAATACAACCCAGGTTTCCCGATTCCTAATCCTGTATGTTTTCCGATAAATTATTAGCAATCCCAAGGCTAAGCAGCAAGGTCCCAATCTCCATCAATAACGTCCCTGGAGTTTGGGGGTGTTTGGAGACAAGATTTGGCTGCTGTCAGTTGTTCAAATAGGGAACCACTGCCAAATTGAGACCGGGATCCAAGCCTGCCGGCTGCTCAGGGGGGCTAAGCTGTGGATTTTTGGCTCAGACCCATTTCTACAAAGGATGGGTGAGGCGCTGCCACTTGGCACATCCAAAACCTGCCGCTGGGCCCCAGCACACAATCCCCCACACAAACCGAGATGCCCCAGAGTTAGTGATGCCCTAGGCAGAATTTCCTCGTCATCCTCGTCAATGATTTCTGCGCCGCCGCATGCTTCGCTTTTGAGGTGCTCTGTGCTTCCAAAGTTATGCGCACTTCATTATGGGTTTGAAATGCATTCTCTGGATGTTAGATGCCAGCCACAGGGCTTCCCATTTGGGGTGAGCAGCAGCTCTGCACCGAACAACGGTTCACACAGTGGTATTTGATTGAGCCCTCCCATTGTCTTGCTTTATTTTATTTTATTTTATTTATTTATTTAGCGTCCTTGTTCTGCATAATTGACTTAATGTGAATTTCAAGGCTGACACTCCGCCTGACCCTTTTCTCTTGGCTTGTGTGTACTTTCTCGCAGCGGGACTTCCAACCTTTTGTTTTAATTAAAAAATACAGAACAATAGCAATTCACCTCTAGAGCAAACTTATTTCCCAAGTCATAAAGAACTGAGGTTTATGTATGACAGCGTTTAACTTCTCGTTTCTAGGGCCCTGTTCCATGCACATAAATTAGAGAATGTATTAAAGTAACTTAATAAGAATATAAAACAGAGGAATGCTCTTAAAAGCAATGCGGCTTTTATTGTCTCTCTTGCCATTGTGTAGGATCCTTATGTATTTTTCTCCAGATTTTGCATTTTGTTCAAGTGATGGCAAGCCCCACTGGCTCCAGCTAGCACTTGTTCTGACAAGGCCAGGTGGGTGTTAACATACGTAGAAGCAGCAGGTTTAATTGCTGTTTGTTTTGTAGTTTGTCTCTTTAATTTTCCCTATGTTAACAGGGAAAGAGGTAACATTTATGTTGTTAATTTCCTAAAATGGTTCAGCAATTAAGTTGGCTGGGCTTCCTATTCATCTCCGAGGCCACTTCAAAATAGCCTTTCTGGCTACCAAAGCTCTGCAAAAATTCATTCTGCCTTCCCCCTCAGACATCACATCCACCTGCTATATATTGCTGCCTGTTCTCTATATTACCTCACAGACCTTTTATTACCTTCTTTCATATCTACCCACTCTGCTCTGCTAGCCTTCACCTGAGCTCTCTTATCTGAGAGCTCATGACCACCCGCCTTTCTAGTCTCCTCTCTCATCTCATGTCCACTTCTTCCCACATTTGTTCACTGTGCTAATCCATCTCCACCCGCTCCATTACCATCTCAGTCTGCTCTGACAATCCCCACTTTTCCTCCTAGGCCTTCTATACACCATCTGCCACACAAGGTCAATCTAGTTCTCCTTCACCAAACTCCACCTGTACTGCATGTTCCACTAACCTTGACCTCCTCTATGTCCTCTCCCTATCCACACTTGGATATTGTTCTTTGACTTGTACTGCTCCATCTAATGAGATGTCTCCATTTTCTTTCTTCCTAGCACTTAAATTATTATGTCAGTCTTCTTCTTCCATACGGCAACTTGAAAAATAACATTAACGATTGACATCCTAGTTTGTCATTGTGATAAATGAAGGGGAGAGGAGGGCTAGCTCCCTTTGATGGACACCCAGCCAGCCAGTTAGCTGTAAAATCCCTCTTGGTAGCTGTTCGCTGCTTGTTTTACCTGTAAAGGGTTAAAAAGTCCCCCAGGTAAAGAAAATCGAGTGGGCACTTGACAAAAGAGCCAATGGGAAGGCTAGAACTTTTTAACATTGGAAAAGAAGCTGTCCCTTTGTGTCTATTGTAGCTCTGTGGGAAAGAGGGGAACAGATGGCAGCAGCAATACTGTGTAAACCTTTAAGCCAGGTATGAGAAATCTTCAGATCATACCTAGAATTACTTATTTAAACCCCCCTAAACAAGTAACTAAATTAGGAATGTTTAGCTAGACGCGATCAGGTTTATTTCGCTATTTTGGCTTGTGGATTTCCTCTGTGCTAACCCCAGATGCTTTTGTTCGCTTGTAACCTTTAAGCTGAACGCCCAAGAAAGCTAAAATCTAGCAAAAGCCTAAGTTCCAGATGTATTTTCTTCCTTTTTGTTTTTAATAAAATTTACCTTTTTTAAGAACATGATTTGGATTGTTGTGTCCTAAGAGGTTTGTGCATGTTGTTTGATTAGCTGGTAGCCACAGCTAATTTCCTTTGTTTTCTTTCTCAGATCTTCCCCAGAGGGGGAGTGAGAGGGCTTGAGAGTACCCCACAGGGAGGAAATCCCACATGCTCCTTCCTGGGTCCCAGGGGTTTTTTTGCATTTGGGTGGTGGCAGCGTTCGCCAAGATCAGAGAAAAGCTGTAATCTTGGGAGTTTAATACAAGCCTGGATTGGCAAATTTTAATTTTTAGAATCCTTGAGGGCCCCCACCATCTGCACTCGAAGTGCCAGAGTGGGGAATCAGCCTTGACAGTCATCCACTCTATGGTTTCTGTTTATGTGGAATGAATCATGGAATAAGGCTGCCCCTCTGGAGAAGGATCGTAGAGGGCATCGGTTCACTTGATGTTCCATGATTTGTATGTCTTCTCCACTTTCAAACATTGGGTTGTTCATTTTCCATTTGTGCAGTAGGTAACTGCAATACTCATGTGAGGTTCTGATGCAATTCACTGTGATCTATGTTAAATGAAGTTGAACATGAGCTGCCAGTGTGATTCTATAGCTGAGAGGGAGAATGTGATCCCTGGATATATATAAGCAGGGCATTATCAAGGGGGAGTGGGGAAGCGGTATTACTTCCGTATATGGCCCATTTCTGGAATACTTTGTCCAGTTCTGGTGTCTGCATTTCAAAAAAAAATATTGAAAAGAGTGGAAAAGGGTTACAAGAATGATTCAAAGTCTGGAAAATATGTCTTATACCGATACACTTAGGAAGGTCAATCTATTTAGTTTATCCAAGAGAATGTTAAGAGGTGACTTGATCATGGTCTATTAGTACCTACATGGCAAAGACATTTCTGTTAGTAGATGGCTCTTTAATCTAGCAGGACAAGGCATAATGAGATCCAATGTTTGGAAGCTAAAGCTAGACAAATTCAGACTAGATATAAGGCATAATTTTTTAACAGTGAGGGTCATTAACCCTTTGACTAGAGATATGACAGATTCTCCGTCACCTGAAGTCATTAAGTCAAGACTATATATCTTTGTAAAAGATGCGCTTTAGCTCAACCAGAAGTTAAAGGCTTGCTGAAGGAACTACTGCGTAAGTTTCTCTGGATGGTGTGATGCAGGAGGTCAGCTTAGGTGATCATAATGGTCCCTTATAGCCTTAAAATCGATGACTATAAATTATTGTTTATTATTTGTATTGCAGTAGTGCCTAATCATACAGCAGGGCACTGCTGTGCTCAGCAATGTACAGACACTTTCAAGCTTATTTAAATCTCATCTTAAAATCATCCTTTTCTCTTTAGCTTGGGAACATCACCATCAATGGAGCATTTTCCAATATAGCGTCGGCAGGATGCTATATAAAAATCAGTAGTATGTATTAATTGTTGACCACAATGTGTAAACTGTATTGAAAAGAGACTGAATAGTGCCATGATGTATAGAATCGCAATCTATCTTATACCGCAGAGGCATTTATTAAAGCAAACACCTACAGACAAATAGGCTTCCACACATTTCAACTTCCAACTTTGTCTCCCTTGTTTGTCAGGAACCATGCTTTTCCTGGAATGCTGTATGGCTGTGTACAGGAGTTTTCCGGGGCTCGACCCGCTCCGGGGCGGTGGGAAGCCACACCGACTCACTACCCGCTGGGGCTTGAGTGCTTTGTCTGGCTGTCAGGTCTCGCCTGGCAGCCCTTGCAGTCCTGAAAGATACAGGAAACCCGACCCCGGCTCAGGGCGGGCACCAGCGTTAGGTCAGGGCTCAGACCCTTAGTCAGGGTTGAGCAACAGTAAACGAAGTATTTAGCCCAGGCCTTAGGTCAGGGCAGGGCAACAAACACTGAGGCAGGGCTCAGGCCCTCAGGCCGGGCTGAGCCACAGTAATAGGCCTGAGCCTTGACAGGCCTGGGAGGGGGGAGACGGCCACCCACAGGTTGGGTGGCAGGGGGGACGCAGGCCCTCCCACTCCACTGCGTCCCAGCCCGGGGCCCTAGCAGCGGCAGAAGACCCCCTGCTTAGTCAGTGGGGATCCTGGCCGCAACACACTGACATCGGCTCTGGCAGTGCTGCAGCCAGACTGGGGTCGGCTGCCCCCGGGCTACTTCCACACTCCCCCTCTGGGCCTACCTGGGTGCTGGCATCGGCCTCGGAGGGATCCTGGACCATGGGTTCATCTGGCCAGGGATTGTTTGGCAAGTCTGGGAGCTCCTCTGGATAGGAGGCGCCGGGCAGGCCCGGCGGCTCCTCTGGGTAGCGGGGGCAGGGTAGGCCCGGTGGCTCCTGGCGGTCAATCCGGTCCGCGGAGGTTTCCCAGCCCCGAGCTAGGCTGGAGACATCTGGTCTCTCCGGCTGCTGGGGCCAGACTGAGTTCTGAGGGCCTGGTTTTATATTTCTGGGTCACCGCCTGACCCTCTGAGGGGCGGGCTCAGAACACCCTCGCTCCGCCTACTCCAGCCTCTGGATGGGCTCTTCCCCTTCCGGGGCGGCGGGGAGCCACACCGACTCACTACGGGCACACACAGACATCAAGTGAGTGCATAATTTATACAAGTAAACATATCATTACAAATGTTTCCTTTTCTGACCTTTGGAGTAATGCAAAAATAAAGCCAAGCTATATTATAACTTTTGGATTCAGGATTAATGTGGTAGAACAGTTATATTCAGTAAGGAACTGTCAGTACTGTTTTTTCTTAATTTCCACCTTATACAGTACCAGGAAATGTATTTAGATGCTCATATGCCATCCCTGTTTGGAGTAAGCAATATACTGAATGTAGACAAAATTAAAGTATCAGGGGGTAGCCGTGTTAGTCTGTATCTACAAAAACAACAAGGAGTCTGGTGGCACCTTAAAGACTAACAGATTTATTTGGGCATAAGCTTTCACTCTATGCATCCGAAGAAGTGAGGTTTTTACTCACGAAAGCTTATGCCCAAATAAATCTGTTAGTCTTTAAGGTGCCACCAGACTCCTTGTTGTTTTTGACAAAATTAAAGTTCCATTTCTTTATCATCTGACTTACTTTGCTATAATAATCTTATCCAGGCTGTATGTCGAATTCTTTTGTTAAAGAAAGAAGCTTTGTTCAAAGAAATTAACAACGAGCTGCAACAGTTATCTTAATTTAAATTCACTGTGAATTCCTTGAAAAATAAATATACCAAATATCAAGCCCACTTCTGAATGTGCTGTGAACTTTGGGTGTTTGAAATCCAGATTGGATTGTGCATCCTTGAACTTTCTCTATATTTTCATTCCAAGAATGGACAAGTGTAGTTCTAACAATTGATCCCTTGTTCACCTCACTGAAAGCAAAATGGTGGCAGAGACTGCTTCATTTCAAAACAGGCGTGTGTTGTGCAACTGTTGATATTTGCACAAATAGTGCAAACACAAGACCCAATTCTCTCTATAGTTATACTGCACAAGTGTAACTGAATGAGTGTAATTGCGGACAAAATTAGCACCTTTAATGTACGTATGAGGCAAATGAAGGCATGTGACTTAATTATCTGCAACAGATCAGATTTTGAACCCTGCATTATGCACCAATAGATTAAGTATGCGAAAGCACCCAAGTGACTAAAGAACAGAGCTGGTCAAAAAAAAATCTGTCCAAAATGGCTTTTTGACCAAATGTAACCAAAAAAAAAATCAATGAAAACTCAAACGTTTTCAGAGAAAAAAATGATGGTTTTTAAAAATATAATTTTTGCTTTCGTTTGTCACAGGGAAAAATCGTTTCTGGGTTAGCTCTACGTGGAAGCACAAATTCCTTTGAACTGCAGTGGCACTTGTGTTCCTGACGCAGCCAGGGCTTGTCTGCACATGAACGTTAACCTGGAATAAGAATGGGTGTGAATTTAAAGCAGATTAACTATTCCTGATTAACTTCACATGTGGATGCTCTTAAGGAATAGCTATGCCAGAATATCTCCCCGTGTTGGTAACCCATAAAGTACTTCTGAAAATCCCACTCTGTGTGAGTAAGAGGTTCACCAGCCAGTCCTCTATTTCCAACATTTTTTGACCTTTTCTTTTATGACAATCCTTGGATTTTTCCTGAAAATTTCCAAGACAAAATTCCTGACCTATCTTTGGTATCCCCCTGCCAAGTCAGGATGCGCTCTAATGTATCCACAAAACAGGAAAGTGACTTCTTAAGCCCATCAAAAAGTTGGCATGTCTTTCATTTCACTTTTAGAACCATTCAGATATCTATTGAATAAGGATGCAGCTTCTTGAATAAATTAGGCTGGGCCAATTGTCCATGTGTTGTTCTTGCACTTCATTTCATAACCTCCAGAACACTCTTTTTAGGTCATACTTTCTGTTTTAACTAACAGGGACAAAATGGTTACTTTGCAAAACATGCGTAGGCGAGCGTGCTGTCCATCCGCGTCAGAAGGGGGGCCACGCCATCTCGAAGTCTGTATCTGTTAAAGCCTTCTCTGAGCAGAAAAAGTATGGGGGAATCAGTGATTCACAAGGGGGCCCAGGCTTCATGTGGGGTGGGCCTTAGACAGTCTTGGCTCTGGTTTGTGACCAGGGAGAATTGCAACAGCCTACTCACCCAGCCCTGAAGACGGGCAGCGCAGCAACCAGTTAAGTCCCTGACCTGCAGTCAGGCCGAGCTTCAGTAGTCTAGTCCTCCAGCCTTTAGGCAGGGTGGGGCTGTCAGCAGTTAAGGCTCTGGCCTGTAATCAGACAGAGCGGTAGTACCAGCCTACTCTATGGGGCTCTGGTTTGGGGTGGAGCTGAGGAGCACAGGCTTTCTGACCTATGGAGGGGAAGTACTGCCACCCCAGGGTTGCGCTGGCCGGGGGGACGCATGCCAACCCAACTCCACCATGTCCCAACCCAGGGCCCTATGAGTGGTGGAGTAATCCGCCACTGCATCAGCATGGATCCACTCACAACATGCTGACCTGATTTCAGGCTCACTCTCTGCCAGACTATTGCCTGGTTCCCCTGAGTTGCTTCCTTCTCTCCCCTAGGGCGTCCCTGGATCCAGCGGTTGTCCTCAATCTCCCCGGGCTACACTCCCAAGGGTAGCCGCAGCATTTTCTCTGCATTGAGGGCATCAGGTTCCCTGGATGGTCACGCTGGTCCCTGGGGCAACAGCGGTTCGCCTTGGGGCTCCACTCCAGCATCGGGGAAGAAGTGGCGCTCTCCCCTGTCTGCTTCCTCTCAACTGAGCTGCTGGGCCGGCCTTTTATATTTCCCCTTCCTGTCCCGATCCTCTGCTTCTGGTGTGCGAGGCGGGGCCCTTCTGGCTCCACCCACCACGCAGCTTGCGGTGTTCCCTCTGCATCCACGTGACTGAGGGGGGTCACGCTTCCTTGCTATAATACCATTAGTGGCATAATTTCAGTTTATAGAATAAATGGAATAATATGGCAATTCTGCGCCAAAACAGGGAGACAGTCACTATCAACAAATTGGTTTGGGATCTTTCTTACAGTCTTGTTGAATCATTATGAAGTACCTCAGTGGTTTAAAAGGTAGCGATGGTTGGAAAAGTGAGTAGGCAAAAATGGTGCCATATTACTTGTATATTTCCTTGGTTCCTTACAGTGACATCTGGTGATTTCCTTGATGGAATTGATGTTTTACTTTTCTTGGCACTGCAGAGCTCACAGCTATGGGAGAGCAAGGGGGTTTCTATTCAGCCTTATGCAGCATCAGCAAAAGTGAATCTTTATTCCTGGTGGTGATGTAAAGGCCAGGAAGAGCCCAGCTGGATTCTCAGATCCCAGGTTGAGTCTGCAGACCTAACAGTTAAGAAATTCTCTTTTTGAGTTGTACACTGAGCAAAATTCCTATTATGGAGAAGAATGTCTACATGATGCCTATTGAAAAGTTAATTTGTAAAGCCAGCATCTTTTAGTGATTACAGTAGTAACTGGTCATGCCCTATGATCAACTAATGCCAATTAGTCGTGATGATGTAATGCTTGTGGTTCCTCTATCTATATTTGCACCCCAGGTTTACAATTGTATCTATTACAGGTTTTCAGATGGAATATGAATTTATTATACTAATTGCCATTAAAAGGTATCATTAAAACATACGTTTTTGCCAACGGTTACCACACAGTGATATTTGAATCCGATTCTAAGTAGAGGGAAAAAGATTAAGGCATCTGAGACAGTAACGTGGGATCACGGCTGGCAAACAATGACTTTTTAAATGGCATTTATTGTAACTTGATGTTCTGCTTTAGATAGATAGATGTCCCTTAAATGATTAAGATAGGTAAAGTTCTATAGAACCATGCAGAAATGGAATTGTCCCTTGTGTGGCCTGCTCCTGCAGTTCGATTTTAGCTCAGTTGAATTAATCACTCTCAAGAAAAAAAAATCTGTTGTTATTCTCCCAAATCACCCTGGATTCTTAATCCTATTATCATCTACACAACACCCACGATGCCTTTTTTTCCTGGCGGGACCAAGGCTTTTTATTAAAAAAGGGGTTTTTAAAATGAGCACTGTGACATGTAGAACACAGCTTTGTGATTGCAATGTAACCTTGATTGATCCACCCCTTCAGTTGTCTGAAACTCCCTATTATCCAAAACACGGCCATGTCATCTGATAGCTATTAATTATATTGACAATGCCTCTGACTATCTTTTATCCAGACCTAGTCAGCTTCCCTTATGACATCTGGGTAATCAAAGCTCTGCTGTTTTTCTTTTAGTTCTCATCATTTTTCTGTTCTTTCAGATGAGAGAAATAGCATCTCTCTCTTTTTAAAGGTGGGCAGAATAAGTAGACACAGCCAGATGGGCAATATGACCTCTTTCTGTCCCCCAAACAATACTTTATTCAAACTGACAAAAAAAAAATCTTCAGTAACGCAGAGTTAAGATTTCCCACCCGGTGTCTTGTGTGAAACCAGGCTGGCTAGCAGCTCTCTTGGTTAGTCTTTCTGCAGATGAGAAATGTAATCCATTTGCTGCGTGGGTGTTAGACTAGCGCCTATCTAAACAGCTTCTCTCTTTTTTGAATAAGGTTTGTAATACTGCTTCCCCAAAGAGCCTGTCAGTCCTGTGCACTACCTGGGGGTAAATGTTAAGCGATGGGGTGCTCTGAGGCAAAAAAATTGTCGGTAGAAGGAATCCGCTTTAACAAACACAAAAATGGTGGGGCCGATATCTGGTTCGCCCCTTGCTCAAATGACTTCAACTGTGGATCACTAACCTGACTCTGCACCTCCCTGAGGCACACTAAATTTCAAGACAACCTGCCTAAGTCTGTAGATTTTAGAGCACTTAATCCTGTTGTGTACTACAAATACTATTGAGTTGGTTGCATAACACATGGACAACACATTGAATAAAAGCAAGATGGAATTTTTCATCCAATTGCTCCTAATTCAAAAAAAAAGAAAAGAATCAATCACCTTAACTGACAGCCATGTTCTATCTACTTAGATGGTCCCCATCCTACCATCATCTGAGAGCTTCATAAGCTTTAACTAATAGATCCTCATAACACCGCTGTGAGGTAGGCACATGCTAATACCCCCTGTAACAGACAGGGAACCAAGGTGCTCAGAGATTGAGTGACTTGCCCCAGAATTGAACCTAGCTTTCCAGAGTCCCAACCACCTTCCTTATCCACAAAGCCATGCTTTTCTGCTACCCTAAATACTAGTAAAGGCCTGAATGAGTAGAATATCAGGATTGGAAGGGACCTCAGGAGGTCATCTAGTCCAACCCCCCTGCTCAAAGCAGGGCCCATCCCCAAACAGATTTTTGCCCCAGATCTCTAAATGGCCCCCTCAAGGATTGAACTCACAACCCTGGGTTTAGCAGGCCAATGCTCAAACCACTGAGCTATCCCTCCCCCAATGCAGACTAAACTAACCCTTTCCTCGCTGAGGTGGCCCCACTAGGGCACGTTTGAAAGAAGTAGCCTAGGGGAGCTTACACTGCTATTGCCCATTATCTGGGCATAAATATAGGCCTTTCTTTCCAGGACTACCTGCCTAGAGCCCTTCAACACCATTCAGCTCATCTTCAGATAAACTAATGTAATCAGGAAAAAAGCTAATAAATTATCATTACTGTGGTGTATTGAAAACTGTGTTAAAATGAGGAGTTATCACTTGAAATTCTATGGGGTTTTCACGGTCCTGTTTCCTGGCAAGGGGGCTCTGTAAGGAAGTGTGTGATCTGGGACATTCTTCCATTGTTGTATGCGGTGTTGTTGTAGCCCAGGCTCTTTGAGAGACAAGGGGGGTGAGATAATATCTTTTATTGGACCAGGTTCTGTGGGTGAGAGAAAAGCTTTCGTGCTACACACAGAGCTCTTTTTCAGTTCTGGAAAACTTACTTGACCCTCTGAATAGATTTACCAGAGCTGAAAAAGAGCTCTGTGTCGCACGAAAGCTTGTCTCTCTCACCAACAGAAATTGGCCCAAGAAAAGATATTACCTCCCCCACCTTGTCTATCTGGAGTCAGTCTGCAAAGAGTCAGCCTAGAGCACGGTAGAGTCTTCCAACCCATCCTGAACCCAACAGGACCCAACTACAAGTGTTGGGTTCAAGCCCAGTTGAAAGCAGCTCAACACTCTTGGCTTCAGGTCGAGTCGGGTCATCTCTGATCAACTCTTCCTGACGGCGGGATTGAGGTACCTTGATAGTTGAGACGACAGGCCATTCTGACAGACCTAACGTACTTTTGTTTATTTCTGAAAGTGTGTAGGGAGGAGCTGTGAATATTTTATGCACTTTTTTCCCCCCGTTATGGATTCCAAGACAGAACTTTAGGGTATGTCTACACTGCAGTTGGCAGCGTGTTTCCCAGCCCACGTAGACAGATACACGCTAGCTCTAAAAGCACTAAAAGCAGCAACATCTCTGAAGTAGCACAGGCAGCAGCTTGCTAGCTGCCTTAGTACATACCTGCCAGACATCCGGCTACGTACTTGGGCATCTAACCAACTGCCGCGTCTGCTACCCAGCTACGCTGATAGTTTTTGAGCACCAGCTCAGGCAGAGCTAGCAAGTGTCTTCTACCTGCCCTGGGAAGCACCCTCCTAGCTGTAGTGTACGAGGGAGGGAGTAGTCGTTGGCATTTGTTACTGGGGCGTAATTGTCTCACAAAATATGCGGTCCCTCAGACTTCAAACGAAAAGAAAATTCAATAAAGATGAAGACAATAATCCAAGACAGCACAGCTTTGGGAAAAGGTCACCCATCCCTCTTCTTTCTCTTCAGTATTCAGGCAGGAAGATATACACACGTGGAGAGTGTAATACGGAATATACCTGAATGATGACATACTTTATACAGGCAGCGCTGGTGTTCTAACAGCCCCAGTCAAATTAGGAAATATCCCTCTTTCCCCTGAGCCACTGCCCACTAGAAACAGATATTAAACTTCGCACTGCACCTAGTTTTCTGCTGTTCTTTGTTAGGGTGGGGTCTAGTTGTACTGAAGAGCTGGTTCTTTATCAAGTCACACACACAACATTAAAGGGAAAACCGTGTTGATTTCCTGACTGCTCTGTAAGTACTGAAATCCCCATTGCTGCCAAACAGTTAACGAATGAGTGCCAATAGGTGGCGCTCAAGAATATATTGCCTCATTCCTGGGTTTTGTAGGATCAATAAAACATGTCGTTATTGTTGCATAGGGCAAATGGCTACCTCTGGAGCTCTTGCATCAGCTCTTAGCACACATTATCTCTGGGTACATTTATCCCAAAGGTAGTATGGCGGGTAAATTTGCACGAGGGTGACTTCCTGGTTTTGGAACCTGCAATTCATTTCCAAATGCTTCATTTTGCACCAACAGTGCATTGAAGTGGATGTGCGAATCTGAGTATTTACCTGTATAACTGGCTGACTGTGGATCCAAGCGACATAGCTAGAGTTGGCCACTGACTGAAAATGAATTCTCAGCGCAACAACAGGGACACACACTTTTTGCACCCGCAAAATGGAAACTGGGCTCCAGGTAGGAGACTCTCTGTGGTACTGTATCAGAGTTACAGAGTCAGCCTCACTTCAGTCCCTGGAAAAATCATAGAATCATAGAATATCAGGGTTGGAAGGGACCTCAAGAGGTCATCTAGTCCAACCCCCTGCTCAAAGCAGGACCAATTCCCAACTAAATCATCCCAACCAGAGCTTTGTCAAGCCAGGCCTTAAAAACCTCCAAGGAAGGAGACTCCACCACCTCCCTAGGTAACCCATTCCAGTGCTTCACCACCCTCCTAGTGAAATAGTGTTTCCTAATATCCAACCTGGACCTCCCCCACAGCAACTTGAGACCATTGCTTCTTGTTCTGTCATCTGCTACCACTGAGAACAGCCGAGCTCCATCCTCTTTGGAACCCCCCTTCAGGTAGTTGAAGGCTGCTATCAAATCCCCCCTCATTCTTCTCTTCTGGAGACTAAACAATCCCAGTTCCCTCAGCCTCTCCTCATAAGTCATGTGCTCCAGACCCCTAATCATTTTTGTTGCCCTCTGCTGGACTCTTTCCAATTTTTCCACAAAAGAGGAAGTCAACATGAATTCACCAAGGGCAAGTCATGCCTGACCAACCTAATTGTCGTCTATGATGAGATAAATGGCTCTGTGGATATGGGGAAAGCAGTGGACATGATATATCTTAACTTTAGCAAACCTTTTGACACGATCTCTCACGGTATTCTTGCCAGCAAGTTAAAAAAGTATGGATTGGATGAATGGACTATAAGGTGGATAGAAAGCTGGCTAGATTGTCGGGCTCAACAGGTGATCAATGACTCAATGTCTAGTTGGCAGCCAGTATCAATGCACTTAGGAGGGAAGAATCCCATGCACTGCTACAGGCTGGGGACCGACTGGCTAAGCAGCAGTTCTGCAGAAAAGGACCTGGGGATTACAGTGGATGAGACGTTGGATAGGAGTCAGCAGTGTGCCCTTGTTGCCAAGAAGGCTAATGGCATATTGGGCTGCATTAGTAAGAGTATTGCCAGCAGATCGAGGGATGTAATTATTCCCCTCTATTTGGCACTGGTGAGGCCACATCTGGAGTATTGCGTCCCGTTTGCCCCCCCCCCCCCCCTACAGAAAGGATGTGGACAGATTGGAGGGAGTCTAGCGGAGGGCAAGGAAAATGATCAGGGGGCTGGGGCACATGACGTATGAGGAGAGGCTGAGGGAACTGGGCTTGTTTAGTCTGCAGAAGAGAAGAATGAGGGGGGATTTGATAGCAGCCTTCAACTACCTGAAGGGGGGTTCCAAAGAGGATGGAGCTCGGCTGTTCTCAGTGGTGGCAGATGACAGAACAAGGAGCAATGGTCTCAAGTTGCAGTGGGGGAGGTCTAAGTTGGATATTAGGAAACTATTTCACTAGGAGGGTGGTGAAGCACTGGAATGGGTTACCTAGGGAGGTGGTGGAATCTCCATCCTTAAAGATTTTTAAGCCCTGGCTTGACAAAGCCCTGGCTGGGATGATTTAGTTGGGGTTGGTCCTGCTTTGAGCAGGGGGTTGGACTAGATGACCTCCTGAGTTCTCTTCCAACCCTGATATTCTATGAACAGCTACAGATAGCCCCTAAAGACTGTCTCCTCCCAGACAAGGAGGGACCCCTGACTCAGGAAGTAACGCTGACATTAGGGTGTGGGCGAGGTGTTTCCTGGCCAGGGAAAGCAAAAGTATTTTTAGAGTCAGCAGCAGGAGGGGAGCGGCCTCTGCCCACCTCTTCCTGTAATAAAATACATGTTCTTTTGTTTACTGAGCTTTGTCCAGGGACTCTGCCTGCTTGTGTTAATCCAGCCACAAGGACACCACGAGGTCATGCAGCAGTGCTTATCCGGCCCCTGTTACCAGCGCGTCTGAGCGCCTCACAATCTTCATCGTATTTATCCTGACAATGCCTCTGTGAGGCGGGGAAGTGCTGTTAGCCACATATTACAAGGGGGGATGCTGAGGTTAAGTGAGGTGTCCAAGGTCACACAGAAAATCTGTGGCAAAGCCAGTTTTTGGAAGGCCTAGGCTAGTGCCCTAACTAGCTCCCCTCTCTAAAATGATATGCCTATGGGTACAGTGTGGAATGGCCGAGATATGGAATCAGACTGAAATTTCCACAGGGTCTTCAGATCCAGGGGTTCGTTCATCTCACTGTCGAAATAAAGGCCCAGCCCTGAAGTTCAGATCCAAATCCAGGTGAAGATGAGATTTTATCGCTGTAAAAATGAAGAGGACCGAGCAGAGTTGGGGGGAAATGGTTTATGAGAACACCAAGGGACGAGAGAGGAGCCCAGTCACCAAGGCGAAATAAAGTTCTCACCCGCTAGTGAGGATTTGTGGGGAGCAATAAAGGCAGCCATGTTAAAAAGCAGTAATACTGCCGGGGGAAAGGTGTCAGATTACAGCAGTTTAATGATTACAGGGAGATTAAAGTGAAGAACAATGCAATAAGGACCCCGCCTAATATAAAAGGGTTGTCAATAAATGTGTCAGATTACAAGCAAAATCAGATTGCCAAGGTACCCCAGAGACAGAGGAAATGAAAGTGTTTCGGGAGTAAAGAAACTGCTGGCCTTGAGTTGAGGAGATTTATTTGTTTGTAATTAACAGAGCTGCCTGTATCACTCGGCACCTATCTGCTCTGCTTTCCTGCCCAGATAGCGGTTTGTTAGCTTTGCAGTAATGCCATTTGCTCCAAGTTATTGAAGAGCGAGAAGTTCTGAACTAGAATCATAGAAATGTAGGACTGGAAGAGACCCTAATACGTCATCTTGTTCACTCCCCTGCACTGAAGCAGGATGAATTATTATTCTACAAAAACAACAAGGAGTCTGGTGGCACCTTAAAGACTAACAGATTTATTTGGGCATAAGCTTTCGTGAGTAAAAACCTCACTTCTTCGGATGCATAGCACCATCCCTGACAGGTGTATGTCTAACTTATTCTTAAAAACCACCAGTGTCTGAGATCCCACAAACTCCCTACATAATGTATTCCTGTGCTTAACTACCCTTAGAGTTAGGAAGCTTTTCCTAATTTCTAACCTATACCTCCCTTGCTGCAATATAAGCCCATTATTCTTGTTCTGTCCTCAATGGATAAGCAGAGCAATTTATCACTTTCTTCTTTATAACAACCCTTTATGTACTTGAAGATGGTTATCATGTTCCCCCTCAGTCTTCTTTGCTCCAGACTAAACAAACCAGGTTTTTTTTCAATTTTTCCCGTCAGGGTCAGGGTTTCTAGACCTCTGATCATCTTTGTTGGTTTCCTCTAGACTTTCTCTGGTTTGTCTATGTCTTTCCTGAAGTGTGGTGCCCAGAATTGGACACACTACTCCAGTTGAGGAGTTATCAATGCTGAGTAGAATGGAAAAGTTACTTCGCATGTCTTGCTTACAACAATCCTGCTAACATAGGTGCTGAGTTCATGGGTGCTCCAGGGTTGAAAAAAAAAAAAATTAGCCGGTTCTTAGCACCCACTGGCGGCCAGCTCCCCTCTCCCACCCTGCACCTCCCACCCGCCAGTGGCCCCGCTGATGAACTCCTCCCCCATCCTCTCAGCACCTCCCAGCCACCGCAATCAGCTGTTTTGCAGCATGCAGGAGGCTCTGGGAGGAAGGGGGATCAGTGGGGATGGGGCACACTCAGGAGAGGAGGCGGAACTGGACAGGAAGAGGTGGGCCAGGGGTGGGGACTTGGGAGAAGGGGCGGGGCCTGGAGCTGAGCAGGGGGTTGAGCACCTCCCTGGCCCGGAAGAAGCCAGTGCCTATGCCTGCTAACACATTCCAGAATGATGTTTCCTTTTTTGTGATCTACTATAACCCCCAGATCCTTTTCTGCAGTATTCCTTCCTAAGCAGTCATTTTCCATTTTGTATTTGTGCAACTGATTATTCCTTCCTAAGCGGAGTACTTTGCATTTGTCCTTATTGACTATCATCCTGTTTATTTCAGGCCATTTCTCCAGTTTGTCAAGATCATTTTGAATTCTAATCCTATCCTCCAAAGTACTTGCAACCCCTCCCAGCTTGGTATTGTCCATAAACTTAATAAGTGTATGCTCTGTTCCACTATACAAATCATTGATGAAGATACTGAATAGAACTGGACACAGGGATAGATCCCTGCTGACCCCAATCATAATCCAGCTTGATTGTGAACCATTGATACCTACTCTGAGTGTGGTTTTCCAACCAGTTGTGCACCCATCTTATAGTAGGTTTGTATAGGCTATATTTCTCTAGTTTGCTTGTGCGACGGTCATGTGAGACAGTACCAAAAGCCTTGCTAAAGTCAAGAGATATCTATGGCTTCCCTTCCTCCACAAGGCCTGTACGGGTTGTTACCCTGTCAAAGAAGGACATTAGGTTGATTTGACATGATTTGTTCTTGACAAATCCATGCTGACGGTTATTTATCACCTGTCCTCCACACATTCTCAAAGATAATTGCTAAAGGCTCAGAGATCTCTTCAGCCAGCTCCTTGCATATTCTAGAATGCATTTCGTCAGGCCCTTTCGACTTGAAGGCATCTAACTTGTCTAAGTAATTCTTAACTTGTTCTTTCCCTATTTTAGTCTCAGAGCAGACCTATTTTACACTGATGTTCACTATATTAGGCTCTGATCACTGCTAACCTGGCTAAAAGGCATTAAACACTTCAGCCATTGCTGCATAGTTTACTCTTGTGCCTTTAAAAATGTCTTTTTAAAAAAATGCCAACTCTCCTGAACTCTTTTTTCGCCTTAGACTTGCTTGGATCTTGGATAATCTGTACCCTGTGTATTATTTTCCCAACAGATGTCTGAATAGTTGAAATCCCCCATCATCACCAAGTCGTGTGCTTTGGAAGATTGTTAGTTGTTTAAAACAATTCTCATCCATCTCTTCTTCCCGGTTAGGTGGTCTTGAATAGACCCTATCATGACATAACTCCTGTTTTTTCATCCCTTTTATCCTTACCTAGAGATTTTCAGCAGCTCTGCCTCCCACTTCTATCTCAACCTCTGTGCAAGTGTATACATCTCTGATATGCAAGGCAACGCCTCCTCCTTTTTTCCCCGGCCTGTTCTTCCTGAGCAAGCTGTACCCTTCTATACCAATATTCCAGGCATGTAAATTATCCCACCAACTCTCTGTGATGTCCATTATATGGTCAATTGTGATTAGTCACTAGTATTTCTAGTTCTTCCTGTTTATTTCCTATATAAATTGCATTAGTATACAGACATCTAAAATGTTAATTAGATTTTCATGCTATATTCCCTCTTGTCTCCTTTGTTCCTGCTGTGATTGTCCATGGTCCCACCCAAAAACCCACAGGTAAGTCCAGAGCATGAAGACCTGGTGAAGGGTTGGAATCTATCTCTTGCCCCTCCCCTTTGAACCTAGTTTAAAGCTCACCTCTCTAGGTTAGGCAGTCTGTAGCCGAAGATACTCTTCGCCTTCCTTGATAGGTGGACCCCACCTTCTTCTCAGAACAGCATCCCGTGGTTCATAACTGCACTCTGGGAACAGTTTTCCAACCAGTTTTGCACCCACCTTATAGTAACTCCATCTAGGTTGTATTTCCCTAGATTGTTTATCAGTGGTTCACAGTCTAGCTGGAAGGCCATATTGAGTGGGGTCCTGCAGTGATCAGTTCTGTGTCCAGTTCTGTTCAGTATCTTCATCAGTAGTTTAGGTAATGGGATAGAAGGTGCACTTATAAACTTTGCGAACGATACCAAGTTGGGAGGGGTTGCAAGTACCTTGCAGAATAGGGTTAAAATTCAAAATGATCTGGTCAAACTGAAGAAAATACGATGAAATTCAATAAGGACAAATGCAAAGTACTACACTTAGGAAGGAACAGTATTGCAGAAAGGGATCTGGTAGTCATAGTGGATCACAAGCTAAGTATAAGTCAACAGTGTAATACTGTTGCAAAAAAAGCAAACATCATTCTGAGATGTATTAGCAGGAGTGTTGTAAGCAAGATACAAGAAGGAATTCTTCCACTGGACTACATACTTATTAGGCCTCAACTGGAATATTGTGTCCAATTCTGGGTGCCACATTTCAGGAAAGATGTGGACAAATACAAGAAAGTGCAGAGACCCCTCCTGGATCATCACTTTTCTAACTTTCCATAAACTTTTAATATCAGAGGCGCCTAGACTCAAGGTTTCCCAGCCACCAAGGTTTTTAGTCTCAGTTGTTTACCTGTTTGTCCCCTCCTCCCATTCTGATTAGCTGAAACTGTAGCTAGTTTTGACCTTGGTTCTGAAAGCCTGTCTCCAAATTAACCCTTAACTCTAGGTGGTGTTCTATTTCATTACTTCAGGGTGGCTGCATGCACATAATATGGTTGCAATAGCTTGATCACATGCTGGGGTATACACACCCCTCAAATCCTGGGCAACATTACCTGGCTTTTCTCTATGGAAACAAGTGGCCCTGCCTCGGGAATTGGTTCCTACCTTGGAGATAAATCAATCAATAGTATTTATCTGGCCTCCATCACCAGAGTAATTGAGCACCACACAATCTTTTTAATATAATTATCCTCACAGCACCCCGTGAAGTCCATTGTCCCCATTTTACAGATGGGGGAACTGGGGCCCATGTAGACCAAGTGACTTGCCTAAGGTCACACAGGCAGTCTGTGCTAGAGCAGGGACTAGAACCCAGCTCTTTCAAGTTCCAGGCTAGTGCCATGGCCACTGGACCATCCTTTCTGCTTACAGTGTGGTGTGAAGAAGGCTTTTTCGATTGATTGACAGGGGCAAGCAAGCTATTCATTTCCTTTGAGCAAGGCATGCTCGCAATGGAAGGAGTTTGGGGCACTGTACGACTTAGCTTCTCTACCTCTCGGTCAGTGGGGAGGGCAGCCCCAGGGCAGGAGGTGCTGAGCTTTGCGAAGGATCTTGGATATTGTAACTGTGACCTGTCAGTTGGCCCACCGAGCTGCTATGGGGTGGTTGGGAGATACTGCCTCACTGGCCGGCCTGAGTCTGTCACTAGGGAATTAGAGGGAGGGGAGCACCGGCAGGGGTCTGTAGCCGGCGTCCCTCAGGCCGGGGAGCGCCAGCAGGGGTCTCTAGCGTTGTCAGGATTCTGCTACCCAAGGCGGGTTGGCCGGGGTAGGGAAACGCAGGCCCACCCAACTCCACTGCGTTCCAGCCCAGGGCCCTGACAGTGGCGGGGGGTCCCGCCACTGGGTCAGCGGGGTCCCTCCGCAACTCGCGGACCAAATAGACTCACCGCACTCAGGGCCGGCTCCAGCATTTCTGCCGCCCCAAGCAAAAAAAAAAAAAAAGAGATCGGCAGCGGCAATTGGGGGGGGGGGGGGTAGCCGCGATCGGCGGCGGCAGTTCGGCAGCAGGACCTTCGCTCCTAGAGGGAGTGAGGGACCTGCCGCCCCCGAATTGCCGCACATGCCACCCCTCTCCCTTGGCCGCCCCAAGCACCTGCTTGTTAAGCTGGTGCCTGGAGCCGGCCCTGACCGCACTGTGCAGTTCTGTCCCTGGGCTACGTCCTACCCAGTCCCTCCAGCTCGTCCGGGTACTCGGCTGCTGGCAGCTCCAGCTCCCCCTCCGCGTCCGGCTCCTCCAGTTCCTCCGAGTACTCGGGTAGCCCCAGTCCTTCCTCCAGGTCAGGTTTCTCCTGGTCCAGGGCCTCCCTGGCGCAGCAGCAGGGTCTGAAGGTAGCAGTCTGGGTCTGGGTCTGCCTCCCTCCCTGGTACTGCTCTCACTGGGCTTCAGGCCCCACCCTTTATACTTCCTGTCCCACCCCTCCCCTGTGGGGGGTGGAGTAAGCTTGGCCTGGCCCCGCCCACTCAGGCAGGGAGAGTGTCGCTTTACCCTCAGGTTTGGAGGGAAGCCACCCTGGCTCCCTCCAGTAACCTGTTGGACAGGTGACACAGCTGCCATACGAGTCTGCTATTTATTCAGAGCTAAGGAGCCTGTTTTGAAGCTCAAGTGGAAGGCTTGTGCTTCTCGTGCTGGAAAGCCCAGGTTCAGTTCCTCAAGGAGACCATGATCGTGCAGAGCCATGCAAAGCTTTTGTTGCAAGATCTGCATTTCCTCAGTTTTATCATTTGAAACAGAGACGCCTGGCCAAGACTCTGGAACAAAAATGACTATTTCTTACAGTGCGTGCTTCATCAGTAAACCTCAAAGCACTTCACAATCTTTAATACTCTTTAGCCTCACAACATCCTTAGGAGGTAGCGAAGCATTATTATCCCCATTTCACAGATGAGGAAACTGAGGCACGGAGCAGCTAAGTGACTTACTTTCCCCACAGGAAAGCTGTGGGGGAGCAGGGAGTTGAACCTGGGTCCTAAGCCAATGCCCTAGTCACTGGACCATCTGAAGCTCATTAAAAACAGGCTTGGGTTCATTTACACCCAGAATTCAAAGGGCAACATGAAGGATGGGGCCCCCAAACAAATTAAAATTGATGGGAGAGGTTCATAAACCTGCAAACAAAACCCACACAGATCTAGAGAAGATGCTATATCCGGCCTTTTGTGATTACCCGCTCTTCAGTGGAGTATAGCCCACTAGCAGAAAGAGAGCCGACAAAACCTACACAATGTTTGCAAATATTTGTCAAGTTGTTATACGCACAGCAATAAGAGGCAGCCGGTTTCAGCTGAATGTGATGTTAGTTTCAAGTGATGGTATGTCTTTTCTCTGCCTCAGAATTGTTTGCTACACAACAAAAATAAAAACACAACTAAACCATAGCATCAGCACAGCATCATTTTCCCTCTGCTGGGGCAATGGTGCTCCACCAATTCTAATCAGCGTGGACCCAGGAATCCTGTATGCAGTCTCTGTGCATCTGGGACCGTAACATAATTAAGGCTAAGTTTTAGTCATGGGTATTTTTAGTAAACAAATTCACAGCACCTGTCCATGACTTACTATAAATACCCCTGACTACATCTTAACTGCTCCTGGAGCACCGCTGCCCTGGGGAGGCCCGGTGCGCAGCTGCTCGCTTTTCAATGATCCAGTAACCACCCACAGTGATCAAAGTTTCCCTTTGGGTAGGAATGGGAAGTTTCCTGGGACCTCCCAGGCTGTGATCCGCCCTAGTTCAACAACAGCCAAAACTGAAAGGAAAACCAAACCCTTTGTCTCTCCGTCCTGGCTTATGATTGGTTCTGGTAATGGCTTCCAGCTTGTTCTCTCTCAGCCTCTGTAGGCATTGCTGCTAATGAGACTGAAAGTAACATGTCAGGAACAGCCAGTCACAGAGGAGGTTACAGGTATAAAACAGAGAAATCACAGCCACAGGGATAGTATGACAGAATTTCTACACTAATTTAACTGTGACCCTTCTGTCAGGTGTTGTCAACAGCAACATGTCCAGGTGCAAGCTTGGAGTCCTCCTTAAAACTAACTGGGGCTTGAGCCCCACCAGCTAGAATGCCTGGGATCCCAAACTACCTCCCTTGAGCTCCCTTAATAGGCAATACTTTGGTCTCATTTCAGTTGTTGGGTTTAGTGTGCAGGTGCTGGTGGCCGGTGGTGTACAGGAGCTCAAACTAGATGATCTGGTGGTCCCTTCTGGCAATAAACTCTATGACCCAATGATTCTTAATACTTACTTACCGATGAGCACTGAGTCTGTGTATGAAACACACGCTCCCTCAGGATAACTCTAGCATTAGTAGTCTGTAACATTGGTTCCTCAGCCACCAATGTGAAGGCCCAACTGGAAAGTATCCCTTTACCACATCACTTCCCCATCTGCTAAACCTCACTCATGGTTTGGTTTCAGTGGGTAGCATAGTCCCAGAGTCCTGGGGGGCACTCAGCAGGCCTCTCTTCTGTCCCCTGAGAGAGGGTGCACAGTCTCATTCTGAGGCTGTACCACTTAACTCACCAAAAGTGATTTCAGCTTTATTTAATGGATGGATAGGAAAGGCCTCCCCAGAATTCGCTCAGCTCTGTTGCTATCCTCTGCTAATTCACTGAAGTGCTGTCTTAATTTTGCACCTGATTGAAGAGCTGCACCTTCTCCCACTGAACAACCCTCCTACCAACATAGGATACGCAACAGTATAAAAGACCCTCGTTCACAGTCCTTGCTAGCAGATAAGAGCTGTTTTTCTCTCTCTCCTCTCAGTTCAGTTCCACTACCCAACCAATTCTATGTCTGTGTACGGTTATGGTGACTGTAATTGGTGGAATTCTGGGTAAAAAGCTTATGCAAGTTCTCTGTAGATGTACAATACCTTCCTGTGACAGGGTTGGGACTCACCGCCTGGGGCCTCCTACTGGTTACTCCGGGAATTAGCTCAGTCCAGTGGAGCGCCCCCTCCTGGTGGTGTCCTGTCCGTTGTCTCACCTTCGGTTTGGGGTGTCCACATCTGTGTTGCTCCCAAGCTCGCAGCGTCCTCTTCAAGCCACTGCCCTCAGGCAGTGCCCCTTAGTCCATCCTCACCCCCTTCTGCGGGGGGGGGGGGGGGGGAATCAATCAGCTGCCTCTCTGCGACCTGGCCGATGTGGCCAACTGCACCCTCAAAGTCACTCCCCTCTTGGCAGGGGATTGGTGCAGCTCTAGATGGCCGCTCTGTCAGCCGGGTGCAAGGCAAGGGGGAAAAGGGGGGACCCAGGCCCACCCACCCACCCACCCACTACTCTGGGTCCCAACCCAGGGACCTTCTAGTGACAACCGTCCTGCCCTCCTTCTCTCCCTCCATCTGTCCACGTCCCTGGGCTGCTTCCCCTTCAGCCCCTTGCATCAGCTAGGCCCTTCCCTTCAGGGCCTGCAGCCTGACAGACACCAGGCTGGAGTATCTCTGCTCCCCCAGCCCTGCCCAGCACTGTGCTGACCCAGGTGCTAGTCTCCCAGCCTGGAGACAGACCTTCCCCTGTCAAAGGCTTGGGACAGACTGCCTGCTGTGCCTCCTGAGCAGCCTTTTATAGGGCTGAGCCTGGCCCTGATTAGCTCCCTCTAATCTGGGCCCTGATTGCTTCCCTATAAAGCCTTCCCTGATTGGCTCCCTGTCTGTGCAGGCCCACTGGCCTGCTGCAGTCCAAATTCAGGGAATGGGGCAGCTGCTGCCCCACTACACTTCCTTACTAATAGATGGAGGTAGAGAGCTCCTTCCCTAGGGAGCTTCTGTGCATCTGGAGTTCTGAGTAAGTAGTTTTATGTAGCTCAGAGGCCGTTCTTCCCCCGATCACCAACAGATAGAAGGAGAAAGCTCCTTACCTTCAGGCTACAGGGCTATATAAGCTAGGTGACTTTTTTTTGGTGAATAGCAACTTTGCTGAAAAATACATTTTGTGAGGGCACTGAAATGGTTCTCAAATTCAGGTCAAATTCAACAAAATAGTTTTGTCTGAAAAAAACTTGAAAAGGAAATGTAAAAGAAGTTGAAAGTTTTGCATTTAAAAAAAACAAAGACCACAAAATAAGGGTGAAAAACACCAGAAAATGATTTAATTGAAAAGGAAAACTATAAAACAAAAAAGGGGGGGTATTTGGTCAGCACAACATGTTTTGGTTGATTCAAAATGAAATTTTTTTGATTCAAAGTTTTGAACAAATCAGCAAGGGAGGGGTGTTTCAGATTTTCTGGTTCATCCCCCAAACACAAACATCAATTATTTGCTCACTGCGAATATATAGCACAAAATATATATTGTTGCCCTTTTTCTGACAGCTGACATTAGTGTTGCCCACTACCAGGTAGTAGCAGATGTGTGGTGCCTTACAGGTCAGCTTCCCTAAGTAGTGTAATTATACTCGAGGTATAACATGCTTTATTTACACATATATCTCAGAACAGAGGCGGTCACCAATAGCATGCAGGAAATCTCCTTTTCCAGAAATCTCATTCCATCCATCAATGCCAATTCCCAAGAAATTATTCTGTCCCACGAATTGCCTCCAAATAGAGAGAATAAAGCAGAAAGCGAACTCTATTATCCATACTTTTTCTCTAATGACCAAGGCATAACAAAGCCAAGAACTGCACAGGTTTCAGAGTGGTAGCCATGTTAGTCTGTATCAGCAAAAACAATGAGGAGTCCTTGTGGCACCTTAGAGACTAACATTTATTTGGGCATAAGCTTTTGTGGGCTAAAACCCACTTCATCGAATGCATGGAGTGAAAAATACAGTGAGCAGTTTATATATACAGCACATGAAAAGAGGGGAGTTGCCTTACCAAGTGGAGGATCAGTGCTAACAAAGCCAATTCAATTAAGGTGGAAGTGGCCTATTCTCAACAGTTGACAAGAAAGGGTGAATATCAAGAGAGGGAAATTTACTTTTATAGTGCTAACGAGGTCAATGCCATCGAGGTGGATGTCGCCCATTCCCAACGGTTGACAAGGAGATGTGAGTATCAGCAGAGGGAGAATTACTTTTTGTAGTGACCCAGCCACTCCCAGTCTTTATTCAGGCCTAATTTCATGGTGTCCAGTTTGCAAATTAATTCCAGTTCTGCAGTTTCTCAGTGAAGTCTGGTTTTGAAGTTTTTTGTTGTTGAAGCTAATACTTTCACTAATACTTTTTTTTTTCTCCTTCCCACATCTTATCTCAAAAACAGCTTGTCCTAGAAACCTTCAAGGGAAGATCACAATGAGATGGAACACTTCCATTGACTTCAGTAGCCTTTGGATCAAGACTCAAGTGCCCAGAACTAATTTTTAATATTTGGGAAGTTATTCTCCGTTGAATTAGGAACATCAGAATGATCCATTACAGATTCCAGAGGAATTAAAAAACCATCAAATGACTGTTGGAAGCCTAAACGTTCTTTTAAAGTACATTTCTAGCCCCATTTCCTTAGGGAAATAGCCTTAAAAGGGTAACTCGATTGATAAGGCGGTTTGTCACAGTGACTTTTCTACAATAAATAGGTAAAATCACAGCTTGCCTCCAACCTTACCAGCTGTGCTTTTGACTGATACCTCCCTAGCTACCAGACAACAGCTCCTAAGTCAATTATGCTCCTGGCATAACTGTGCATGCTTTAACTGGGAAACGCTGACCGCTGTAAAGTTTTGATTTCTTTTACATATTAACCTTCACTCTGGATTTATTGTGGATCTGATGGCTGGCTTTAAAATATTAGTGTTCTTTTAATAGTATTTCATTTTCACTCTGAAAAGATCTGATATACACCATCAACCTTAACAAAGTTCTGTGTCTGGGTAAAATATATTTATATAGCTGTCAAGCTGGTCTCTGCTTAGACTGCCTGGAACAGACACCATGCTTCTTGATGGTCTGGCAAGCACCTAGCGCAAACTGATCATTACCATATATAAATAATAACAATAGATTGAAATTGATTGGGTTACATTAGTGATAGGAATAATGAGGTGACATGAGGAGGTTGGAGGTCAGTGAATTAATGGCAGAGCTGTTTATTATTTAGATTTGTTTCAATTTAATCTACAATTCTACTACGGATAGTTATTAAGTGATGCACCCATGCTGTGGGTGTCCCTAAATCTCCAACTGCTAGAAGCATCTAGCCCTGACCACAGGCAGAGACACAGTACTGGGCTAGATGGACTATTGGTCTGACCCAGTAGGGATGTTCTTCTGTTCTTAACTTTAAACTCTTCAAGAGGGTCCAGGGCATTAGCCTTGGAGTTGGGAGACCTGGGCTCACATCCCTGATTCACCACAATTCTCTCTTGTTTTGCAGGAAGTAATAGTGCTTCCTCACCTCACAGAGGTGTTAGGAGAAAAATTACATTGAAGGTGATGAGGTGCTCAGATACTATGGTGATGACGTACCCCTGAGCTCATCAGTAGCTTCATTGAATTTGGGACCTGCTTCTATGACCATTGTAGTTCAGATAAGTGTTGCCATTCACTTCAAAGTGAGCCAGATCAAGGCCTTGAGCCCTGATTCAGGAAGATACATGCCTATCTTTAAACATATCAAGAGTCCTAGTGAAGTCAATGGTGCTACTGACATGATTTAAGCTAAGCAGGTGCTGAAGCACTTTGCTGGATCAGTGTCTCAGTTGGGAAGAATAGTTTTCCACCGCTGAACAGGCTGGAGCTCCATCTCCAAATGCCACACATAGCTCTCCCAGGATTCACAGGGCTATGATCTCCTGAATTCAAGTCCATTGTCTTACCCACAGACCCATTCTTCCTCTCCCACATCTTCACCGTAATGCATGTAATAGATTTTTCTCTTCTGTTCCTCGCTCCACCATTCTCAGCCACGTCAGGAGGCTCCTGCCGAATGTATGTTTGCCAATTTTCAACACCAAATATACGCCTTGTTTTATTTCACAAGCCCATTGCATCCTCTTCCATCTGCACAGGGGCCTTTCTCATTTGGTTCCACTGAGTTAGATAATTCCCTTTGTGTTTCATAATGAGATCCACAGATGAAAAGCGCAACAATTAGTGCGAAGACTTCTTCATTATTACTACTACAAATCCGTGGCAGAATTACAGAAGCATTTAACCAAACCGCAGGGGGAATCTGGCTGATATGAATGCATTATTTACTATCCTTTTTTTCCCCCTCTGGTTTCTTTTTCTGTTAGTCCTTGGTTTTTGTGTGTGTGTTTGTTTTAATATATAGCTCTTTAACCCCGGGATGTGGCTGGGTTGGATCTTATATTATTTATGAATCCTAATGGCTAGGAATGAAATCTGCCACCTCTGCTGATGTTGTTATTAATCCTGTAGTCACAGAATAATAGATGACAGAGATGGAAAAGACCTCTGAAGCTATGTAATCTGTCCCCATCCTTCCCCAGGCACGGCAGCATTCTTCCCTACTGCATATCTCTAGCACTTTGCCTGGCCGGATTTTAAATGACTCAGGTAATGAGGTTTTTCATGGGGCTACTCATCATCTTACCTCAAATTATTGTGCTGGCTAATGCAGTTTGCGTCTCTCTCCCTCTCCTGATCCATCTCTCTCTTTTTATTACCTCCAGGCCCAACCCACCCCTTGCCCTCTGTCTTGTACCAAGCTTGAGTAGCCAGACGTGGGGCAGGAGTTTTCTGCAGGAGTCGAGGAGTCCTGCTCGCCTGGCCATTCCTTTGAGTCTGCTCCATGGGGATTCACACCCAACAGAGCGGCTTTCTCTCCTCCCATTGCCTGGCCTTGCAACTTGAGTGGGGACCCCCAGTCTCTTACGTACACGTGCAGCAAATCGGCACTCATTCCTCCTTTGCAGCTACAGAAGGATCCCCACTGTGTGTTTCCTCTGGTTTTCTAGTTCTTGTTTCACTATTTCCTCCCCGCGCCGCCAATTCTCTGTATTATTCTCTGTAGCATCCTCAATGTGGCTATTTTCTACCTTGTGTTCCTGTTACTCCCTTTGCATTTTCATTCTGATTTCCCTTCCTTTTTAGGTTCCTTTTCTCACTTTGATTTTTTTTCTCCTCTTTGTACTTACATTGCTCATCAGCCTTCGCCACAACAAGGCAGGACAATTCCTCTTTGTCAGGGAAAGAAGGATGGGCTGTGGTTCTGACACCAGAGTGTGGGGTGGGGGAGCGCTCCATGAGACCTATGTTCATTTCCTGGCTTTGCCCATGCTTTCTGGGCAAGTCAATTTCTCTGGGCATCAGCTCCCCATTTGTCCAATGGGGGATGATCAGAGTGCTTTACCTCCAGAGCTGGGGCAGGGAAAATCCCTTACTATTTGCAAAGGTGGTGGGATTAGTAGAGAGTAGAGCTGGTTGGGAAATTGGGGTGTAAAACCCCAGAAGAGTGATCTGGGCAGTTATCAGTTCAGAATCTCTCTTCCATCCCTATCAAATAACAGAGCAAAGCTTCAGAGGAAAAAAAACCCCTGTGAGACTCTTGCGGGTCCAGCAGGGGCTGATGAAGAACAAAACTCGACAGACAAACTCGGTGGTGTAAGGGCTGTGGCGTCTGAGTCTCATTTACCCTAAGGCAAGTGGTCCACACATTTTTACCTCGCGCTCCCCCTCACCCCTGTTTGCGCACACACACACTCCACCCCAGAGCCAGGGCTGGGAGTGGGGCCGTCACTCCGGGAGAGGGTACGCGGGCAGGGGTAAGGGAGCCAAGGCTGGGGCCACTGATGGGGGTGGGCCAGGGCCAGGAGCAGAGCTGGGTGATGATCCCTCCCCGCTTCTCCGTGTGGGCTGGCCCGTGTCCCTCTGAACATTCCTCCATGCCCCCCTAGAGGGGCGCACCCCCCAGTTTGGGGAGCTCTGCTCTAAGGTTCCTTTGCAACTCTCTGGCCTCATAAAGGAGCCATACAGTGGGCGTAAATTACTTTACACTGTCAGAGCGTAGCTTAGTGAAACTGAGGCCATGTCTACCCGACTAAATTAAGTCGACCTAACGCAGGTCGTCATGCAGCGGCCATGAGCATTACATCACTTGCGCGTGCCTACACTTCGGTCCCTGTGTCGGCGGTGCACGTTCTCACCAGGAGCACTCGTATGGATTGTACTGTCAGTGGGGGAGGATTGTGGGAAGGCTCCTGAAAGCCAGTAACAGTCGACATAAGCAACTCAGTGTGTACATCTACACTGCGTCGACCTAACTACATCGACCGTGGCTCTATGCTGCTGGCGGTGGAGTTATTAAGTTGATGTTGCGGGGGCAGTTACGTCGGTGGGAGTGAAATGTAAGTGTAGACATTTCTTTTAATTAGGTCGGCATAAGCTGGCTTGTGCCAACCTAGTTCTGTTGTGTTGGCCGGGCCCGAGAATCAAGCTCTTCGATTTTGGTTAAACGTGTGCTATAATGTCTCTCAAACCTATTATGTGAAAAAGGAACGGTTGGGCTCACATTGCAAACTGGCTGGCGGGCTGGGAGCACAGGGCATTGTGCAGGGTGTTTATATTGAATATCTTCATTAATGATCTAGAAGAGGGAGTCAGCGGCAGCACACAGAGGATGGTCCCTGATTTTTTTTCTTCTTTGCTGAGCCCGTAAGCGACCATGTGCATATCAAGTATCAGAGGGGTAGCCGTGTTAGTCTGAATCTGTAAAAAGCAACAAAGGGTCTTAAAGGTGCCACAGGACCCTCTGTTGCATGTGCATATGTCACTCAGCATTCCCAATAACTGATATGCAACTTACAGCCTCAGACAGGGGGTGAAGCTAACTCCCTTGTCCCTCTAAAAAGAGAAGCCAGATCCTCCACTGATGTAAATCACTATAGCTCTGTTGAAGAGACCTCCAGCACTTTGCTGCAGCCTGCAGCTTGCTGGTGTAGTTGTTTAAAAGAAAAGACAATAACAACGGGACAAAATGACTCACAGGCGATATTTGGCCTGCAGAGCTGTCAGCTCTACAGTCCCCGGCATGCGACCCTCCTTGGACTGTGTTGCTCACACTGGGAAGCTGGTTTCCCTAAGGGGGAGTCTGACCTCTTCCAGAAGAGGCAGAAGCGAAGCCCAAGGGAGATGAAAAGAAAGGAACATTTTTATTCTGTCTGGTTGGATCCTTGTCACCGGGGACTCGGCAAAAGCTGAGCTGTCCATGGAATACCAGAGACCCAATACTGACTATTCAATACATGGCTGGCAGTTTTCTGACTCGGTCATTTCCACTTTGGCTTTAGCAAACAAATTGACAGGCTATCCCTGTCCTCTGAGGTACAATGGTCCTTTTCCCCTTACAGGAGCCCACTCATCCCTCCCTATACACATACACACGCGCGTGCATGCACACAGACACACAACACACACACTGCCCTTCCTTCTTAACAATAGTTAAGCTTAATAGTTTAGCTTAATAGTGAGAGGTTGCCTGCCATGGACACTGGAGTCCTCTCCTGGCCATCAGAACAGGTTTAGCAAGGGCAGCAGCAATGCAATCTCTCTCCGGGTTGTCCCGCTGCTGTGCCCGAGAAGTGGCCATCTGGAAGATACGGAGGATGGTTCTGTCTCCAGGGCCCAT
The DNA here is from genome assembly GCF_011386835.1 of Chrysemys picta bellii. Lineage (NCBI taxonomy): Eukaryota > Metazoa > Chordata > Testudines > Emydidae > Chrysemys > Chrysemys picta. The sequence goes on along the minus strand of NC_088801.1, from coordinate 5,989,123 downwards.
GGGACTCTTGGCGGCTCTGCTGAGGTGCGCTATATTTTTGTGAAGGGCGGTCGTGAGGTGGACTCTGGTCTTTTGGGAACTGGATGGGAAGCACCAAATGAATTTAACTAGGCTACTGCATGGCCATCAAATCGTGGCAACTTTCAGTCATTATCCTTGAACATTTGAACCAGCAACTTTGAGGCGAAAGGATCTGCATCCCATTACCAGCGCCCTTGGTCCTATCCTTTCTAGCTCCCTCAAGTGTGTGCGTGCACACACACACACACACACACACTTACTTTTACCACCAGTAATTTTTCTAGCTGAGTATTATTTTCGGCATCTTCATGATTTGCTCACTCACATTCTCACTCCTGCCTGGTCTAGAATTTTCCAAACTAGACAATCTTCAGGTGTGCTCGGAGGGACAAGATGGAAGGCAGAGAACTTTGCCTTCACACTGCTTTTTCTGATATTTCTCTAGTACCTACTGCCAGGCTGGTGAGCAGCAGCCCTTGAAAATGAAAAAAAAAAAGGCAGGACAGGGCCATGTCCCCCAAAACATAGGGGCAGCTGGGAAATCTCTCGAGTAGATGCACAGTGCTCAAAGTAGGAAAAAAGCAAAGAAACAAAAATACCGACCTTGGATGAGATGAAAACTGGATAATGCCAGAAATGGTTCCAAGGTGCCTGAGCATGGTTAGGCAGACAAATGCAGCTCCTTGCCCCAAGCCTCTGGTAGAACATTAAAGGGAAGATGATACAGCTATGCACACATCAGTCTAATTATTCTGGCTGGTTAATGGTCAGATGACCTCTGAGATGCAGTGATTGTGTAGCTTGTTCAAAGCCTTGTTTGTCATTTCCAGGTAAATAAATTAGCTCCGGAGCTAATACTGCTCCGTGCCACTCAACGGGGCCAGCAATTATTGTGGGACACGAATATTTTTCTCACCGCATCCCAAGTTCTTGATCTCCCTACCTATTGCTTCAGTTCAGCAGGTCACTCAAAAGCCATTCCCTCCAGCTAGCCCTACATCTTTCTGGCCATGATTGACAGCTGTCGCCAACAAGTCTCCACACTTGTCACTCTGTCACTCCTACTGCTCGATATATGCTTTGCCTCTACGATGTGAGTTAGAATGTTTGGTGTATTAAAGGCAAGCTAAGCAGAGCACTCAGAGAGCAAACAGAGGAAACAAGGGAGGTGGAGGAGGTCCAGGTAGGTTGCACCAATGCCAAGGTATTTGCCTGCGGACTCTGCAGGAGGAAGCTGTGTGATATCTTGTTGACTCCTTTGCTATATGCAGGGCATGTTCGGATCATGGCAGTGCAGAGCAGTGTGCAGATTCTAGGGGTGACATCCTGGCTTCATTGAACTCCCATTAACTTCCGCAGGGTCAGGATTCCACCCTGCCAGGGTCCAATCGGACACTGGACACTGCTCCACAGCATGTGTGACGCTGAGGGATGGGACTCACATTGGGACATTGATTCCATCCCGCCCCGTGCCCGGTCTTCTTTTTTCCCCACTGTCCATTGCCCTCCCGTCTTCCCTCTTCTGTGCTTTACCTGCCAGGCTACTCAGAGTCGGGAGCAACGTCAGGGCTGTGCCGGAGCTGCAGAGGAAGATTAGCTCCCATGGTAGCAGTGAGGAGACACAATGCCACACTAACCGGTCTGCTGGGCCCTGGGACGCAGAAAACAGCTGTGGTGCAGGGAGTTCTAACCTCCCCCCGGACATGCCTCTGCTCCCTCCCCTACACAGGGGGCTGAGAGCTGTGTACAGTCCTTAGGCCAGTTCTGCTGAGGGTGAGACCCTTCTAAAGGGGGTATTCACAGGGAGCCCTATCTGCCCCCTGCAGAGCTGCATAAAGGGGCCTTGATGTAATTGAGTATCAGGCCCATAGTGCTGACAGCAGGCTGCATTGCAACAGTCCTGCCTTGATCTAGCCAGCGTGCGGTTGGGCAACCGAGCCCTGCAGAAGAGCTCTGTGTAAGCTCAAAAGCTTGTCTCTCCCCCCAACATAGAAGTTGGTCCAATAAAAGATATTCCCTCCCCCACCTGGTCTCTCCACTCCCAGCCACGTCATCTAAGTGCTTGGCGGATTTCTGCTGAACACAAACAGGCGTTCCGATGAACTCAGTTCCTAAACCGAGAGAGACTCACCCAGCTCCAGACCTCAGACAGGGTTTGACATTGGTCTCCAAACAGCTCTGGCCCACTGTGCCTCCCAACCTAGGCTCCTCCCTCCTCCGCACTCAGGCATCCTCCGAGGTTTATCAACATCCCTTATCAAAGCCCTCAGCAAGGATGCTGATCCGGCTTAGCTCAACAAGGAGCTCCCGCCTGTGCTCGAAAGACACAATCGCTGCAGGCTACATAATCAGTCTGTGTAAAAGATCAATCCTCCCACCAAAAAATGAAGCAGAAACTAAACCTACTTCTCAAAGGAGGAGGGGGGGAAACAACCTCCTAGCTCATCGGGGAAATAAAAAAAAACAACAACAATGATTAAATACAGGCCAGCAAACCACAAAGAAAGAAAACTAAATAGAGGGAAGCTAGATCGCCACTGACCCACTGCATGACTTTGCCATATGTCACTTTGCCTCGCTGTGACTCAGTTCCCCCTCCCATTCTTTGTCTGCCTTGGCTCTTTAGATCATTAGTTTTGCTGAGCAGGGGCTGTGTTTGTACATGCCACCATCTTACAGAGAATGATAATAAAAAAGAGATGCAACCCATCATCACGTAGGTCCATGTTCTGTAGTCACAGCTGTTCCAAGCAGGGATGGGGGAGGCTGTAATATAGGTGGAGGATGTGTTTATATTGGCTTCCTTGCTAGCCTGTCAATCCAGGTGAATCCTCTTTTCTTAGAAATACATAAGGGCAAGAATCATGTATATTGAAAATTGTGTCCTACCCTCTCTTCCATCCACACACTGGCAGATTAACGCCGGGGATTTAGAGGCTGCAGCCCGGGGCCTCGGATTTTGAAAAGTCCCCAAACATATATAGCCGTAGGTAATTAGGTCAGTAAAGCAATGTGTAACACTACTAGTATGTGCTTTTGTTTGGTTTAACTTGCCTTTGGCTTTGCTATTGGTCTATCGTGTTGAAAAACCAGAACTGCAATAACAAAGGTAATTTCACAACAGAGGGTTTAGCATTGGGCCCAGGTGTTGGTAGATCAGTAAAGGGAAGGAATTGAATAGGCAAAGAAAGCCCCTCAAAACTGTAACAGCTCCGGGAACCTACCAGACAGACTCCAGCCCTGCACCCCCCCCAGCCTGATTGAAGTAGATACAGATCCAAAGCTGTAACTTCGAGCACAACTGGGTTATATGGGCCTTACCCTATGGGCTGTGCACAGGGGCAGCTCCAGGCACCAGCGCAGCAGGGGGCGGCCTGCCAGTCGCCATGAGGACGGCAGTCAGGCTGCCTTTGGCGGCATGCCTGTGGGAGGTCCGCCGGTCCCGCGGCTTCGGCGGCAATTCGGCGGCAGGTCCGCCGAAGCCGTGGGACCGGCGGACCTCCCACAGGTGCGCCGCCAAAGGCTGCTTGACTGCCGTGCTTGGGGCGGCAAAATACATAGAACCGCCCCTGGCTGTGCGGGCATGGCTCCTCCCAGCGCCGTCCGTCTCTACTGGCGCCGTCTCAACTTAATTATAGGAGAGATTTGTTTCTGAGAAGCAGAGAAAAACCAAACAATTGGCCCCTTGGAGCTGCCGGGGAAACTGGACACACAGCTCTGTCTATACCCTCTAGCAGCAGGACTCTGAACTCACTGTGCCATGAGGCGAACAGGGCTGCCCTTGTCCACAGTGATTTGAAACAGATATTTCATGCTTGGGAAATGCCTCTAAATGCCAGGATTCAGGCCGGGCGTGCAGAAGAAATGTTTTTCTCTCTGTTTAGTCTAGGAAACTTGAACTTTGGGGTCCAGGATTTCGCTGAGCAAACATTGCTAAAGCTGCATCCTTTTTCCTGGCGGCCTTCCTCTCCTTGTTTGGCAAAAAGCCCTGAGAAAGGAAAATGACCATCATTCTCTAGCTTCATGACTTGCTGTAAACACCTCCGTTCCCAACTGCACGCAACGGAAAGAAAAATCAACCTGTCTGTCCGGGATGGCACGGAGCGAGAGCACATGGCGGCAGTCTGTGGCTTGAATGCATATTGCCGTACCCTTCCTCTGATTTACCTCTCCCTGCATAATTTCATAGCTCTATCGTATTTTCACTGCTGGGTGCTGATTAGCTGGCTAGTGGGATGCACTAAGATGGAGGTTTTTCACAATGGGGTGCCTAAAATTAAGCTCTTAAATTCATACTTAAGCCCCTTAAATAAGTGGATGTTGAGCACCCAAAGCTCCCATTGGCTTCAGTGTACTTGGTGAATACATGGACGTGCTGGAAAATTCACCAGAGGGAGGGGCCCAGTGCAAAAAGTAGCTGCAAGCGCCGCTCCATGCCAAGAGCTCACAGGGGCTGGTGCAGCATCAAAAGTGGGTGGGGCTAACTAGTCAGAGGTGTGGCCAGAGAGGCAATGAATCAGAACTTCCCGTGAACAAGCTGCTCTCTGTTCTCCAGAGCAAAGTGCAAGGCGGGGCAGTAACGCTGCCTACTTTCCCTCAGGGCAAATGACTCCTGGGGGCATAGGGACAGTAGCTTGTGCAAGGAGGGGCAGTTCACCATCCCCAGTAGGATGAATCTGTCCTCAGGCATCTGAAAACGGTGCTGGCGCTGGCTGATTTAGACTGTAAGGCCCAGATCTGCAAAGGTATTTTGACACTCAACTCCCATTGATTTCTATCCTTTGCTCAAAATACCTTTCAGGATCTGGGTTCAGGTCCCTTGGATCAAGGGCTGAGGTTCTTTATATGTTTGTACAGCGCTGAGCACCGAACAGCATGTGATCAGACGAGCCCTTTAAAGTCACAGAGGGTGGTACTTTACCAGAGCGTCTCGCTTCCCATCATCCCCAGACCACAAGTGGCTAGAATAATGCGTCATCGGAATAATTTGCTCTTCATCAAGGGTACCAACCAGGGAGAATAATTTATCAGGCATTCCTCAGCAGCATGTAGGAGCTGGCAGCATGTTAACAGCAATTTACCTGACTGCTGGTGGAATATGCATGCTGATCCGGCCCCTGTACTCGAGAGCGCTCCTTGGCTGTGCATAGTGAGTCCTCTAGTGGTGAACATCAGCCTTCTGCAGAAAGCCATCAGCCTTCTGCTTCCTCTTCACCCAGCAGCTTCCGCCTTTTCACAGTAAGGACGGTTCAGAGGTTTCCCGAAAAGCCATCCGACCGGGCCTTCCCGCGGCAGAGAGGGCAGAAAGGCAATGCGTGATTTTTTTCAGGCAACCTACGCCGACACACACCTGCCGCAAAGTCCTATGTGATGGCACTCGGAGGAGGGTGCAGACTCGGGAGGAGAAAGGCGTGGACTAGACGGTGCATCCAGATCTGGGGGGTGAGTTAGTCAAGGAAGTTAACGGAATAATGGATGGTGGATTCCTGTGAAACAGGGGAACGCAGGGACCCGTGAGGTAAAGTCCAGGATAGAGGGGAGATGCCCTGCTTTCCCAAGGGAGTCTGGTCACCAGAGAGCTCTGTCACTACCAAGTAAACCCAATGCTCTGGGGCCACCCTGCATCTGCAGGTGTGGCAGCAGTGTCTGAGCCAGCCCTGAGCCCTACTCCTTAATGGGGTCACCAACCACGCAGCACGCCGCCCTTTCTTTTCAGGTTAGGAAAGGCGCATTAAACAGCCCATCGCTCCCTTCTCCCAGCTGCCATGTGGGACAGTCACCCATTTGCCTGAATCCTAGGGACTGAGCGAAGCCCATCACAGCCCTGTGACGCTGCTCTGCTTGCAAACCCGGGGCCGAACTGTGATTTCAGGAGGCCCGCTAATAAATTGCAGACCTGGGAATACCTGGTGGGACCAACCCATTTCACAATGGGTGGACAACACTAGTATAAAGACACACAGGGCAGCTAGCTTCCAATACCCATCCTTTTGTAACATACAAAAGCCAGCAGGTGAACACTTCAATCTCCCTGGACATTCAATATCAGATTTAAAAGTCACTATTCTTCAACAAAAAAACTTCAGAAACAGACTGCAAAGAGAAACAGCAGAACTAAAATTCATTTGCAAATTTAACACCATTAATTTGGGCTTGAATAGGGACTGGGAGTGGCTGGCTCATTACAGAAGCACCTTTGCCTCTCCTGGAATTGACACCTCCTCATCTATTATTGGGAGTGGACTACATCCCCCCTGATTGAATTGGCCCTGTCAACACTGGTTCTCCACTTGTGAGGTAACTCCCTTCTCTTCATGTGTCATTACAGGTATATAACGCCTGCAGCTGTAACTTTCACTCCATGCATCTGAAGAAGTGAGGTTTTTTATCCACGAAAGCTTATGCCCAAATAAATCTGTTAGTCTTTAAGGTGCCACCGGACTCTTTGTCATCCTTAGAGAGCATTCTAACCACAGGTGGTACTAAGAAGCCCGTCCAGCCGGCTACGTTAAACTCTAGTGGCAAATCCTACTGCTAGCCGTGTGCCTACATGAGAAGCTTTTTGTGCTAGTGTCTCTTTGTGGGGGAGGTGGGGAAGTGCTTGGAAACGGATATTCTGTAAAAAGATCCCTTTTGATGTGCTCAGGTTTCGCCGCTGCTGTCATCAATTATTCACGGTCCCCAAATGGATAAGGCAAATATGGAATTAAGAACGTACACTGCCTCTTCCTCCCCACACCCACTCGGCACTATCGCCTCTTAAATATGGCTGGCGGGACTTGAGCATTTGATGTTAATTAGCTGTAATGATAATTGCAAAGAAAGTGCTTTAATCTGGGAGGCGTGAAGTGGTTTATATTAAAAACAGAGTATTAGAGAACTCCTTACGTGCTTAAATTGCATCCTAGAATACCCAATCTCCCCATTATTTAATACTTAGCCTGACATGGCTGTTTGATGGGGGAAGATGATCTGATAGCTTTCAGTTAAAGCTATAGGACCAGCTTCTGAGCTGGTGTGAGTCAGTGAAGCATCTCTGAAGTCAATAGAGATTTACAGCAGTTTAGCATCTGGCCCATTCTAACACAGTATACAGCATGTTTTATTTTGTAAAGTTTCTGCTCTAACTAAAACACCCTGTGGTGGTGAGAAAGTGGGCAGCATTTTTAAAAATCTCACTATTGTTCACCATTGCTGCTGTTGGCTTACATGCTGCACTTCCCTGAGTTTGGGAGAGTGACACTGAGCGGGTTGGCATCAGTGGTTGTTTATAGTCAGTTTCACTTTCTGGTTCTCAGCAACATAAGCTGCTGGGTTTATGTAACTTGCTGGCCAGTGTGCATTATGATGTGTGTCCCTTTTGGACCCAATTCAGAGGAAGTGAAGCAGTTACAGGGCCTGCCTCTTTAACTCAAGCTGTAGAGACACTCATGCCTTTGATCACAGGTGTGTTGGCCAAGACGATGGTTGTCACGCTTGTGTTGCAAATACTTTAGGGCAGTGGTTCCCAAACTTGTTCCACCGCTTGTGCAGGGAAAGCCCCCGGCGGTCCGGGCCGGTTTATTTACCTGCCGCATCCGCAGGTTCGTCTGATCGCAGCTCCCAGTGGCCGCGGTTCGCTGCTCCAGGCCAATGGGAGCTGCTGGAAGCGGTGCGGGCCGTGGGACGTATTGGCCGCCGCTTCCAGCAGCTCCCATTGGCCTGGAGCAGTGAACCGCAGCCACTGGGAGCCGCGATCGGCCGAACCTGCGGACGCGGCGGGTAAACAAACCGGCCCGGCCCACCAGGGGCTTTCCCTGCACAAGCGACGAAACAAGTTTAGGAACCACTGCTTTAGGGAAAACATTAAATTCCCCCTCCCTTCCAAACTTCTATGTGTATTGCGCATCTGTATATAGCTATATATCACCTGACATATCAATTTTGATCCACATTACGTTCCCAAAAACATTTTTTTAACAAAACCTAGATCTGAGCTTTAGCCAGTGTCCCACTCATTGTGTCTCATTAATGCGCGTGAGGCAGAGAGTCAGTGTGTTGTAGGGCTGGCAGGCTCCCGTCGGGGGCTCTGTTGAAAAAGTGTGAGCTGTTACCCTTATCCCAGTCACATACATCTAAGCTGCATTGCTCGGGTCCATGCATTGTAAAGGATGGAATGTGCAGAAAAAGCGCATCTGAAAGACGGCTGAAATGTCCAATGGGATGGGAAGGGCTTGTCCAGCTCTCTAATGGAAACCCATTGCCCTGACAAGAGAGGATCTGAATGTGAGTGTCATGCATTCATCTGCAAGGAGACAGGGCACCTCAATGGGCTGCCACATGACACCCCTCCTTCCTGCTGACATGCAAAACTGCTGGAGCACATTCCAGAGGCTGCTGCATTCTGCTGGAAGGAGGTATTGCTGCTCTGGGGGATTTCCCTAAAGGATGGGAAATGGGGCGATCCCCAACGTGTAGCTGCTGGTGTCAGGGGAGACTGACCCCTGTCATGTGATGGGGCAGAACATTTTGTAATCCTGGTTCCCTTTGGGCCACTGAGGCCAAGAAATACCAATAAGTGTCTCACCAGTGCTCCTGTGTGTCTCCCCCTTATCAGACAAAGGGTTCCTGTTACACATGCACCAGGAGAGCAATGGAGAGGATCAACCAAGCGGGATTTGCGTTGCTGTTTGGAAGAGCTGGGCTGGGTTTCTGTTCCCCTGTTGACAAGAACTGGGGGCAATGCTGAGAAAGAGACTCACAGATCTCTTCAGTAACCCCCTCTGATCAAGTAAAGGGGTGGCGATGATCTCCACAAGATGTCCTCCAATGCTCCCCACTGAAAGAGTCTCCATTTACATTTCTGTATAGGGAGGAGAAGAGCAGAGGCTAATGTGATTGTGTTTTTAACCCTCCAAAAATCAAGTCAGACATTGTAAGGGGTAGAACCATCTGAAGCCCCCTGGATGAGAGTCACTCTTTCCTGACTAGCTCTGGGCAACCACTTCTGATTGGCCAGTGTGGCTACCTTGGCGCTAGCTATATAGCCCTGGATCTGTAATGGAATGCTAATCTGTATTATTCTGTTTGCCACCAGGTGGCACTGTGTGTAAAATACCTCATTTAAATGAACTTCAGCCATACCTGGCAGAGCACTGAAGGATCTTCTGATGAACACATCTCGTGGGTATAAGCAAATTCTGTGTCCAGTCCACATCTGGTACAGAAGTACTTGACGTGGTATCAGCCATGGAATTAAGAACAGAAACAGAAGGGAAACAGCAGCAAAGGTTGCAAACACAAGGAGTAAAGTTTACAGGACCTCATGAAGATGCCACTCTTCAATGCCCCAGAGAAGTTCAGCTTTGACAAACCTTCAGAACGTTCAGCCTGGAAACAATATTTTGCAAAATTTCATATTGCTAACGAGCTTGACAAACAAACTGGAGACAGACAGGTATCTCCTTCAATGTATACTATGGGGAACCAGGCAGAGCATATCTTTAAATCATTTGACTTTACTGAAGACAGTCAAAAAGTTAACTATGAAAGGGTTCTGGCTGTGTCTGATGCATACTTTATACCTCTGAGAAATGTGGTTTATGAAAAAGCATGTTTTCACCACAGAATTCAAGGACCAGGGGAAATGCTGAACGTTGTATAAGAACTCTGCATGCATTGGCTGAAAACTGTGATATGGGGAATGCAAAACATGAAAATATCAGAGACCGGCTGGTTATTGTGTCAGCAGCTAAAAACCCTTCACAGCAGCTACAGCTGAAGAGAGATTTAACTGCAGCCACAGCTATACAGAAAGCAAAGCAGTCTGTGCTGGTGAGACTGCAAAACCTAGAGGAACTTAGCACACTTGAAAAATCTGATGCTAGCTTAGAAACTGTAAACAGACACTTGAGAGTTAAAAGTCATTATCATAAAACCCCTGAGGCAGGGAGAGAGAGAATTCACAAGTAAGAGGGACAAATTCAGCCTACATGTACAAGGTGTGGAAAAAATCATATCCCAAGAGATGATGCTTGTCAAGCCAGCAGCACATGGTGTAATAAATGCAAGAAATATAGCCATTTTGCTGCTATTTGCTGCACCAAAACTGTCAGGGAGTTGACTCATATTACAGATAATCAAGAGCCATTGTTTCTGGGATCCATCTGTGATGATATAGAGCCTGCCTGGAAAATGAAATTGAATATTCATGGCAAGACTATTGACTCAGTCAGGAGCTGATGTCACAGTCATCTCAGAGGGGATTTACAATCACCTTCAATCCCTCCCAGAGTTGAAGTCACCTGACACAGTTCTGACTAGCCCTGGAGATATTCTGAACTGCATGGGCCAGTTCACCACAGAAACAACCTACAGAGATAAAAAGCTCGGCATTCAGAGTACATGTGATCAAAGGCCAACAACCTTCTCAGCCACAGAGCCGCAGCCATGATGGGCTTAGTGAGAAAGGATTGGACGATAGATTTTTGAGAGAAGATCCAGTAGAAATCAACTTGCAGCAACTCCGAAACGTACCGTGAACAAACATCTCTACCAGAAAGACCTTAGAAGAGACTAGCTGCATATTTATGCAGATTCAGAGGAGATTATTACCTGATCATTGTGGACTATATTTCCAGATGTATAAAGTACCTGAAAGACATAACATGTTGCAGTGTTATTGAGAAACTAAAGTGTCCTTTTGCTCATATTGGTACTCGAGAACAACCAATGATGGACAATGGACCACCATTCACTGCAGCAGGTTTTAAGTCATTCCGAACAAAATATGATTTTGATCATATTACTAGCAGCCTACATCACGCACAAGTGAATGAGGGGCTGAGAGAGCTGTGCAGAGAGCCAAGAAAACCCTACAGCAGGAAAATCCATTCCGTGCTCTTCTGAGTTACAGATCAACACCAATAGCTGCTACTGGATATAGTCTATCACAGCTCCAGATAGGAAGACAAATCAGAACTACTGTTCCAACTTTGGAAAAGAATCTATCTCCAAAGTGGCCAGACATGAAGAGAGTAGCCAAATTGGATTTAAAAAGCTGAAAGAGCTTATGAACACTTTTACATTGAACGTCATTTGGGGAACTGCTGGGTCTAGAACTGGTGACCATATTAGTGTCCTGGATGGAGGAAAAGGATGGACAGCTTCCGCTGTCATAAAGAACAAGAATTCAGCACCTGGATCATAGGTGATCGAGACCAACGGTGGAGAGTTCAGTAGAAACCATTGACATCTATAGCTTGTTCCTCAGAAAGAACAATCAACAGAGCAAACACTACAGGTGGCAGATGCAGAACAAGAAAGAGAAGACTCAAGGATTCCCAAACCAACTACAGGATCGGGGCCATAGATCATTACTATACTAATGTGACTTGCACTTAATGGACAGCCAGATGACCGAGTTGTTTATCAGGTTGTGTAAATAAGAAAAAATGATTCAGAGAGGCTTAATGGACTGATGCACAGTGAACGTCAAACATAGTGTGATAGTGGAACATTTGTAAATGGCAGGAATGCAGAACTTAAAGCAGGAGGTGGAATGGAATGCTAATTCATATACTAATTTATACGACACAGTTCAGCCACTAGGCAGCACTGTGTGTAAATGAACCTCAGCCATACTTAGCAGCGCGTTAAAGGATCTTATGATGAACACATCTGTTGTGTATAAGCATGACAGGTGTGCCGGGGGGGATAGTTTAGTGGTTTGAGCATTGGCCTGCTAAACCCAGAGTTGTGAGCTCAATCCTTAAGGAGGCCATTTAGGGATTTGGGGCAAAAATCTGTTGGATGATTTAATTGGGGATTGGTCCTGCTTAAAGCAGGGGGTTGGACTAGATGATCTTCTGAGGTCCCTTCCAACCCTGAGATTCTATGATAAGCTCTGTGACTGGTCCCTATCTGGTACATAAGTACCCAACAGGATCATAGGCCCTGATCTAGCAAGTGCCTAACTTTAAGCACATGAAATAAATTTGAGTGGGATGACTGATGTGTTTAAAGTTAGGCATGCGCCTAAGGCCTTGATTCAGCAAGGTACTTAAGCACATGCCTAACTTTAAGCATATGAATAGTTGTACTGAAGTCAGCGACATAAGCGTCATGCTGGATCAGGGCCATAGATCATTGCTAATGTGACTCTTCGGAGCACAATCTCTGTTTTTAGAAGATCCCGCAGTAGCGTTAGCTTGATGGTCCAGTATCCCGCAGCTGAAACTCAAGAAGTTAGCAGGTACCACACATTTGCAACTCCTTATGTTAAGTAGCAAATTTACTAGATGCCCTGGATTGTCCTTGTAGACTGTGGCACTCCTACCAGAAGAAGCAGCCTGCAATAAGAATGATTGCAACATGCATAAAATTGTATCTGAGAGAGAAAAACATCCTTGAAATAATACCGCTTAAATTGTACAGCCAACAGCCGCACAATGTTCTCTCCAAGCCGGATAGATGGTTCCCCGTTAAACAAATACCATCAATTAGAACCAGTTAATCTTCCCATTAGTTTCCCTCTGAGCTTTTAAAAGGCTGAGACGGGTTTATTGCCCCAAAGTGATATGTCAGCCATACCTCCCAAGTATCATTGGTGCTACGCAAAACCTAAGATCCAGCCTGTACTAAATTATTACAGGAGCATAATAGAGCAGAAGGAAAAGACGAGGAGAAAAGGAGTGGGTATATTTCTCCAGAGAGTGTAAGTCTAAACTACATAATCATAAGCAATATACAACGACATAAACTCCCCCATAAATACTCTCCTATGTAGTGCTCTTTAATCACGATGAAGACGGAAGCACCAGCTTCCACGGGAGATGGTCCATTCTAATTTGTAATCATTTCTCTCCTCTCTGTCAGGATTCCGTATTACTCAGAAGCTTCTTACACCTCCCCAGTCTTGTCCTTCAGGCCCAGGTTAAAAAGAAAAAGGTCCATAGTCTCAGGCTGTGTAAATGGTGCAAGCCCAACTGACAACAGTGTGACTCAAAAGAATCATTGACGTCAATGGAGCTATGTTGATTGGCACCAGTTGAGGAGTTGGCCCCCGATTCTCTATCATACAACAAAGTGAGGGAGCGGAAGTGCAAAAACCTCCTTCCTTAGAAGTTTTTAAGGTCAGGCATGACAAAGCCCTGGCTGGGATGATTTAGTTGGGGATTGGTCCTGCTTTGAGCAGGGGGTTGGACTAGATGACCTCCTGAGGTCCCTTCCAACCCTGATGTTCTATGATTCTATGAAATAAGAACACCTTTTGCCTACCAATGTTGTGTTAATTTAAATGGAAAGCAAGCACCTGACCCAAAGGGATGAAGAATCCATTTTGGTGCAAGAGAGGCCAGTAGCAACTATTTCAAACGGCCCCGGAGGAGAGCAGCTAAAACACAAGGCCGAAAGTCTGCCCTGATGTAAATCCTGTTTTAACCATATTATTTTTAATCAGTGGCCTTTCATGCAACCCGTTAGTCTTCCATGAGAGAAGAGTGGCTAATCAAGATCATAGTTGGAGATGGCTTTTCTTTGAAGAACTTGAAGGGAATTTCAGAGAACTCAACACAGAAAGCTGGGAATGTGTCCTTGAAATGACTGCATCACAGTAGAAAATCACATTTCATCAGAACGTGCAAGAATGAAAGAAGAATGGCATTGGCTTTGAAAGCATTAGGCACTCGATTCATCAAAGTACTTGCTTAAGTTAAGCATGCCCATAGTCTCCTTGACATCAATGGGACTTAAGCATGTGCTTAAGTGCTTTGAGGTCTAGATACTGTTAAGAAATGAGAGGGGAGGCGCTTTAGCCAACTGAATTGTGAAGACAAGGTGAAGAGAGGAGTCATGAGTGGGTGAAGAACCTGTGGATGGCTGAATGACATCACCTAGGCCAACTCCCTCTGGCAAATAGGTACTAAATCTGTCTAAGTTGGAAGAATCTACAGTATCTGTTTTGGAGGAACAGGAAATTAGGGGTCAACCAGAAGCCAGAATATGGCCCAACCATATACATGGAAGGAATATATATGGAGGAAGACAGGAGAGCAAAGAAACAGAGAAGATTGTGAACATGGTCAGTAAGCAGGATTGTGTGGTCATGTCAGAAGAAATAAGGACAAAGGCCTAAATATGGATACATCCAGGCAGAGGAGTAAGTGACAAAGGTGGAGAACTGAGCTTGCTCCCAAATAATCCAGGGAGATAGTGGTGGACCAGCATGGTCAGATATCTCATCCTGCGGAAGTGGGTAGCTTTGAGAAAGGGCCACTTTTATAGCCCTTGAAAAGGGAACTCAATGTTCATTTGTTTGTGTGGCTCCTTGACAGAAAGCTTTATCAGCCGTGAAATTAGCCCTTCATGCTCTCTTAAGCCAATAGGCCAGCACTCAGGTACTTGCCACAGCGGGTGCCCGCAGTTAGTTCTGATTAGCAGCCCCGCGCGGATTTACAACAAGGGGCACTTGAGATGTGCCTGGTAAAACTCCAGTTGCGGCACTAAATCAACAGGGATGCAGTAGCTGGGGTCTGAGGACACAGAAAACAAAACTACATTATTATCTCCTTTGGCAAATGGCCACCCATCTTGCTCCATTTACTGTACACACACAGATACGCACACACTAATTCAGCCTTGCAAAGCAAAAAAAAAAAAAAAAAAAAAGTCCTTAACACACTATGTCCTCTTGGGCAAATAACAAGCAAAGCAGCTCTATTTAGCAGGGAACTAAAACTCCATTCTGAGGCACTGGAGACCTATTATACTTGTGCCCTCTGCTCTCAGTGCTTATAGGAGCCTTATTTACTTAAGTGTGGGCTGCACAGTAGAGACTTGTCAACCACCGCTGGACATTTCAGGGGGTGTCTCCAGTCTGTGGGCTGGAATACGGGAATGGGTGCATTCGCTGGCCAAAGTCTTCCACCTCCGCGACGGTAAGCAGGGGTTGTCTTTGTGACACCAAGGGTCCCAGAGCCATTTCCAAACATTGCAAAAGGAGAGTCTGTTGGCCTGCCTGCGCCATTACCACCATCTCCAGCCTGGAACACGCAGCTGTGCGAGGGCCCGATCCTGTAAACTTTTACTCATGAAAGTGGTCCCTTTAAAGTCAAGGGGAGCAAGGCAAGGACTACTGGGAACAGGTCCTGAGGACTTGATCCAAAACCTGTGGAAGTCAATGGAAGGACTAATATTGACCTCCCAGGCTTTGGACCAGGCTCTGACATTGCACAGCACGTCGACCTGGCATTTCAGGATGGGCAGTGAAGAGCACAAGGATCACTAACAATGGCAGAAGGAATTCGGTTTACAATGAATTCCCTTGTGGAAAAGTGCTATCGAATGTCACAGAAAAGGATTTGTTTTTCGAGAGTATTTTTTTAGACCATCCTATAGAGTGTAATTAGGGTGATCAGATGTCCCGATTTGATAGGAACAGTCCCGATTTTTGGGTCTTTTTCTTATATAGGCTCCTATTACCCCCCACCACCTGTCCCGATTTTTCACACTTGCTGTCTGGTCACCCTAAGTGTAATAGAAAATGAGAGCCCTATGAAATGTGTTCTAACCCCCGTCACGCTGCCTGGAGGGGTCCCGACTGTGAGTCCCAACCTCAGGTCAGACTGTCAAAAAGCAGGGCAGACACCCCAAAGGGCTGGCATGTTCTATAATTAGATTTCACCAACCCAGTAGCAAATGTGAGTTCCTGAAGCACCATACCCAGCCTTACCATGGAGTCACAGAAAGTCCCCTTGGGCACTCCAGTCCGTCTTGCCATGTCTTTTAAGGCTAACCCAGGTTGATCCTGGGGATCTCTGCTTTTGTTTCCTAGCTCCAGCCCTCTGAGGCTAGGTCTACACTACCCGCCTGAATCGGCGGGTAGAAATCGACCTCTCGGGGATCGATTTATCGCGTCCCAACAGGACGTGACAATCGATCCCCGAATCGATGCTCTTACTCTACCAGCAAAGGTGGGAGTAAGGGCCGTCGACGGGAAGCCGCAGAGGTCGATTTTGCCGCC
Organism: Chrysemys picta bellii; assembly: GCF_011386835.1. Classification (NCBI taxonomy): domain Eukaryota; kingdom Metazoa; phylum Chordata; order Testudines; family Emydidae; genus Chrysemys; species Chrysemys picta. Next base: position 5,973,102 of record NC_088801.1, on the reverse strand, counting down.
GTCCCTACAGCAGGGTAAGTCGGCTGCGATACGTCGAATTCAGCTACGCTATTCGCGTAGCTGAATTTGCATATCTTAAATCGACCCCCCTCCGTAGTGTAGCCATAGCCTTAGAGTCCAAACAGCAAAAAGATGAAGAATTTTCATGTCAGCTGATGCGACAAGCTTCCTTGCACCTAGTGCCTTTTGGTTAGCCCAGCCTTTGTATCCTGAAGCTTCACAATGGCCCACTTAGTTTTGATAGTCCTACTTGATGGGCGGGAGGACCACTCCTGTCTGGGTTCACAAGTTCAGAGCAGGCATTTTTACAGGTATAAAGCAAAACGTATGTATTACTTTATAACATGGGATACAGACATTACAAGACTAATACACGCAGCAATTTATAAGTGTTTTATAGTGTCTAAACACTAAACAAACACCTACCTTGAACAATACTAACATACAGGTGAGCTGGTCTGGTTTCCAGGTATGAATTTGCCAGTGCTCAGCTGATGCCTACAACCTTGGCAAAGCTGGCACCTGGTCTATCAGCATAACCCCTCCCCCAAAATCTCATAGGAAAGATCTTCTCTATTCAATTCTGTAGATCTAATTTCCACGGTCCCCTCCTGATTGCATTCTTATGAAATATTCTGGGACTTGCCCAGACGGAATCAAGGACTTTTCCATGAAGGACGCCAAGAAGAGTTTGGCCACACGGTGCTAAGATTGTATTCTACAACATGAATGTGGAAGCCAGGCACTCCTGCATTTTAATACCAGTGCTGTGTCCCCACGTGTAAAATTAGGCTAATGAGATTGCCTTCCCTTCCTCACAGCGGTGTGACTATTAATTAGTTCGCATTTGCAGAGGCTTAGATCGGTGCTAAGTCTTAAGCGGAACTTGAGGAGACAATGGAATCCGGAGCTGAGCAAGAGAGATGTGCCGGATTACACATCCCCTGGTTCCTGGCACCCCAGGCGAAGACAGCTGTAGCCTCTGCTGGTGACGCTGCACACCAGGGACCCATGGAATCAATGCCTCCCCAGCCATCCTGGTCATTTCCCCCCTCCCTAGCTCACTTCTGGAGAAAGGCTTTCTCTCAACCATCCCCCAAGAAGAGGGGAGGTTACGGAGACCTTGCAGTACCCCCACCTACCCACACCTACCCCTTTGGTGGATATTTTGGCTGCTGAATGCCTGACACCCTCCTATACACCTCGCTTATATCAGGGCTCCATTTGGCCCACATTTTTAAACCCATTGGGCTGGATTGTAACTTTCTAAGCTAACCCAAGCAAGGGACAGCACATAGCTGCTCTGCCACGATCCAGGAGCGGAGCAGGGACTGGAGTTTGACTCGGAAAGTCACAGTCTGGTCCCTGCAGCCTCCTGGTCCCACTCTTTAACCAGCATGGATTAGTCACTCCTCTGTACCAGCTGGTACCTTGAGGGGTGGAGACACTGGCATGGGGCGGAGGAAGGGGGAGATGCTAGCCTGCTAATGTCTGCTTGTCACCTGCACAGGCCTTAAATAGGCAGGTAAAGCCCAGGCCGGGGTGTCTTTGTGTTCCACTGTGCCAATGTGATGGCTGTCTTCTTGGCTGATGCGGCGGGGACAGACCTGGGGACTTCCAGGGCGGAGAACACAGGCTCCGCAGTGACTCATGACCACCGAGGATCGTCTCGCAGGAAGACCAGTGAGACACCCTGCCCAGTGGGTGACACAAGCCTGCAGAAGCCGCACCGTTCTTGGATGACAGGTGCTGCCTTGAGGCAAACACTGATCACCTTACTGATGTAAGCGTGGTGCTGTATTCTGATTCCACACCGCACCGAGCAGCTGACAAACTACTATCCGGCAGATGCAGTTCAATCAGGGGGAAACTGGCAAGAATATATAAAAGGAGTTGCCTGAGGCTTTTGAATTGGTTAAATAATTAAAGGCGGGCAGAGGCACAACCCTTAGAATTAATAATTTATCCCGGCTTTTAAACAATCTTTGATAACTGGCTGCTTGGTACCATGTAGTGCACACCCTGAAATAACGGGATGGAAATCCGCATTGATCAACACAGCATGAGGTGCCTCCTTCCCCAGCAAACGCAGCCTCGCTAAACGCTGGGGGCGGTTTGTCCTAACTTTAACAGCAATTAGGGCCCGATCCCGAGTGCTTCCCGAGGCAACAGCCCCAACAACCATCCAAGTCAATCTGGGAGTTGGGAGAAAGCTCAGCGCCTCTTAAGAGGCATTCTGCAGAACTGGGCCCTTGATATGGTCATTGCCTGCATCCTATCTTTGGTGGGAGTAGCAAAACCGATAAACAATATTAGACATCAGTGTCCGTTTATATATAACAAACCCCTGGAAGTTATTGCTCAGTTTCCTGGGTATGTCTCCAGAGCTGGGAAATCAGCAGAGGAGATAACAGTGGGTAATACGAGGAAAGAAGAGAGGAGAAGATATTGGGGGGAAAAAGCCAAATAATTGGTGTTCAGATTCACTTTGATGTCAGCAAGACAAACTGGGCTAATTTTCTTTGAGCATCCCGGAGAGGAATTGAATCTCATTTTACTTCGGCTTGTTCAGCCATGAAAAAAGACTGTTCTGGTGTCATTTCGCTTCCTGGCACAAAACACCCCAGAAGGAAAGTTTCTTAGATATCCTCTAACCCAGTGGTGGGCAACCTGTGGCCCATGGGCCACATGCAGCCCCCCCAGGGTAATCCACTGGTGGGCCGCGAGACCATCCACAGGCCTGGCCGCCCACAGCTCCCAGTGGCTGCGGTTCGCCGTTCCCGGCCAGCGGGAGCTGCGGGCGGCCGTGACTGCGGATGGTCAATGTAAACCAACTGTCTGGCAGCCTGCAAGCAGATTACCCTGACGGGCCGCAGGTTGCCCACCACTGCTCTAGCCTCTTCTGCAGACTGAGACGAGAATGTGTCACGAGGCCTTTGTGTCACAAGGCCATATGGCTCCCTCTTCTCTGCCTACGCTCGCTGCACAGAGCAAAGAGTTTGCCAGATCTCCAGAGTCGCTGTCAAAGGCTACCGGATACTGTCTCGTTCCCCGGTTCTCCAACGAGACCCGCACGTTTCGCCGTACTGCTCCGGTGACTTGCAATAACCTTGATGAAAAATAACCCTTTGGCAGACTGGGAGCTGGTGTAACTTAGTCACTAGACCACTGTCTTATAGAACTGACTGTCCTGGAACACAGAGATAGAGCACAGCCGGCTCCTGTGCCTTCTAAACTACCCATCCAAATAGATTAGCATTTGCAAGCACACAGCAGTGATGAGAGCGTAGTCACGACAGACTCCAGACAGATGGATTGTGGTGACTGGAGCTCACTAGAGGCCATCATCAAATTACTGTGACCCGCACCTCTCCAGAGCAAAGGGGGAATTGTGACTCTAGGGGGGTGGCTCCCTTTCTGCCTCACAATCTAGGTCTCTGTTTGCTCCTGGTACTTAGCCAATGTGCCTGGGGAAATGCAAGGGGCTTCCCCAGTCCTGGGTAGCCCATGACAGTCACAGCTCCTGCGCTTGGGGTGAGAGGTTCTGTCCCATTTCCCCTTGTAATACATGAGCAAAACATGGCAGCTCACTTCCTTTTTAATGTCTATTCGTCAATGACCCAAGAATCCCTGTTTCCATTGCAGACCTTCCCATCCCCCTACCCTGCCCTGCCCTGCCCCTGTCCACCTGCTCAAGTTCAATTTAGCAATGACATCCAAAGCAAATATCCAGTATGCATAGCCAATGGAGCAGCAAAGTTCACGACCAAACCATGAAATGTTCACCAGCCTTCAGGTGTCCTTACAGACATGCAGTCTTGCCCAACTGGCGTGCAAAGCCATTAACAAACTAATTGCCCTTCGATGTTTCTTTGTGGAGATGCAAAGACTGTCCACTTTTGGATGGGTTGGTTGTTGTTTATCCACTCCTCACTACTTTCTCTGCTAAAGGATCATGGCAGGACCTTTGGAGGATCTGATGGTCATGTCACATGAGGTTGTAGACTTTCTCTCGACTGAGTGGGGAAGAAATGCTAAGTCTAAGGGGCTACACTGATGCACTGATGTGGCTGTAGCACTGCTAATGTGGACTCTCTAAGCCATTGGGAGAGAGCTCTCCCATCAATGTAATTACTCCAGCCCCTGCGAGTGGTGGTAGCTCTCCTGCTGACATAGCGATGTCTACACCAGGGCTTAGGTCAGTGTAACGTACACTGCTCAAGGGGGTGGCTTATTCACACCCTTGAGTGACATAACTTATACTGACCTAAGCTGTAGTGTGCACACAGCCTTAGTCTGTTTTAGCAAGAGTAACCAAGAAGCATGTTAGGTGCCTGTGTTGAAGGACCAAGGAGTGAGCTGATAAAGTAGCCCTGCTGGGAGGGTGCCCCCTGCTAAAATGTTGCCAGCACAACGTTGAAGTGAAATCCACTGAAGTTGTTGCAGTTAGATCCACTCATACCAGGGTGATTGAGAACAACATGTTTCTTACAATATTTTGAATGGAATTGGAATGTACACAGTTAAATCATAGACTAGCTGGGTTAGAAGGGACCTCAGGAGGTTATCTAGTCCAACCCCCTGCTCAAAGCAGGACCAGTCTCCAACTAAATCATCCAATTTTTTTTGCCTCAGATCCCTAAATGGTCCCCTCAAGGATTGAGCTTACAACCTTGGAGTTTGTAGGCCAATGCTCAAACCACTGAGCTATCCCTTCCCCCCCATGAGCACTTTGTCACTAAAATGGCTGAGGTGATTAAACATAAATAATAGCGTGTGTCAAAAATTTTCATCTGGAACATTTTGTTGTCAGAAAACAAATTCAATTAAATCAAAACATTTGGTTGGGAAGTAACATTTTGTCAACATTTTTGTAAGGAATTTATTGAAACATTTTGTTTTGAGAAGGTGAAAATGTTTGGTTTCTAGAGGCGGGAAAATGTTGTTTTGACTTCGCGTTAGGATAGAATTCATGGTTGAAATGATAAAGTCAAAATGCAGCTTTTTGATCTTATTGAGACAAACCGTTTCAATACGGTAGAAATGAAACCTTTTTTGAAGAATCCATTTCTCAAAAACCCCAGAGATTTGGGACCATTCTGCCCAATTAGGGATGAAAGCAAGTTTTTGAATCTCAGAATTTCACACAGGATGGAAATTCTGAACATTGACCAGGTCTGATAAGAACAACATAAGCTTCAGACAGCGTCTCTGCGAAGCACGTAACAATGATCTTTGCTTTCACTGAGGTACAGAGAGGGGAAGTGGCTTGTCCAAGGCCTGACCTACACTTACAAATTAGATTGACTTGGCCAGATTGCTCAGAGCTGTTGTGCCCTGTGTACCATAGTTAGGTCGACCTGACCTTTGGTGTAGATGCAGCTGACAGAGGAATTCTTCCATTGACCTAGATACCGCCTCTTGGAGAGACGAATTAACTACATTGGTGGAAAAACTCCTTCCATCAAGGTAGGAAGCGTCTAAGCGCTGTAGCTGTAGTGTAGACGTGGCCCAAGGCCACAGAATGAGTCAATGAAAGGAGCAGGAACTAAACCCTCCAGCACTTACCGCCAGCTTCCGCTTTAACCACTTGGACACACTGCCACGACAAGCGTTCCTGTTTGCAAAGTGACGGTTGCAGGGAAAGTCCGGCTCAGTAGCCAATGTGCATCAGTGACTTTTTGGTCACAGCGCCTTTCTTTGTGTTCATTTATTGAAGTCTCTAGCGCCGCCAGCTAACCAAATCCAGGTTTCTCCGGAAGCTCGAGGCGCAAGGTGCTGTGCGCATGCGGGCAAAGGTGACGTGGCGCAAGCAACTTTTCTGGAGTAACAATGGCCGGCAGAGCGCAAGAGCTGATTTTTAATGCCAATAACAAGAGGCTTTGAACTCTAAAAGCAGCCCTGGTTCGGGCTTAGAAAACACTTGGTACGTCTCAGGGAGAAAAGAAGAAAAGGAGATGGTTGCACGCAGTGCAAGAATAGCATCGCTGTCCCTTTAGCGCAGCACAGTCTCCGCTGACGGCTGGTCTTAAACGTCCACTTGGCCTCTCCGCTACGGCACAAACACTGTGGTGGGAAGGACGAGTGAGCTACCAGACAGCAGCAAAATAAAAACCAGAGTGGGAAATCTTCCTAGCCCCTGTTCTAAGCCCTCTGCATCCCATCCCCTTCCTCCTCGGGCTGGCCACCAAGCCAAAGACCCTTGGAAGCGTAACTATGTCCTCCTGGGAATCTGCTTCCTCCCAAGGGGTAGAAACTCTGCCATGTCACATTGACTCCCAGTTACCAGGCCTGGGATAGAGCCCCCACCCCGATAGCCCCAGCAGCTAATGCAGAGAACGGAACCAGGCAAGATGGTACCTTCACAGCTCACTCAGGGACATCCCGCATGTAGCAGACCAGTCCTCCGCCCTGCATAAAGCCTCAGCAAACGAATCTGTGCAAGAGGATCTCTGCGGGGGTCAGAGGGAGAGAATTGTCCCCTAGGCTACAGCCCTCCTGTGCAGCCTACGATCCGCAGCCTGTGCATGGCCCGTGGAGCCGCCTCGTTGCAGATTCACTGGCCGTGGCCCTCAGCCGTCCCTTTCTGCTCCCCAACCATCGCTGTGTTCTCATTGTGTGACCGTCTCTCCAAAGCAGACGGGTTCTGCCTCTTTGTGCGTCTTTGCTGGCCTCTGGATAGGTCACTGGATTTGTCCACTAGGGCCCAATCCTCATTCAAGATGCAGTCCTGCAAACAGCCCCCCATTGGCTCCAGTGGTAGTAAACACTACACCGTTAGCAGGGGCAGTGGAACTGGAGGGGCAGAAGCGGGGTGTTTAGCACCCCCACAATGGAAATATTGTGGGAGCTGATCTATGTTTCCACCCCCAACCTCTGCTTGAGCTGCCTCTGAGCCCCACGTCAACGCCTCCCCCTAACTCTGAGCCCCATCCCTGGAGTGAGCCACCTCTGAACCCTGGATGCCAGCAGGGGAGTAGGTAGTGTTGTGTATTTGGTTGTCGTGGTAATAGAGCCTTGTGTTGCTATGGCAACTGAGTTAGATTATTAGGTGATAGCCCAGCCAGTTTTGGCTGGCTGTTGGTTAGTTCTGAGTGTGGCAATAAATGGCTGCTACAAGGTTTACAGCTCTCTGTGTCTCCAGTGATTTCTTCCTAAAACTGTTGCCCCCAAGGATATAACTGGGAGGAACCGGGGTGACCAGGCAAGGGCCAGGAGTTGCTACCCCCCAGCAAGAGGGACTCCCAACATCCAGCCGCTGCCCTGGTGCCCCGAAGCTCTGTGTCCCCCATTTGAAGTGAGCTTCTGCTGCCGCTGCCCACGAGGGTTCAGAATTTAGCCCGGCTTTTATAGCTTGGCTAGCTAAACCAAGTGAGATCAAAGTATCCAAAAGGAAGGTCACAGGGTCTCGTTCCATGTATTAAACGTGACTCCTCTCATTGTGTCCTCGGTAAGGTTGCATGGCTCAGGCATCTGTAAAACAATAAATTACCCAAACAAATTGGAAAAACAAAAGGCTTGAATTGCAAATTTAAGTTGCCCAGCACAGCAGTACTTAAAGCTGGTCTTCACGATAAGTCATTTTCAAATAAGTTAATTCAGAACTATAGGAGAGAATCTGTTTTTAGTAATCATTAGTGTATACAGTAGAGAGAGCTCCAGGCTATTCAATTAATTCTAGACCATAATTATGAACGAGGCTCAAATTGTATAAAGCAGCTTTTTTTGTATTTAACTTTCCAAATTGGATTCATAACTCAGGATTAAGTAAATGAATTTGGAATATCTCACAGCTCTCGCTGTCCCCGAAAACCGGCACTCCAAGGACGCCAGTCTCTGGAGGCATAATTTGCAAACACTTCTCATTTCAGAGAACTCACGATAATTATAATGATTATATAATAATTATCATTATTACAATAATTTCAACCTGTCACCTGTCCAAACGACACCTGGGCACCTTTACATCACGTACTAAAGAAAAGGTTAAAGTAACCAAATAAGGCAACAAAATCTAGTCAATCTCTGATAAATCTGCAGTGGAAAGTAAGATTTAAAGAATAAAAACTCAAACACAACAATCTCACCCTGGATCAGAATAAATACCACACACTGCTATGGAGAAAACAATTACAGAGAGAAAAGGTAAAGGTCACACAATACAGAACATGTTGCATTTATATTGTCGCTTTCTTCAGAAAAAAGAAGAACAGGAGGACTTGTGGCACCTTAGAGACTAACAAATTTATTAGAGCATAAGCTTTCGTGGACTACAGCCCGGCTGTAGTCCACGAAAGCTTATGCTCTAATAAATTTGTTAGTCTCTAAGGTGCCACAAGTCCTCCTGTTCTTCTTTTTGCGGATACAGACTAACACGGCTGCTACTCTGAAAGCTTTCTTCAGAGGATCTCACAGCACTTTACATGCATTAATGTTGTCGCACAGCACCTAATGTAGGCGTTACCGTGCAAAGATAATCTGAGGGACAGAGAGGTTAAATCACTTGCTTCAGAGCCCAGAGTAAGTCAATGAAAGAACCATGAATTGAACCCAGGAGTCCTGAGAGACAGTCGGTTTTCTGGGACCACAAGACCAAGTTGCCTGCTTTAATAAACCACCACTGATTGCACAGAATGTGTATAGCTCATAACATACAGTCAGATTAGATTCAATTGAATTTAATTGCTTAAGCAGATGTTTTGTAAAGAATCAGAGCTCTGATGCCTGTTGGTTTGCCCTTTAAAAGCTCCCTTGAAAGCATCCCTGGAGCATAGCCTTGGTGAAGCTGGTCTGCTGTCTGGGAGCTGTGTCGGGGCATTTCAATGGCATACAAGACAGCTAAGCCAGTGGGTCTCAGCCAGGGGCAGGGCCAGCTCAGGCTTTTTTGCTGCCCCAAGTGGCAAAGGTAAAAAAAAAAAAAAAAAAGCCGCGATTGGCGGCACCTCGGCGGCAGCTCGACCGTGCCACTTCATTTCTCAGCGGCAATTTAGCGGTGGGTCCTTCGCTCAGAGAGGGACTGAGGAACTCGCCACTGAATTGCCGTCGAAGACCCGGATGTACCGCCCCTTCCGATTGGCCACCCCAAGCACCTGCTTTGGTTGCTGGTGCCTGGAGCCGGCCCTGGCCAGGGGTACATGTACCACTGCAGGTACATAGGGGTCTTCCGGGGGGTACATCAACTCATCTGGATATTTGCCTAGTTTTACCACAGGCTACAGAAAAAGCACTACTGAAGTCAGTACAAACTCCAATTTCATACAGACAATGACTTGTTTATACCGCTCTGTATACTATGGTAAACAATGAGAACATACGCACGTTTTCAGTAACAGCGTGCTGTGACATGCCTGTATTTTGATGCCTGATTGTGTAAACAAGTCATTTTTAAGTGAGGTCCACTTGGGGGGGAGAGAGGAAACCTGAGACAAATGACTCCTGAAAGGGGTACAGTTGTCTGGAAAGGTTGAGAGCCGCTGAGCTAAGCAAGTTTGCGAGATAGAAATAGCAGCCCTAAAAAGTCCTCAGCGTGTTATGCATTGTCTTTACCATGAAGTGTTGCCAGCTGGCGTTAAAGAACAGCATATCCTGGAATGCAATTCCTTGCATCTCCAAGTGCTACAGGAGCCACGGCCTATGTCCTCCTGAGACAGCATATAGGGCTGCATTACGGCCAAATGCTGCGTCCCCCCTGTGGCAAGGGAAGCAGTGGAGAGCCACAGCAGGGGGACTCAGTCCCCAGGTGTGAGTCTGCAGCAGGTCTTCACAGGAGAGCAGGGAGGTGGGGGTAAGTAGGTGCTTCACAACCAGGCCGGGGAACAGCGTGGTAGCCTGTGCTGTCAGGATCAGCTTAGAAGCAGAGCAACGGGCCACATTGGCTGCTCCCCCAAAATTCAGTGGTAGCCAGAAGTGGGACATTAGTAACAGTGCAGTGAACTTCCATCCCACAGCAGAGATAACGGTAGGCTTCTTTCCTGGTAGAATTAGGAATGGGCACTAACGGAGACCCTAGATCTGAGCTAAACACCCCGACATTGGGGTCCATTCTGTACAGCCCAGCTCTGAATACAACATCTTCTGCACACTGTGCGGCCTAACAACTGGAGAGGCCTGCCCATTTCTAAAAGTAAGCTGGCGCTTTATTCAGAGAACTAATTACAGAGATGTGGCAACTGCAGCTGGCATTCCAGCCAGGCGCACACAGACTGACTTGCTAGTGCCGTGTCCAGATTCTTCCCTCGCTCCCAGCGCCGTGCAGGTTGCTACAGTGCAGCTCAGCTCACTATCCCTCCTCATGCAGGGGGTTGGGGATAGGGGACGGGAGGAGTCACAGGACCAGAGATCCAGTGACGATGCAGATACACTGACTATTCAAACCAGTATGGAGGTGGATTTCTATCTTTCCTCCTCCCTCTGGAATGGGCCAGGTAGGACCCAATCGCCCCTCAAACACTAGTAATTTGCAATCTGGATGGCAGGCCAAACTGCAAAATTTAGCCCATCTCTGCAGATTTTATTGACATTATTAACTGCACCTCAGATGGTCCAAACTGCACCCATTTCACAAGCTGATTTGTTTCTCACCACTTAGGCTGCTTAGCAGTAGTTTTGCATTTCACTCAGCTTCAGATAGTGAAATGAGGTTGCTTTGTTTCATCCTTGTTTCTAGTCATTTTTCCTTGGTGGCTTCCCAGTGCTAGCACACTGCTGGGTTGTTTGAGTTTCTAGCTCCGCAGGGAAATGTTTTAATGGAAACAAAACTTAAAAGAGAAGAAAACTGGTTTGTTTTTTTGTTCTAACACATGCACTCACATCTGGAAACCTTGATGTTGATCCTAGGTGTTAAAAACATTGCTTTTTACCGAAACTAAAGTTTGGGCCTAAAATGATCTGACGAGAAACATTTAGATCAGCTGTTCTCAAACTGTGGGTCGGGACCCCAAAGTGGGTTGCGACCCTGGTTTAATGGGGTCGCCAGGGCAGGCTTAAACTTGCTGGGGCTTGGGGACAAAGCCACAGCCCCACCACCTGAGGCTGAAGCTGAAGCCCAAGGGTGTTAGCCCTGGGCAGCAGGTCTCAGGTTACTGGCCCCCTACCTGGGGGGGCTCAGGCTTTGGTCCCCCCTCCTGGGGTCATATAGTAATTTTTGTTGTCACAACAGGGTCGCCGTGCAATGAAGTTTGAGAACCCCTGATTTAGATAATAGTCCTGATTGCTAATTATCTAGGATCATAAGGCAGGATCCTCAGGTGTTATTCTCCGCTGATTTAGCAGATCTACACTGATGAGCAGTTGCCCATGATCTGCCCCTTTGCATGACTGATACAGATGAAAATTAAAGGAAAACAACCAACATGGAGACATTTTCAATGGGTGATACAATTTCAACTGCAAAGATGCAGTTCCCAGTCACATTGCTTTAGTCTTGTCCCAGGTATTGGCACTATATGTAAAGGGCATAATACATAATAATACATAAATCTGTACCAGGATTTCATGTTTGCAGTGTGGTTGTAGTCGTGTTGGTCTATGGGTACGTCTTTACTACCCGCCGTATCGGCGGATAGCAATTGATTTATCCGGGATCAATATATCGCATCTTGTTAAGACACGATATATCGATCCCCGAACGCGCTCACCGTCGACTCTGGAACTCCACCAGAGCGAGCGGCGGTAGCGCAGTCAACAGGGGAGCCGCAGCCATCGATCCCGCACCGTCTGGACCCCAGGTAATTCGATCCAAGATACTTCGACTTCAGCTACGCTATTCGCGTAGCTGAAGTTCCGTATCTTAGATCGATCCCCCCCCCCCCCCAGTGTAGACCAGCCCTCAGATATAAGAGATACAATGTAGGTGAGGTAACATCTTTTACTGGACCAACTTCTGTTGGTGGAAGATACACAGAGCTCTTCTTAAGGGCTGGGGACGGAAGCAGAGCATCTGAGTGCCTCTCCCAGGTTTTTATGTTGTTTATAATGCAAGTAGGAGACCAAGTCCTTGTTAATGAAAATCAGTAGATTTCAAACAAAATTAAAATTGGTGTAAATACAAACAAATGTTTTCCCAGGTTACCATTACATTGGGAAAGAGAACAATAATCTTAGCTAAAATGAGATCTGACCATAATCATCATCCCAAACTATAGTCAAAACTTTTTTTTACTTAAGACTCTAAAATTTGCACTCTAAGCCAAGCCAGCAAACACTCATGTCTGCATCTAACCGTTCCCATTGAAAGCCCAGTTCCAAGAAACGTCTCAAAAGAATCTAATCTCACCAGATAGCCAGACCAGTTTCTGAACCAAAGTGAATCATCTAAGCTGTCAGACTTTGAGTTTCTTATCTAAATTCCCACACAAACAGTGTTTAACTTACCATTAGCTTCGATTGAACAATAAATAATAGTGTTCTACAAAATACATGACGAGGACATTGCAGTTAAAAAATCTTATGTATTAAAAAGAATAGATATAAGCAGCTTAAGTGTTGTTTTATTGCCTTGGGTTAAGGACAATATTGCCATGTGAAAATTCACCTTCCACATTCCAATGCTAACTTTAACTCCGGTCTTTTAAATAGATGTTTGAAGCCTTTCAATATAGATGAAGATGCACTAGTAGGTGTTTATCTTTGACTAAATTATGTATATAGATTGATACACATACAAAAGAACATCTATCCATATACTCTAGGCACTTTTGACATGACATGAGACTACAAAATTAATACCCAAGCATGATTAAAGTGCCACGGTACAATTGAATATAACCCACTACCAGCAAACCAGGCCAATTACTCTCCCCCTCCAACAATTCCCCCATCCTTAAAATCCCTTTTGCTCAATTTCCCTTTAAAATACTTTGGTTATAACATGTCCAATAGCGATAGACTCAAGGAGCTTGATCTATTTAGGCTAACAAAGAGAAGGTTAAAGGATGACTTGATTATAACCTGTAAGCACCTACATGGGGAATGTTCAGTGTATCAGAGAAAGGTATAATATGATCCAATGGCTGGAAGTTGAAGCTAGAAAAATTCAGGGTGGAAATAAGGTGCACATTTTTAACAGTGGGAGTAATTAACCTTTGGGACAACTGACCAAATGTCATGGTGGATTCCCATCACTGGCCATTTTTGAGTCAAGATTGGATGTCTTTCAAAGAGATCCGGGCTAGGAATTATTTTGGGAAAGTTCTATGGCTGGGGTTATGCAAGAGGTCAGGCTAGATGATCATATTGATCCTTCTGGCCTGGGAATCTATGAAGGTATGAAATACGAGTTTTGTAGCTTGACCTAAAGAACATTGGGTTACGGGAAATGGAGGCAGGTAGAACAGCTCCTGGCCACTAAGGGCTGATAAAGGGGTGAGGCCTCCAACTCCTTTATAGGATGCTTCAGAAGAAAATACAACAAAGCCTTTAGACCGCAGTTATGGAATGATCTCAGGGAGATCTTCCGGAGCCGGACGTTGGCTTAGCCCCGAAGCACGAAGACTTCGATTCTTTCCAATACCTTTGTAATGTTGGCTGACTTTTGAGGCGGTTACAAAACGACCTGAACGGTGGCACTGTTGGTTGAGCTGTGCTTCCAGGATTTGTGTGTGGGAGCGGGGTCTGATCAAACCCAAAACACCAAGTGGAACTCCGGGGATGGGGGAGTGATTCTAATGCGGAGCCGCAGCTGAGAAAACATGCATTTTGAATGCCCTGTGAGCTCCAAACAATAACCTCTCTCTAATTATTATACGAGGATGATTTTTTTTTCTCTTGAACTGGCTGGCTCGAAACCCATCTGTCCTCAACTCAGATTGAATTTAAACCTAATCAAATATGCTTTGCTTTAGAGCACTCATTTGTCTTGTTTAAACAGATCTATGCATTTCTTACACAGGGCTCGCACTGGGGCTTCTTGGTTTTGTTTTCTAAAATGTGCTGGCCTCAGCATTGCCTAGCTTTTGAGGGAGCTGATAGATGAAGATCTGGGAGCATTTGTTATGTGCAAGAGCAGAATCCATTTGTATTTTCCTTCTCTTCCCCTGACCCCCATGTACAATTAAGATGCAGACCCAGTGTTCCCAAGATAAAGCAGCGGCTCAGGCTATCACTAGGGAAGAAAGATTACACAAGGGATGATCAATAAATTGACAGCTTCAAGTTGTCAGCAGCTCCTCCTCCTTCCAAGTAAGTTTCTGCAACGACAACAACAAAAAGTTGTCTTCTCCGGGACTATTTTCAGGATGTTGGGGTCTGATTGGGCAAAGTGCTGGTGAGCGCATCCAGAGTTGTACTCAATGCCCTGAACTCCTATTATCTGCAAGAGGGGCTGATGAAAGTACAAATCTTATCATGCAGCGCCTTATAGGGTCTTCCTCGTTTACCTAAACTGGGGCTCCTTGATTTAACAAAGACATTTGGCTTGTCTTGACATCTTGTCAAAGTCGTTCTCCCACATTCTCGTTCTGTATAACTCAGGCAATTGTTCAAGCTACAGCAAATGTTAGTCAATCCAGACGTTTTTCAGATACTGGATGGGAAATCAGCCTGGTTCTTGCTGCAATGATATGAGAAGAAATACATCTAGTGAGTGGTTCTACCTAATGGCACAGGCTAGGCCGTCTAGGTCAGCATAAGCACATCAGGCCTGTGCTTAAGTTCCTCTTGTGGCTTCCAGTCAGCTTCCAATATCAGATTAAGGCTTTGAAGTGAACTTTGAATGCTGCATAACAGAGTCGATGCATGGCGGGGGGGGGAGGACGTAGGGTCTTGTGCCCCCTCCCCCCCAGATTTGCTGCTTGGCTTGTACTGAGCATGCTCACACAACTAAGCATGCTCAGTAACATCTGCTGAAGCCCCTGCCCTCACTCCATCCCCGCCCCACTATTGGCAGGTACAGGTCATCTCTGCCGCAAAACCTTCCTACCCTTTCTGTGCCAGGGAAGATAATGGAGCAAGTAATTAAGGAAATCATCTGCAAACACTTGGAAGGTGGTAAGGTGATAGGGAACAGCCAGCATGGATTTGTGAAGAACAAATCATGTCAAACCAATCTGATAGCTTTCTTTGATAGGATAACGAGCCTTGTGGATAAGGGTGAAGCTGTGGATGTGGTATACCTAGACTTTAGTAAGGCATTTGATACGGTCTCGCATGATATTCTTATCGATAAACTAGGCAAATACAATTTAGATGGGGCTACTATAAGGTGAGTGCATAACTGGCTGGATAACCGTACTCAGAGAGTTATTAGTGGTTCCCAATCCTGCTGGAAAGGCATAACGAGTGGGATACCACAGGGGTCTGTTTTGGGACCGGCTCTGTTCAATATCTTCATCAACGACTTAGATACTGGCATAGAAAGTATGCTTATTAAGTTTGTGGATGATACCAAACTGGGAGGGACTACAACTGCTTTGGAGGACAGGGTCATAATTCAAAATGATCTGGACAAATTGGAGAAATGGTCTGAGTTAAACAGGATGAAGTTTAACAAAGACAAATGCAAAGTGCTCCACTTAGGAAGAAAAAATCAGTTTCGCACATACAGAATGGGAAGAGACTGTCTAGGAAGGAGTACGGCAGAAAGGGATCTAGGGGTTATAGTGGACCACAAGCTAAATATGAGTCAACAGTGTGATGCTGTTGCAAAAAAAGCAAACATGATTCTGGGATGTATTAACAGGTGTGTTGTGAGCAAGACACGAGAAGTCATTCTTCCACTCTACTCTGCTCTGGTTAGGCCTCAGCTGGAGTATTGTGTCCAGTTCTGGGCACCGCATTTCAAAAAAGATGTGGAGAAATTGGAAAGGGTCCAGAGAAGAGCAGCAAGAATGATTAAAGGTCTTGAGAACATGACCTATGAAGGAAGGCTGAAAGAATTGGGTTTGTTTAGTTTGGAAAAGAGAAGACTGAGAGGGGACATGATAGCACTTTTCAGGTATTTAAAAGGGTGTCATAAGGAGGAGGGAGAAAACTTGTTCACCTTAGCCTCTAAGGATAGAACAAGAAGCAATGGGTTTAAACTGCAGCAAGGGAGGTCTAGGTTGGACATTAGGAAAAAGTTCCTAACTGTCAGGGTGGTTAAACACTGGAATAAATTGCCTAGGGAGGTTGTGGAATCTCCATCTCTGGAGATATTTAAGAGTAGGTTAGATAAATATCTGTCAGGGATGGTCTAGACAGTATTTGGTCCTGCCATGCGGGCAGGGGACTGGACTCGATGACCTCTCGAGGTCCCTTCCAGTCCTAGAATCTATGAATCTATAAGAATGACTCTTGCAACATTGATACCCCTTATACCTCAAGACCCCAAATGAGCTGCCCCACACACACTCAAAAAAAAAATCTCAAACAAGTAAATGGCCATGTGGAAAGTGAACTGTAATAATCTATCCAGGTGATGACAAAAGCATAGAGCACAGTTCATGTAACACCTTAGATACATTCCAGTGCCGACTGGACTACAAAACCTGTTGGCATTGAGTGTCCCAGTTGGAGAATTATTGATTAAGGATCCGATTTTCAAAAGTACCTATGGTATCTAGGTGCCCAGTTCCTATTGACCAGAATTTCTGTACATCTATACAATGGTTCACTGTCGAACTAGGGAGACATATCTAGTGGGTTCCCACAGGGGTTTGTCCGGGATCTGGTACTATTCAATATTTTCAGTAATGATCGGATAATAGAGTGGAGAGTATGCTTATAACATTTGCAGATGACACCAAGCTGGGAGGGGTTGCTAGTGCTTTGTAGGACAAGACTGGAATTCAAAATGATTTTGATAAATTGGAAAATTCATCTGAAATCAACAAGATGAAAGTCGATAAAGACAAGGGCAAAGGAAGGAAAAATCAAATACATAATGGGGAATAACTGGCTAGGGAGTAGCACCGCTGTAAAGAATATGGGGGTTATAGTGGATCATAAACTGAATACAAGTCAACAATAGTTATTAAAAAGGCTATCATCATTCAGGGGTGCATTAACAGAAATATTGTATGTAAGATATGGGAGGTAATTGTCCCACTCTACTCAGCACTGGTGAGGCCTCAGCTGGAGTGCTATGTTCAGTTCTGGGCACACACTTTTAGTAAGATGTGGAAAAATTGGAGAGAGTCCAGGGGCAGGACAACAAAAATGGTAAAAGGTTTAGAAAACGTGACCTATGAGGAAAGGTTAAAAAAACCAGTGCATGTTTAGTCTGGAGAAAAGAAGACTGTTAAAGGCTGTTAAAAAGAGGACAGTGGTCAATTGTTCTCCATATCCATTGAAGATAGGCCAAGAAGTAATTGGCTTACTCTGCAGCAAGGGTGAGTTAGGCTAGATATTAAGAAAAACTTTCTAACTATCAGGGTAGTAAAACACTGGAATAGATTTCCAAGGAGGTTGTGGACTTCCCATCATTGGAAGTTTTTAGGAACAAGTTAGATAAACACCCATCAGGAATAGTCTAAGTATACTTGGTCCTGCCTCAGCACAGGGGCTGGACAAGATGACCTCTCGAGGTCACTTCCAGTCCTACACTTCGATGATTCTATGATCTTTGGTCGAATTCCTTAGATATTCTTCTTTAGAAGCTTCTCCCCAGAGATTCAACTATAGAAGCTTCTCCATACAAATGGCTTGATTCTTCATTCTACAGGCAAACCCCTCCTGTACAATTCACTTTCTACATAGGGGGAGGGACAGCTCAGTGGCTTGAGCATTGGCCTGTTACACCCAGGCTTGTGAGTTCAATACTTGAGGAGGCCACTTAAGGATCTGAGGCAAAAATCAGTACTTGGTCCTGCTAGTGAAGGCAGGGGGCTGGACTTGATGGCCTTTTGGGGTCCCTTCCAGTTCTATGAGATAGGTATATCTCCATAATCCACAGAGGTCATCACTGTGTCAAGTATTGTGGCTAGATTTTAAAAGGGCTGGATCATTTTATGGCCAATAACATTTTTAGTGCTGCAGACAATCAGACTTTATGTAATCACATTATGAGCTGATCTCCATTGATGTCAGGAAGAAGTTTTTTGCACCCATTCATGACACTCCACAATTAGCATTATTGCAGGGGTTGACCATCCTCTGGTGCATCATGTATTGGACACTAGTAGGTAGGACTTGAAAGGCCAATGGTTTTCTTTGGGATCATAAAATCCGGTGTATCTAGGCTATGGCACCATCTCTCCTTCTTCTGTGATGTCTCATGTCTGTCTTCTCTCTGGGACATTTGGCCCCACATTTAAAGTCTGTTCATTCAAGACTTGACCCAATGCCCATCGATCTCAATGGAACGGCTCCAAAGTACTTCAGCATCCATTGGATCCTGAGCGGGTTTGCAAATTGCACTTAAGCCATGTACATCAGGGGAGATTTCCCCCCCCCCCTCTAAATAATTAAGCCTACTGAACCATGAAATAGATTCAATATTGGGCACTCCGAAGCCATTTTAGCATTTAATCCAATCTGAGATAATTCAGTCTACCCAAGATAACAAACATTGATATGGCCAGGCAGAAACAAGTCTGCATATCTGCTCTGAAGAGGGGAAAAGAGAACTAAACTAAAAACACAGCGAGTGTTACTTTCTTCTTTTGTAAATCGTGTTTGGCACCATATAAGTGTGGAGAGATGCATTATTGTCTCTCTAAAGGAAAAGCAACTGGAGGGAGCGAAGTTACATTGCGAAAGAAAAATATTGTATTATTTATTTACAAATCCAATCAGGCACAGCTGTAAGTATAAAGTGATCATAGCGCAGTTTAAAGCAAAATGAAAATCTGCAGCCGTTCTGAGAATAAATTGGACTTGAATGGTACACTAGAAAATGTGATCTATGGCATGGATTAAAATAAAGAGACATAGCACAAAGCCTGTTAACCAATTTGACTGTGAACAGCGTTAAACAGTCATTGCCATCTGCTCGCCGTCATCTCTTAGCTTTTCTGCTTTCACACATTTCCAGCAAGCCTCCGCAGCAGGGGAATCACGAGAGAGATTTTTTAGAACCTATTTGGGAGACTATTTCTGTTTCAAATACTGCAAAGCTCGATATCTTTGCTTTGAGGACAATTCTTGG
Organism: Chrysemys picta bellii; assembly: GCF_011386835.1. Taxonomy (NCBI): domain Eukaryota; kingdom Metazoa; phylum Chordata; order Testudines; family Emydidae; genus Chrysemys; species Chrysemys picta. The sequence continues at coordinate 5,954,039 of NC_088801.1, read as the reverse complement.
TAGACTGATGCATTTCACAAATAGCCAGAGGACAGAGAAGATATGGAATTTACCAGGATCATCCTTCACATCCATAGCGTGTGCTAATTTTCAGGGCTGATTCATTTGAAACTGGCTTTGTACCAGAATTCCAGGGAGACTGGGGTTTTTTGGGGGGAGGGGACTCTTTTCTACCTATCTTAAGTACTTATATGGCCCCCTGCCCCAAAGTATCTGAGCACATCATCTCACCGCCTTCAATGCGCTTGTCCTCAGAACACCTGTGTGAACTAGAGCAGCGCCCATTTTACAGATGGAGGACTGAGTTATAAAGAGATTCAGTGATTTGCCCACAACCGCAGAAGAAATCGCTGACAGACCAAGGACTTGAACCCTGGTCTCCCAAGTTCCTTGATCAATGGACCATCCTTCCTTTCTTTTGGGAAGACTAGAAACTGAGATCCTGGGCTTAGAAATCAGCCCCCAATTTAGCTGCAAAGCAGCCCTAAAAGGTCTGCCAAGGTTTCCTTCAGTTGAAAGGTGGCTCCTCCAATGATGGAAAGCCAATGTAGCTAGTTCTATGTCACCTGCTCCCCACCTCTGGTGAGCCTGGAGATGCGGCTGCCTGTTCCCAGGTGGTTCTGCAGTCCATATGGAAGATGAGGTGAAAATTATAGCAGCCCTCTAGCTGCGTCTTGGCCCCTGAGAAGTCCCAAGATGGGCAGAGAGGTGAAATCATTATTTGTAGCTGAGGATATTCCCCGCCTCCCGATCCCTGAGTGAACTCCCTACCTACTTATACTGTGTGCATTACTGTAGCATCTGAAGGTCTTGAAAGCATGCTTCTGCTCCCAGTAAGTCAATGGGAATCTCACTTCAGTTGGAGCAGGCCTAGCCCCTAAGACTTGTGGTGTTTTGGTGCTAAGGGAAGGAGTTGACCACTATGTTCCTAGCTGACATCTCCCTTCACTATTGCTTTAAGACCACTAGTTGCCATGCTCCACCCCAGAGATGGCTGCAGCACAGCTGTTCTGCATCGGTAAAACTCCCCACTCTGCAGAGAGCCCGCATAAAGCCTAATGCATCCTTCAGACTATGAGAATACATTGTAGGAAGGACTTATAGAGTGCATAGCGGGGCATTTCCTCCATGTGTACAAGGCACATTGGAGGTGCAAGGTCTTATATTAATGTAGGTCATGGTGACCCTACTGTGATTCCCCAGTGTGTGGCCTGATTCCTAGAGGTGAGAAACTTTGCAGCACCCAGTGATGTAACTCATTGCAGCACCTGGGTGGGGAGGGATAGCTCAGTGGTTTGAGCATTGGCCTCCTAAATCCAGGGTTATGAGTTCAATCCTCAAAGGGGCCACTTAGGGATCTGGGGTAAAATCAGTACTTGGTCCTGCTAGTGAAGGTAGGGGACTGGACTCAATGACCTTTCAGTGTCCCTTCTCGTTCTCTGGGATAGGTATATCTACATCAATATATATATATCTATCTTTCCTTCTGAGAAATAAAGAAAGACCCCCCTGGACCAGTCTGTACAATCAATCAGCACCCCACAACTGGCATCTGAGTTCTGCACCACACTGGCAACTCTCCTGCAATTCACCCCCACTGACACTTTCAACCCTGGCAACCTCCCTCCCAGCCCGTGGGAGACGACAGCTTGATCTGTATCTCTTTAGGAACACATTTTTGACACGAAGTAGGTTTTGACTGATGGTCTTTCACCATATATGCTCAGCTAAACAAGGTGTTTGATTTTATTATTATTGCCACTGTTGTTGTGATGCGCTAATCTGTCACTCACGTTGTTGAACACCTCTGCGGCTGGAGAAGTAAGTGTGTCACCGCGGACAGTGGCAAATCTCAGTGATCTCACCTGGGTTGAATGAAGTATTATTTTTGCATTTCTTTTCAAGGCCTGGGTAGCAAATCCTGCTGCTGTTGAAGTCAAAGGCAGAGCTTTGGGATCCTGTGAAATGAGCCACAGACCACCAATGTAAAATCTGTTGGCATTCGTGTTCACGTGCTCTTGTACTTTGTGGTTATGCCAAGGAACAAAAGGAGAAGTACTACCACATCATGGGAAAGGTTGCTGGTGGGCTGAGACCACTGTTGATCATGCTGATCAAGATTGCTTCATTGTTTCCACCTGTCTGTCTCCATCTGTTGTCCCTTCTCGTGTACTTACATTGCAAACTCCTTAAGGATGGGGATTGTATTTTGGTAGTGTGTTTGTACAGCACCTAACACAACAAGGTCCTGGTTCATGACTAGGGATTGTAGGTGCTACTGTAATACAAATAATAATAGTCTCCGGTTTTCATGAACCAACCAGAAGAAAGAAGCCATCACAATTTCCCCAGGAAGTCTGTTCTCAGGAGACCTCCAGCTGAACGTGGCTACCCAAGACAGCCAGGCATGGCAGTTTGGGTAAGCACCAGGGCGAACTCTTGGCCTTGCCCTCAAGTCAATAGCAAAGCTTCCATTGACTTCAATGGGGCCGGGATTTCATAATTTAACGTTGATTGTGCTTATCTCCAGACTGAACCAGAACTCCTGATTTTTCAGGGTTTGCCCATCAAGATAAGCCGCCTACTCACAAACGTAATCCCGTAAATGGCTGGGCTACCCAGCAGAGAGGCAGGATGGTCTAATGCATAGGGCACCAGCGTCAGGAGATCTGCGTTTTACTCACTGGCTCTGCCGCTCATTTGCTGCATGAGCTTCCTTCATCTCCTGTGCTTCTGTTTCCCCTCCTACCCTCTATTTGTCTTGCTGCTTGAGACTGTAATTTCTGCAGTGCAGGGTTTCCATTACTATGGGTCTGAACAGCACCTGGCAGAGTGCAGTCCTGACCTTGGCTGGCACTCCTGTAATCCTGCTATTAATTATAATCTGTCATTAGCTCATTCCAATGAGCCCTTTATTTTACCTAAAGATAGAGACCAAGGTGGTTAGACTGAGGCCAGGTCTACACTATGGCAGGTACAGCGGCACAGCTTCGGCACTGCAGATGTAGTGCTGTCATGTAGACGATTCCTACATCAACGGAAGGGATTTTTCCATCCGTTTAGTTGTCCCACCTCTCTAAGAGGTGGGTCGCCAGAAGAATTCTTCCATCAACCTGGCTGCAACTACACCAGAGGTTAGATCGACCTAACTATCTCATGTAGGCCAGGGAATCTTTCACATCCCTGAGCGATGTAGCTAGGATGATCTAATTTTTAGGTGTCAAGCAGGCCTGGCTCTTTACCAACAAACTATGCTACAAAAATGGAAAGGTCCTGGATTCTTAAAGTCACCGAACAGAAGAGGAAGAAAAGGTAATTTAATTTTCTTTGGGCACAAGAAAAACTGGTGTAAATCCAAATTCATCCTGTGAGTGCATGTCAAGCGTTCCCGTGCTCAATATTTACAGTCTGTTAATGTTCCTTTAACATCCTTCCTTTGTGAGATATGGAAGAACCGTTCTCCATTCTGAAGCTACTCATTATCCTTTGTTCTGGCCCAAACAGTTTCCTTACAGATCAGGTTATGTTTTGTATCATGTAAACTCTTCGCACGTGTGTTTTTGACCAACAGTTGGGACTAGCCATCTGGAGTGATGTCTTTGCATATTTGCTTTCACACCTAAAACACACACAAAAGACAAGCCATTTAATGATCATCTTGCAAAGTGATGTTTTGGAATCACAGCAGCAGGAAAATCAATGTGATAAGAATGCTGTTAAATGAGTCTTCCTCACAATGCAGTAATTGAAGGGAGTTTTCCAGGGTATTTGTTATGGTAGCAGAAGCTGAGTTAAGGAAGAAGAACCCTGGAATACTAACATTCTGAACTTCACCGGGGCAGTATTTTTGGACCTGATCTAGATGAATCATATTTCTAAAATCAAAACCTAGGATACTTTTGTGCTGGTGTCACTACTGCCAACTTCTGCCTTCACACAGACACCTACATACTGGTGTATTTCTCAGAGTGAAGATAAATTCATTAAGAACATTGCATTACTGGAAATAATCCTTCAAACACTGGACCAAGGTCATTAACATTCATGCCGACCATTCACTCATTTGACTATTCTCTTTACCCAAAAGCTGTTAAACACACTGAACACTTATTCCACTCAACTGCGTGGTCCTGGTAAGTACTTCTTCACACAATGTACAGTCAACCTGTGGAACACCTTGCCAGGGGATGTTGTGAAGGCCAAAAGTATAACTGGGTTCAAAAAATAATTACCTAAGTTAATGGAGGATAGGTCCATCAAAGGTTATTAGCCAAAATGGTCAGGGATGCAACCCCATCCTCTGGGTGTCCTAAGCCTCTGACTGCCAGAAGCTGGGGCTGGATGACAGGGAATGGTACCCCTCATTTTAGGACTCTGAGGCCTTGTCCACACTAAAGGGAAAAGTCGATCTAAGCTACGCAATGTGATTTACGTGACTAGCGTAACTCAAATCGACGTAGCTTAGATCTACTTACTGTGGGGTCCACACTACGCATCATCGACGGGAGACGCTCTCCTGTCGATTCCCCTTGCGCTTCTCGATCAGGTGGAGTACAGGAGTCAACGGGAGAGTGATCGGCAGTCGATTTAGCGGGTCTTCACTAGACCCGCTAAATCGACCACTGATGCATCGATCGCTTCAGCGTCGATCCTCCGGTAAGTGTAGACAAGGCCTGATTTGATTGAGGTGCAGAGAAGTGTAGAGGTTTCTAACCATCTGTCATAACTATAAAGGGGAGGGTAGCAGCCCTCCTGTGTACAATACTATAAAATCCCTCCTGGCCAGAGACTCCAAAATCCTGTTACCTGTAAAGGGTTAAGAAGCTCAGGTAACCTGGCTGACATCTGACCCAAAGCACCAATAAGGGGACAAGATACTTTCAAATCTTGGTGGGGGGAAGGCTTTTGTTTGTGCTCTTTGTTTTGGGGGTTGTTCGCTCTTGGGACTGAGAGGGACCAGACATCAATCCAGGCTCTCCAAATCTTTCTGAACAAGTCTTTCATATTTCCAACTTGTAAGTAAACAGCCAGGCAAGGCATGTTAGTTTTTATCTTTGTTTTCTCAACTTGTAAATATACCTTTTTGCTAGAGTGTTTATCTCTGTTTGCTGTAACTTTGAACCTAAGGCTAGAGGGGATTCCTCTGGGCTCTTTAAGTTTGATTACCCTGTAAAGTTATTTTCCATCCTGATTTTACAGAGTTGATTTTTACCTTTTTCTTTAATTAAAAGCCTTCTTTTTAAGAACCTGATTGATTTTTCCTTGTTTTTAAGATCCAAAGGGGTTGGATCTTGATACACCAGGAGTTGGTGGGAGAAAGGAGGGGGAATGGTTAATTTCTCCTTGTTTTAAGATCCAAGGGGGTTGGATCTTGATCCACCAGGAGTTGGTGGGAGAAAGGAGGGGGATGGTTAATTTCTTCTTGTTTTAAGATCCAAGGGGTTTGGATCTGTATTCCCCAGGGAATTGGTGAAGAGTCTCTCAAGGCTACCCAGGGAAGGGAATTAGCATTTGGGAGTAGTGGCAGCAGACCAGATCTAAGCTGGTAGTTAAGCTTAGAAGTTTTCATGCAGGCCCCCACATTTGTACCCTAAAGTTCAAAGTGGGGAAGCAGCCTTGACACCATCAGAGCAGTGAAATTCTGGAACAGCCTTCCAAGGGGAGAAGTGGGGGCAAAAAACCTAACTGACTTCAAGACTGAGCTTGATAAATTTACGGAGCGGATGGAATGATGAGACCGCCTACAATGGCATATTGCCAATCTGCAACTGCTAGAAGCAAATATCCCCAAATGCCAGTAATGGGACACTAGAGAGGGAGGGCTCTGAGTTACTACAGAGAATTCTTTCCTGGTGCCTGGCTGTTGGTCTTGCAGAAATGCTCAGGGTTTAACTGATCGCCATATTTGAGGTCCGGAAGGAATTTTCACGTAAGTCAGATTGGCAGAGACGCTGAGGGTTTTTTTTTTTTTCCTCTGCAGCATGAGGTAGGGTCACTTGCAGGTTTAAACTCGTGTAAATGGTGGGTTCTCTGTAACTTGAAGGCTTTAGATCATGATTTGAGGCCTTCCGTAACTCAGCCAGAGTTTAGAGGTCTATTACAGGAGTGGGTTCTGTGGCCTGCAACATGTAGAAGGTCAGACTAGATGATCATAATGGTCCCTTCTGACCTTCACGTCTATGAGATCTCTAGGCGCTACCACAGTGTAAAAACTATTATTACGAACCCCCAAATCTCCAGTGGTGTTTAGATCTCTACGGCCATTTCCCTGTTTATAGTGAAAGGGCTAGATGATCCTGTATGACTCAGAGTTCAGACAATCGTGAATAATTATCATTGTCTTTGAACATGTTTTATACCAAATTCATGCAGCGAAGAAACTCCCCGTCTCAGATCTGCAGCACTGTCTGCTCTAGCTTAAGTCTTTCTCAACTTATTTAAACAAAACAACATGCTCATTTTTATGGCACGTTTTCTTCATCCACACTAACGCTCTTTGGTCCATACATCACAGGCTTTTATGTGGTGGTTCACTATTGAATCTGGACTTTGAAATTGGCAAAATTAAAGCCCTTTCACAGTAGTTTATCTTTCCAGTTATTTCTATTTCTTTTCATTAATCATATTTTCCTTCACAGGTGGTTTCTTTTATTACCTTGTTATGGACACAACCATTTTATTTCTTTTATTTTTTTGAGTGCATTTACTTTTTCCTACATCTATTGCATTTATAAACAACACTGTCTGGGAGGCATCTGGACACTCAGAAGGTGGAAGAGAGAGGATGTTGCTGAAGTCAGAGCTTTCATATACATGGGCCCATTTGCAATTAATTTAGGCACCATTCCTCAGCCGGTGGATTTATCATTCTGCATCCACAAAACCCCAAGCCACTTGGATTATGCTCTATGCATCTCAAACAGTCCATACAATCTCAAAAAGAAATCTGTTTTATAATAAGTTAAATAAGACGGGCCAAAGGGCCGGGGCTATCAATCTTTCATTTGCAGAGAGATTGAAAAGATTTGGACTGTTTACCTTAGCGAGGCAAGCAATCAGACGCAATATGATAAATGTAGTCAGAACAATGAATGATACTGAGAGGGGAGGATGGGCACTTCTAGTGACATTTTGTTTTCTAACACAAGAAAAAGGAGGCATTTAATCACATTGAAAGGAAGCAAATTTGAGAGCGATAAAAGGAAATACTTTCCCACCACACACACGATTAGCCTGTAGAGCTCATTGCCACAAGATATTGTTGATGTCAAGAGTTCAGTAGGTTTTAAAAAAAAGGATTGGGCCTTTATATGAATAATGAGAACAATCAGAATCATAACAATAAGGATTTTTTAAAAACAAGCGTGAGCACCTCACCACCATTTTGGCCCCGTCACCCCACATTAAAGGATTGGAGAGGAATAAAGGCACTCTAAAATGCCAGGATCTTGCCAGGGGAGGATATCCTCAGTGAAAACACTATGGAAGACAGCTGGAGGGCTGTCCTCTGAGGACCCCCCAAAAACCTGGTTGTAGGAGATGAGAGGGAGCATGCCGGCAGACATTCAGGCCTTAGCTAAATCTCAGGATATGGGATTTATGATTTGCTTTCCATGAATATTTGCACATTCATCCTTGAAATTCACTTTCCTGGGGTGTACCTGCCATGACCGGTCAAGCCCTTGTATGCCCATGGAACATGGAGAGAAAAGGGTCACAAAGAGAACAATTCAAACTGAAGCTCGTGGGAGTGCTTTGAATTATTCCCCCCAACTCTGGTTGAAGGCCCTCATAGTTAGCATGCAACTTGCACTGATTCAGCATTCAGTAGGTGCAAAACTACTGTAGCTAACTCCACTTGGAGATTCTGTGGGCCCCAAACCCAATGGCAGTTACTTCTACCAAGACTGATTTGACCCACAGGCATGTTGGGTGTGGCGAGGGTGTACAGAAAGCTTGCTTTCTCGTAGATCCTCCCAATTAATTGCTTTTCCTTCAAAATCCCCATTTCCTTCTTCCCGCTCAGGTTGAGATTTTCTGTACAGTGCAGGGGATTTAGTCTGGGATAGAGTATATCAGGCTTTCTCTGCACCCTGCTGGAGGGGTCGCCACCTTGACAAACCTGCCTGTAGGAAAAATATCACCTAGGAATGGGAGGCAGTGAATTTAGAACGCCAAGTACGGTCTAGAGAGGCCACTCAGGCTCTGGTACCAGCAGAACCAACAAGACTTAGTCCTCCGGTGGCTAGAAAGGCCAGAAAGAGGCAGTAGCCAATCAGGACCCACCAGATGAGATACAAAAACCCAGTGGCCATCTTGACTTGAATTTCAGTTCACCATGGCCAGATTAGCAAGAGGCTCAGTGCCTGAGATGCCTTGGTCCTGATGAGCCGTGACACAATCCCATGTCCTTCCATAAGGACCCCCCACACTGCTGTGAATTTCTAAACGGCAGTGTGTAAATCCCACCTCTTTGCACACTCACTCCAAAGCAACTCAATGGAAATACTCCCATTGACTTTGCATCAGGCCCTCTGAGAAGAGGATACCAGGAGTGGAGTTCAAAGCTTTGGACTGGGAACAGGTGGACAAGAAAAGCAAAATGTAGACTGCAATGCCAATAAACCTGGACTTTCTAAAGTTACGGCTATTGTGTGAGCTTATCCTCGGCCCCGCGCTGGCACAAACCACTTAGGCCATCTTTTTTCTTTTTGGTGCAATTCAAGGAAAGCAGATATATTTTTTCCCCCAATTCAGTGTGAGAAGTGGCACATTTTTCATCCTCATTGTCACACAAAGGAAAGCCATTAAAAAAGTGAAATACCATCGAAAGGCAACATGGCAGGAGGATATAAATGAGCCCACCTATGCCCCAGAAATGGCCCAACTTAGTTTTCTATCTGCCACATTGTCTTGACAGATAGAGACACCTTTGACCATATCGGCAGACCTCTGGGGAGGGCTGTCTTTTTATTCCCCTTCCCTTGATCAGTGCAGAAACAAGCTCCGTTTCCATCTGCTTTTCCCTTCAGTCTCCTTTGTTCATTAATAATATTTATTATTGTTTCAGTTGGATGTCTACCACGTTAACTATTTAAGGCTCTGATCCAGCTCCCAGTGAAAACCTAGGGCAAAACTCCCATCCACTGGAAGCAGAAACAGAACTTAAATCTAAAATAGGATTTAAATTAAATTCAGTCTTTCCTGATTCTTCTCTCATTTCTCTCACAGAGGAAATTCAGTCCATTGAATTCAATGGCGTTCTATGGTGTACAGCCTAGCTCAGTGGGCTCAGAATCAGGCCCTATGTTTCTGAGCCATGCTCTACAAGGGTGTATCCATATCACATGGCCAAATGGAAGGGTGTCGTGGCAAACTAACTGGACGCTTTCTAAGGAATTAGTGATGGCTGCACTACAATAGGTACCAAAGCCACCTCCAAATATTGTGCTTTTCTGCAGTGCTTCAGTTGTGAAACTCCTCACACAATGTATCAAAGCAGATATATTATTATTATCATTACCCAGCACTTACCCAGCACGTTTTGAGCATGGTTCCGTGTTCCTTGTATTTAAGACACCTGGGTTATGCCCCCAGTTCTACCATAGCCTTTCGGTGTGACCTTGGCAAATCACTCTGTTCCCCTCCCACCTTTTTCTCTCTTGTTAATTTATATTGTAAGCTCTTTGGGGTCAGGGGCCTTTCCATACCATGTGTTTGTGTGATGGCCAGAACTATGAAGCTCTGATCTCAGTTGGGTGCTTTAGGCCCTATTCTAATACAAATAATAAGTAGATACAAAGTGCATAAGCATCATTATCCCCATTTTCGGAATGGGTAAATTGAGGCATTGAGCAGTTTAATGACTACTCCAAGGTCACCCAGTGAGTCAAGAGAAAAGCTGAGCACACAAGCCAGGATTCTTGACTCCCAGTCCCATGTTCCAGCCACTAGTCCGTTGCTACCTACCTCTATTTAGCATGCTACTGGGAACCACAGAAAAATGTAGAGGAGATGTGGGGGGAAATGTATTGGCTGTCTGGGAAATTATTAGCGAGACAAGGTGGGTGAGGTGATATCTTTCATTGGCCCAACTTCTGTTGTTGAGAGAGACAAGCTTTCGAGCTCTTACAGAGCTCTGCTTCAGGTCTGGGAAACTAACCAGCTCTGTGTAAGGGTGAAAGCTTGTCCCTCTCAGCAACAGAAGTTGGGCCAATAAAAGATATTACCTCACCCACTTTGTCTCTCTAATAGCCTGGGACCACCAGGGCTACCACAAAACTGCATACAACAACGGGAAATTATTGTACAGCTAGAGCCGGGGAACAGATCTGATCTCAGTTACTCCGTTGCCTGGAATGGAATTGGATAAGATTTACTTTAGTGTAAGTCAGAGGAGAATCTGACACATATTTCAGAAGGCGATATTGGAAGGAACACGGGCTTCCAAGCTAGCTAAGAGTAAATCATTGCTTTCTTGGCTTTCCCCCCCTGTCTTCTACTCATTCTCCTTTGGCCGATAGCATCCCATTTCAGGGAATCAATAGACGTATATGTGTGTGTGGTAGGGTAATTCAGTGTTCAATGCGTGTTATGCATATCCCCTATGACTCTGAGCAAACGGATATGAATCTCTTACATGGGTAAGGAATGGTGTCCCTAGCCTCTGTTTGTCAGAGGGTGGAGATGGACGGCAGGAGAGAGATCACTTGATCATTACCTGTTAGGTTCACTCCCTCTGGGGCACCTGGCATTGGTCACTGTCGGCAGACAGGATACTGGGCTGGATGGACCTTTAGTCTGACCCAGTCTGACCGTTCTTATGTACATCCAAGCTCCTCCAGTTAGTCCTGCAGCTCAAGCTTTAATAGCGAGTCCCTGTTTCAAACTCTGATCGCTCATGAGCAAGATGGTGATCTGAATGTCGCCAGCTCCCATGACTGGCCCAACAAGTCTCATGGTATTTGGTGTTTTGCTTAAAGCCCACCTCTTGGAGGAATGGGCTCAGGTGAGCGCCCCATAGGAAATTTCTAACCCTCACAGTTGTGGAGAAAAGCATCAATTGTGACCCAAGTATAATCCCAGGACTCGAACACCGGAAGGCAAATAAAACTCACCCCAATTTTTTTTTGTTCCAAATCTCATCATTTTAAAACCAATTTTGTGACTTCTGGAGGGCCGGACTCATGGTTCTGGACTGCTTGGAGATGATAATATGCAGCCATCACAGTACATACAAGATAGGGGTGAAACTTGTGACGTTCCAGGATCACTGAACCCATCGAACTATTAGGAGGGTCGACCAAACTCGGTTGAGTTCGTAGAGCTTTTACCCTGTAATTTAAACCTGTTCCCACCCCACCCCCAACAGTGATTTAGATGCAAAACAACGTTTTTTTCCTTGTTAAAGGGAACTATGTCCTATGTTGTAAGGACGTGCACCCCTTCCCACACACCCAAGAGCTAGTACACACTAGGAGTTGTGTTTCACGCTACCTCATGTATGTAGGGTATCAGACACAACTCCCCCTCCCGCTCTGCCCAGAGTGTTACATTGACTTAGGTCCGCAGAGGAGCTGGCCCTTCTCTATGGTGTGGATCTCCCTTGACTTCGATGGAGCGAGGCGGATTTACATGAAGCGGGGATCTGCTTCCATTGACTCCAATGAAGCTGCTGCGTTGCCCACCAGCCGGGGATATGGCCCTTGCTTTAAAAGGGTGACATCCCAGTGCCAGGCCTTGGAAACTTGGTACATGCTGTCGCCGTACCGAAGCTGTGGTTGGAGCCAGCAGCCAATGGGTTAATTTTCTATGCTAGTAAAGAAAATGGAATTGTAGTTCACACACACACACACACACACACAAACACACACACCTTTCAAGCCCTGCTGCACACAGCCACGTCTGTCCTTCGCTCACTCCACCCCGGATGGTCAATGCTAGTCATCGCCTGAATGGAGCGGGGGCTTCTGCCTTGTTTTACCTTTTGCCAATTGGTCCGGGAAGGACGCACGCAACACAGTTGTCAGCCAGATTGGCCCCGACAACGATCATATGCTTTACTTCACGCGCTAACTGCCTGCTTCCCTTCCCAGCCCTGCTGTCATTCATCCTGAAGAGCAGGTGCATTATTGCCTGTTCACCGCACTTCTAGCTGCTGTAAATAGCTGGATTTGCCAGGTATAATTGCTGTTTAGTAAGATGTATGTGGGGTGGGGGGGGGGGATATACAGTGTTGCCCTTAAACAGCTGAAAATCTGGCTGCTTCTCACCCCTCCACCCCTTTTCTCTGGTAAGTCGCCTCCTTTTCATGGTCCAGCCTTTGCTGCTCCTCGTCCCTGCTATCAATCATTTACTGCTTGACACAAACGATTTCCGTCAACGGGCCACAGGCATCCAACGCCCGGCCGTTTGCATTATTCACACTTGTCAAGAAAGAAACAACAAAAACCACTCGGATGTTTCAAGATCCTTAAGGCTTGACTGGTTTCCCCCTACGTTGGCTTGTCAGAGATGATGCTCTTCGGCTGGCTGTGGGTTTGAGGGAGGAAGGGTGCAGGGAGGTGAACTTCTCGGATGGGGGGCCGATGGATAGGACTCCTGGGGCGTAGTCCTGATTTTCATAGACTTTACTTCACTATGATGATGTAGATTTCATAGTAGTTAAGTCCAGACGGGATTCTCCAATATATCACAGGCCATTACATTTCCCCCAGATACCCTTATGTTGAGCCTTAATTAAACCAAAGCATCTCAGGAAACTAAACTGTTGTGTGTCACAAGCAGAGAACAGGAGATACCCAGGTGCCACCAATCTCGTCTGACTTCCGGCACGATACAGGCCATACAGCCTCGCCCACAAATTCGGGCCTGGCGCTCATAACTGGTGTTTGACACTTGTTTGTGGCACCTTTTCCCACTGACTCCCTTCAGGCAAGTCTCTGAATCGGTACTGCAGTTTCCCATCTGTAAAATGGGGATAATACTCCATTTCTCCCACCCTTGCGGGTCCTGCCTATTTAGACTGTAACCTCTTTGGACGCTGTCTCTTGTATGTGCATGTGCAGCACCTTGCACAACGAGGGCCCCGATTGCAGCTGGGGCTTCTATTCACCCCGTCCAGACAAATTGTAAACATGTCTCCCACCATCGGTAAAGTTTTGCTATGGAAACCTTGAACGAAATGGGCAATTTAAGGGCAAATATTGTTATTGCAAAGCACTCATGTTGAAAAATAAGCCGTGAGTAAAAGGACTTGGCAAAACTTCACATATTCTTCATCAGAAACCCTCGTCAGCCATTCTGGCAGCTCCAGTCCACTGCGTCGGCAGAATTTTGTTTACCTTCACGTCCTTTTTGAAGCTACTGCAATGCAGCCGTCGCGTTCCCCAGGTGACAGATGTCTCTCTTTAGATTTACTTCTGAAGTGCATATTGAGTTTGATTCCTTCAGTACAACTGCTTTGCCATTTCCAGATTAATTGATTTAAGCAGCTTTTTTGGCTGTGTGAGCGCGAAAGCCTAAATTCCAGAGCAGTGGAACGAACATACGATCAGTAAGCTGACCAGTGTGTACATACACCACTGCCCTCTACTCGGTGGTATCAGAACTGCATAAGTGTGTGTCATAAGCCCTACACTGATAACAGAGATTCTCAGTTAGATAAGAGGACAGAGGCCTGTGGGTCTGAGCAGAAGCAGCTTAGTTCTATTCCTGCTGTCTTGGAAAAGGCCCAAGTGGCCATGGGTTGCAGCACAGTGCTCTCTGTGATGGTCTGAAGTGGCTGGAGATGTTCTGAGCCCCCCTCCAACATGCTATAAAAATTCCATGGCCTACTTGTGCCACAGTAACCATTTATTTGCATAGCCAGTAGATTAAAAGCCAGGGCCAGCATTAGGGAGTAATAATTGCCCAGGGCCCCAGGCCTAGGGGGGCCCTGCAAAGCTAAGTTGCTCAGGCTTCAGCTGCCTTGGGCGGAGGGGCTCAGGTTTTGGCTTTCCACCCTGGGCCCCAGCGAGTCTAACACCGGCCCCTCTCTGGTTTATTTTGGCGGACTCCCTGAAACCAGCTCACGGCCCTCCAGGGCCCCCAGACCGCTGGCTGAGAACCGCTGTGCTACGGGATATTATTGTGTGTTAGGGGAACAGGGCGAACAATTAGTCACCACTCACTTGTAGTACAGGATGGCACAATAAGCCAACGGTGACAGTGCCACATTGCTGCTTCGTGCCCGTGATGCTTACCCCTACGTGTTTAGAGATAGCTTTGATGTGCAGTGGCCTGGCTTCAACGGGCAATGCATTTTGTTGCTTCATCATGTATTAATGTGACACCATGAGACCTGTTCTCCTCCCCCAGCCAAAATCAGGGACCCTTCTAATGGTGCCGAGCGCTGGGTTTGAAGGAAATGGCACAGATTGGTTGCTCACTCAATGTGCCCACCATGCTAAGTTAATTTTGCTACAAGGCTTGGGAAAAGTAGCACTGAGTTCTAATTAATATTATTAATCAGGGCAGGCTGGTGAGTGTCAGGTCAATTTATTATTATATTGTTATTATGATTCCGAAAGGCCCCATTAAGGGTCAGGACACCAAGTGCACAAAGGCAGTCCTTTTCCCAGACAGCTCATAGTTTATGATGAGAATGAGAAGCAGCAGGTGAATAAACAGATATAGGGAGAGTGGGGGGACAGGCAGCAGGAAAGATGGGCATTTCTTTACGTAAAACAGTTGTTTCGGTGGTCAAAGTAGTCACAGATAGACACCAAGGCTGGACAACTGATTCCCATGGTCCGGCTTGAAGAGTATGGTACTAATCAATGTGAAATAGGATGGCAGAATCCGGCCTTCCATCTTCTCAATACAGCTATTCAGGTGGGCATGGATATACCTAATGAGAACCATTCTGGAACCTTACCCTATTGCCTATGGCTGGAGGCTGCTCTAACATATCTCCCTAGGGTGATTTGACTGCAGTAGCAAAGGTCAAGTGCAGAACTTGTGCATCGTGACGTCTTTAGTTAATTTGGGAGGCGGGTCGTTTAAGCTGATAATTTTTCAGCAACATCATCGTTGTATCAGGGAGTTAAAGAGAGAGGTGGGTCTGCAGGGCTACCCTGGCTGCCCTTCCAGGACCACTGGCGTGTGTTGTCAGCGGCTACCGGTGTGGTGCTCTGCTCTTGTTCGATGACGATAACAGTCGGCTGCGGGCGTGTTCCCTCTGTGTGCTGCCCCGCGCAGATCGCTAACACAGCAAACCCCGAGAGAACCCCCCAATGACCACAGACCCTAGTAAGGTATGAAGGAACCCGAGCCAGGTTTATTGTCAACCGAAGCACAGGAATAGTTTCCTATAGACTCTACAGGACATACTATGAATATGTGCCCCCTGGCAATGGACCGGATCAGTCAGTGGCGGGACTTTCCACTGCCCCCTAGGCTGGACTAAGATGTGCACTCTGGGACCTACTTTAATACAGTTACAGGACAGATTACTCATCCCTACTGACGTATTGAAGTACAGCCCCTTGGCTCATTAGGGTGCTGTCTCCTCCTTTGATCATGTTGTTTCAAACAGATCTATCCATCATGCTGTCCTTTTGATCCTGTCTTTAAGATGCACCTGACTGTTCCTTGTTATGTCTGTGGAGTGTCCTGATGTCATCTTGGCACAAGTTATTAGCACTTATGTGTGGATGCACCTGCTTCTAACAACCCTCTTCTCGCCAACTTCAGTGAGCGGGGCCTGCCTCTGGCTTACAGACCAGCTTTTGCTTAGCCTGGAAGTACTTTGGTTCAGGCTTCAGGCCTCAGACTGGGCCTCTGACACATTTATTTACAGGCATTTGTCCTCTGCCCAGCACAGTGCCATGCTGTACAGGGCACAACTGATTCCCATGAAGAGGAAGCTGATGCCCTGTGACCTCTCTCAGCACCAAGCAGAGGGTAGAGGAAGGCCCGGACTAGAGGAGAGGGGAAACTGGGCTGGAAATACATAGCCAGGTCTCCCGTTGTTTTCGGAACGTGGCTAGGTGAATTTCCTAAAGTCAAGGGCCTGCCAGGGTAAATACCCTGATTTTGTTAAGCCTGCTCCATCTGATGGTTAATTATGTGTCCCAGACGAGTACAGGGTCTCTGGCAGAGCGGGCAGAGAGATGGTCCTTGAGACAGCTGAGGTCTAGGTCATTTGCACTTCGCTGGTAGCATGGAAACACATTGTACTGATGTCCTAATGTGCTCTGATGGGAATCTTTCCCTTGACTTCAGTGGGCACTGGGTCATTCCCATGACTGTTCTTTTAAGCGGTGCATCTTCCGTCTTCACAAGTCGCTAAGCAAGGACTTCCCTTCACCACCGTGCGGCCCAAGCCAAAAATCTGGCCCAACCGCATCCTTGTTTCCCCAACCTCCCTCTTTATGCTGGAGCCACTTACTTTCTCCTCCAAATAAGCCCTTAAGAGGAGACAGGGAGGACAATCCGAGCGGACAATGGGGGTATTGTGAATCAGGCAGCAGAGGCTGTGCGTGCAGCAGTGTAGCGAGCCCAAATGCACCAAGGGGAAATCTACACAGAGAAAAGCACGAGGCGGAGGCAGGATTTGCCACCAGGACGGCCAAAAAGTAGGTTAGGGACTATCAGGAGAGTTGGTCACACGCAGAGCTCTGTAAAAGCGGCAGGTTCATTTCACAAGGGCTCTTGTCCGGTTTTTGTCTTTTCCAATCGGTATGGGGTCCACGCCTGCCCACGTTTCTCTGAGTTTTGCTCTCAAGCATCCAGAGGTAGTCAGAGCCTCCAAGAATCACATCTTTTCCCACTTTGTTTGGAGTCGAGGCCAGGGAATCAGCTGAAGTTCACACCAAACAGGAGCTACGCTCTCTACAAA
Source organism: Chrysemys picta bellii (assembly GCF_011386835.1). Classification (NCBI taxonomy): domain Eukaryota; kingdom Metazoa; phylum Chordata; order Testudines; family Emydidae; genus Chrysemys; species Chrysemys picta. Next base: position 5,937,157 of record NC_088801.1, on the reverse strand, counting down.
GGTCAGCACATCTCAGTGAACATGTCAGAATACATGGCCTGAGCCTGGAGACGCGCCTGGTTTGCAGAGTTTCCTTGGGCACATTTTGGCATTGTGTTGGCCAAGAAACAATCAACAAGAATGTGGGACAGTCACTGGGGAAATTTACTTTGGAGCTGAAGCCTGGGACGCTACAGGGATAAGCCATAATAGTAAAGTCATATATAGGCCGTGGACAAGCAAGGCAATGGGAGAAATCTAAAGCAGTAACTCAGAGCCGAGGTCCCCCGGAAAAAGCAAGGGGCAGGAAGGAGAGGCCATCGAGTGCAGCCACGTTATCACAGTGGGCGTCTTTCTCACCCACTAGTGGCTGGGTCACACACAAGCTTATGACTTTGCTACTCCTTCCAGTTAATGGACTTTGTCCTTGAGCGCCAGTGAACAGAATCTCATGCTTTCTGATCAAGAGGCTTCGGAGTCATTCCCCACTGATGATCCACCCAGAAGATAGTTACTTGAGCCTCTCCAGGGTACATTGTGTTTCTCTTACACACCTGTTGTCTCCTCTGATACTTAGTATGTAAACAATTTGGGGCAGGGACCATCTTGTTGTGCTATGTTTGTCCAGTGCCAAACATAATAGGGTTCTCCTAGTCAATGATTGGGGTTCCCAGCTGCTGCCCCAAAGCAAATAATAATAAAATAATGAACAAAGAGGTGATGATGAAGAGCTGATGGACTTGGTATTTCCAGTGCAGTGGGTTTGGCGTTCCAAAAGAATAAGACATCCAGGTAACTGGGACTAGACTTCCCAGCACATCTTATATTGACCAGTCCAAGCTATTGTGTATATAGGAGTGGATGAAAATAGGGACTTGTTTGGGTAACCCACATGCTGTGCTCCTACACTCAGCTTGTTCACGCTGTGTATACATGGACCTGTCAAGTACTAAATTCTTTACAGAGGCAGCACATTCACCCAAAGCAGCACCAGAACCCTGGAGCTCAGTGACTCATCCATAAAACATGCCTGTTTTTCTGAGGTGCTGGTGACCTTGCTGAAAGCAGCCAGAGAAGAGGAGGGTAGTGTGGGGGTGGGGCACAAGGACTGTGCGGGGAGAGGGCTGTGGGGGTGGGGGAATGGGCAGCCAAGAAAAAGAAAGGAGGAAAGTTAGAAAAAGGAAGCTTCCCATTTGTCTCGGGAATGTGCGCGGCTGTCAGAAAATTCATTTTCTGAAGGCAAGGCAGCAAGCATTGAAAGCGAAGCAGAAGAGAACAGCCTTCTTTATTGCTCCCCATGCATACGGAATGTGACAATGAAAGATTTTACCTTTTGGAAAATCTATCAGAAGGGTGAACTAGCCCCCTCTCTCTCTCTGCAGGGGAGTGACATGCTTTGCCCATTAGTCTCCCAGCACTGGGCATCCCCATGCTGCACTTTCTTCTCCCTGTAGACCGCAGTCCAAGCTCTCAGGCCTTTGCTGCTGAATCATTTGCTTCCCCAGAAAGAACAGTTCATAAGAACATAAGAATGCTACAGGGTCAGACCAAGGATCCATCTAGCCCAGTATCCTGTCTACCGACAGTGGCCAATGCCAGGTGCCTCAGAGGGAATGAACAGAACAAGTAATCATAAAGTGATCCATCCCCTGTCGCTCATTCCCAGCTTCAGGCAAACAGAGGCTAGGGACACCATACCTGCCAATCCTGGCTAATAGCCATTGATGGACCTATCCTCCATGAATTTATCTAGTTCTTTTTTTGTTCTTGTTCCCATTGGGATGACGCCTCCAAGTTCTCAAACAAGTACCCTCCTTCACCAAATATTTCCGGCCAGCACATCTCAGGACCTTGCCTCAGGGACATCAACACGAAAGGGTTGAGTTAAATCCTAACTTGCAGGTGGTTCTTTAATTCCTACATGCGGGGAGAAGTCACCGTAACGTTGGGCTGGGAAAGAGGTGCCCCAACCTCACAAGTTTACCCCTTAGCCTCATGGCCTTTCTTTTGTTAAAACGGGCCATAAAACAAAGACCGTTCTTTCTGGCCAGGGCTTGTCATGAAGCTTCTTTGAAAAACAGCAGCAGCAGTGGAACCTATACCATAAAATGCTCATAAGGTGCTGCCCTGACGAGAAGAAGAGTATCAGTGAATCTGAGAGATATCCAAGAGGCTGAGCAAGAGAAGGGGTTGGCGGTCACAGCAGGATGATGAGATTAAAAGGTCTCATCCTCCTGTAGTTTATGATGGCATAAATTGAGACACACACCCCTGGAGTTAATGGAGTTCTGTCGTTACAGCCAATGAGAGGGGAATCAGGCTCAACATTTCACAGAACAAGATCTTCTGTCATTGAAGTCTAGGGATATTGTACTCGGGAACCATTGCATTTATTGTCATCCCCACACCAGTCAAAGTCAACCTATTGTTCAGCTTCTCTTTTGAATAAACAATATTGGGTTCTCCGTCGACAATTCTGTTTGTGGCTCCTGGGCAACCATTCAAAGCAACAGAAGTCTTGTGCAAAACCTAGCAAATGTTTACATTGTGCCAGTTTTGCCAGTCTGCAAAAAGCATAAGGGTCAGATCCTCCAAGGCATAAGAGCAGCTTTGAGCCACGTTGCTGGTACAAAACTGCCTGCAAGTCAGTTTACCTTATGTCTGCAGAATCTCCCCTTGGTAAGAAAAACCTCAGGTGGTGTGTAAACTCTACCATAGCAGCTCATACATCAGAGCTGGCTCTGAATGCAGAGGAATGAATGGGCCACGGTGACCAAACTATTCTCATTCCTGAGACGGTCCCTACAGAAGAAAGTTGAATCACATTGGCCAGATGCAGGAGATGAGGGGGGGAAGGAGGGAAGTTTGCCCTGCCGATGACCAACCTGGATCAACCAAAGACCTCCATCATCACTGAGGGTTGTCACCTTGGCACCTTTTGCCTGCACAAAATGCACTCAACCCTGTCAAAAGAATTTTCAAAACATTCGAAGGCATTGTTCTGTCATTGCAGTTTGTATGCCGTAACCCAAAGGCTTTGGTGAATGGTGGACAATTTCCAAGGATGTTTCAGGCTGGCAACAGATTTCCTAAAAAGGGGAAAGATAGAGACCTGTATTATCTTGCAAAAGGAGGAGGGAGTAGTTGTACTATAGGAAGATTAGAACACTAAACAGTTAATTAAATGTGGCACACTCTTAGGGAGAAAGCACTCTTTATATGAAATGTTTTGGGGGGTAATTAACTCCTCTTCTCTGCCCACTGATAGTTTTCAACATGTTCCTTCTAGACTGTAATGAGGCCTTATGATTGCTGATGCAAACATCTCTTTAATAAATGAATGGTAATAACAAATGTCTCGTGATACTTCATTAGCCGACATGGAAAGAGCTTTGCTCATCAGCCTTCGTGAACTCAGAAGAAGCAATCAGTGGCACTTGGCAGAGATGGTGGACACAAGAGTGATCTACTTATTTGTCATGTATGTTGTACGTAGTTTCTCACACCACCTCCTGTAGCTTTTCTCCTTGCCAATAGGCAGTGCTTAATATATGGAGATACACCTATCTCATAGAACCAGAAGGGACCTGGAAAGATCATTGAGTCCAGCCCCCTGCCTTCACTAGCAGGACCAAGTACTGATTTTGCCCCAGGTTCCTAAGTGCCCCCTCAAGGATTGAGCTCACAACACTAGGTTTAGCAGGCCAATGCTCAAACCACTGAGCTATCCCCTCCCCTGGCTAGTAACAGAACGAAGGGATCAAGGCATCAAGAGAGCTTGAAGGCCTGGTTCAGGTGAACTCCCTTTGGAGGATAGAGCAACCTGTTCTCTGCCATTTTGGAATGTAATTCGTTATCTCTGTTCTAGCACTGCTGAAATGGTCTCTGGAGAGCCCTTTCGTCTGGCAATAGACTCGGAATATCTCTTAGGATTCACAAGACTTTCATTATTCAAATGCAATGTGAGGAAGCAGCACTGATCATTGGAGAAAACAAGGAAGCAGGAAACTAATGAGGCGTGTGAACTTGGCCTTATTGACAATTCCCAGGGAGCAGCTCAAGCTACTTGACGATCCCTGATTTAAGAGCAACAGAGGGTCCTGTGCCACCTTTAAGACTAACAGAAGGTGCCACAGGACCCTCTGTTGCTTTTTACAGATTCAGACTAACACGGCTACCCCTCTGATACCTGATCTAAGAGACTCAGCCCTCAGCTGTCTGGTCCAATCATTTCAAATATTATAAACTTCAGCTGAGTGTGGTGTGAAACTGAACCGGTGAGGAAAGCAGGCATTTTGCCTCAGCATGTTTTGTGTTTTCCATCATTCCCATGTCCTCCACCTCCAGAATCATTGGAAAAAAGGAGGTAGTGGGCATTTAAATACCTTTACCGATCTCTTAGCCAGCTTCCTAGCATTCACTTTCATTTAATGGGCAACAGTAAGCAAATTTCTACTCCTCCGATGATTTGGCTAGAGATTCTGTGATGCCGCCCGGAACATGAATTATCCTTAGGCAACACCTTGCATTCTGACACAACCATAGAATACTCAGACAATCTTCTTTAGCACATTTTTCATCCTGGGAGAGAGGGGAAAGCCGCGGGTGAAATGCTGCTGCAAACAGGGTTATTCCAGACTTAAGCTGGAGGAGCTGTGAGCAGACTTTAGCCGTATGTTCTCTTTAGCATGGCTTGTATGTCCCAAAACTGACAGGACTGGCCAGTTGATGAATTGGCCCATGCTATATTTCTGAATCTTCTTTTTCCTGTGAACATAAGAACGGCCATACTGGGTCAGACCAAAGGTCCATCTAGCCCAGTATCCTGTCTTCCGACAGTGGCGAATGCCAGGTGCCCCAGAGGGAATGAGCAGAACTGGTAATCACCAAGTGATCCATCCCCTGTCGCCCATTCCCAGCTTCTGTGACTCACCAAAACTTCTTTCTCTTGCAGTACAACTGAAACACATGCTCAGTAGCACCTCTAGGCACAATATTGTAACAGACTTGGAAGGTTTAGATTTTTAGTTGGTAAACAGCAGTTAACGTCAATGTCACCGTACACAGGCAAACCGGCATAAATATTTCCATTGATGATAACTGAAAATTACAGACGAGCAAAGTAAGAAAAATGCTACTTGAGAACTTCTTAGAGTTGGATTTAAGGATATTCACTTTCTATATTTGGACATATGATTTTGACAATTTGTGTTGTTACAGGTATAACGCTTTAACTTTTAGAATCTCAGCCTCTCCCGTCATTAACTATTGTCTCTCTCTCTCTCTCTCTCTCTCTCTCTCACACACACACACACACACACACACACACACACACACACATTATTTCCCTCAAGTCTGAAAATTTTACTTAAAAAATGCCTAAAACCCATAATTTTGTGCAACTGTGAAAATTTAAATTGATAGCAATTGAAAAAAATGCTTTGAAAGAAACATTGATATGATCTATTATTTTTGTAAAAATGGAATTCTGCCAAGCCTAACCATAACTAGGTAACATTTATTGGGATTTGTCAAAGGAAAAGCCAGTTTTTCATCCCTATTCATCACTGCCCTATAAAACTTGCACCTTTCTAATTTCTCTTTGATAATACTTTGTGATACCATAGCCAGCACCCAGAACACTGTATGCTAGGCCATAGCTATCCCAAATGTCTGGTAAGAGATAGTGGAGATCTCCACCTAATACTAGTAAAGTGACTTTTAGTGTGTTGGCTGACATGTTCTTATCCGTTGTGACTTGGTATCTTTCACTGGGTTTCTCTGTTTCTCTCTGTCTTACTTCGGGATATTTGGAGCGAGGGGTGGTTACATTATTAAAGAACGCTTCTGAAATCCTTTCGAGCTAGGCAGGTAGAGGCGTTTCAGCCAAAGGTTGAAACATACACAAAATTATAGGAGTACTTGTGGCACCTTAGAGACTAACTAATTTATTTGAGCAAACCACATTTCCCCCTTGTAATCTTGTTGATGGTCCGAGACAGATCTTCTGCAGTGCCTTCATGAGCCACCAGCATTCTAGTATAGTTTATGGGCCATTATTTCTGATGGCCACTTCCATTTTAAAGGCAATATATACGTTCGGTAAATGCAGCTGCTGACCACATGGCAAGTTATAAAGGTCTTTGCCTGTCATTTGCTAACAGGAAATGATGAGATTGGTAAGAAACTGTGAAACCCACCTGCTAGTTCTTTCCCCCCATCCTACCCTCGGGAAATTGGGAATGGAATATTGATAGGCAATAGAATGACTGGTAAGGGTCCTACTTTGAAGATTTGTCTTTTATGTTATCACAGATTTGCGACCGGGCTTTATACAGGCTCAGAAATGATAACATTCTGCAATTAGTTCCTTTTCTGCCCTGCTTACACTGAGTGACTTTAACTCACACACGCCTTCAATGATGCTTTTTATTAGTAGCTGGTTAGCAAACACGCTGGGGAGGAGAGTTGGCTACCGATGTCACGCCAACACGTTACACATGGACAGTTATGTTGTTTGTCATTCGTCCTGCCTAGGCCACAAATGAAAATGTTCATCGCTTGCTGCTGCTAATCCAATGGCACTTTGGTGAATCATAAAGGAAAAATTAGGTTTGCTCGGTTTGCAGCTGAGAGAGAGTCTTGGCCCCAGAGCAGGTCTTCCATCTGGCTCGCTCAAGTTCAGGTCCTGGCAGCAACGAGGATGTACAGGAGGTGCATTCAGCCGAGCCAACCCGAACGGAAGATTCTGCAAATGGGATATGTCCAATGGTTGCCCCGTACTTCCCGCTTTTCTCAGGGATTTTTGTGACTGCGTTACTCAGGGAGATTGACACTCTGTCACAGGGTGCTTCTCAGCCACCCGGTGTGCCAGGCCACCTGGCCCATTTGCATGATCTCTTATTCACAACATACACCCAGTCGGTTTTCTTTCCTCCTGTGTACCTTCAATCTGTAGATCCCAAGCACTGCAGAACATAACACAGGCATGTGTCAGGTGGATCTACCGCCCGGCTTTCCCTCCCACACCCGGCTCACGGGTTGAGCTCCCCTCTTTACTTCCTGTCCCTGTCAATTATATATCTTCCCCTTATTGAGCTAATTACTTCATTAGCCTGACCATTGCCCCCAAGTGTCAACAGTCCCCACCATTACAGGTTCTTTGGTTCCAATTAACCTCCTGATCTTCTCTGTTACGCTATTCCCTAAATGACCAGTGTGCTACAGCTAGTACTCTGTCGCATACCTCCCCCACTTATTTCATTGGAGACCTTCTAATGCTTCCTGGTGGGGAGCGTTCATCTTCCCTGTCTGAGCCCACCCTGACTTGCGGGTCTGGGGTTCTACCAGGTCTTCCTGCGCCCTTCCAAACTGACTGTCCATATTCCACCTGTAGAGGTCTCCTGCCTTCCGCTCACAAAACGTATACTTTGAGGGTGAAGATTTTAGGAACTTTGGGAGTTTTTGTAGTGTATGGTGCACAGCCTGTGAAAAAGCCCAGAGCGGTGCTTCTATATCCTGGGAAATTTCCCCAAACCTGGGAATTTGTGAGTAAAATGTTTCAACTTGGGAAATTGGGAATTTTCATTCAAAACATTTTACTCAAAAATGCCCAGATTTCCCAAGTTGAAACATTTTACTCACAAATTCCCAGGTTTGGGGAAATTTCCCAGGATATAGGTACACTGTAAAAAACTTTATCTGGGATTTTTTCACCAGATTTGGGAAATTTTTAGCGCTAGGTTGGCAAAAGTTGGCATCATGATATAGAAGCACTGGCCCAGAGGTATTTGAGGGAGAAGTAGATGTGTGAGGGATATAGTACATCCTTTTCTGGAGTCTGAGATACACATGGGTGAGCATCTTGTTAGGAACATGTTCTGCTCTGTACAATACAGAAAACAAGCAAATGTTTTTTTTTCTTATTGCCATGTTGCAGTAAGGTATGTTGGCTATCCAATATATTGCATACACTCATGCCATTTAAAGCATGCATGTTCACATAGGCTTCTCATTGGCTTGTGGCATACACATCACATATTGTTGTCTGTATTGTTCAGATACTATGCTCTCTTAAAATGAGTAAAATCCTGTTTTTACTCAAAGGAGACAATAACTCTTTGTTATGATAACACTGTTCAGCTTCAATTCTATTCATCCATCCTTCCTTCCTTTCACGGTTACATTCCACTCATCACCACGGCATATCTGAGCACCTGCATTCAGCAGCAGTACTGGAGTTAGGACTCAGTGTTGAAAATCAAGCTCTCCGATAAAGGCATATGCTAAAAACAGCATCCGATAAAGCTAGTCAGTACCCTGTTATCTGGCACTGCTTGAGTCACATAATGGATATTCCAGGTGTTTGCTGTTCTCTGGACCATTCCTCAGGAACGGTTCTATGTTGCCATTAAAATCTGTTGCAAGTGACCTCTAATTTGTTTATCCATCTTGGTGGTCAGCAATTCAGCCCTTCCAGACCTTTCTGATACGATCTATCCAATTGCTGCAGCTTGACAGGTCATCTAACTCCGTGAATATGAATCTGAACTTTCCAAAATACCTCTTTCCCTTTGCTTTTTGGGATAGGAATGTAGCTAGACTTCCATCTAGCCAAACTGCCATGCACTATACAAGGCCTCATTTTGACCCCGTTGCACAGGCTTTACACTGATATAATTCATAGAATCATAGAATGTCAGGGTTGGAAGTGACCTCAAGAGGTCATCTAGTCCAACCCCCTGCTCAAAGCAGGATCAATTCCCAACTAAATCATCCCAGCCAGGGCTTTGTCAAGCCGGGCCTTAAAAACCTCCAAGGAAGGAGACTCCACCACCTCCCTAGGTAACGCATTCCAGTGTTTCACCACCCTCCTAGTGAAATAGTTTTTCCTAATATCCAACCTGGACCTCCCCCATTGTACTAGAGTCCCTCCTGATTTACATGATTGTAAATAAGATTAGAATCAAGCCAACAGATCCTTATTGGGTCCCACTGTTCTCAAGGTAAGAAGTGTAATTCCAAGTCCCTGTGAATTCTGGGAGGTTTTGAAGTCTAGTAAAAATTCATGAACAGAACAAGTCTTGCTCTGCCATTCACCAGCTGTGTGTCCTTTGATGAGTTGCTTAGGGACAGATTTTTAAATATCTTTAGTAGAACTTGTCAGGAATTTTCCAATGAAGCTTTGTTGGATAATGCTGATTCATCAAAGCTGTTTGCAGGAAAGGGTTGGTTTTGACAAACCTACCGACTCAAAAACATTTTTTTTAAAAAGTGTCAACATGCTCGAAATGTCCCATTTTGACATTTTCTAAATGAAAAAAGGTTTGTTTTTTGGTACGCCATGACTTTTTGTTTCTAAATTGTAGGACAAAAGGTTAACAAAAAAAGGTCCAAGTGAAGCATTCAAAAATTATTGAAACAAACAGTTTTGATTGAACCGATCGAAAAAAAAAAAATCTGGTTCATCAGTTTGTGAAAATGTTCAAGATGTTGCCTTTTTCCCCGCTTTGAGACAGGAAAAAATTTTGCAATCTTGAAAACGCTGTGGGATGGGGAAACAGTTTCCCACCCATATCTAATATTCCGGTGACTAAAGATATAGATAAGCGTCTAATGGGATTGTTTAAAGCAATTAACTCTTATTCATTTCAAGGGAAAATGCATAGGCACTTCTAAAAATCCCACTTAACCTTTAGGTGGCTGCATTCCCTTAAAGATCTGGCCCTTCTCCTCTGTCTGCCTCAGTTTTCATTAATTTGTAAATTGATGTGAATAATTGCACAAATCTCCCTCACAAGAGGATTAATGACATGATGGGCTGCCTTCTCCTCTCACTCACATGTTGTTTTCTTACCAATGTAGCTCCATCGAGTTCAAAGAAGTTCTTCCTGACTTACACCAGCGTGAGTGAGTCCAGAATCCACTCTTACGTCGGTAAAGTTCTTGGCATACGTGATGCTCAGATATAGTAGTATTGTAGCTTGCTCTCAAATGGAGAGCTGGAGCCATTTGAATCAGCTGCATTATTTCCTGCTACGTTCCATAACAGCGAAATTGGCACTTACGGTAGGTTTAAAAGGGTTGCATAGAAAAATGCATAAAGATTTATAAAAGAAGGTTTTGCTATTCATAAGTCGCTCTTCTGAGTTGATTGTGCTTTGATTATTGCTCATGTGAGAGCATCTCCACAGCCGCACGGTGGTAAACATATGAAAATAACAAGGTTACTGGAGAGACAAGGTGGGCGAGGTAATAGCTTTTATTGAACCAGCTTCTCTTGGTGAGAGAGATTCGCTTTCAAGCTTACACGGAGCTCTTCTTCAGGTCTGGAAAACTTAGCCAATGTTTACACGGCAGTTTATGTCAGCAGAACATTAACCACCCCCCGGAACGACATAACTTACACCGCTGGTGTGGACAGTGCTGTGTTGGCAAAAGAACTTCTCCTACTGATATAGCTTCTGCCGCTTCCACAGGTAGTCTTATTATGCTGACAGCATAGAGTGTCTTCACCAGACACACTGCATCAGCACAGCTGTATTGGTTTAGTTGCAACGCTGTATGTGCATATGCTTAGGGCTGGTCTACACTGGGGGTGGGTCGATCTAAGATACGCAACTTCAGCTACGCTATTCACGTAGCTGAAGTCCAAGTATCTTAGTTCGACTTACCTGGCCGTCCTCATGGTAGCAAGTCGACCGCCGCGGCTCCCCCGTCGACTTCACTTACTCCTCCTGCCGAGGTGGAGTACGGGCATCAATTCGGGGATCAATTTATCGTGTCTAGACGAGACACAATAAATCAATCCCCGATAGATCGATTACTAGCCGCCGATCCGGTGGGTAGTGTAGACATGGCCTTAGTCGCACTGGAACAGATAGTTTAGCATAAGTAATTAACACATATTTCAAGGGACCATTCAAAGTGAAGTGGCCTGTTGACACCCTCCGGTCATAGGGAGGAAAGAAAGTGGTGGTGGAGGGAAGCAACCGGGGAGGCATTGTGAGTGGGTTATAGATTGTTGTAATAAGCCATAAATCCAGTGTCTTGATTCAATTTGTGATTTTTAGTGTCTAGCAAAGTTATGAATTTAAGCTCCCAGTCTTGTCTTTTGGAAGTGTTGTGCAGGTTTCCTTTGAGGGTGTGGACCGATAGGTCAGATATAGAGCCATCGTTTTGTGTAAAGTGTTCACCCACAGATGAGGTGATGGTTTTGTCTTTTATCAGTTTCCTATGTGAGTTCATTCGAAAGCACAGGGATTGTCTGGTTTCACTCCCATAGTTGTTGTTGGAGCATTTAGTGCACTGGATGGGGTGCACCACATGTTGTGGTTGACGTGTAGGAGCCATGGACCTTGAAAGGTGTGTTTTGGGGGGTATTGATCATTGTAGCAGTGGAGGTATGTCTGCAAGTTTTGCATCTGGTGTCCTGGCACTTTGAGTTGGTGTGTCCTAGTCTATCAGGAGCTTGCTTCTGATGACGAGCTTGGAGAGCTTGCGGGCCAGAAGAAGGGGTTCAGGAAAGATTTCTTTCAGGATGGGGTCCTTATCAAGTATGAGTTGCAGTTATTTGATGATAAATAAATGGAGATATCCTATTTCCTAGAACTGGAAGGGACCCTGAAAGGTCATTGAGTCTAGCTCCCTGCCTTCACTAGCAGGACCAAGTACTGATTTTGCCCCAGATCCCTAAGTGGCCCCCTCAAGGATTGAACTCACAACACTGGGTTTAGCAGGCCAATGCTCAAACCACTGAGCTATCCCTCCCCCCATGGGTTCCAGTGTGACAAATAGGGGTGTGTGGTCAGAGGCGGTTTTATTTCTATATTGACGCAGGTTCTCTCAGGGTGTTTGGGTGGCCCATTCCATGATGTGATCTACTTCTCTGGTGGAGCATCCTTGTTAGGTGAAGGCAGTTTTGAGTGTGTTAAGGTGTGTATCCCCGACTTTCTCCTAGTAACGTATTCGGTGGTCTTTGCACACCTGGCTGCAGAATGCAGATTTCTTGGTGTGTTTGGGGTGGTTACTGGATCTATGAAGGTAGGCGTGCTTATCCGTGGGTTTCTTCTATTGCCTCACCCGCTGATCTCCAGGGGCTGACAAGGCTACAACAACACTGCATACAACAACGTTACTGAAATAAGTGGCTGGAATGGGAACCCACAGAAATTTACAGCCCCTTTAGATAGCTCAATGAAGGGTTAATGGTCTGGAACTTAAAATTACTTCAGCTATATCTACATGGCAACCGAGGATGTCATTTGCAGCTAGTTCTAATCTAGCTAGCTCACTAAAATATAGCAGGGAGGGTGCTACAGCGCGAACTAACAATGCCAATCCATACTCAGGGGCAGGTGGGCTGTACAGCTCCCACTGAAGCCTGCTATTCCTCGACTTCACTGCTGTTTTCTGCAACCTAAATAGACTAAAGCTAGTGCAGGTATGTCTACACACGTGGCGAATCACCTCCCTGGCTGCAGTGTAGACGTAGCCTTAGATGAGCGTGAAAGGTGACAATTGCTGATAGGTGGCAAAATTAATTCCTGGTATAACTCCTCGCACCCAGGATGTATCAGGCCTGGTCTACATTAGGGGAGGGGATCGACCTAAGTTACACAACTTCAGCTACGTGAATAACGTAGCCGAAGTCGACGTACTTAGATCTACTCACAGCGGTGTCTTCGCTGTGGTGAGTCGACTGCTGCCGCTCCCCGTTGACTCCGCCTGCGCCTCTTACGCCGGTGGAGTACCAGAGTCGATGGGAGAGCACTCGGGGGTCGATTTATGGCATCTAGAATAGACGCAATAAATCAACCCCCGCTGGATCGATCGCTGCCTGCCGATCCGGTGGGTAGTATAGACATACCCTCAGACTCACTCCAAACTCAAGGATGTAGAGCAGTGGTCTCCAAAGTGGGGTGCGCGCACCCTAGGGGGTCCTTAGGGGGTGTGCAAGAGGATCCTTGTGGGGTGTGTGGCAGGAGGAGCGCTTTTTTTTTTTTTTTGCTTTGTCAGTTCGGACAGGAGTCCCAATGGCAAAAATGGTAGAGCCGGCGCGGCAGGGGGTGCGTGCTCAAAATTTTTTTACTGATAGGGGTGCGCGATCAAAAAAGTTTGGAGACCACTGATGTAGAGTGAGGGATGGTGATTGACACAAGTTCCTACAGAGGATTTGAATGTGTTTTAGGAGGAGTTAAGACAGAGAACTTGCCATCTGGATGGGAGCTTGAACACACAGCTCGTCTAATGTGATGCTACATCCGTATTAATTTTGCTGCTACTTTTGCTGTTGACATCTTTCTTCATTAGAAGCAATAACAGAGACACTGGCCCAGAACCTCAAATGGATCTAGGCTCCTAACTCCCATATTTTCAATGGGAATTAGGTGCCTAAATACCTTTGAGGAACTGGGCCCATGTACTTATTCTAACTATAAACAGCGTAGGAAAGGAGAGCCGGGGTCAATGTCTAATCACTTCCCTTCCAATCCACTCCAAGGACCAAATCTTTCCTGGCAGTTTGGAGGCACATGTGCAGAATTAATGTACCACGCGTCATTTTGCCTTGTATTTATGCTAATGAAATTAGTCCTAGGTAGTTAGATTTCAAATTGTTTAAGAAACATTTTGTTTTTGAATGTTAATCCTTCACCTTTTCCAGATGGTAGGTAGGAAAGCCCTGTAGCAGGGGCTTATAACAATCCTTCCTGGTGTTCTTTCTAAATTAGCTAGCGACAGCATATACATTTGTGAATACAGAAAAACAGCAAAGGAAACTCTAGCCCTCTGTTTTGCACTGATGTTAGGCATACAGTGCTCACTGCTGTGGCTGCATTAGCATTTCGGATATAACTCCCAGGGTGGGAAGAGAAGCTAGTGAAATTGTGGGTTGCTGTACACACAGAGGCATCATCTTACTAATGGGCCCTTAAGTAATTGGAGTAATCCCCTTTTGAGGAAAAATGTCAGAGCTATGGACCAGATCCTCAACTTCAGGTCTTAACTTCTATGGGGGACAATGATTTACACCAGGGCATCTGACCCTACATATGCTCATAAGAACATAAGAATGGCCGTGCTGGGTCCGACCAAAGGTCCATCCAGCCCAGTATCCGGCCTACCAACAGTGGCCAATGCCAGGTGCTCCAGAGGGAGTGAACCTAACAGGTAATGATCAAGTGATCTCTCTCCTGCCGTCCATCTCCATCCTTTGACAAACAGAGGCTAGGGACACCATTCCTTACCCGTCCTGGCTAATAGCCATTAATGGACTTAACCTCCATGAATTTATCCAGTTCTCTTTTAAACGCTGTTATAGTCCTAGCCTTCACAACCTCCTCAGGCAAGGAGTTCCACAAGTTCCCATGACTGAGGGACTGGATATGCCCACGACTTTCTGTACAGAAACCAAGACGAATCAAGAGAAAGTCTGAATTTCCCTGGCAAGTGGAAAAGAAGGTGTAAAAATAGGGCATTGTGCGCTAGGGAATTCTGGGAGAATCCATCCTGGAGCTTTCCCTGGAGGTGGGAAAAGGTGTTGCCAACTGTCCCGATTTTAGCATGAGTTTCACAATATCTGATCTCAAGATTTTCACATAATCACATGACTCTAGGTGCTGGGGTTAAAAAGTTAAACGTTTATTTTGTTTAAAAAAGTGTCCAGTCCTCCTGGTTGCAGAGAAAACATGTCCCAAGGGCACCCTAAAAGCCACCGGCAAAGAAAAATAACCCCAAAAATGTATCTTTTTTTTATTCTCGTGACTTTTTTAGCCAAGCTCTGGATTTCCAGGGACCTGATCATTTTGGGTTGGTAATGCTGGGTGTAACCCTGCACGGCTCGGATATAGAGCTGGGCGTCATAGGCACAAGAAGTATCTAAGTCAGCAATACATCATATTTAGCTCATTCCCATGCCATTTACAGATTGGTCCTTGATTTTTTGATCGGAGACCCCATGTGTAGAGAGAGCCCTGCGGGACACCCCGTAAGCAGGAAGTGTGCTCTCAATGATCAGCTTCTTTTTCCATCACCGTGTTACCATTCCAAAACAGCTGATTGTCTTTATTTCAGAAGCGGTCTGGCTAACCTTAGCAGATACAGTTTCAAAGTTCCGGAGTTGTACAAAGCAGTCACGCTGCAGTATTACCAACAGAAGCCAGCAGGCTGCACCAGCAGAATTAATTAAAGGTGTTAATTTCCTGCATTAGCATTTGGCTTCTTTAGCTTCTCTTCACCTGCGCTAACTCTAATTTGTGCGTCTTCCTTTAGCGTCATTTGAAAAGCCATTTAAGCCCTGAGCAGCTCGGGAAACTGGTGCAGAATATAGATATCGCTTTCTTGAATTGTTATCCTGTTTCTCACTAAGATAGCTTTGTGCCGTTAATTACAGCCTGGAGCCATTGAGCAGTACTGCTGTGTTGGAGTGAGTGGAAGGAGAGCTCTACACCTCTCAGCATAGACCACTGAGCATTATGGGTTCTTTAGATTCTTTTTTTTTTTATGAATAATTTCACAACTTTTCGGAAACATTTTGTCATTTTAAATGATGCAGCTGAAAGTCCTGTTTAATTATTGATGTTGCGAGAACATCAGCATGGAGCTAACGTAATCTTGTATGGCTACCGTCCTCCAGCATGATGAACACTTAGCTTTAATAAAGGCGTGTCGATGAATTGGTGAGGCGTTCACTGCCAGAGCTCTCTTGCATATTTTATAATGCAGGCAAAATGATGGGACAGAAGTCTGCTTTCCCTTGAAAAAAGTCACACAGTTAGCAAGAGGGGAAAAAATCCCTCTCCTATCTACAGGAGAAAGTTCTCATGGAAGGATCAACTTTTTCTTTAACCAGCTTCTGATCTTTTGGGTTCAGAGAATAAAACCCCTTTTTCAAAGAATGGTCTTTAATTTTTCTTAGTGCTTGTGAAAGATACATTGATTTACAGCCTGGAGGACCTATGTCTTGTATGTGTAGATAGAGAACTATAGTTTTTGGCTAAGACCTTTCACAGCAACATATGCAACGTATGTACTAACCCTTATGCATTCTCTAGAAGAAACAGGAGCCACAAAAAATCAAATCAAATCAAATCCAGATCTGGAATTAAAACCACAAATGCACAGTATATAGGGGAGGAAATCCTAATTGGAACCCTCGGAACATCTTCCTAACAATGACTATGGCTACAATTTAATCACAGGTATTTTTAGTAAAAGTCATGGGCAAGAAATAAAAAATCACGGTCAGCGACCTGTCCATGACTTATACCATAAATACTCGATTGTATCTTGGGCGGGGTCGCTACTCGGGCTGGGGAGCCCGCAGCACCAGCTGCCGGGGAGGGGGAGCCTCAGGGGCCCAGGCACAAGCAGTGGGGGGAAGCTCCAGGGGACAGCAGCTGCTCCGGCCGCCCCCGGGACCATTGCTCAGGTGGTTGCCAGGGCCAGCTCCATTGGCCACTGCTCGGGCGGTCCTCGGAGCCAGTGCCCGGGTTACCAGAGTAGTGGCTGGTGCAGCTGTCCCTGGGGCCAGGGCCACTCCAGCAGTGGCTGGTGTGGCTGGCTGCAGGGCCACCCAAGCAGCTGGCTGCAGAGCCGCTTCAGCAGCGGCCCGAGTGGTGTCCCCAGGTCCGTTTGAGCAGCTGGCTCTAGGGCCAATTGCTTGGGCAGCCCTGGGGTCAGCCGCACGGGCCGCTACAGAAGTCACGGAGGTCGCAGGAAGTCATAGAATCCATGACTTCCGCGACCTCCGGGGCAGACACGGAGCCTAACAGTGATGTCTGTCCATTGTGAAATAGACTCCTAAGGTACGTGGAGGCAGCTACAGGTATGCATGCCTAGATTGACAAAAAGATCCTGATTTATCTCTCACACCGATGTAAATCAAGAATAACTGTTGAAGTCAATGGCCTCATGTTGATGTGAAAATGATGTAATGAGGCCCCAGGGTAGGGAGATGGAAGGTGAGAGAAGAAAAGGAAGGTGGCTGAGTAAGGCGACTTAACACTGCAGATGTTTGGCCAGCTGTCATGTCTAGCACTCTATGCTAGAACAAACATAAGAAGAAAAGTGACACGTTTCTCCCCCCCAGAAAGAGAATTTCAGGGATGTAAAATGCATCCTCCTTCCTCAAAGACTGGTTATTGTTGCCCCTAAAACTACATAATCATATCTGCTTTTGGTTATGCTGATTTCTTTCAGGCTCAGTTTTGCATACCATGCTCTGTGCCAATTACCCATCTCTTATGATGGTTTTTAATTAGACACTGGGATGCCCTGATGTTTAATATTAAACTATGGGAAAACCCCGCCCCCTTTCTTGGAGCATGGAAGATCTTAGATTCCAACCTAAGGGTAATGAAAATGATTAGGGGGCTGGAGCACATGACTTACGAGGAGAGGCTGAGGGAACAGGGCTTATTTAGTCTGCAAAAGAGAAGAGTGAGGTGGGATTTGATAGCTGCTTTCAAGTATCTGAAGGGGGGTTCCAAAGAGGATGGAGCTCGGCTGTTCTCAGTGGTAGCAGATGACAGATCAAGGCGTAATGGTCTCAAGTTGAAGTGGGGGAGGTCTAGGTTGGATATTAGCAAACATTATTTCACTAGGAGGGTGGTGAAGCACTGGAATGGGTTACCTAGGGAGGTGGTGGAATCTCCATCCTTAGAAGTTTTTAAGGCCCGGCTTGACAAAGCCCTGGCTGGGATGATTTAGTTGGGGTTGGTTCTGCTTTGAGCAGGGGGTTGGACTAGATGGCCTCCTGAGGTCTCTTCCAACCCTAATCTTCCATGATTCTATGATTCATCACCCACTTTGTGCTTTCTCCCGTGATGTCCCTCGGGCATGGGAGGAGGTCCCTGTAAACATCCCCAAAGCCACCTCATTGTCCTCCTTCAAATCCATTCATCAAACTCCCCTTTCCCACCATGCCAATACACTGTTGCATGGGGTAGGTTGGAGGCAGATCAGCGGTGTGACAGGGAGGAGCAAGGGAAAACCCTGTTGGATCTACTGCTAAATGGATTAACTGACCTTTGCTTATTCTAAGGGGCAGGAGAACCATTTTACTTTGCACAACTGCTCTTATGAGTCTCCCAGATCATAACTGCTTACCTTACCCACAAGACCCAGGAAAGTGTGGTTTCTCTACCTAGGCACTTATATGGCCCCCCCACAGTGGTAGTAGTATCTTTGGCCCACATCACCACAGGTATTTAGTGATCTCACTCCCATAGAAATCAATTATTTCAGTATCAGAGGGGTAGCCGTGTTAGTCTGAATCTGTAAAAAGCAACAGAGGGTCCTGTGGCACCTTTGAGACTAACAGAAGTACTGGGAGCATAAGCTTTCGCGGGTAAGAACCTCACTTCTTCAGATGCAAGTAATGGAAATCTCCAGAGGCAGGTATAAATCAATATGGAGATAACGAGGTTAGTTCAATCAGGGAGGGTGAGGTGCTCTGCTAGCAGTTGAGGTGTGAACACCAAGGGAGGAGAAACTGCTTCTGTAGTTGGATAGCCATTCACAGTCTTTGTTTAATCCTGATCTGATGGTGTCAAATTTGCAAATGAACTGGAGCTCAGCAGTTTCTCTTTGGAGTCTGAAGTCACTTCAACCTCCCTGGCCACACAATAGCATATGTAAAGGTAGCCATCTTACAGCAAAAAAACTTCAGGACCAGACTCATTCAGGGCCAGATCCAGCCATGCTTATGCACACTGAGTAGTACTGTACCCCCGGAGCAGACCCATTCATTTCAGTGGTATTACTCAAGAAGCAAGGTACTACTCAATGTGAGTAGTCCTATAATGATGAATATTATGGCTGCCAGACTGGTAACATTTCATAATTGTCTCCCTCGGCCTTCCTTTTTTTTCTCCCTTGTACTTATGAGTATCCCCTGATCTTTAGGGACCAGTAGAGGTGGCTTGAGAAGTTTCACTCCAAAAAGAAAGCAATCAAAGCTGAAAGCAGCAATTACATTCCCAGCTACTAGAAAACTGTGGCATTGCCCACTTATTCCTAACTAAGCTACATTTAATTCCACAGCCACATTCTGCAAAGCCCTTGGAGGAACATAACTCGGCCTATCTGCTGAGCGTATAGAGAAGCTCTTCTTGCTGAACCAATTAGATAGCTGCGGAGCTTGGATTTATTCCTTTGGTGCCATTGTCTTTTTTCCTGAGACAATGGTTGCTGTTCACTTGGACCATATGCTGGCTTGAATTTATGCTGCCGTGCTTTGGTGAAGATCAGATTTTCCTTTGCCATTCAAGGAAAAAATAGAGCATTTTAAATGGACTGTGAAATAAGGTAAAGAAAAGTTTAATTACGCTAAAATCAATTGAGTGGAGTGGCTTTATTAATCGTTATTGCATTCTGCATCATGTTGCTTATTAAATATTGCACATTTCAGAGATCTTACTATTTTGAGCTGCAGTTTTATTGCTTTTTAGCTACAGGCTCATTCCAGTCGCATGCTGGCTTTGAAGAAAGGAGCTGTCTGTTCGGTGTCAGACCCCGTTATTAGAAACATAAAAATTACCGAACTGGATCAGACCAGGGCACCAGGGAGTCCAATATTCTGTGCTTAGCAGTGGCCAGTATCAGTTTCTCTAGAAGAATGTGCAAGAGACTGCACAGAGGACAATTATGAAATAGCATCGTCTAACTCCTGTCTATTAGAAGTTGATTAATGTCCTGAAGTGTAAGGGTTTATAACACTTCTCTTTCTCTTATTTTCTGTCTTATGTTGCTAAGAATCTTCTCATTGTCCATTTTAATGCCTAATCCTTTTTTTCGTTCCTCTTGGCCTCAAGGATCTCATGTGGCAATGAGTTCCATAGCTTAGTTATGCATTGTTCAAAAGTAATTCTTACTCCTCCTCTTCGTTATTATCCTCCTCACTGGAGTAGTGTCTAGGAGCTCTAGTCATGGACCATGACCTCAGTGTGCTAGGCTCTGTACAAACACAGTCCAAAAATGGTCCCTGTCCCAAAGCGTTTACAATCTAAGTACATTTTAATCTTCCTGCCTTTCAGTCTTATTGGCTGTCCCCCTGGGGTTGTGTTATGAGAAAGGACATAGGCTTACCCACATTGTCTTCTTGGGGCTAATCACAATAACCCTAAAGATAGGGCTTTTTTGAAAACACTTACCATTGACTTCAGTCTCCTCCCATTGAAGTCAATAGTGAAACTCCCATTGACATCAGTGGGACCGAAAGTAGAACAACGCAGAGCACTTTCAAAACTTCCACCCTCCATGTCTACACTTAAAGCAAAACCATTTTTAATCTGATATTTCAATTTCTGTTTGTTCCTCTTTAATTATCAGCCTGGGGAAGATTCAGTTTCTCTAGAGACCACTTCACATTAAAGCTGATACAGCAAAATAATCATTTCCCCCACACAAATGTAAGCCATTTGCTTCATAAGATTGAGGATGACTTGCTGCAATGCAACTGAGTAGGTGGAGCCAATTCCTATTACCTTCCACTTACTCATTCAGCCATTAACCCTCTCTCTCTCCTCTTTGCTTTAGTTAATGAACATATATGCACATTTGGTGGAGTTGGTTATTCAATTGAAGGTGCAAGTAGGTTGTTGTGGGGGTCCATTTATTTGGCATAGGAGCTCAATATATAACCATGCAGTTACGAATTCCAAAGGTGGAATTCATGGCGGCCAAGACTGGTAACATCTCAAAACTGTCCTTTGTCCCTTACCTTCCTTTTTCTTCTCCCTTATTCTTACTAGCAGCCCCATTTCTTTCTCTCTCTCTCTCTAGATAGATAGATCTGTCTGTCTGTTTACCTATCCACCTACCTACTAAGGGTCATGGTGGACTTTCCATCCTTTGAAGGCTTTCAGTCAAGATTGGATGTCTTTCTAAATGCTATGATCTAGTTCAGACAGAAGTGAAGGGCTTGATGCAAAAATTTTGATGAGAGATTCTATGGCCTGTGTGCTGCAGATGGTTATCATAATGGTCCCTTCTAGCCTTAAAATCCATCAATCTCCCCTGCTTGGGAGGAGCTGTAAATATCCACATAGCCACTTCCTTGTTCTTCAAACCCCTCCTTGAAACTTTCCTTTGATGAGATGCCTACAAAATCTTGACAACAGTTAGATTACTGGTGTGCTGAGACCAGTTCCTACCATACTGGCCAACATTGTCCCATAGATAGCTCAGTGGTTTGAGAATTAGGCCTAGTCTTCACTTACCGGCTGGTCCGGCGGCACGCCATCGATGTTCTGGGATCGATTTATCGCGTCTGGTTAAGACGCGATAAATCGATCCCGGATCGATCCCGGAAGTGCTCACAGTCGGCGCCGGTACTCCAGCTCGCCGAGAGGAGTACGCGGCGTCGACGGGGGGAGACTTCCGGCCGCGTCTGGACCGCGGTAAGTCCGGACTAAGGTACTTCGAATTCAGCTACGTTATTAACGTAGCTGAATTTGCGTACCTTAGTCCGAAGTCCGGACTAAGTGGGGACCAGCCCTTAGCCTGCTAAACCCAGGGTTGTGAGCTCAATCCTTGAGGGGGCCACTTAGGGATCTGGGGCAAAATCAGTACTTGGTCCTGCTAGTGAAGGCAGGGGACTGGACTTGATGATCTTTCAGGGTCCCTTCTAGTTCTATGAGATAGGTATATCTCCATATATTATTAGTTGCCTTGTACTCACCTGTCTTTTTATATCCATCTGGTGTCTCTTGACTTATAGATTGCCAGCTTTTTGAGGTATGGACCATCTTTTTTTCTTCTGTGTTTGTACAGCACGCAGCAGAATGGTGCCCTGGCCCATGACAAGGGCTCCTAGGTGCCATGATGATAATAATAATAATAATAATGTAAACCCACAGATTTGTTTATTACTACCACTCATCACTGTAATATCTGAGCACCTTTTGTGACCCTAGGTACCCAAGTATTCACACGCTACACACTACTGCAATAATATTTGTACAAAATATGCCTTGTGCGGTATCATATGAAAGCTAACAATACACTGGTTATTAAAAAAAAAACCGAGGAGTCCTTGTGGCATCTTAGAGACTAACACATTTATTTGGGCATAAGCTTTCGTGGGCTAAAACCTACTTCATCAGATCCATGCATCTGATGGAAGTGGGTTTTAGCCCACGAAAGCTTATGCCCAAATTAATGTGTTAGTCTCTAAGGTGCCACAAGGACACCTCGTTATTTTTGCTGATACAGACTAACACAGCTACCCCTCTGAAACCTATCACACTAGTTATTAGTATCATTGTAAAATGCATAGGTTGATGTTGTGTGTGAAGTTATGAACTCCCTCTGTGTGATGTTACTAGAACATGTTTAAGACAAAGACAAGGTAAAGGTGATAAACATGTCTGGCCTAGACAAAGCAGTGTGGGTTTATCTCACTTTACATATTAGCAGTTGACAAAGCCATTGAGCTAAACAGTGGAAGTTATCCTGAGCCTGAATTCAAGAGACAGAGAAAAGCATCCTTTAACAATTGGAAGTCAAATCCTCCTGAGGAAAAGAGAAAGGAGCATAAACTCTGGCAAATCAAGTATAATAAGGCAGGCCAAAAAAGAATGTGAAGAGCAAGTAGCAAAAGACACAAAAACTAACAGCAAAAATATTTTTAAGTACATCTGAAGCAGGAAGCCTGCCAAACAATCAGTGGGGGTCCTGGACAATGAAGGTGCTAAAGGAGCACCCAAGGAAGACAAGGCCTTTGTGGAGCAGCTAAATGAATTATTTGCATGGGTCTTCACTACAGAGGATGTGAGGGAGACTCCCCCTCCTGAGCCATTTTATTTAGAAGACAAATGTGAGGAACTGTCCCAGATTAAGGTATCAGTAGAGGAGGTTTGGGAACAAATTGATAAATTAAACAGTGATAACAAGGACCAGATGGTATTCAGTCAAGAGTTCTGAAGGAACTCAAATATGAAATTGCAAAACTACTATCTGTGGTATGTAACCTATTGCATAAATCAGCCTCTGTACCAGATGATTGGAGTATAGCTAATGTACCACCAATTTTTTTAAAAGGCTCCAGATGCGATCCTGGCAATCTCAGGCCAGTAAGCCTAATTTCAGTTCCAGGCTAATTGGTTGAAATTATAGTAAATAACAGAATAATCAGACACATAAATGAACATGATATGTTGGAAAAGAGTCAACATTGCTTTTGTAAAGGGAAATCATGCCTCATCAATCTACTAGAATTCTTTGAGAGGGTCAACAAGCGTGTGGACAAGGCGGATCCAGTGGATAGAGTGTATTTAGATTTTAAAGCCTTCGCAAGGTCCCTCACCAAAGGCTCTTAAGCAAAGTAAGCAGTCCTGGGATAAGAGGGAAGTCCTCCCATGGATCAATAGCATAGTAGACATCCTTCAGTCTCGAGAGACCAAGGGTATGCACTCCGAGAGGTAAAGAATTTACTCAGTCGGTTTTATGGCAGCCGCAAACGTGGCTGAAGAGACCCACTTGAGAGAGACAATCTTTGCCACATCTGTCACATTAAAAGGTGATGTTTCGACCCTTTGGGCTCTGCCTTCTGCAAGCCCTTTTCTCCTCTGCTGAGCTGCATGGCTTCCTCTCATAACTCCGGAGACCTTTGTTAAGCTCGTTTCCAAAGGCTGCAGTCTTGGGTGTGATCTTCCCATTTGTCCACATCCATGTCCATTTCTTTGAGGTCTCGCTTGCACACATCCTTGAAACGCAATTTTGGGCATCCTTTGGGTCTTTTTCCAGATGCCAATTCGCTGCAGAGGATGTCCTTTGGGATGCCCCTATCATTCATTTGGCACACATGCCGAAGCCAGCGGAGGCGTCTCTGTTGGAGGAGTGTTTGCATGCTGGGTATTGCTGGCCCGTTTGAGCACTTCAATGTTGGTGACTCTGTCTCTCCAGGAGATGCCAAAGATTCAACAAAGGCAACACATATGAAAGCTGTTGAACCTCATGAATTAGAGAAGTTCATGGAGGATAGGTCCATCAATGGCTATTAGCCAAGATGGTCAGGGACACAACCCCATGCTCTGGGCGTCCCTAAACCTCCAACTTCCTGAAGCTGGGACTGTACAACAGGGAATGGCTCATCAAAAGAATTCCTTATTCTGTTCATTCCCTCTGAAACATCTGGCACTGGCTGCTATCAGAAGACAGGATACTGGACTAGATGGACCATTGGTCTGACCCAGAATGGATGTTCTTATGTTCTAGAAAGCTACCAGGTTGGAGTGTTTTACAGTCTCTGTAGAGGCAGTGAACCTAATACTTTCTGTGTGAGGGTCTAATGAGAGCGACTGGTCCTTGCAGTAGGACAATTATGGGGAGAATTCAGGGCTGGAAGGGTTCTAATATCAGCCTGCAAGGATCACCAGGCTGGTCAAAGCTAGTGTCAAGCTTGTGGGCTGCTGGCAGGGCTCTTGGGATCAGAGCTCTGGACCAAAGCTGCACAACCACAAGACATCCTGGGTTTCAAGGCAGATGGTGACCAAACCCCTTATAGGCCTCGGTGAACCTCAAAACTTGACACTTTCCACAGAAAATCAATTATTAGTCATACATCCCTCCTGCACTTCTCCATTTCTAGGGTAAAAATACTGAGACTCAGAACGGAGCACCAGGAGCTGGGAAACTCCAAGTGAGGGTTACCGTAACAGTTCCATATTGCTTCATAACCACACCTGCCACTTTCTCTTTGCCCCGCACAACTCCACTTCACCTGTCCTGTTCACACAGACGTGGCTCTGTGCAACACCATTGCTGTGGGGAGTCCTTATCGCAGATTGACAAAGACCATCCTGCACAGACAGGCTGAGGGAGGGATAAGTGACTGTGATTACTCAGAGGGACTTCTTCTGCAATGATTCAAAGGGGACAGAGATAAGGATCTGTGGCTGTGGTGTAAGGGAAGGATCCCTTTTACTCTGCATCCTCTGGTTGGCCATTGGTTGTTTTTGTTTTTTCTTATAACACTAACCTGAGCTCACCATCAGGATGGTTTCGTTGAGAGTAACTAGTAACTTTGGTTTACTGCAGCCAGATTCTGCTACTCTTGCTCATAGCAAGGGATGCCTTATGCTGCAAGTAGTGCCATTGAAATGCAGATCACAATGCCCAGGAAAAAACAGCGAGAGCCGGGGAAAAAGCATTATCTGTTGAAGGGACCCAGCTAGGGGAACAACCTTTGAGGAGATCAGGTGAATCCAGAGTCTGGCCCATCCTTCCTCTTGAGAAAGCCCTTCCACACCCTTCCATTCCCAAACCCACCCCAAAAAAACTACCCCAAGCAAAGTTTTGACTCTGAAGAGTGAGAAGTGACAGACAACCCAGGAAGTTCACTAGGGACTTTACTACTGCTGTTGATTTCAAACAGAAGGTGCTCAGATACTACAGTGATGAGCAGTAATATAACACCCTAAGATTATCTATCTATTTATCTATCTATCTAAGCATACTTAGATTAAGGTATTACTCAATGTAAACAAGAATAACAGAAGCTAGCACATAATGAGGAATTGATTTGCATTGCTAAAATGCAACATTTTCCAGGGAATGCCCATCCCAAAAGTCAAAGTTGCTGTTACCCAGTGTCCCAATGGATACAAAACAACCTTATTATTAAGTATGTCAAAAGAGAGAAAAATGTTCCACTTTTAATGAAGAAGACAAGATAGTGCAAAGTAGTTTACTAAATTTCAGCCACGGCATTTAAACCTACTCATGTGATTCAAACTCATTTACTTCCCCTGAAGTTTTCTGACAAGAACATATATTTCCCTGGAAATGTAGCATACTAAAGCTATTGTAAATAAGCTGAATGAAAAATCGTGCTTTTATTTACATTATGATTTACCAGTCGCAGTGCCGTATCCATCTATGCTTCCTGTATGCCTGCTACAAGGCTGAACATGAATCAGTTGTTTTTTCTGTCTTGCCTCTTCAATACCGTATGAAAAACACTTTCTGATCATGGGGACAGCTGTTAAACTTCATCTTTGGTCTGTTATTTTGTTGTAGTAGCGTTAAGAAAATGAAACCATATTCTAAATGGGTTTTATTGGTTTTCACATATAACATATACCCGTATTATTCTCTGGTGGCAATATTTAAAAACAACAGCAACATGTAATTGGGCTCAAGTTGATTGAATGCTTAGGCTGAAATAAGATAAAGATACAAGTCATAAAACCAAGGTCTGGAGTACTTGTGATCATTAAAAGTCCCATAGAGCCGTTTTGCAAGACTCGGTATATCCTGGCCAAATTCCTACACAAATTCTCTCAGCAGTTTCAATTGGATACAGAATTTGTCTTCACTTCTGCCCGTATGTTTCCCATGGCTATGCACCGTTAGGCAGCTGCCACATTTTATCTCAGAAGTGGTTGTATTTCAATGGTGAGGAAAACGATGTCTATAAATGGAAAGTTTGGATGGAAGGAGCTATGTAAAATGAAGGCACTTGATTATCCCATCAGTAAAAACTTTGATCGTGGGACTCAAAATATTATACTATTGTACTGAAAGGAGACGTAGGGATATCTAGATATATGGAGACATATGGCTATTTATATACATAAGAGATCATTCTGTATTGATAATTTTAAAGTTCTAGCACATTGAATATAAAAAAATATATTATTCACACCATATTAGGGAAAGAAACAATAATAATGAGGAGGAGGTTCCAGGGAATTATATATGTTATATATGTTATATATGTAAGAAACAATGAATGAGAGAATTGTTATTTTTATTATTTATATTGTGGTAGTGCCTACAATTCCCAACCAATATCAGGGCCCATTGTGTTAAGTGGTGGGCATAGAAAGAGTAAGAGATAGGCCGGACCTCAAAGAACTTGCCATCTAAACAGAGGAGACAGACATAGGAAGCATTATTATTATTTTCATTTTACAGATGGGAAACTGAGGCACAGAAAGAGAGTAAGTCACTTGCCAAAGGTCCATGATTGGAGCTCCTAGGCACTACCACAATACAAATAATAATAGGAAGAGTTGGTTTCATCCAAAAAATGTAAGAATGTCTGGGAATAGAAGGACTTTTCCTCTGTGATCATACAACCCACGCTGCATTACTAGAAAATTACAAATGGCCTTTCATGTTGGGTTTTGGTTTAATAAGAAAATATGACTCTCAAGTACTCTCCTTGCTGTGCATACAGACAGCAAGCCTCCTGCCCTAAGCAATTTCACTTCAAGGTTTAATTAAATGTTCGGAAAACACATTGAAATGCCGACTACGGAGATTCAGGCTGATCAAGTGTTGTCTAATCACGGCAGGGACAGTAATACGCATCGGCCTTTACCACCTGAGACTCAAGGTTCACTCTAGTTATCATTCCCTAATTCCAAAGTTACCACAGTGAATTCCACCCCATGTGACCCCTGGTTAATTTGAGCCTCTGTTCCATTTGATCACATCTCCAGCCACTGTGCTATTTTAAGTGACCGTGCTACAGTTTTGCCATTTAATTTGAAAATGTCCATCTCTGATGAGTTGTGATTGTAATGTGGGAATGGGAGTTGAGAACTCCTGGGTTCTATCTGAGGCCACTAATTGAGTCTATGTAACCTATCACTGTTACGGTCCCTCTGATTCTTTGTTACATTCATGTGTTGCATCTTGTGTTAAATTGGACCGTCGGCTGTTTGGGGAAGGGACTGTCTCTCACTGTGTGTTTGTATAATGCTCAGCACAAGACTGCTAATGGGAGTTTCTTATTGCTGCTGGAATACTCATTTTGAGTTCCTTTTAGTAACCCGTCTCTTCACACCAGAATCAGGGCAGTGCCACCTTT
The DNA here is from genome assembly GCF_011386835.1 of Chrysemys picta bellii. Lineage (NCBI taxonomy): Eukaryota > Metazoa > Chordata > Testudines > Emydidae > Chrysemys > Chrysemys picta. The sequence goes on along the minus strand of NC_088801.1, from coordinate 5,909,355 downwards.
GCTGGACTTGTGCTCTAGGTATTGTGGCCAGACTCAATGATCTGGCTCAAAACATTTTCTTCTGAGCAGTTGTGTGTTGTACTGTGGCAGGAGCAGCCCGATATTGGCATGCTGGTGGCAAGCCATCTAGGAAAGTGATTTTTTTAATGTCTTGACTTAAATGATGTCTAATAGCAGTGAGTTCCGCAGCTTAATTATGTACTGTGCGAAAATAAAGTATTTTCTTTAGGTTGCACTTAACTTTAAATCTGTCACTCGTTTCGTTTTTTCTTTTCCTAAAAAAAAAATCTGCTTTTGTTAAAGTGTTAATTAAAACCATCTACCACACTTTTATGGGACAACTATGTTTTAAATCTACCAGAAGGAAACAGACTTATTGTTATTAAACCCATAGGTTATATCACACGTAACTTTCATACTCCCAAACTCAGAGTAATCTCAGTTTCCAGGGATGCTTATAAAAACCCATTCGGATTTCATTAGGCATTTGTAAATAACACTCATATGTTTGGTTGCCGCTGTATGCCTATGGGCTACTCTCATTTCCATGTAGTGATATTGGAATCAATGGTCCCTGTTTCCCCAAATAATTTTCCTAATTCCCAGGAATAATTTAGCCTGTTTCATTTAGTCTTTCATAGGTCTCCACTTGCTGTATATGCATAATATAGACAGGCCGCCTTCTTCTGAAGTCAGTGGGACTCTTTCCATTGACTGTGTGGGCTTTGGATCAGGGCCTAAGGCCTATATCCTCAAAGGTAGTTAGGGACCTAACTGCCATTGAAATCAATGGGAGTTAGGCGTCAAAATACCATTCAAGATCTGGGCTGGGAGCCTCTGAGCCCAGGTCAACAGACTCAGGTTTGTGGGACTTGTGCTCCTACGTTAGCCCATGGTACACCCCTACCTTGAATATTGTGAGCAGTTCTGATTGCCCCATCTCAAAAAAAGATATATTTGAATTGAAAAAAGTACAGAGAAGGCAACAAAAATTATTAGCAGTATGGAACTGCTTCCATGTGAGGAGAGAATAAAAAGACTGGGTCTGCTCAGCTTGGAAAAGAGATGACTAATGGGGGGTATGATAGAGGTCTATAAAATCACAAATGGTGAGGAAAAAGTGAATAAGGAAGTGTTATTTACCCCTTCACGTAACACAAGAAACAAGGGTCACACCATGAAATTATTAGGCCGCGGGTTTAAAACAAACAGAAGGAAATACTTCTTCACACAACACACAGCCAACCTGTGGAACTCATTGCCAGGGGATGTTGTGAAGGCCAAAAGTATAACTGGGTTAAAATGAGAATGAGATAAGCTCATGGAGACTAGGTCATTCAATGACTATTAGCAAAGATGATCAGGGATGCAACACCATGCTCTGGGTGTTTCTAAACCTCCAAAAATCATAAAATCATGACTGGTGTAGAGAAAGTAGATAGGGAAGTGTTGTTTACTACTTCTCATAACACAAGAACTAGGGGTCACCAAATGAAATTAATAGGCAGCAGGTTTAAAACAAATAAAAGGTAGTATTTATTCACACAATGCACAGTCAACTTGTGGAACTCCTTGCCAGAGGATGTTGTGAAGGCCAAGACCATAACAGGGTTTAAAAAAGAACTAGATAAATTCATGGAGGATAAGTCCATCAATGGCTATTAGCCAGGATGGGCAGGAATGGTGTCCCTAGCCTCTGTTTGCCAGAAGCTGGGAATGAGCAACAGAGGATGGATCACTTGATGATTACCTGTTCTGTTCATTCCCTCTGGGGCACTGGCCACGGTCGGAAGACAAGATACTGGGATATTTGGACCTTTGGTCTGACCCAGTGTGGCCATTCTTAGTTCTTAAATGCTCAAAGGTGGGACTGGACAACAGGGATGGATCACTGAAAAAAATTCTGTGTTCTGTTCATTGTCTCTGAAGCATCTTGCACCAGCCACTGTTGATAGACAGGATACTTGGTTAGATGGACCATTGGTTGAACTGAGCATGGCCGTTCTTATATTAAAAATAGCTGTGTAGACATTGGCGCTCAGGCGGGAGCTCAGCTTCTGAACCCTAGGGAGAAGGGAGGGCTTCAGAACCAAGCACCAACCCGAGCTACAACTTAAAAGCACCATCTACGCATTTTCAGTGCCATAGCCCAAGCCTGAGTGTGTTCACTGGGGCTGGGAGGCTCGCTGCCATTGGCCATGCAGACCTATCCTCAGAGTCCCTTCTTGCTGGCAATATAGATGTTGGTGGTTTCCAGCATATCTACCTTGGCTTTCATGGGGGATGTCTGTGCCCCCCAATTGTTTCTTAAGCAATTTGAATGAGATACTAACGTGGCTCTCATTATCATAGTTTCTGAGCAACTGTGGAACTCTGGAGGGCTGGCCTAGCCTAAACCAGGATCTTTTAAATTTATTTATCCTCACAACACTGCTGTAAGGTAGGAAAGTGCTATTATCCTTGTTTTAGGGATGGGGGAACTCAGAGATTCCAAGGCCAGAAGGTACCATTGTGATCTAGTCTGTCCTCCTGTATAACGCAGGCCAGAGAACTTCCCCCAAATAATTCCTAGAGCAGATCTTTTAGAAAAACATCCAATTTTAATTAAAAAATTGTCAGTGATGCCCCTTGGTAAGTTATTCCAGGGGATAATTACGCTCGCTGTTCAAAATGTACACCTTCTTTCCAACTCAAATTTGTCTAGCTTCAACTTCCAGCCTTTGGATCATCCTATACCTTCCTCTGCTAGACTGAAGAGACCATTTTTTAAATATTTGTTCCCCAGGTAGATACTTACAGATTGTAATCAAGTCACTCCTTAACCTTCTGTTTGTTAAGATATATAGATTGAGCTCCTCGAGTCTCTCAATAGAAGGCATGTTTTCTAATACTATAATTATTCTCATGGCTCTTCTCTGAACCGTCTTCAATTTATCCACATCCTTCTGGAATCGTGAGCCTCAGAACTGGACATAGTATTCCCGCAGTGGTAGTACCAGTGCCAATACAGAGCTAAAAAGCCCTCTCTACTTGTACTCGAGAAGCTCTTGTTTCTACACATCTCAGGATCGCATTAGCTCTTTTGGCCACCGTGTTACATGGGGAGCTCATGTTCAGCTGATTACCAACCATGAGTAGACCCCCAAATCTTTTTCAGAGTTACTGCTTCCCAGGATGGAGTACCCCATCCTGTAATCATGGCGTGCAGTCTTTGTTCCCAGGTGTATGCACTCACGTTTAACTGTATTAAAATACATCTTGTTTCCTTGTGCCCAGTTTACCAAGCAACCAAATTGCTCTGAATCACTGACCTGTCCTCTTCGTTATTTACCGCTCCCCCAATTTTTGTGTCATCTGCAAATTTTATCAGGGATGATTGTATGGGTTCTTCCAGGTCATTGATAAAAATGCTAGCTAGAATAGGTGCAGAGAGGCAAAGCGACTTGCTCAAGGTCACAAGAAGTCTGTTACAGAGCAGGAACTTGAACCAGTTCTTCTAAATCCTAGGCTAGTGCACCTAGCCACTGAACCACCCTTTCTCTCAAGGTTGTGATTCTGCAAGGTACTTAAGCACTTGCTTAGCTTGGCGCATGTGAGTCATCCCGTTATTTAAGTACTTTGCTGAACTGGGCTCTCAAGCCTTATTTGTTTGAAGGATATAAGTAGCCAGGAGAGGAGGTGGCAAAGGGGGGATAAAACAAAGAGAAATGGGATGAAATTAAGGGTAGAAAAAGTTTCTCTTGACTACCGGGGGAGGTTGCGGGGTGGGGGGGCGGTTCAAATGGTAAGATCTGTGAGGCTGCAAAATAATGTGCCAAGGAAAGTGATGGAGACATCAGCGCTCGAGACATCCGAAGAAGTGGGCTGTAGCCCACGAAAGCTTATGCTCAAATAAATTTGTTAGTCTCTAAAGTGCCACAAGTACTCCTGTTCTTTTTGCAGATACAGACTAACACGGCTGATACTCTGAAACCTAAATTAGACTGGACACAACCGTGGGATCTGGAATATAAAGAGCAGACCTGTCCCCTGTGTGTCCAGTGTAACCTGATCTGTTGTTTCCTTCTCCAACTTCAATGGGCCCAGTTCATCACTGCCCTAGGACAGGCGTATGGAGCCTCGAGACTCTCTCTGGTGCCGGGGTGAATCTGCCAGCTCTGTGCCGCCTCTGCAGCAGCAGAGGGTAGAAGTAGAGGGGGAGCTGGAGGGGGACAAGGATGGGCAGGTGGCATGGTCAGAGAAAGGCCGCTAAAGCAGGAGAGCAACTCAAAATGCCCAATTTTCCCCTGCATCAAGAGCAGGGATGAATCTGCCTCTATGGTCCTAGCTGTATATCGCTAAGTAAGGGTCTCTCCTTAGTTTCCAGTACAGTCCTGTGTTATTACAATGCACACAGGGCATTCTCCTTTGCTATATTCTGTCGCTTGAAAAGCAGAGGCGGTGGTGTGGAATTGGCAGCGGGGCTGTGAGGACCTAACGCCAGAGCGTGCAGGCAGGCTGCTTGTGAGTGATTAACCCAATAAGAAGAAAATCCATAATGCTAAAATGAAGAAATGCTCTCAAACGCTGGCTGAAACTGCCCACCATTCAGGTTTCTAATCACTTTGCAGTGCTGTGGGGCTTTAGAGTGCTGTGTCCAAATCTCTGTGCTTCTTTCCGAACCCAAAATTGCTCGGGGAATAATGAGACCGTAGCGGTTTCATTGTTTTCTGCACGTCCAGCCATTAAGCCAAATTCCGCAGTCCTTAATCGAGCAAAACTCCCATTGATTCTAGTGGGAGTTTAGCTCATTTAAGAACTGCAGAATTTTGCCCATTTTCAGAGGAAAGTAACCCCCCTGCAATAAGTTATAGGGGTCAGGAGAAGAATACTGATAGTGTACTAGAATACAAACAAGAACAGTCAGGTGCAGCTGCTACAGAGACCCTTTGAAAGCATTAACAAACCCATTTTATTCACGGCATCCTTCGGCTACATCCCATCGTGATTCCTAAGGAACACAACATTGCATTTGAAAACAAATAGCTTAAAAATCCCCTTTCCCTATTCTGCCCCTGGAAAGAAAAGTCAGAAGGGGGAGAATACTGAAACTGCAGTTAACAGAGCATGTTATAAATGTAAATGCTCAGAAGGCATGACATGGGAAAATTAAAGTTGAACATGCAACCTTATCTCAGACCCCTCGTGCATATGCAGTCCAACTTTAATTGCATTCATTATATTCATTTACATTCCCTTATCATACAACCGTAGGTACAGATGAGTGGCAAGCATCTTCTGGTACTTCTAGGTAAATAGTATCCAGGAAAGTCCTTTCCATGTACAGTAGGCAAACATCCTTAAACAACATGCTGGTTACATAGTAGAACATCTGAGAAAATTTTCATTAAAACTGATTTATACCAACTGAAAATCAGACCCAGTGTCTTTATTTAACCAACACCTAATATTCGTACACCAGGCCAGCAAAACACTTATGCTCCTGCATAACTTTAAGCATTAGTAATCTCCTTGAAGTCAACATGCTTAAAGTTGCACAAGTGCTTAAGTGATTTGCTGGATCAGGTCTTTATAAAGCAATCAGGGCGCTGCTGCGGCTGGAATCAAGCCCAGCCATGTTTTCTGTCTCACTCTCTGTAGCTAGTGCCTGTCTCTGTGAATCTGGGAGCAAGTGTGGCACTGCATAGCATCTTGCAGGTTGTGGGGTGGCTTTAAACCTCCTTGGGAAGGTTAACCCTTCGACGCACACCTCCACCATTTCTCGAAGCGGACCGTGGACAAGTGGTGGACTTTGCTCTCCAGCGCTGGTATATTGTAGGAGCTCTAAATTGAACCTGCAAGAGAAAAAAGCAGAGGTAAAACATGTTTTTAAAAAATAAATCGGTGAGACTGGAGTGCTGAGAGAGAACGATCTTGCTAAGATTTAAGAGTGTGCCTTTTTCATTCTACCAACTCTTTTCTCATAGGGAAGCTGCCATCCGCCATTGCAGGATCAGCCCTGGGGTTTTCAGCTTACTGCATAATATTAAAGCAAAGGATAAAGATCATCTCAGAAACTAACAGGTGGCGTGATAGTGTCATTGTCGAATCAGGGATGAAAGGCAGCCAGAAAGAAAGTGCAAAAATACCTTCATTACAGGAGTGGCATTAAGCCAACCCCATTCTCCTCCGTCGCTCATCCAGTAGAATATCAGTTGCAAAACTAATTACTGACGAGGTGAAGAAGTCTGAGTGTGAGCAGCGTCCATTGGTGGAATCTGACTTCATCCTGCATCCAAAAACAATACATGAGTTCCCTTTAAAGGAGTAATTTCCTTTGCAAATGATTAATGACTTGTCACTCAACAGCAGCTAACCCTTCGAGCCATGGTATCAGAGTGTCTCCTAGCAAATTAATCAAGAGTTGAGAATGGGTCTCGCCAAAATCTCAAAAGAAACTACCTAAAACCCATGAAATCAATCAAATTCCAGGTTAGACTGACAGTCTCCACCTTGAGTCTCACCATGATAGGGTCCAAGGCCATGCCACATTGGCAAACAGGGCCGGCTCCAGGCACCAGTTTGGCAAGCAGGTGCTTGGGACGGCCTCTCCGGAGAGGGGCGGCAGCTCCAGCTATTCAGCGGCAATTCGGCGGACGGTCCCTTACTCCCGCTCAGAGCGAAGGACCTTCCGCCGAATTGCCACCGCAGATCGCGATCGCGGCTTTTTTATTTTATTTATTTATTTATTTATTGGTTGCTTGGTGCGGCCAAAACCCTGGAGCCGGCCCTGCTGGCAAAGCTCTGTATCCCAAAAGCTTGAGGTAAATAGCTGGAACATCTCAAAGGCCCACAATGAAGACAAAGGAACTGAGAGGGAATAAGTAGGTCACCAAAGACACAATGGACTTTGCTCGTGAAGCATCCTATAGTTACTGATGGGTGAGTTTCAAAGGGTACAGACTTTGTGTTAGCTTCAGATGGACACCCAAAAGTTCAGGGGTGAAATCCTGTCTCCATGGAAATCAATGTCAAAATTTCCATTGACTTCAATGGGGCTTATTCCGACCTTCTGAGCTGGCGAAGCTATAATGAATATCTCATGTTACCCCTTTGTGACCTGAGCAGTTAGCCAAAATTCAGCATTTAGTGTTTCTGTTAGGAGGAAAAATTGATGTTGGGGTCAGGTGTTTCTTGGATGCAATCCTATTTATTTACAAAGTCCTATTTCCCTGGACACAAACAGCAGGAGAGAGTTTGTTTGCTCGTAGTTCCAACCCCCTTTCCAGCCAGCACTTTGCCCAAAAGCTCGCTCTATGTTTTTCTTAGGACCACATGCCCAGTGTTTGTTCTGGCTGTGTTCTTGGCTTTCTGCTTCTTCTCTCTCAGCCCCTCGGCTGTTTCTTCTGCTTCTCTCAGAATGACCAGCACATATACCTCCACCAAACAATATCTGGTAAAATCCCCGTGCCCAAATGTGCCCTGGGTTTGGGTGGTGACATGTGTCTGTGTTCTCGGTGGAGGTCTGAGGTTCTGCGGGGAGGCCGACACCACCATGCTGCTACCCAGCAGCCATGATAGGGTTGTGTGCATTATCACATAGACCCTGTGGAGAGAAACACCACAGGAGTTACCACTTCAAAAGGCCACATTGACAGCTTCCATCATGGCCCCTCATTGTATTAATTGTAGTAACAATCAGCTCTTTGTATCTGCTATGCTTCCATCTACACAGAGAACAAAACCTATTCTTTCCATCTGAAAATGATTATTTTGATTTCAGATTAAGGAAAAACAACAACATGAAAATATAAAAGTAGAGTCTGTCTAGGAGAGAGCACACTGTGTGCATCCTCTCTATCACAGTCAATTGCAGCTCTGCCAACAAAATGGCTGCTGTCTCTGCACTCAGTCAGAATTTGCAGAAATGTTAAAGGTATAGATCGCAGAAAATAAAAGCACCAGCCTACACCACTCTCCTGTCTGGATCGTTCCCCTGTTAATGAATGCTTTTGTCCAGTAAATTCATAGTATTTAAGGCCAGAAGGGACCCTTAGATCATCTAGTCTGACCTCCTGTAATACACAGGCCAAATAATTTCACCCACTTACCCTGTATTGAACCCAATAACTTGTGTTTGTCTACAGCATATCTACCAGTCTTAATCTGAAGACATAAAGCAAGGAGAACCCGCCACTTCCCTGGGTAGTTTGTTCCAATGGCTAATCACCCTCACTACTACGAAATTGTGCCCTATTTCTTGTTATGCCTTTCTCCCCTAGATTAAGAAGCCCGATCGTGCCCAATATTTTCACCTCAGGAAGGTACTTTACGCACCACGATCAAGTCACCTCTTGATCTTCTAGAAGACTACAGAGCACTGCTCTCTCGCTGCACTAAAGTTATCACCCTCCTCCCAATGCTCAACGTTTCTCTGCTTTCAACTTGCTCTTGTCAACAGAATGCAATAGGATTCTGTTTTCCCATCTACTTCAGTCCTCAAAGGATTTAAACTCCAACCCACCACCTCCAAAAATCTTTATTTCACATGTCACCATTCTGTTGTCTCCAGTACAGAAAGGAGAGCTACAAAAGTAAGATAGCGTTTGGAAATGCCCATGTTATTTTCTCCTCGATACATTGCCCTGCATCACATCCGGTCTGTCACTCAACTTGTATCAGTCACATTGTGTTAGGCTCCATCAGACCTCACTCTTGATTCCAGCCCTTGTACCTAGCCATTGCTTTGTCATGGGGGAATATTTTGCAGATGCAAGTTTCTTGTTTACCTTTCATTGTCCTTTCCTTACTGTCCGGATATATGGAATCACAATCCCATCTCAAACGGGAGTCATTTGTTTAAAGAAAACAACTACTAACTGCAGACAAGCAAAACGGCCTCCCACACAGATTGAGTTCCAGCTTTGTTTCCTCTTTAGTAGAGACCATGGAATGCTGTATGACACACTGAGACATCTAGTGGCTGAGTAATATGCTGCAAGTGACCATATTTTAACTACTAATCTACTGTGATGATGCTGTCTTTCCTGTCAGGGGAGAGCCAAGATCAACTCGGCTTTTGAACCAGTGGGGGACAGAATGGTAACTGCTGTGTGCTGTTAATATTCAGAGAGGACCCTGCATCCCATTCCGTAGTATGGCATGAGAGGAACAAAACAGAGGAACAGACACCTGGCTGAATGACTGAGCACAAAATCCACAGGTGCGTCAGTGTGGTCTTTTCCTCAGTGGGTGGAGGAAGCAAAATAAACTCGCATAAGCAGAAGAGGAAACAGAAACCTCCCCAATGTTGGGGATCAATCAAATCCTGGGAGCCTTGGGTTGAAGTCTTGCCTTCCCAAAGGCTTTCCCAAGCATTTGTCTCCAAGCTGACCACTCAGCCTCATAGATATTCCACTCTGCTCCTGTGCCGGGGAAGAGGGAAACTGAGCCGCAGTTAACCCCTTGTTCCCTGGGACTGGATAGTCTCCCTGTCATGTAGAAGGGAAAGGAGGCTATTTAATAACAACCTACTGCCACGCTGGATAACATCTGCCACTCCTTGGTGGTAGCTACCGTAAGGAGGACTGAGGTGGGTGGCCTGGCCCATGAGGGGAGGAGTCTGAGGGAAACCAGCCCCTCCTCCACAGCTGTAACACACCATGATGACATATGGCACTAATGCCAGTGCTTTCTATGCTATGGGGAGGGATAGCTCAGTGGTTTGACCATTGGTTTACTAAACCTGGGGTTGTGAGTTCAATCCTTGAGGGGGCCGTTTAGGGATCAGTACTTGGTCCTGCTCATAAAAGCAGGGGACTGGACTTGATGACCTTTCAAGGTCCCTTCCAGCTCTAATAGATAGGTGTATCTCCATTTATTATTATTGTTATATTATGCTACCAGTGCAGGAGGGGGAAACCAGGCAGGCCGTGGAACCAGAGTCCAGCCTCAGACAACCTAAAAGCAATAACAAGCTTCATTCTCTGCTTCGCTGCCAGGCTACTCCTCCTGCCTGACGTGCCCCATTGTGTGGCTGGCCACCTCGCAGAGAGGAGGATAGGAAAGGAGAAACCCACCCAGGTCAGGCATAGCCACAACATGACCACTCCTGCAAAGTGTGTGAACCCTACAGAATAAACCCTAGAGCAACCATACCATCTATCCAACGTATAGGTCCGTACCACCAGTGGCAAAACCTCCTTGCAAATGATACTAGCCGTACCGCTCTGCAAACCAACTGCCTAGTACAGAAGACCCCGCTTTATGCTAAACGCCATCATCCTTAAGCAGGATACGCTCTTGACTATTTAGCCACTGGCATTAACCAGCATGGAGCCAACCCTCAGAGAGAGCAAGCGTTTCAAATATAATGTGTTTAATGGCTTGCATTTGATCAGCTCATTAATGGCTGTGAAGAGCGCAGAGAAGCATTGCCACCAGGGGCACTCAAGAGGGGGGGACGAAGAGGCACAGCGAGTTGTGATACCTTAAACGCTCCGGCTGAAGGGGATTAAACTCGCCACAGGAAATGAACAGCAGGGCTTCTTTCCTGCCAGAAACTGGCAAACTGGAAGCGCACGTGGCGGCAGCCCCCCCCCCCCGCCTCCGTTTAATAGCACTGGGCTATACGTTCCAAACCAAGTGGGTGGTCAAAGGCTGCTAGCCACTAACCACACCCCTTTAATATGGAGGGAGCGTATTAGGAGGAACATTGCCCAGAAGCAAATGTATTTCCTTGGCCATCAAGGGCCAGATTCTGCCTGGCCTGCTGCACACACGCAAAGTGCTACCCAAGGCTTTCTCTGCCAGCCGTATAGGCTGCATGTGGTCCAGTCTGTATTGCAGGCTCTCCTCCCTCAGCAGCTCATGGTGTACTCGGGCTGTGACCCACCCGTCCAGCAGGGTCCGGAGTGCTTGCTGACCGCAGTCAGACTGATTTGTGTGTGGACGGAAGGAGGGCTTGGGCTCACACTGGGGTCAGAGTGTGGAGTTAGTGTGCAGTATAGACATACCCAGAGGAAGTGGGGGGTGAGGGGGTAATGGCTCTGCTCATTCCACACCTGCCGATGGAGTGGAACCAGACCACAGGGAGAGCCGCTGATTGAACTAGCATGAGTGCACTCCTATGCCTCCTGGTGCTCCGCTGAGCTGGGCCTAGCTGTCCCTAAACTAGCATTATAATAATATCTTTCTCTCCTCTAGAACGCCTTCTGGACAAGGGTGTCACAGCACTTTATAGACATGACTTCCCTCTCAGCTCGCCCCTCGGAGGGGGAAGTATAGCTGGGATCACTGGTCCATTTTACACATGGGGAAACTGAGGCATACAGGGGTAAGAGCCTGATTTTCAGAGCTCTTGAGCACCCACTGAACATGCTGCAGTCAGCTAGTTTCCTCCTCCGCATCCTCCCGCTGTGGAACTCAGTTGTGCGAATTAGTATTCTACCGCCACATGGAATTTAGTTGTGATATGATAATACCATCTTGACTCCCTGTGGCTTTCCTTTCCTCTTGGGGTCCCAGTGGCAGATGTTCCACTGTTTAGGGCACTAGCCTCAGACTTGGGAGACCTGGCTTCAATTCTTTGCTGTGCCACAAACTTTCTGTGAGGCCTTGGGCAAGTCACTTAGCCGCTCTGTGCCTCAGTTTCCCCTTCTGCTTCCCAGCAGTGTTGGGTGGCTGTTTCGAAGATTGTGGAGCACTTTGAGAGCTACTGATGAAAAGCCCTGTATAAGATATAGGTATCATTTTTACAAGGAGGATGTGTTGTTTCAAACTGTATTATTACCTACAATCGAGTCACCATTAACACAATTTTAGTTTTTCTAATCTCCTTCCTCTGAAGCCTCAGGGATGGCCACGGCTGGAGATGGGACATTGGATGGAGAGGGCCACGGATCAGAGGTGGCACCAAGCATGCTCTCTCTCTGGTGCCCAGCTGTCTGGCTCTTGCTAACATGTGCAGGGTCTAACTGCTCACCATATGTGGGGTCGGGAAGAAATTTTCCCCCAGATAGGCAGTGACCTTGGTGGGGTTTTCATCTTCCTCTGCCACATATGGGTCACTTGCCAGGATTATCTGGGTATATTTCAGTCATTTTCCTGCCATTTTCCTGCCACAAGCACTGCACCTCGGTCCCTCCTGTTCTCCGCCTGTGGCACAGAATAGCCTGGTCTCCCATGGGCGGTAATACTTGGTCTCATTTCAGTGGTTGGGCTTAGTGGGCAGGTGCTGAGTGGGGTTGGTGGCCCGTGATACCCAGGAGGTCAGTGTAGATGATCTGGTGATCCCTTCTGGCCTGGAATTCTATGGCTCCATGAATTACTTCTACTTCCCGAGCTCCCACGGTGGCACTGCAGTTACACATGGTCCCTGGCAGCCCTCTCTGGCTTAATGCCCCATTTGGACCTCACTCCTGGTATGGAACCAGAAGAGAGGCACATGTGACTCACTGATGCGGGGTGCTAGCGGGTTTAATCTGCAAATTAAACCCTTCCGTTTTCCCTTTTCACCCAAAGGGGGAGCCAGAGAGGTTCTGTTCCCAGCATGTCTTCCAGATCTGGGGCTTACATTAATATCATCTGTAATGGTTTCACAGACATTGCAGAGAAGTAGAATATAGCATCATTGTTTTTGTTTTGTTTTTTAAAAGAAACAGCCTTAAGATCTACTAACCCCTTTTATGACTGTACTTTAAGTTTTGCAGTGGATGCTGTTTAAAACCAATACAAAACAAATTCAGGTGGGGGTAGTTTCAGCATTACATTCAGTTTTTGTCACATTTTAGCATTTTTAATCCAGCAGGCAAAAAAAAATTCATTATTTTCTTAAATTTAATTAATTTACTAAACTCCTCATGGTTCATTGAATTCAATCCTGTATCTGCGATCTTTCTGGGTCCATTAAGCTCATGGGGTTCGACTTCATCTCTTCTAACTCATAAAAATCTCATCAAAATGGAAATAAAATGCAATTTTGAACTTGCTAATGAAGGGAAAAAATGTTAACTTTCCAGCGCTGTTGAATTAATGGATTATCTTTGCCAAGCCACTTTAACGGGGAACTTTCGCACTGGGGCAAACTTATAAAAGTGGGAATAATTATACAAAAAGGCATTTGCTAGGCCAGTAATTTTCTCTGCTTTTCCTCTACAGCTGTTAAAGATATTTATATATTAAGAGTCTTCTTCCTCCTATGCCAGCTTCTCCTTAAGGACGAGCATAATTCTGTTTATAGCATATCCCATTCTGTTGCTAGCTGTGGAGATACTCAATTGATGTCACATATTCATTATTGCCCCGTCCAGCAAAGCACTCGAGCACCTGCCCAACTTTAAGCATGGGAGTAATTCCATTTCTCTTCTGTTCATGTTGCATTTCCCATCCAATGGGTGCAAAGCACTGTAGAAGCGTTAGGTAGAGTTGTTCTTTGGTGCAGCAAACATCCCCAAGTCTTTTTTCACAAGAGCAGTGGTTACCGCACCCAATTCCAGCTGGGCCAATTGCAACCTGCCGCCCTAATTCCCCTTGCAATTTCAACTGGTTTTGGTGTCTTCTTCAATTCCTCTCCTGAACTGTTGAGCAGTATTCCTAGGCACTATGAAAGAGCTGCTAAATTCCACCCCAGAGGTGGCTGCATTTCAGTGTTGAATGAAGTAGTTTCTGGGTCCTCTACATAAAGTTCATAAAGTACTTTGGTAACTTTTATGATGAAGTATTCTCTGCAAATTCTAGGGCTATTCAAAAAAAAATTATAAGAAAGCATTTTAATCACAAAATTGCCTTTAAAAATTATTTTCTATGTGATTTTCATATCTATTTCTTTAATGTTTTTCATTCCTTGTTTGTGTTTTTCTTGTTTTTCTTCTTTTATTTTCCCCCAAATCTTCTTTCCCTCTTTGCTCTTTCCTTTATTTCCCCCTCTTTCTTTTTTCCCCCCACAGACAGTTTCAAAATCAATGGTTTTTCCCCCAAAAAATGATTGAGGAAAAAAGGAAAGAGGAATTTTAAAAAGGAAAGCGAAGAAAAGTAAAGAAGAACAATACAGAAAACCGAAAAAGATGTATGAAAATATTGAAAAATGATATTGAAAATATTTGATAAAAAGCAAAAAAAAATGAAACGTGTGACTTTGAACCCCTGTGAGATGAAAACAATCTCAACATTTCCAATAGTTCCATGAAATTGTTGTTTAAATCATGTCTAATAAATAGAATTGATTGTTCTCTACATATACATATAGCTATAGCTATAGAATTACTAATTTAAACTATTATTCTGACACTAATTATAATCAAATAATATCCATGATCCAATCTAGCTAAAGTTAATGTCTGGCTGTGTCATGCATACAAACGAAGTGCTGACCAGACCAATGAGTTACTGACTTCCACTGTATTTAATTATGATCCTTTAAACACAAAAGCCTGCCTAACAAATGAGCATGTCACTGGGAAAGAAGTTGATTATGTATCAGTGAGACAAGGAATTCATTTGGTGATCTCAGCTCAGTAGTTTTAGCCCCACCCTCCACTCCCCTTTTCTGGGGAAGTCACACATGATTGGACAAAGGGGTGGGAGGGCGTGGCTGTTGTTTTCCAGATGAATTTCTCAAAATTAGTTCTTAGAGTAGGAGATTTTAATCTTTCAAAAGCTTGACTTGGACAGTTCTAACTTCTCTGTGCGTGCTGTTGTCTTTATTCTCCAACCTCTTAGAAGTAATTTAAGTTTGGTCACACAGAGTCCTTCGCTTATTTAGCTCCACTATGTAGAGACACTGATGAAACGATTCCCAGTGGAGATTTTAGGATGCAGGATGGATTTCTACAGCTGCTGATTTCCTTACTCTCTTAAATTGATCTTTGACCATGTCAGTTAATTAATTAGCTAACTAATTTTCCTCCCCGCATGCATGATGAATCTTTGTCGAGCTAAGGATGGTGAAACGCCACAAGGTTTGGAGTCTGTCTTTGGCTTGGATAAATATCCCAAAGTTTGGATGCTTGTCTCTAACTGAACCTCTGGGAAGATTGCAAGACTTGTTTTGGTCACAGCATTTCTGGCACTTGGGTTTCCAGTCCCAGATAGAACTACTACACAGATTTCAGAGTAGGTTACACCTTTGAGCACAGCCTAGAGCAAAGATTGGTGTATAAGTGGCCCCGCCTACAGAAATAGCCCTGTATCTCTCCTTGCTCTAGGGAGGTGTTGAATTGGTCACAGCAGCAGCAAAGTATGACGTTTTCCATGTTGATTCAGTTGTGCTGACTAGTGCATTAAGGGCAGAGCTAACCCACCACCCATTCTCCACCCACTCCATATCTTCCTGCCCCACAGTGGGAATAAGTGAGCTATATACCGGCATCCAAAGACCCTTGTGCAAGTCACATTCTATCCCTTAAATTGCAAGACACCAGAAAATGTGCTGTGACATTATTATTAGGAAAACAATACAATTTTGAAACAAGAAGATTTCTGTAAATAGAATGGATGCTTTAGCTGGTCTTATCCATCTTTAATTTCTGTGGTTCTTTGACTTTTAATTCTAGCACTTTATATATACGGGGGGAGGAGGAGGTAGCCAAAGGTTTCCTCACCTCTAAAATGGTTCCTGTCTATGAATAGATGAAGATTTTTATAAGCGACATTCTTATTTGAAATCAGTTGACCCCGCCCTAGGTCTAGCTCCCTGATTTAAATGTTATGGCCAGTTTTAGATGATGAATATTCTGTCCACCCTTCACATTTATCTTTGTCACCTAAAATATTGGGAAAGACCAGCCTAAGGGCAAATTAAGCTCTACAGCTTGTACTTCTGTCATGATAAATAATCCCCAGCTCTTTTCACCAGTAGGTCTCAGAGCACTATACAAAGGAGGTCAGTATCATTATCCCTATTTTACAGATGGGAAAACTGAGGTACTGGAAAGTGACGTAGATGCTTTCTTTCTGACTTCCCGCTTCTTGTATGTTTATTTTGGACAACAGAGGATCATTATAATGGTTATAATGGCAGCCTAATAAGTACGGGTCAGATCCTGCTATTTATATTTACACTTTGCAAGCAGTCCTGCTGGTTCCTTGGGAGGCAGTGTACTCTAGTAGATAGGTCTGGGATTGGATTTGGGAGACTTAGGTTCTGTTCTTGGCACTGTGTGACATTTTGGGGATGACCCAGAGCAGTAAGGGTTCCTGCCACCGCCTGCCCTGTAACTTGGGGCGCCTTTGTGCTGTGCAGCTGTGTTTCAATGAATTTCCTGACACCAGTGTCCAGCCCACAAGAGCAAGGCCTCACTCTGGTGCTCTCCCCAGCCTATTTACTCCTGGCAAGGTGCCACAGACAGCCTTTCCAGACCCAAGTGTCCCCAAACACGTGCTTCCAGAGTTCTTCAGTACCAGACGCTCGCAGGGTGCCCCTCTGGTCCCTCACTCCCAAAGGTGCGAAAACAGCCCCCCAGATGGCAGCTTCCTTTGGGACAGCAAACACAGACATGTTACACCGAAAATAAACATCAAGATGCAACCTCAGCCCTTTCACGTTCATCTTAGATCAAATCCGTTTCCTAATAAAAGTGACCTATTGCCTTTCAACAGTTTTGCCGCGTACCCCCTAGAGACGGGGGGGAGCCAGAGTTCATGGACAGCTTCTCACCTAGAGACCGTGGCCCAGATTCTGGATAAAAACCCTCGGCCCCAAACCTGCAGTTGAAAGGTCTTCTCCTTATTGTTTCCTCTCAGACCAGGGTGAGTCCTGCGTATTCAGAGTGGGGAAACTTGATGATTAGGAGCCACGGTGTCCCTTTCGATTTCAAGGGCACTCAATGGCTTTCATTCATTCTAATGGTTGAATATTGTCTTTTGTTGTCTCTTCCTGGGCTGGACAATGGATAGTTACCCTGGAGCTGGTTTTGTGTAAACCCCTGGCTCAGGAGTAACCCTGCCCCCTTGACGGCTCACCGCCCTGCTGGGAGATGGCGCTGAAGCAGCACAAATGATGAGCACCATTTTCTATATACACACATACATCAATTCATAACCAGCCTGTATACATATCCCCTAATGACCCTGACGTTCAGAACATTACAGGCTGTCTTAAAAGACTGTACTTAGTATACTTTTATGGTACAATAACACAGCGTGCGATCAGTTGGCTTAACTGCTCCTTTTGGGAGGTTGAACCTTTTGTTCTCCCCTTAGGGTGTCTGGACTCTAATTGTCACACTCTGCCACTGGCTTCCTGCATAGCCTCAGGCAATTCACTTCGCCTCAGGGCACCGCTGTTTCCCCTCTCACCTTTCATCCATCTTGTCTATTTAGAATGTCTTCAGGGCCAGGACTGTCTCTTAGAATTTGGGCAGGTCTTCACTACAAGGGGGGGTCGATTTAATATACACAAATTCAGCTACGGGAATAGCGTAGCTGAATTCGACCTATCGGAGCCGACTTACCCCGCTGTGAGGACGGCGGCAAAATCGACCTCCGCGGCTCCCCGTCGACGGCGCTTACTCCCACCTCCGCTGGTGGAGTAAGAGCGTCGATTCGGGGATTGATTGTCGCCTCCCGACGAGACGCGATAATTCGATCCCCGAGAGATCGATTTCTACCCACCAAATCAGGCGGGTAGTGTAGACCTAGCCTTTGTCTACATGGGGATTTATTCTGGAATAGCTATTCCTGGTTCGCTAATATTGAATAACTTCGTGTGTAGATGCTTTTATTCGGAAATAAGGGTGCTTTATTCCAAATTAGCTTAATCCACAATAAGAGCGTCCACACATAGAGTTGATCAGGAATAGTTAATCTGCTTTGAATTCACACCCAACTTTTATTCCAGATTCGTTTTTGTGTGTAGACATGCCCTTACTGCGTGTGTTTGTACACGGCCTAATGCACTGGGTCCCCAATCTTGGCTGAGGCCCCTACGCACTATAGTAATAGTAGAACTAAATCCAGTCCAGTTGCTGCAACTCTGTCTAGGCTGGCTCTACAAAATTATAGGCGATTGCAGGAGCTCGAGATTATGGATCACATGTAGTCATTCCATTCCAAATCTTTGCTACTAGCAAACTGTCAGCTCTGGCAAAACCAACCTATTGTCACCACTTGTAGGCGCTGTGTCCCAACTTTCTCCTGCCGCTGAGCCGGTGTGTGGTGGGTGAAAATGGGCAGAACTTTGGGGGAACAACCCCCTTTCTTGTTGGCCAATTCCGCTCAGGGAGTGCCATAATTTGCTGGTGGTAGGGAACTCAGGCAAGGGCCTGTGTCTTTGAGGCACAGTGTCTACTAGGACAACTCAATCTGGCCATCTCCTGTGATTTGATCGTGAATATTGTATTATTTGCTCTTTTTCTTAAAGCCCGAGCTCCTGGAGTCATGTGAATATATGAAATCTGTTTTCACTGAAAGAAGAACATATTTTTATCTCTCATAATCACAGAAAAGAATCTTGAAAACATGACTCAAGTGTACCCTAAAGGCTCAAAGGCAAATAAAAAGAACCCTCACATTATGATTTTTTTTTTTAAATTACATAATTTTTAAGCCAACCTCACGGTTTTCGGGGACACTGATGTATGATTTTTGAACACTTGGGGTTGACAATACTGACAACTGGCAAACTAGTATGGACTATGCACCACCGCTTGCTCCAAGCTAGGCCAAAAGTCACCATCCAGCTGTTCCCGTAGCAACAACAATTAAAACCAAGTGTAATTTTTGCCACCTTTGCTTTGATCCCAGAAAAATTCCCTTATGTTGCTCCAAGGGCATGTCAGTTGCAGGGAGTCCTGTCCACGCAGAGTAACCCAAATGTCCCCATTCATTTTTATTCCAGCCAATGTGTCTCAGCTTTTGTTTTCTCTTCTTTTCTCCCACCCCCGTCAAACACTGATTATATTAGTTCTATGTTTTCATCTTTATTAATTGCAGAAATGTGACAACATTACCTCTGCCCCAGCCGCGCCTGGTTGGCTAGCCACATGGATATTTAATTATGCTGCTGAATGATGTCAATTGACTTGGGTCCTAATTATTAAACGACTTACCAATATAATTATGTGGTTTATGTCAAGCCACTGATAATAACTCAGTCTAGCCCGATAAATCATTTTTCACAACTACGTTGCTACATCAGGGCTTTTGCTCATAATTGCTAGTCTTTGCGCTTGGATGGGAGCTGTGAAGACTGTTGATTTGAAAAGAACCATGGAATTATTGGTTATAATAGCTGTGGGAGCAGTGAAGTCTAGTAGTTAGAGAAAGGGACTAGGACCCCTGGGTTATTCATGGAGTCCAAGGCCAGAAGGGACAACTGCGATCACCTAGTCCAACTTCCTGCATAACCCAGGTTCTACACCTGACACTGACACTGGCTCACCTGTGGGCAAGTTACAGAACCGGCTTAAGCCTCAGTTTACCATCTGTACGGCTGGGATAATATTGCTCTCACCGGCACAGCACGGGGCTTAACTGAGGAATGACTCCAAAGTGCTGAGGGATCCGTGACTTAGCAAGAACGTACCACATGACTTCTCTCCATTCACCAAGCCCCACCCCACACACCTCACCCCTGAGAGCTGTCCAGGGCAAAAATAAACATGAAGGCCGAGATTTGCAGACGTGACCGGTGATTTGAAGAAGGGGAAGGGAGGGCGAACTTAAGGCACATAAAGGGCCCTGATTTGCTGAAAGTGCTAAGCACCTGCCCTCTGAAAATCAGGCCCCTTTAAAGCATCTTGGGCTGAGCCCCCCGACATCACTAGTCGCCTTGAAACATCTTGGTCTAATTTCTGCTGCAGGCACAATGGGCTCTGTCTAACCGGCCCTGAGCGGGAGCTGGGTGGGACCCAGTCAATGCAGGGCTAATGCAAGTGGGCAGCCTGCAGTGGCCTCCAATTTGCAGGGAATGCTTCCCCCATGGTGCTGGGATGGCTGGCAGAGAGGAGGGCAGCCCTGGCTCTGTTCTCACCCCACCCTTCCCTGCCCTTACGGCGGGGGGGGGATTCTAGGTCCACCCACAATGTCAGACTCCCCCCGATACCTCCCTCCTTGCACAACCGAGCAAGAACAGGCAGACTCGAGCCACGAGTATAATTACTGGCTCGAGTGCTCTCCCTTCGCAGACTAAAGTAATGTCTGCAAATATTGGGGCAGTAAATTATCGCTGCCGAGCCCGGGACAGTTGTAACTTCTCGAATAATTGCACCTCAGCACTGCACCAGCCATTCATTACCAGGGCTTGCTTTAGTGGCGCTTTCGGCCAAGTTAATTCAAGATGTGTCTTGATGTACTGTCGTTTAAGACCATGACTATAAGTATAAGGGAAATCATTCTGGCAAGGGTATTATGCTGTGTTAAAATGCATTACCTTAAATCATATGCCCTTACGCACAGCACTGCAGTATTTGAATACATTACATTCCTCGAGTGTTGGCTGGGGAGCCAGCGTGAGAGAGGAGGTGAGGGAACTTAGCTCCCTGGCTTTACAAGTGAGAATCAATATTATTATTTATACCACAGTAAGGGCTAGAGGTCCCAGCTGAGCTCAGGTCCCCGCAGGGCTATCCTTATATGGGGCAAGAGACAATCTGTATTGTAACAGGAGGGTCTATGGGTAAGGGGACTGTTACTAACATTCAGTGGGGGTGTTTTGGTTGGCTAGCTCCCAGCACTAAAAGAATGGGGAGCGGCCAATGCTCCAGGTCAGGCTGATTGACAGGGCGGGCAGGCTAATCAGGAAGTCAGGAGGCCAGGGGGGAGAGGGGGTCCATCCTCCGTGAGAGCTGGAATTGCCTGGGTCAGACAGAGTGGGGCCGAGCTAAGGAGACAGCAGGGGTCCGAGCTGAGCTGGGGAGCAGAGCCGGGCCAGAAAAGCAGCCCAGGAAGCAGGTCAGAGCTGCAGCCACAGAGCCAGAGACACGGCCCAGGGAGAGCAGACCCTGTGCTGGGAGCAGGGCTGCAGCCACAGAGCCAGAGGGGGCCAGAGAAGCAGCCCGGGGGCTGGAGGCAGAGCAGCAGCGTCAGTACTGAGGCCGAGTGGAGCCGGAGCTAGAACAGTGGAGCTGGGGCTGGAGCTGGAGCTGGGGCTGGAGCCGGGTGCAGTGAGCAACTGGGGCCAGCCAAGGGGGGACCCTGGGCAAAGGGCCCAGCGCAGAAAGACACCCCCAGGCAAGGGTCCTTGCAGGCCAGACTGGGAGGGGGATCTTAACCCGCCGGGGGGCTGACACTGGGAAGAAGGGTCCCACCACCCAAAGCCCGGAAGTGTGTGGCCACCACCAGAGCAAGTGTCCAAGGGCCTGAGAAGGAGGCCTGGGATCTATAAGGAACAGACTGTGAACTGCCCTGACGTTCCAGAGACACTGTTTGTGATGTTCCCTGCCACAGAGCAGGGTGACGTGTTTTCCTTTAACCTTTCCCATTTTTCCTTGTTCTTTTTTAAATTAATTGTTAATTAAACAACTTGTATTTGCTTTAAATTGTATGAAATGATCAGTGGGTCAGGGAAGTGCCCAGTGCAGAGAGAGTACCCCAGAGTGGGGACACCCTAGCCCCTGTACTGGGTGACCACAGCAGGGTTGGGGGTCGAGCCCCCCAGGAATCCTGGGCCCAGCCTTGTCGGGATTACGAGGACTCTGCCAGACAGGAGAGTGCCAAGGGAGTCCTCGAGGGCAGGGAGGCCTCTGGGTAAAGGAAGTGGGAGCGAAGACTAAGATTCTTTCGCTAGCCCACTTCACCGGGGTAGTGCAGAAGCCAGGAAAGTTCCCTACAATAGTGGGAACCATTCCCCCGCTTACATATTCCTCTAAGGGCCTGCCACCCCATCTGATTATCAGCCCCGGCTGGGAAGGGGTCAAGTGACTCTTATAAAGGGCTGAGAGAACTCAGCAGCGGGAGCGGCAGGAAGCAAGCTGGTGCCCATAGCTGGTTCGGGAGGCAGGGGGAAGCAATGCGATGGGGAAAGGCCGGCAGCCTGCTTTGGTCGAGGGAGTAACTTTGACTTTTCAGTTACAAAACTCCCAAACTCTGCCTTGAGGTAAGGGCCTGATCCCTCGTGTGGGGATTGTCCCGTGGGGCTCCCTGCAAAGCTCAGTTCTGGGGCCGGGGGGAAGATGAGAGCAATGGGGAGCTGGGAAGCAGGAGGTGACTGCCCGGCTCCTGTTCCCGGCTGGCGGCTCCGCTCTCCGGCCAGCCTGGCTATTCAGCTCTGGATCTGCTCTGGGCTCCCAGCAGCTCTGGCCCCTGCGCTCCCCTGCCTGGTCCTGGGCTGCAGCAGCCCTACAATGATCTGCCTCCGAGTGCCTCCCAGCACTGGCACCAGCTGGCTCAGAATATGTTCTGCAAGGAAGGGCGAGGGGCAGCCTGGCAGGGCACCACAGAGGCCATTGCTGCTGGCAAAGGCCTTCTGTTTGGCCCGCTGCATGTCAGCTGTTCCTTCCTGCTCCCCGCTGGGGGTTCCCCTGTAGAGCCCTGCTACCCAGCTCCTGCCAGCTCCAGCCCTTTTACTCCCTGGCTGGCCCCTTTCCTTCCCAGCTGCAAAGCATCTGCCAAGCCGGTGGGGCGCTCAGAGATGACTCAGCGTGGGAAACTCAGGGGAGTGCAGGAGCGGCCAGGAGCCTGGAGTGGAGCTGGGGCCAGGTAGCAGGTCCATCCTTACAGCAGATGTTTACAGGGGCCTCCTCGCTGCTTCAGGGCCCCCTGAGATTGTATGGCTTGCAGGTGCCTAAAACTGCCACTGGTGAATGAACCTCTGGGTTAGCTAGCTCAGAAATGGCTGCCCCTTGAAACGCAGCATGTCCAATAGCCCTTCCTGAGGGCTAGAGCAATGTAGGAAACCGTTTTCTCCTCCTAAGAACATTTTTGAGATCTGGACAAAGTTTCCTGTCCCAAATTGGGATGGCATGTCAAAATCGCAAATATTTCCAGAAACTGAACCCCCCTCCCCCCCAAAAATTCAGTCTGGGTCAATTGCAACATTTCCTTTTGAAAATTTCAAAATATTTGGCTTTGAGTTTGAACATTTTCCATTTTAAAACCATTTTTAGTCTAAATGTACTAAAATTTCAAAACACGACGTTTTTGTGACTCAGACAACCCAAAGTTTCTGGTGCAAAAATGTTGAAACGGGCAACGTCGAAAAATTCCAAAAATGTTTCAAGTTGAGTGATTATGTCAAACTGACCCTATTCCACAAACCGTTTCAGTCTTGATGAATCAGCATTTTTCAGCAGAAACCCAAACAAACCATAGAAAAATTCCCAACCAGCTCTGCGGAGGCCTAGATCCAGGACTGTTGGGAAATGAACTGGTCAGCTAGCACAAATGGGGTGGTGAACGACCCAAAGTGGGCCATGGGTATTCTCGGCAGAGACCTGGCTGCGTCAGAGTGGTTGCCCTCAGAGAAGCATGACCAGACCTTCCTTCGTTCAGAACTGATTATGACAGGTTCAAATGCATTCAATGCCTGCCTCTAAGCACCCTCCCCAGGAACTGGGACATCTCAGTGCTCACCAAGAGGAGTAAGTGTCCTTTGAGGTGTGTACAGCACCTACCACAATGGCCTACCAGTTCCTGACAGGGGCCTCTACGTTCTCCGGCAATAAAATGATATCATCATATGGACAGTAATAATAATAAGGATCCCACAGTCCAACCTTAGATGTAGAGTATAAAATAGTATCTGCTCTAGGCACAAGGACAAGTTAATGTTGCCGCAACAACCTTAACTTTTTCATTTCTTTTTTTAATATACTAACTGTGCTATCTTAATGGAAACATAATGACCTCCTTAGCTACACTGCATTTATAATGCCGCATTGCTAAATCTACATTTCACACCTTATTACAGCCTTTTCTGTACTAAGATGGTTAAAGTCATAAACCATGTTACGAAGCCGATGTACGGACGGTGCTGATCAGTCAACGATAATCTATACCAATGGGCCAGGGTGACATAGGACACCTTACAATATTGCATTTAGACCATAGAACAGAAAACAGGGCATCATCCTTCTATCCCAGCTGGCCAGTATTCTGAAAGGAGGGTAGCTGAGGTGTGTATTCCCTAGATAACAGCCCTCACCATTCGTGCCTCCTTTATCAGCTGCGTCTCTTCCTGCCATCATCACAGACTCCGCTCTGTTGTCCTTTCGTATTGGCGTTCGCAGGTGACTGAGTCACGCAGATGAACCACTCGTCCCTTGCATTCCACGTCTCGCCTTGTTTCCAGTGACGGGACAACTGGGACGTCTCTGCAGACTGGGGTTGCCAGAACAATTCCAGCATCAGGAGAGGAGTGGGAAGATGATATCCGTGGGACGATCGGTTTGTTTCGGCGCCCATGAGAACGTGGAGGGCTTAATCCTGCACAGTGAGGAGTGTGAAGTATTGGACAAGGCAAAGCAGTGGGGAGCCTAACGTGGCATTAAAGAGGACGCACCCCATCGATATTCCTGTCAAGCAGCAGAAGTTCAAACACTTAAGTGCTTCCCCATTCTCCTCCCACACCCGTTTTCACCCTGCACTATCCAAGGAATATTGGAAGTGAATGGGCAGGCGGAGTGCACCTGGCACTTAACCTTTATGTGCCCCTATAAGTGGCCAGTGTGTGTCTCCAGGACCGGCCAGGGAAGTGAAACACACAAGACTCCGCAGTTGCGTCAGTGAGAAAGATACTGGTTTGCTTGGGATGACAATAGGAACTGGTCGGCAATGTTCAGCCAGACAGCGATGCCAAGAGGGATCGTACGGAATAACAAACAAGCCAAATATCAACGGGGTAGCCGTGTTAGTCTGCATCCACAAAAACAGCGAGGAGTCTGGTGGCACCTTAAAGATCTGTTAGTCTTTAAGGTGCCACCAGACTCCTCCTTGTTTTTTAAACAAGCCAAAAAGAGTGCCGGTGGAGCAGTCGGTCGGTTTCGTTTGTCAGGACACATCATCCTGGGGTGTGAAAGGATCCAGGTCTGAATGACAGAAGGCTGCCAGATGTTATAACTAAGGCTACGATTTAATCATGGGTATTTTTAGTAAAAGTCATGGGCAATAAAAAAAATTCACGGCCCCATGACCAGTCCATGACTTGTACTATCTACCCTGACTAAATCTTAAGTGTTCTGGGGAGCTCTGGGGGCACTGCGGATGCTGAGGGGTGGGGGGCACCAGGACACTGCTAGTGCTGGGGAGGGGGGCTCCAGGAGGCTCATGGGGGGCTTCAGGGCACCCACTTCTGCTCAGAGGGGTGCTCCGGGGTGCCCACTGGTGCCAGGAGGGGGATCTGGGGTGCCCACTGGAGCTTGGTGGTGGAAGGCGGCCCGGGATCACCATCACCGGCTGCCACCAGCCCCAGGACCATTGGGGCTGCTGGGGGGGGCAGTCCCATGACCACTGCCGTCGCTGTTGCTGGCGGGGGGCGCCCCTGGACTGCCGCTGTTGCTGGGAGAGGGCCGGGGGGCAGCCCAGGACTGCCGCAGTTGCTGCGGGGGGCCGGTGCGGCTGGCCCCAGGGCTGCCCAAGCTGCTTGGGCGACCCTGGGGTCAGTGCACCAGCAGGCTGCAGAAGTCACGGCAGTACCAGAAAGTCACGGATTCCGTGACCTCCATGACAGACTCACTGCCTTAGCTATAATAGACAGATCAAATCCCACTTCAAATTCTTGGATCACCAACCATGTGATGCTGCCACGGTACCACCAGTTCTCATTTCTAGAGCTGGGCAGGACATTAGTTTTCCCATCCCGTGAAATTTTTTGAGATATTGAAAAAACATTCCGGTCCAAACTGGGACAAAATGTTGAAATCTGAAAACTCTTTATGAACCAAAAAAAGAAATTGGTTCAGGTCAATTGAAACATGTTTTTTTTGATATTTTCGACCATGTAAAAAACATTCTTTTCCTCTGATTAGTTTCAATTTCAAAATGAAAAGTCATTGCATACCAGGAAGCTGGAATTTTTTCATTTTGAAAATGTCAAAATGAGACATTTGGACAATTTCAGAACTTTTCCCCCCCAACTTTTCTTTTCAAGTTGAGCAATTTGTCGAAACCAGCCCTTTCCCGGGAAGAGTTCTGGTTTTGAAAAATTGGCATCTGGAACCAAAAAGGTTTGATCTGAAAATTCCCAATCAGCTCTCCTCACATCTACCACCTTAGCCCAAATGTGTGTGGGAGCATGGAATGAATTCGGGAAAGGGTGCCTTGCTCTTGAGGAACATCTCTTGAGATGTCTGGCGCACTCTTCAATCCCATTGGCTTTAAAGGGCATTCAGGGTGCTCAGCATCTCTCAGCCGGTCCCGAGTGGTGTCAGGTCCCCAACTTTGCAACCCCTCATTGATGAGAGAAATCTTTACTCAAGTGAGTAGCCCTATTGAAGTCAGTGGAACTATTTGTGTATGTAAAGACTACTCAGGCAAGTAAGGGTTTGCAAAATCAGGCTCTCTGTTCTTTTTCCTTGAGAAAATGTGTCCATATTAGTACATTCCTTGAAAGATTCTGATTGATTTCAGGACAGTCAGGCTTGGGCATGGAGATAAGAACATTGTGGGAGTTTTGAGTAAAAATTCTGCCCATTGGGTTCAATGGGAACTCACAAGGGCAGCAACTTTCTAACAATATGAAGCAACCAAATAGACTGGTATGTAAACTATATTGGTTATATCTCCTCTGCTGGTTAACAAGGCAGCTCCCTGTGTGGTTAGGAACAGAAAACCCATGTTCTCCTGCTGTAATGTCCCGTCCCCCCCATCAGATATTAATATTTCATGTATAAGGACAAGCACAAAATATTTCCATTTGGAAACTCTCCGGTGAATGCTTTAGTCATCCTATGGTGCATCAAGGAAGGGATCTGGCTGCTTTTAGACCGGCATTGGCACTGTAGCAATGCACTGCTAATCCCATGTCCTGATCCTGCAATACCCAGAGCATAGCTTAACAGTGTCGAGACTTTTGAAAAGATGGCATTTCCCATTCCTTGGGAATCTGTCATAAATATGGTAATTTCTGACCTGCCTCCCTTTTGCCCCTTTGGATAGTACAGTGGGAAAGAAAAAACAACTCTCACATTTGATTTTAAAAATTAAAGGGGAACCGCTGGCTATTGAAGGTACAAAATGTAATTTTTCTTTAAAAAAGAACCCTAATATGAATAGAAAGGTGCCTAGGTTTTATTTTAATTTTCAATTAAAACAGGGTATTTTTTTAAGATTTAAAGAACCCCTTGCAAGGTTGTGAATCCAAACACAACTGAAGTGCAAGAGAACCAGAAAATGAAACTGACCACAAACAAGAAGTGAAAATTGACCGGGCTAGTTCCACCATCCAGGATGGATGAAATATAGAGAGCAAACAAATTGCAAAAAACTAAGGAGTGTTGCCAACACTTGCAAATTTATCACAAGACTTGTTGTGATATTTGATGTTTTTCTTAATGTTCCAGTGAATGGAGTCAAGAGACCTCATGAGAATCTCAGCTTTCATTTTCAAAAAGTAAGTTTTGAGCCCTAAAGGTTGCAAAGAAAAGCTTAAAACATGAAGCAAGGGCAACCAGAAAGTAAATAAAAAGAATCCCACAGTTATATTATTTTAAAAACATCTCATGATTGGGGGGGAGCTGACTCGTGATTTTTGAATGCTTAGAATTGGCTGTTTAACAACAACGAATAAAAAAGAGAGATGAGGGACTTTGTGAAATGACTGAGGAAAAAGGGAAAATGTATTAAGAAACTCAGTAAAAGTATTTGCATAACATTCATCTAGTTAACAAGGTTTCTAACCAGTCAACTCAGTACAGAATGATGAATCATCTGTTAGCCTTAACACTGAAAACATGGGACTGTGTCACTCCAAACTCATCTTCATTCATGATAGGTAGGAAGGAAGGTTATTCTTCTTAGGAAGGATTTTATTATAACATCCAGAAGAGAGAATACATTGGATATAGACCTGGACGAGCTGATTCAGATTTTCATGCTAGCCTCATTTGCAAGATTTGGAATGGTCACAAAACAGAGTTTGACAAACTTTGCCATAGAGGAGATGGGGTTCACAGGGGCCCTCAGGTTGCTCCTTAGTTCTCAGTCAATGTTTACTCAGTTCTTCCTCAGACAAAGCTCCCATTGAGAGCGTAAGGGGTGTCAATTGCATAAGGAACGAGGGAAAATGTTGGTGTTGGTCCTGCTTTGAGCAGGGGGTTGGACTAGATGACCTCCTGAGGTCTCTTCCAACCCTAATCTTCTATGAAAACCTAGTGAAGGGAACAAGGATTTGGGGCCACAGGGATAGCTGTATGTGAGTATCATCTATGAAATAACATATAACACTTTCCATTTCCAAGTGCATTTAAAGTAAGTGAATCCCCCAAACTCTCCTACATGGTGCTATATGTAGGAGATATTCACCCCATTTTGTGAACACAGAAAGTGAGGCAAAGTGTCTGTGACATCACGCTCCATATTCTTTATGGAAATATGCTTATGATATGGATGTGACATAACTGAGATGTACTTTATGCAAGATGACTCATGTATGGTATCATTGGAAAGGTTACGACTTAGTGAATGTGTTTATCCAGTTTGTATGCATGTATCATTTTTGCATCTGAAGCTGGGAATATTTACCATGTCGCTGTATTTCAAATGTGCTACGTTGGTTGAGGTCAAACAATGTTAGT
Organism: Chrysemys picta bellii; assembly: GCF_011386835.1. Lineage (NCBI taxonomy): Eukaryota > Metazoa > Chordata > Testudines > Emydidae > Chrysemys > Chrysemys picta. The sequence continues at coordinate 5,880,709 of NC_088801.1, read as the reverse complement.
TGTTGACTGAGGAAATGCACACAAGCTAAGGATTACCCCAGGAACTGTGTGCAATAGAAACCTCTCAGCAATAGCTCTATACAATGGGAACTGTTTGACCCAGCAAGTGGGGGGAAGATATAAATGAGGGACAATGACAACATGAGGTGTCCTCACCCTCCCTGAAAACACCTGAGGAACAAAGACTGAAATGTGAGGAGTGATGGTCCCAGGCTAAGATCTTTGGCCTGTGTAGGAAAAGCTGGGAAAGGCAAGGCAACTTGTGCCTTACGAATCTGCCAGCCTGTTCATCACTCAGGGTGAGAATTTGCTAATTTGTATCCTACCTATCTAGTGTGTCAAGCTTAGTTTGCGTGTTTTGTTTCATTTGCTTCGTAGTCTGCTTTGTTCTGTTTGCAATCTCTTATGCTCACTTAAAATTCACCTTTTGTAGTTAATAAACTTATTTCTTGTTTATAATATAACCCAGTTTGTGCAATTCATAATTGGCGGGGTGCAAGAAGTTGTGCACATCTCTCTTCACATTGAGGAAGAGGGTGGATTTTTATGAGCTTGTGCTGTGCAGATTTTTCTATGCAGCGCAAGACAATATTATTTTGGGTTTATCTCCCAAAAGGGGTGTGCATGTGAGTGCTGGGTGAATCCTCTCACACAGAGCTGACTTCAGTCTGTGTCTGCATCGGGGTGTGGCCGCTGCAAAAGGCTGGATAGCCTAATTCAGCAAAGCAGGGAGAGGGAACCCAGGCTAGTTGAGCAGGAGAGGCTCAGTTAAACCTCAGTACATCAGGTGGCATCCTGGACAGGAGGGGTCCAACCCATCACAGTGTCACGGCTGGGGCTTGAGTAGTCATGCCTAATGGATGGGGCTGAAGTCACACCTGGTAGGTAAGACCCAGGCAGGAGATGGAAGCCAAGAAGGAACCAAAGCAAGGTGAAGGAGCTGGGTCTGTCGTAGCAGCCAGTTGGAGATCCACTGAGTTGACAACTTCTGTGTGTCCTCTCCAGGCTTACGTAGTGCACCTGGGCCAAACAGGGACCCCGGGAGCACTGCCAATCAGGCCCTCTGTGGGCGGCACATCCTGGGGTGGTTGGCCCCACCAGGCTGAAAGCCCATCACTCCTCTGCTGGAGCTGTCAGGTGGTGGTGTGGATGCCACAGTTGCTCAGGGACCAGCAGACCCAGGTTGGAGTCCTGCGGATCCTCCCACAAAGAGGCTGAAGGCTCCTTGATGGCATTAGACCACAAACTACAGAAGCAGGAGCTGTGGCAGTGCATTATCCCAGAGAGAGCAGCTGGAGACAAGCACTGCACCACCTTTGGAAAGGTGCTCCCTGTGCTCCCTCTGTACTTACCAAGTTCTAGTGGCTGCGGGGTAGGTGATGGTCACTGGGGAATCCACATATCACCACTGTCCTCCCAGACTTTTAATGGTTGTTCCAGGGAAGCAGAGGTGAACCTTGCACAGGGAGGGACACAACTGAGCTCTAAGTGACTTGGCCAAAGCCACAGAGGGAGAGTCACGGTCAGAGCCAGGATCTCAACCCTGGACTTTGTGGCTCTCAGCCTAGTGCTCAGATCATCACTCAATTTCTGCTGTCAAAGTAGAAACTTTCATTTTGGGTGGATTTACTGATAGTGAAAGTTGCCTGATTGATGGCATAAGAACATAAGTCATCTGTCTGCTGAGCAGAGGCAACTGGAGCCCAGGCCTTCTCTTCCCATGCTACTAGTGTGCCCCTACTGGTGATGTGGGGTAGTTCACTCCAGGCTTGTTCAGTCCTTGACCCTGCTGCTGTGACTACAAGGAAGGGTTGCAATTAGAGCCAATGGCGGGTTTTCTTGCTGTGGATACTTTCCCACTAGAAATGGAACCGGAGATGTCTAATCACTTCCCATAGGCCAAAAGCCATTAGTGTGCTTTGCTCCACACCATCCTGGGTCATATTTAAACCAGCGGTTTAGAGGTTAAAATCTCCGTGTCACCTACGACCAGTCCCCCCAGCCTCTTAAATGGGTTAAATCCTATTGGGTTTGATTCATCCCCGGTGTAACTAAACGGGCTTTAATGGGAACCCTGGGTGCTCAGCACCTCAGACAGCCAGGGCACCTGTCTAGGATGTGGGTACCTACTTGGGCAAATTGTGGCTGAGTAACTTGATCAAGGTTATACCCCGAGTCAGTGGCAGAGCAGGCATTAGAGTCCAAGTTTCATGATAGCCTGTCCTGTGCGCTACATTCTTGACACAGCAGTAAAGCCTTTCCACTTTGCCCTTCAGATACCCTCGCCGTCATGTCTCACCAACTTCACTGGTGTTACTCTGGATTTATGCTGGCAGAAACGAGATCAGAATCTGGCCCTTCATTTTCATTCTCTCCCTGCCTTCCTCATCTCCCTTCTCCCCCCCCCCCCCCATTCCCCAAATGAATGCTCTGAGCGTCATCCCTTTTTTCATTCTTTCCATTAATGACTTACCCTGTGGAAGTGCCAGAGCTAAAATACGTATGTATGCAGATGAAACTGTTCGTCTAGTTGCTGCTAATGACGTTTGCTTCCATTTCTAATACCCTCACTGCTGAAATGACATGTGTGATCGCCTGGCTTAATAATAGTCATCTCTCTCAATCTTACTAAAAACTCCTCTAGGCTTTCTGTCTCCAAGCCCATGTAATCCTGCTAATACCCTTCAGGCATCTCACCCCAGCCACTCCACTTGGTGCGAGTGGATTCTGCTTCGGACTGATCCATGTCTTTGAGACATTTGCTCTCCAGACGCTTAGAAAGCATTCGCTTCCCTTAGTAAACATGCTGCCGATTAAACTGCAGATGGAATTACTGCTGCCCTTGGTGTTCAATGATGGGTGAGAGAGAAACACTGACTCTCTGTAGATGAGGTGAGTGAATCAAAACAACCAGGGAACCCACCACAATCTGGTGGTGTCCCACACTGCACACTTTTAAAATCAGTATCTGTCCTTTACAATCATGTTCCTGGGCTAATTATTGCAATGTAATCCATAAGTATGGCAGAATCAAGGACTAACCTAGTTGTCTCCATGCCAGCTGAGATATGACAAATGCCCTGACATTTTCATTGACAAATCATTCAGAACAACCAGCTGGGTTTTTTTTTCACTTTTATTTCTCTAGTTGGAAAAAGTTAGTTGGCTACAGTAGATTCTCAATGATCACTTGTATATCTGGAGCCAATAAGAGGGATAATTTGCTAGGCATCGTTCCAAAGCGTGGGTGCAAGCAATTCAAAGCGACATCCAAACTTGCACCAATAATGAGCTTCTTGGTGTCAGTCTAGTCCCTAATGCACTGGAATGGGTTACCTAGGGAGGTGGTGGAATCTCCATCCTTAGAGGTTTTTAAGTTCAGGCTTGACAAAGCCCTGGCTGGGATGATTTAGTTGGGGTTGGTCCTACTTTGAGCAGGGGGTTGGACTAGATGACCTCCTGAGGTCTCTTCCAACCCTAATCTTCTGTTCTATGATTAATGGCTTTGTGTCTACAAACCCACTACGTGGCAGGGGATGATTGGCTGGTGGCCGCTTTGGAGAGTTAGCACTGGGGTAGCAGGGGTTGCGTCCATGGTCCTGTGTTGGCAAGATGTCTATCTAGTGATGACTCTCTGCTGATCGCTAAGTGCTTGATCCAAAGCCCACTGAAGGCAAAGGGAATCTTTCCGATGACTCCACTGTGCTTTGGAGCAGGCCCTATGTGAATGTAAATGAGCTTGATCCATTTCACATTTTCAGAGTGGTTTGTTTGAGGGAGCAAACTAATGATCTCTACTTATTTACACTGTTTTTAGGTTATAAATAACCTCCCCCCTCCTTGTAGGGACCCATATTTCAGGGTACAAGATGCTTTGTCAATATATTCAACTGTTTATGAACGAACCCTTCTGAAATGTGATCAGATGAAAGACACTCACAACTCCGGTAAACTAGCAAGGATCTGGGCTGAAAGTGACACAAAAGGTGTGGGGAGCCTCGTCTGTCTTGTCTAACTGGAAGCTGCAATTAGAAGTGGTTACACTGGAATGGATTACCTAGGGAGGTGGTGGAATCTCCAGCCTTAGAGTTTTTAAGGTCAGGCTTGACAAAGCCCTGGCTGGGATGATTTAGTTGGTGTTGGTCCTGATTTGAGCAGGGGGTTGGATGAGATGACCTCCTTCCAACCCTAGGTCTCTTCCAACCCTAATATTCTATGATCTTAGTCAGGGGCCTAATACCAGGGACATGGCCCCTGTCTGAGCTGGCTGGTCTTCAAAGTTGGCTGGAATTTTAATTCAACTGCAGAATACATGTACAACACCAAGAAACAAAGAACAACTGTGCTGGTGGTGGTGCTGGTGATTAGTATGGTAACACCAAAAGCCCACAATCAGGGATCAACTGGCCATTATACCTCTGTATATGGCATTGGTGAGACCGTTACTGGAATACTGCGTATTGTTCTGAACTTTGAAACACTGGAGACAGGGGCGGCTCTATGTATTTTGCCGCCCCAAGCATGGCAGTCAGGCAGCCTTCGGCGGCATGCCTGCGGGAGGTTCCGCCGGTCCCGCGCCTTCGGCGTACCTGCCGCCGAATTGCCGCCGAAACCGCGGGACCGATGGACCTCTCACATGCAGGCACGCCGCTGAAGGCAGCCTGACTGCCACCCTCACGGCGACCGACACGCCACCCCCCGCGGCTTGCCGCCCTAGGCACGCGCTTGGAGTGCTGGTGCCTGGAGCCGCCCCTGATTGGAGAGGATGCAGAAAAGCCACAAAAATGAGTCAAGGGCTGCAGAAAAATGCCTTGCAGGGTGAGAGGGAAAAAGCTCACTCTGTTTAGTGTCTCTAAAAGAAGACTGAGAGGTGACAATTACAGAGTATAAGTACCGTCATGGGGAGAAAATACCACGTACTCAAGGGCTCTTTCATCTAGCAGAGAAACAATAAGTGGAGACATGCATAACAACGGCTAGAAGCTGAAGCCAGACAAATTCAAACTGGAAATGAAGCACAAATTTCAGCCACCCTCCCGATTGATCCGTAGTCAAGATTCCTCTGTTCTCTTAGGGTCTGTGGATGGCAGCGGGGCTACGCCAACTAAGAAGTCAGCCCTTAAACAACCCCAAAGTTGTAACAATTTATTTTGCAAATGTTAATCCATCTATAGCTGCAAATATAGGCATCCCAGTTCCCGATTTATCTGCTCAGATGTGGAACAAGGGACCTTCGCTGTCAACGAAATACAGTCCTGCCTCTTGCTAACGGGGAACTTCCATTTGCTGTATTATGGCTCTTGTCTTTTGGAGCCTAACCACTAGGGCAGGGTAAGCAGATAGATAATATATATACACACACACACATTAGCCAGTCTGTTACAATATACCGAGACCTGATTTTTCTATAAAGGATTTAGAGATATTTTCAACCTGGGCTTTCCAGAAATGAATCTACAGTTCAGCTCAGAGCCTTTAGGTTCGCCATGCGTCATTAACGGTAAAGTGAGCGGCTCAAAATATGCCCCAGAGATGGTTTGGGAGTTGAGCTGCACAAACTGATTTACCTATAAAAAATACCCCTCAAATTCCATCCAGGCGCAAAGCCACCCTGGGGGAGAGACCAGATCTAACCAGGCCCCACACGTTTTAGAAAGTGCTGCCACGTGAATTCAGAGGGACAGACCATCCGTTCTTGGTTTGCGCCAGTGTAAAACTGAGTGCGGGTACCCCAGAGACAGAAAGTTCAGCAGGTGCGGGCTCCGGCTGCCCCAGGCTCCTGCATCCCAGTGGTCCTGCAGGGCCAACACAGCCAGACAAGTGGCAGGGCTGGCTAGGGAGGAGGCAGGCCTGGTAGCTGCACTGACCCAGAGCAGCAGTGTGCCAGGGATAGCTCAGTGGTTTGAGCATGGGCCTGCTAAATGCAGCGTTGTGAGTTCAGCCCTTGAGGGGGCCACTTAGGGATCTGTGGGGAAAATCAGTACTTGGTCCTGCTAGTGAGGGTAGAGGGCTGGACTTGATGACCTTTTGGGGTCCCTTCGAGCTCTATGAGATTATATTTATTTATTATCATCAGCTGCGTAGCGGCCAAGAGGAGGAATCTTAGGGAGCCTAAAACTAAAGCTGCCCCCAGGCTAACAGAGCAGTCCCTTGATTGAAGTCAGCCCTAGAGTGCAGGGGGCCTGGCTGCTCAGAGAGGGCCGTGTGCTGGGGGACCACACATCCCCTTTTCTCCCTGAGCCTCGGCCAAGTTTATCCGGGCTGGATTTCTCTCCTGATTTGTCAGGAGGGCTGGCATGCCAAGCTGCCATTGCCTCCCTGACAAGGCACAGACAGCAGCCGCAGACGCGCCTTTGACACCCTTTCATCTCGTGCTGACACTCCCTCAGAGCACCTCTCCGGGAAGCTGCCTGGAGAGCGTTTCTGATCTGACACAGCACCAGCGTCTCCACGGGCTTGCCTTTGACGTGGCTGTTCCTTCATCGCGTCTTTGCCCCAGCTCCACAGATTCACGATGACGTTGCCAGGGGAACGCTCTGAGGACGTCAGTCAAAGCAGCGCTGGGGAGGCGGCAGGCTCGCAGGACATGCTGAGATAAACAATTACTGCACACGAGCTGTACGTAGCTGGTTCTAAAAAGTTCGCATCTTCTTTGCTTCCTGTTTCCACCATTAGCTGCTCTATTAATAACAGCCAGCTCTTCATCCATGTCCAAGTGCTTTACATAGGAGGCATTATTATCCTCATTTCACATATGGGGAAACTGAGGCACAGAGCAGTAAAGTGACTTGTCCAAGTTCACCAAGCAGGCCAGTGGCAAAGGCAGGAATAAAACCCCAGTCACCTGAATCCCAGTCCAGCATAATATACACTAGGTCACACTGCCTAGAACGCTGTTATGCTTTGGAGTGTGGCTTCAGATCCATATTATTTCCATTGCAAAGTGTAGGAGGGGAATGGATATTGCTTTCTGCTTCAGCCACATTATAAGCGTCATGGCCACCAGCACAATTCAGATCAAGGGCCTGATTTCAAACATCACCAAAGCTTGGATGTAATTGGATCCATGGTTTTACTTCCGGCCAATTATTTTTACAAAATGATGACCCGATCCCACAATTGCCAAACTCTGACGTTCAAAAATCATGACTCAGCCTCCCCCAAAATCCCCCCAAATCAGATTTGCTTAAACAGATTGAAACATTTTGAAAAAAAAAATGTTGCGTTCTTTTATTTCCCTTCCACACTTGGGTGATATTTCCAAGTTGCTCTCTGCAGCCACAAGGACTAGAAACGTACTTGTTTTTAATGGAAGCTGAGATTCTCATGTAATCACCTGCTGTCAGGAGGTGGGGATTTAAGAAAAACACCAAGTATCCCAAGACTCACATTAAATCTATGAGAGTTGGCATCACGGTGGTCCTGCAGTCGCCTTACTCGCTTGATTAAGTCCACTGAGGCCAATTCAAGGACTAATTATGCAAATCAAGGGTTTGCAGAACTGGACCCTGGAGTTAAATTGTTTATTATAGTTGCATGCACTTCAGTACAGCTCCAGCTGGCTAAAATGCCCAGTTAAATAATCTTTGCTTAGATTTTAAACTCTTTGGATCAGAGAATATATTTTTATTCTGTACATACAGAGTAGCACAATTTATAGATTCATAGACTTGAAGGCCAGAAGGCACAATTAGATCATCCAGGCTGACCTCCTGCATATCACGGACCCTTAATTCATCCAGTTTTCCCTCTATTAAGCTCAATAACTTGTTTGACTAAAGCATAAATGGAGTTTGGCCAAAGCATATCTTCCAGAAAGGTATCAGTCTCCCCAATGCCACATGCAGAGGTCAAATCACCTCCGTCCCCCTGCTCCGTTGTTAACACATCCAAGCGCCGGTGGGCGCTAAGACGCAGCCTTGCTTCATACTAAACTCAGATGTTGTTTCATTTTCACACTGGGTGATTGCCTTCATTCCAGCATGGAACTCCTTACGTAGGGAGAGGACCTTCTGTGGACAGCCAGTTTTCAACAGGATCTTTTAAGATGCCATTCCTGCTAACTGTGTCAAAGGCCTTTTCTAGGTCAGTAAATGCTACATAGAGAGGTGCCTGTTGTTTATGGCTTTTTTCTTGCAACAAGTGCAATGTGAAGGACATATCAGTTGTGGAGCGTCCAGCTCTGAACCCACACTGGCTCCTTTTCCTTGGTACTAGATGTATTAAAACACATTTTGTTTGAATGTGCTCCAGTTACCAGATTGCTCTGTATGACAGCCTTGTCCTCCTCCTTATTTACTAGTCCACCAGTCTTGGTCTCAGCTGCAAATTTTATCAGCCGTGATTTTATATTTACTTCGAGATCATTGATGAAAATGAATAGCATCCGGCCTAGTAACAATTTCTGCGGCACACAAGAAACACCCCCCATTCGCTGATGATTCCCCATTGGCAACTCCTTTTTGACAGAACAAGGAGCAATGGTTTTAAATTGCAGTGGGGGAGGTCTAGGTTGGATATTAGGAAACACTATTTCACTAGGAGGGTGGTGAAGCACTGGAATGGGTTACCTAGGGAGGTGGTGGAATCTCCATCCTTAGAGGTTTTTAAGGCCTGGCTTGACAAAGCCCTGGCTGGGATGATTTAGTTGGTGTTGGTCCTGATTTGAGCAGGGGGTTGGACTAGATGACCTCCTGAGGTCTCTTCCAACCCTAATCTTCTATGATTCTATGATATGTCAGTTAGGCAGTTCTTGATCCATTTCATGTGTGCTTCATTGATGTTGTTAACATTATTTTTTTTAATCAGAATATTGTGCAATGCTAAGTCAACGTCTTACAAAAGTCTATTACCTCAACGCAGTTGCCTTTATCAACCAAACCCGTAATCTCTCCAAAGAATGAAATCGGGTTTGTTTGACAAGACCCATTTTCCATGAAACCACGGTGACTTGCAATAATGATATTAATATCCTTTTATATTATTATTATAATAGTATATTATAGTACTATCCATTAACTCCAGTCCTGTCCTTTGCCAGAGCTTCGCCGCTAAAATCTCTGAAGAGTCCATTCACATTGACATGTTCCTGCCCAGGGCCGCTGGGTACTTAACTGGAATCCTCTTGCCAGGCAACTCCAGACTGCTGTGGGTCAGGGCCAGGCATGGAAACTGAAAATAGGGAGCCTTTATCTCCTGTCATCTCCATTCCCACCCTGCTGAGCCCAGGCAGTGTGGAGGAGGAAGCTACTTGATTCAAATACAGAGGGCACAAAAGCTAGACTTGGGAAGAATAGGAAGGTGGAGAATAAGTTGGAAGAAGGGGCCTTTTGGCATGGGGGAGACTGGGACTGGCTAGAGAAGGAGACTGGGAATGGGACCTGGTGATGTGGTTGGACTTGTGTGTTCCTCATGTTTGGGGAGCCCAAACTGAAACCCTTTGGTCTGAGTTGGGGAAGTGCTCAGCACACACAACTGAACCGAAAGTCAATGGGAGCTGTGCCTTGAACAGATACAATGCTACATAATGCTAAGTACTCTGAGAAATCAGGTCCTACGTGTCCCAAATTGGGCACCCAGACTCAGCGGGTTCTTTCAACGATAACATCTTAGTGGCTCCGTACCCCATCTATATAATAGGGATAATAATAGCCCCTCAGCTCACAGGGATGTCGTGAAAATAAATTCATTATTATCTGTAAAGTACTCGGATACTCTAGTGGTGAGTGTCGTAGAAAATCCTATGAGGATATTAGTAACTATCTTCGTAGCAGGGTTTAAACAGCCTGCAGTAAATAAGGCCCTGGCTTATCGGTTCCACCCCAGATCACTGCTCTGCATAACACAGAGCTCAATAACTTGTTTGACTAAAGCATAACACTGACCAGTTACCGATGTTTATAGTGAAATCAAGTAAAAGTTTATGTAACAAAGCAGAGAGCTTCAAGTAGTAGCACATAGAAGTATTGGAAACAAATGGGTATATATGAAATGAAATCATAGTACTCATTTGGGGAAAGAGAGGGGTCTTCACTAAAAGGGTGAATGGTGACCAGACACTCAACACAATGAATATTAACAACAGAAGGGAAAGGACCGCAAGCCAAAATAGGGAAAGAACAGGTTAAAGAATATTTAGAGACGTTAGATGTATTCAAACAGGCAAGGCCTGATGAAATTCATCATAGGGTATTTAAGGAACTGTCTGAAGCACTCTTGGAACTGTTAGAAACTATCTTTGAGAACTCATGGAGGACCAGTTTGGTCCCGGAGGCCTGGAGAAGGGAAAACAGAATACCCATCTTTAAAAAGGGGAATGAAGACGACTCAGGAAATTATAGATTGGTCAGTCTAACTTCAATACCTGGAAAGCTACTGAAACAAACAGGGCCGGCTCCAGGGTTTTGGTCGCCCCAAGCAGTCAAAAAAAAAAAAAAAAAAAAAAGCCGCGATCGCGATCTGCGACGGCAATTTGGCGGGAAGTCCTTCGCTCTGAGCCGGAGTGAGGGACCGTCTGCCGAATTGCTGCCGAATACCTGGACGTGCCGCCCCCCTCCGGAGCGGCCGCCCCAAGCGCCTGCTTGACAAGCGGGTGCCTGGAGCCGGCCCTGGAAACAAACTATTAAACAATCAATTTGTAAGCACCTAGAGGATAATACGGTTATAAGGACTAGCCAATATGGATTTGTCAAACACAAATCATGACAAACCAACCTAATTTCATTCTTTGACGGGGTTACTGGCCTAGTGGATGGGGGGAACCAGTAGACATGATGTATCTTGATTGTAGTAAGGCTTTTGATACAGTCCCACGTGACAGTCTCATACTCAAACTAGGGAAATGTGATCTGGATGAAATTACTATAAGGTGGATGCAAAACAGGTTGAAAGACTGTACTGAAGGAGTAGTTATCAGTGATTACCTGTCAAACTGTGAAGTTGTATTTAGTGGGATCAGTCCTGGGTTCGGTACTATTCAATATTTTCATTAATGACTTGGATAATGGTGTGGAGAGCATGCTTATAACATTTGCGGATGATACCAAGCCGGGAGGGGATGTAGGCACTTAGAAGAATAGGACTGGAATTCCAAACGACCTGGACAAATTGGAGAACTGGTCTGAAATCAGCAAGATGAAATTCAATAAAGATAAATGCAAAGTACTTAGGAAGGAAACACTGCAAAGCACTTAGGAAGGAAAAATCAAATGCACAACTACAAAATGGGGAAAAACTGGCTAGGTGGTAGTACTGCTGGAAAGGGCCTGGAGGTTAGAATGGATCACAAATTGAATGTGAGTCAACAATGGGAGCAATTGCAAAAAAACTAATATTATTCTGGAGTGTATTAACAGGATTTATATATGTAAGTCACAGGAGATAATTGTCCTACTCCACTCAGCACTGGGGAGGCCTCAGCTGGAGTCCTGTGTCCAGTTCTGGGCACCACATTTCAAGCAAGATGTGGACAAACTGGAGACAGTCCAGAGGAGAACAACAACAATGATAAAAGGTTTAGAAAACCTGACCGATGAGGAAAGTTTTTAAAAAACTGGGCATGGTTAGTCTTGAGAAAAGAAGACTGATAGGGGACCTGATAACAGGCTTCAAATATATGAAAGGCTGTTATAAAGAGGATGAGGATAAATTGTTTTCTGTGTCCATTGAAGGTAGGACAAGAAGTAATGGGCTTAATCTGCAGTAAGGGTTAGATATTAGGAAAATCTTTCCAACTATTAGGGTAGTTAAGCTCTGGAATAGGTTTCCGAGTGAGGTGGAATTCCCATCTTTGGAAGTTTTTAAGAGCATGTTGGACAAACCCCTGTCAGGGATGGTCCAGGTTTACTTGGTCCTGCCTCATCATAGGGGACTGGACCTGATGACCTCTCAAGGTCCCTTCCAGCCCTACATTTTTAGGATGCTAGAGCTTAGACTTAACTAGCTACAGCCATGGCTTGTAGAGTAATGCTCACCTAAAATCCTTGCTGTGCTTTACAGCCAGGCTGGTGGTGACCCTCCTTTCATGAATAAAACACACTGTCAGCTTGCCTCCTATGCAAAAGATTCTGTGTGTTTCTTTGCCCCGAGGTACATCAGTCCCAGGACCGGCCCTAGACCAAATGAAGCCCCAGGTGAGGAGCGACTTTGGCACCTCACTCCCCTCCATTTGTTAAACTTCTGAATACCTTAAAGCATCCTGACCCTGACGCCCCCCAAGCCTGGCACCCCTCCTAAATCTGGCCCTGACCAGTCCCATCCTTTGTCTTTACTCATAAGCAGCAGACCCCCAGCTGTTTGTTTCCTTTTGTAGATTTCCTTTCCTGTAGATTTTGCGGTCTCTCATTCTCAACGGGCTCAGTACGCAAAGAGGCCTACCGTGCAAGATGTACGATACACAATATACAGACAACCAGAGGTGGCGATAGGTGTCTGTTACTTCCTGTCTGAAAGGAACATTGTCGGGGTGCGTCGCCCCCTGCTGACCTGCCTTAACGTCAAGCCCTTACGAACATAATTTTCAGTATCAATAGATAACTTCTTCAATATTAGCCGTACACGCATTTCTCAATGATTATGAAGGCCGGTGGGCTACTGACTCTCTGTAGAGGCCGTACCTGCCACCCTTCATAGAATCATAGAATATTAGGGTTGGAGGAGACCTCAGGAGGTCATCTAGTCCAACCCCCTGCTCAAAGCAGGACCAACCCCAACTAAATCATCCCAGCCAGGGCTTTGTCAAGCCGGGCCTTAAAAACCTCTAAGGATGGAGATTCCACCACCTCCCTAGGTAACCCTTTCCAGTACTTCATCACCCTCCTAGTGAAATAGTGTTCCTTCAGGGAGGTATGCATGTACCCAACCCAGGGATCCCTGTAAAACCCTCTGCACTCCCTATGCCCCAGTGATAGGGTATAAAGGTGCCCAGGCGTGAGAGGGGTTGTCGGGCCCTGCCTATCACATGGTTGATGTGAGCAGGGATACACAAGGAAACGGTCAGCTGGTGCAAAGGAGGCTACCATAGGGGAAGGCTGTGTGTTCTCTCCTCCCCGGTGGCAGAAGCTGGAAAGGGCTCCTGGTGGTTAGTGCCCAGCAGTTTGCATTGATTTGTTCTGGGTTTGCGTTTGTGCGTTTGGAAATAAAAAGCAGAGGGATATGAGGAGCCTGAGGGATGGGTCTTTATTTTTCCTTCCCTGACTGGTGAGTCTGCACACTGGCTTACCATGGCCCTTTCAGCTGAAGACAAGAGTATTTCACAAGATCGCTGCCTCGCCGGCACGCGCTTTGATTGAGGCTGAATATAGGTTCCAACGAAAGGGCTGGATTTTCAGAGGCGATTCAGCCTGCTCGGCATTTTTGTACTAGGTACAATTTGGCCCATGCAAATCCCTGGCACCCGCTGATTTTGAGCCCTTTCCATTCAACGCCGATCTGGGCTCAGCCTGCATTCGCTTTGCACACGCAAAGTGGGATGTTGCTGAGCATTTCGGTGCGCAATGTTCTTATGCACAAAGATGCAAAGCACAAAAAGAAGTAACATTTCACCGATTCGCCCTCGCTGTTGATATCCGTTCCTCGTCCTCTGCCATCTCAGGTTTAAAATGTGCCTTTTTCTCTCCCTGAAATGAATAGTTTCCTTTTCTAGGGAGGCATGTATTCCCTTTGGAAGTGTTATATACAAGTTATTTTTCCAATCATTTTAAATAACTTCAAGTAATTAAAAAAGATTCTGTTCCACTGGTGCCTGTTTTGGTTGCTTGGTTGGATTTTAAAAGAAATGAATTAGTGAACAAACATCCCCCAGAGTGGGAGACATGGAAAAACTACTGGGGTTGGAGACTGAATTCAATTAAGAAATTGGGAATGGTTTGGAGTATTCTGACAGTGGGCTAATCTGGAAAATAAAGAAATATAAAATGCGAAGATCGGGCGATCAAATAAACAAGGTGATTACCATAACTGAGTTAAAATAAGCATGATAGATAGATAGGTAGACTGACTAGAGTGTAGGATTAACACTTCCCTGAAAAGATATGACAATACTAGTCAATGTGACTCTTAATGCCAGATCATCAGCTGGTATAAATCATTGTAGCTCCATTAACTTTAATGGAGCTATTCCAGTTTACACTAGCTGAGAATCTGGTCGTTAAACTTTAAAAAATGTATGTAACCGGGAGTGAGTTGATAGCAATCGGAGGGCTTGTTTGCGCTTGTCATCGGAGATGAATTTCACCTTATCAGAGAGGGGTGAATGCTGCGAAAACCATTCTGCCATTACTCATTTGAATGTTTAAGTGAAGTTACTTCTGTTTTGTTCACACCCCTTTTGTGTTCACATTATGTAAATATTCCAGTGAATGACTTCTCTGGCAGGACTGGATTTTAAGATGACACAGAAGCACATTCGCAGAAAGTGAATTTTAATTCCTAAAGGCAGATCTTTGTATTAGAATCCAGGGTCTGAGAGTTACATTCACTCAGTCACACAACAGAAAACATACCATGTGACCAAGGTGGCCTAAGCAAACCAGCTCAAATTTCAAGGTTGTGAACTTCCTACAAGATGGATCTTTCTACTGCTGCATTAAAGTGTCCTCTTACACAGTGATCCGGCAAAGCACTTAAGCGCATGCTTAACTTTAAGCACATGAGTACTCCCCTTGACTGCAATGAGGGTATTCACCTTTTTAAAGTTAATTACATGTTTAGGTGCTTTGTTCGATGGGGACACTTAATTTAGCCATGACTTCATTGGGACTAAAATATGTGCTTAACTTTAAATATGTGTATAAGTATTCTAATTAATTGGGACCTTAGTGCCAAAGAATCTCTGTGATACAGTAGCAAATTCCTGAACCTTGTCTGATGGTGTCCCTAGCCTCTATATGGTGTCCCTAGCCTCTGTTTACCAGAAGCTGGGAATGGGCGACAGGGGATGGATCACTTGATGATTCCCTGTTCTGTTCATTCCCTCTGGGGCACCTGGCATTGGCCACTGTTGGAAGACAGGATACTGGGCTAGATGGACCTTTGGTCTCACCCAGTAGGGCCATTCTTATGTTCTTATGTCTAAGGATGCAGAATTATTCCTTGGACTCCTCCTGATGTTCAAACCCTACGGATGGATCCAACGGTATTTTTCATTCTGGTCAGATCAGCCATGCCCAACGAGATAGGGGTATAAAAGGGTCTGGAGTGGTTCTCGAGATGAGAGGGCTCTAAGACCAGAAAGAACAGTGGGAAATCCCCTAGGAATATACCAACTTGTGAAGGGAGAGGGGATATTTAGGCTGACGTTTATGTTCTTTATTGTAAACTTCAATAACAATAAAACGCAAATCCCAGGAAGGGGGTAAATTTGGACTCAATCCAGCGTATGTGTTTTCTGTTCAGAGCTGGGTGGGAATGCCAGGCTCCTCCAGGAGAAAGCATTATTTAAGCAACTGTAGCAGCAGTAAAGACCTTTTAAACATCTCAGCCCAAAATTCCAGCATTAAATGATGTCTGCATTTTCTCTGATTGCCCAAGGTCAACCTAATCATTCCATATTCCCTAAAGACTGTGAAGTCAAAACCCAGGGCTGAAGAGAAATTCACCAGTCTCTCTGGACCCCGTCTTCCCCATGCTGAGTTTCTCTAATTAGTAATACTAAATCATCTGTGTAGAGCTAACGCTTATGCGGCCTCATCAGTTTCAGGTTGTTAGTAGCACCCATGTCATAGGGGACCAGGAAGCATGCCTCTCAGCCGGCAAACCTACCAACGTGTGACCAAAGACATCGCAATAATATGGCAACCAAAATGCAGGACACCCGTAGTTTGTTGTGTGTCTCGCCATAACTGGCAGATTAAAATGCTTTGTATTAAACTCTAAAACCTGTTTTTAAGCGTGATTTCTCACTGTCAGCCTTAAGTAAACCAGTGAGGTGAGTAACCGGTGCTATGAAATGCACAGGGATAGACTAGATCATCATCATCATCAAGGCAAATCTCAAAAGGTTGTAGCCTGCTTGCAGATCGAGTGCCAGCAGGATCAATCTCTAGCTAAGATGGGCTGTCTGGATGTTCAGTCATTGGTGATAAATGGCAGATAGTAGCAGTTAAACCAGAACTCTTGTTATCTGGGCTCACTGCACCTTCCCCTAGGTTACAGGATCTTTGAATTCTCTCACTACCTCATCTGCATAAAGGTACCTTGCTTGGCAGTGCAGTAAAATAAGCCGTCTTCCTCAGATCGGATGAGAAATGTTCCTTTAAGTCCAGTCCAGCTGAAAGCTCTGGCAGGAAAAGGAATTAAGAAGTTCCCCCATGTTGCAGTAACTGCATTCACTTTAGTAGGTAGAATAAAAATAGGTGATCAGTGTGCGAAGAGGGAAAGAATTGCTTATAGAAGGGGTGGTGTCAGAGCCTTTCTGAACGGACTCTCTCTGTCATAGTAATATGATTTTAAATGACTTCATTTCTGCAGCCCCAACACCATTTGTGCTGTAGTACAGCTTGGAAGGGAACAACATTGTCTCCAGAACAATTTTTTCCTTCAGCCATTTATTAAACCGTACAACTAGGACATTTTAATAAAAATACTAAGGCACAAAACAAAACTCTGGGTGGTTCATATTTTATTCAGCAGCGTTGCAGAACATGATACATCCCCTTCAGGGCAAGATTTGCAACCTCGATTTCCTACTGTACTTATTTCTCTAATGGAGCCTAAATGATTATTTGCCAAGAAACGTATTATAGGCCCATCCTTTTTCCTGCTACCTCCCAGCACAAGCTCTGTTTCTAAGCTTTGCTGTTCACAACCTTTCCTTTCCCCCTCCCCTTCCTTCTTTTTTTCTGGCTAATTCAGCTTGCATTATAAACAGCCGTTCTACATGCCAGTCGGCTTGCTCCACAGCTTCAGTATTCTGCACTCCTACAACTGCATCCCCAGAGGAGTGACTTTACAGGTTATTAGTAACAATGACTGAAATGGCAACAGCTATCCCCATCACATTGCTCCTAGGTATTATTCATAGGGCTGTAGATTTGTCGTGGTCATATACTGGGGAAATCACAGCGCAATGGGGTTTCCACCCCACACAGGGCTGGAAAGGGAAGTGGCCAGGTAGGCCTATTAACTGCCCAGGCTGCACCTGGAGGAGAAGCCAGGGAGGGCTGGGACCTAATTGCTAGCAGCACCCAGCTGAAGAGGAACAGGCGGGGCCTATATAAGCCAGGAAGCTAGCAACAGAGTGTGCAGTCACTCCCTGGGAAGAGGGAGGAGGGTTGGGAGCTGGTACATCCAGGGTATGTCTACACTATGGATCTATCGGGGATCGATTTATCGCGTGTAGTGTAGACGCGATAAATCGATCCCCGGTCACTCTCCCATCGACTGCTGAACTCCAGCTCGGCGAGAGGCAGGAGCAAAGTCGACGGGGGAGCGGCAGCCGTCAACCCCACGCTGCGAGGATGCAAAGTAAGTGATTCTAAGTCGGTCTAAAATACGTCAACTTCAGCTATGCTATTCTCGTAGCTGAAATTGCATATCTTAGATCGATTTCCCCCCCCCCCCCCCCCCCGCCCAGTGTAGACCAGGCCCCAGAGAGAGAAGGGAAACCAGGAGTTGTCAGAAGCAGTCCAGGGAAGGAGCAGTGAGGGCTGGGAGAAGAAAGCCCAGAATTGCTGAGTTGAGGATCCCTGGACAGGAACCTGGAGTAGTGGGAGAGCCTGGGTTCTCCTACTGACCACTGGGGAAGTGGCACCATCAGGGCAGTCCTGGAGAAGACTGCCTGAGACTATGCAGAAGGACTTTGGGTAATCCCCTGAAGGACGAACCATGTAGCGACTCAGCTGGAGGACCAAGTCATGAAGAAGAGGCTGCGGTGGGGCGAGGGCGAGATGACAACAGGAGGGACACCACCAAAGGAGGGTGCAACACCTAGCCACAACTAATCTCCACGACGGCCAGGGGGCGGCACCACCTGCAGCGATTGCACCCTGTGACATACGGTCTCATATCATTGGGGCATAATATGTGGACCTCTGATCAAAATAATGGCAAGTCCCGGGCATGAGCCAAAATTCAGGGTGCAGAGCATAAGTGTTGGATATCTCTAGTGCAGATCAGAATGACGAGGGACTCTATCGGCCAGAATTTATATTGATTTTCTGATGTGCACGAGGAAGAAAACTGCAACCCATCCCCTCATTTCCTGCAGGCCAACCTGGGACACAGCTGAATCAAGAGCAGGAAGATGGACTGCATTATATCCCATTACCAAACCCCTAAACCATCTAGATGGGGATGTTCCAAGCCTAAAGGAATTAGACCTCTAAATCCTCTTGATATCAGGCACCTAACTCCCTTGTGCTTCCTTGAAAATCCCAGTGCATATTCAATTAAAATTAACCTTGCTTGCCGTGGTGTTGTAGCCATGTCGATCCCAGGATATTAAGAGAGACAAGGGGGGTGAGGTAATATCTTTTATTGGACTCACTTCTGTGGGTCAGCGAGACGAGCTTTCGAGCTTCACAGCGCTCTTCTTCAGGTCTGGGAAAGAAGAGCTCTGAAGAAAAGCTTTGTGCAGCTTGGAAACTTGTCTAGTGGGTCCACTCAAAGATAGGACCTCCCCCACCTTGTCTCTCTTTTATAACCAGAACAGTTAGAAAAACGATGTTTGCAGGCTGTACGTTTCTAACCTCCAAAATGATTAAATAAGAAAGAAAATGACACACAAGAGAAAAGGGAAAATACCGTGGGAATCCTGTGCATGTGCTACACCTCTGATGCTCCCAGGGTCTGGATCGGAACTCGTTGTGCCAGTGTTATACCTTTGTAACTGCACTGACAGCCTCTGAATTGCTGATGGCTTGCAGTGGTGTAAGTGGTGGTTGGGCTATTGGCGAGGATGTTGGAGTAGCATTTTCGGAGACCTGACTTCAGTTCCTAGCGCGGCCACAGATTGTTTGGGCAAGTCGCTCACCCTGTGCTTCGGCGGCTCCTCTGTAAACTGGGGGGGGGCTGTATTTCCCTATCTCACAGAGCAAAGCCCATACAAGATTGTGAGGTGCTCGGATGCTGCGGCCATCAGGCCTGTACGAGTGAGAGGAGAACTGGATGCCCAGTATTATAATAATTACGGTAGCACCTGGGCGTCCCAATCAAGACGAAGTGCTAGGCACTGTACAGACAAGTAACAAAGGAGACCATCCCTGCCTCCCAAGAGCTTACAGTCAGAAAGGACCCAAGAGGCGGGTGAAACAAACAAGGCGGGTGGGAGGAAGAAGTAACAAAATGAAGAAGCAGAAAAATAGAATTGCGGAATCAGATACACCCGGCAAGCCCAAGGTTTGCAGAGCAGTGTCTATTACAACATGCAATGTATCTAGGTGCTAATCTGGCTCCCATTATCGCAGTAGCTGATACGTAGCTATGCAATACATGCTCTGGCAAACCAGGAGGGAAACAAAGTGCATCGGTAAATGGCAACAGCAATAAATAAGCTTGTCTGGGGACGATCAATTCCATTCTCTCAGACACGGACGGATCACGCTCAGTGATGATTCCATTCTGCGGCTCAACAATGGATAGTCCAGGATGGCAAGAGAGCGATCCCTGCAAATGCCCGGGATTGATAAATGATGCTAAGATTCACCTCCCCAGTTAACCTCTCTGATGAGCGATACAGTAGAGCATGGAGCTGCCGGGCAAACCCAGCTCAGAGCAGCTGTGTGTCCAGTGGGATCCTACTACAGAAAAGCAAAAATAGAAAAGAAAATGTGACCTCAACCATTGCATCCATCAATGGCAGACCTCCACCCACCCACCCATCCATCAATGGCAGACCTGCAGCCACGCCCCCACCCAGCGCCTGCCCCTGGGCTACGCTGGGGCAAAGAACAGCCATGATATTCTACTCTGCTTCTGCCTCAAAGTCTTAGAAATATACCAGCTAGCGATCCCACCTTCCCCAACTCCTCCCCCTTGGGCCTGGTCATTGTGGCACGTGTGGGTCTCTGTCCCTCCCCACATGTCCCTGGGATGCATGGCTCCATACAGTGGTCCATTTTTTTACATAGAGATTGAACCTCTAGGAGGCACCAGACCACCCTCGTTCTAGGGACAAGTTTCCTCCCAGAACAAGGCTCCACCCCCACCCTTCAGGGCACATGGCCCTCTGTCCCCAGATCAGTGACTCCAAGCCTGGGGTTTTGCCCCCATGACTCCCCCCAGCAGTGGGCAGAAGCAAGGAACGGGACTCAGGGAAGCCTTTGCCCCCATGCCAGCCAGGGACACAGCTCCGATACATTTCTCCCTGTGAGCAAGTTGCACGTATCCCAGGGGGAAGTAGACGTCAAGCCGCCCTCGCCCCTTTTGCAGGGCCGACACGTCCACTAGTTGTGAGGGAAAAAGCCCAGATTCCAGGTGGAAATTGCCCCCTGGATTTCGGAATGGGCTGGCCATTCCCACACAGAGGGCCCTAGCAGGGGGAGAGATTCACTGTATCAGGCCTGAGAGTCGGTCAGGAAAGGGGCAAAGGGAGCAGGTGAGACAGGCCAGAAGCTAGGAGGCCTAGGTGGCAAAAAAAAAGAGAGACTCCGGAGAAAGAGGAAGGCCCAGGGGAACCTCCTGGTGGCCAGTGTCCCATGCAAGGGGCAGAGAGCTGGGAAAGAACCTAGGAGAGGTGAGAGACTTTTATTAAGACCAGGGTGGATGGACCTTGTTTGTTTTATTACTTTGTTTGGGCGTCTGAAGTCCGGTGGAGGTAAGACCAAGAGTCCTGCAGTGTGAAGGGCAACTGAGGCTGACGAAGAGCCTAGAGCCGTAGAAGGTAGGTGAAACCTGAACTGCCTGAGTTATGGTATTGAACTTTGCCTTGTGATTTGAGGCGTCCATCTCACTAGAGGAATCCACTGAATATTCCAGTCTGCGTTGGTGAGGTATTCTTGAGGAGCCCTCAGAAGGAGAAACCAAGGTCGGAGCACCTGCAGGGCCGCCCCAGGCCTGAAATGCGTACTCCGAAATGGTGACCTTATGACAAGGGGCATAGGGGTATGGCGTGCCTGATATTTGCAAAGGGGAGAAGGTTGGCAGTTCATTAATCATGACCCTTTCCCACACCGAAAGCTGGAAGCTTTTCAGTCCACATCGCCCTCTATGCAGGTGAAAAATCTGCGAGAGGTAATTACTTCCAAAGGACACTGTCAAGGCCCGCACGCTCCTCTGTACATAAATCTGATGCAGCCGCTCCCAGCCCTAAACCCAAAGAGGCTGCTTTGAGAAATAGATAAACACCGAACTTCTCTTTTCTTATTACAATGCCTCGTAGAAGCAGAGAGCACTGAAACCCCACGTAAACGGCTTGTGATGCTGTTCTGAATCGAGCCCTTAAGGATTATTAAAGCAATCCATCTTAATTACACTGAAAACCCGTTACTGGCCTTACATAATAATGCTTCATTTACAATTTCCACTTAGTTAGGGCTGCATTCCTCCCTCCCATGCTCCAGTCTCTCCTCTAGCAGTATTTTTCCTCTGTATCACTCTGGAAAGAATTACTTGCAGTTTTTGTAACCAACTATGGTGTTCTTAAGATGGAAGGATGGCTTTGTAATTAAAAGCCTAAGCGATAGGAGATTTGGGTTCGATTCCTGGCTATGACACCTATGTTCTTTGTGAACTTGGGCAAGGTACTCCGGTATTATTTATTAGCAATATTGTGGTAGTGTCTATAGGTTCCATCCAAGATCAAGGATTGTGCTAGGCAGAGCTGACGCGTGGGATGGGAGGGCTATGCAGGGTCACATCAACCTCCCCTCCCCCCCCCGCCCCCCCCCCCGATTTGCTGCTTGGCTTGTACTGAGTGTGCTCTGTAACGCCGCTGAAGCCAGCTGCCCCCACCACTATCAGCAAGCATGGGTGGGGGCAGCCAGAATCACTCTGCCCCCACTAGGGTTGCCAACTTTCTACACACACAAAACCGAACACCCATGCCCCGCCCCCCTCTGAGACCCCGCCCTCTGCTCATTCCATCCCCCCCTCCCTCTATCACTCACTCTCCCCACCCTCACTCACTCGCTCATTTTCACCAGGCTGGCTGAGGGGACTGGGGTGCGGGAGGGGGTGAGGACTCCAGCTGGGGCTGTGGGCTCCGGGATGGGGCCAGAAATGAGGAGTTCAGGGTGTGGGAGGGGGCTCCGGGCTGAGGCAGTGGGTTGGGATGCCAGAGGGGGTGAGGGCTCTGGCTGGGGGTGCAGGCTCTGGGGTGGGGCTGGGGATGAGGGGTTTGGGGTGCAGGCCAATGAGGGGTTTGGGTTCCGCTCGAAAACTGGACACCTGGCAACCCTACACGCCACCACTATCAGCAGGCACGGGTCATCTGGTGCTAGGCACTGTAAGAGACTGTCATTGCCCCAAAGAGCTTACAGTCTCCATGCCCTTTACCTCTTTTTGACATCATTTGTGCATCAGCAAAATGGTGCTGCTAATACTCTCCTACCTCTTGGGGAGGTTGGCCCAGATCTTGAAAGGTATGTAAGTGCCTAACTCACACTGAAATCCGTTCCGTGGGATTCAGGTGCTGTGACAGACCCAGAACCAGTGGGGTACAGGAGTCTGGTAGAGGGCAAATATACTGGTCACTGGATGAGTAGTTTTCTGTTCCCTGAGTGACCAGAGCAGGGGCTGCACTACAGTAATCAGGAACCTGCTAGAACCAGTTAAGGCAGGCAGGCTAATTAGGACACCTGGAGCCAATTAAGAAGAAGCTTCTAGAACAAATTAAGGCAGGCTAATCAGGGCACCTGGGTTTTAAAAAGGAGCTCACTTCAGTTTGTGGTGCGAGTGTGAGGAGCTGGGAGCAAGAGGCGCAAGGAGCTGAGAGTCAGAGGGTGTGCTGCTGGAGGACTGAGGAGCACAAGCATTATCAGACACCAGGAGGAAGGTCCTGTGGTGAGAATAAGGAAGGTGTTTGGAGGAGGCCATGGGGAAGTAGCCCAGGGAGTTGTAGCTGTCATGCAGCTGTTACAGGAAGCACTATAGACAGCTGCAGTCCACAGGGCTCTGGGCTGGAACCCGGAGTAGAGGGCGGGCCCAGGTTCCCCCCAAACCTCCCAATTGACCTGGACTGTGGGTTCTTCCAGAGGGGAAGGTCTCTGGGCTGTTCCCCAACCCATGTGGTGAATCTCTGTGGCAAGAAAATCCGCCAATAAGTGCAGGACCCACCAAGATAGAGGAGGAACTTTGTCACAGTGCCTATATACCTTTGAGGATCTGGGCCGTTGTGTCTATTAATGTCCGTGAACTGCTATGAGATCCTCAGATGAAAGTCCCTGGTATTATTTTTAATGATCAGAGGAATAATATTGTTCTTTAATGTTTCCGTCCATGGATCTCAAAGGGCTTGCCCAAGATGCATCATAATAATTTGGAAGTGCTTTGGGATCCCCAGATGGAAGAGTCTGTATTAGTCCAATGTATTCCCATTTGTATTATCTCCAGTGGAGGGAATGTGGTCGAGTGTTTATTGCCGAGTAATGGAGGACAGGTCTCTTGGATTCTCTTCTTCTGTCTGCCACTGACTCACTGGGTAATGTTGGGCAAGTCATTTAGCCATAAATACTTATCAGCAGGTGCACAGAATACCCAGTGCAAGTCAGTGATTTGTATGCACACAGCTTTTATGTGCATTCAACCCACATGTCTCTACACATTGCACATGCAATTCAGCTCTGAGCGAAAGTGCATGTGCATTTTTGCCCACACGCTTGGAAAAACAAGTGTGACGCTCTCGGTACTTCAGCTTGCCCCACCTATAAAATACCAAGTAGAATAATATCTACTTCACTCAGAGATTCCGAGGCATCACTGACACCTGACTATGAAAGTGCTTTGGATGGCTTAAATACATAGCACTGCAGAGTTTAAGCTAGAATGAACAGATGTTAATTTCCTCTTCTGGATAGCTCGGAGTTATTCTCCATTTCCTCTTGGGTCTATTGGACTCAGGCAAACTTTTGTTTTCTTTTCCACTGTCCCAGTCCCACTGTTGTACATTCAAATGACTTCAAATCAGTCCCCAGCTCTCTCATCTTAGAAAAGCATCATTATCTTTTTTTTTTCCTCATTTGGCTCCTAAAGACCTGGGGGTGCCTTTTTCGATGTCGTTTCAGGCTCCCTTGGCCCTCCATAGTCTAAACAAGAGAATTGCAGTTCAGATTTAATAAGCTAGCAAAGGAGGACTGGGCTTTGCATAGCCGCTTTCATACCCAAGGCATTTCAAAGTGAGCTGCAGCACAAGAAATTAGTTACTGGAAATGCTGTGAGTGCGTAAGGATATGCCCAAGCCATTACGTGCTCAGCAGCAACTGACACAAAACTATTGATGCGAAGGCGTATGAGGGTTATCTAGCATTTATTTGCTGCATGAACTTAAAATTGCAAACTCGGGACTCTTTTCGGAATTTGCTCAACATAATTAGTGAGGAATGTTAATGCTCCTGGAAGTGCTGCGCTGATCGCAAGGGAACCTGTTTCCTGGCAAACTCAGGTGGCCGAGTGAAACTCTTCCGTTCTTTCAGTCGATTGCAACCTGTGCATTTATTTACATTCATTCCTTTTTTAATGAATATCAGTTCTCCTGTTATCATGCACATTGAGGACGTGATCCGAAGCCCTTTGCGAATCAGCAGGAGTCTTTCCTTTTTTAAAAAATAAGAAGTGTTTTGTTGAAAATGGAAAATTATTCCCGCTTACAAATCCAGTTGCTTTGGGAAAGTTCAGTCCCAAAGGCAGACCCTAGTCTAAGGATCGGGACCCTAGCTGAGGATCTGGACCCCAAATGGGTAACTTTGGGATACATCATTTCATTTTTAGTCAGCTTTAATATGTTTCAGAGATTTCATTGTAGAAATTGTGCCTCAGTGAGGTGGCAAAGGAGACACCTGGATTGTGGTGTAACCTATCTACAAAGCAACTTTTCCAAGATTAAAATTTAATTGAGTCAATTATTCTTCCCTTCCACTCGCACCGAAGAAAAGGTTAAGCTAAATTTCAATAAGCTATGTTGATCCCTGCATTATTCATTCAGTCACTGGCATATGGCTGCCTGGTATTGTGTGGTCCTAAACATTACCTAGAGGGTCCTGACTCTTCAGCAAATCAGCAATCAATCTATCCAATGTTTCTAATTCATGACAACCATGCCACATTTTATGGCCTGCTAGGAACTGAAGTAAGACCCCACTTAATTCACATGAACCACCCAACAACCATCAATTTTCCCCATCACTATTGGCCTGGGTCGGCTTCAAACTGAAGACCAACAAGTGACAGATTCCACAACTCACTACTAATTCTGGTGGCTTAGTCTTAAGCTGCTTTACAAGTTTATTTACTTATTTAGTGGCCTTGGTTAAAGTGCCCGCTTCTTGAGTAGTCAATGACATTGGATACTCCTTTCTGAATAGATTCCAGGCAGTATTTTCAAAAGCACCAAAGAGGCTTTTGAACCTTAGCCCCGTTTTCAAAAGTGACAAAGGATATATCTACACTGCCAAAAAACCATCCATGATGCAAAGTCTCAGAGCCCGAGTCAAATGTCTCAGGCTCACAGTATAAGTTACCTAGGGAGGTGGTGGAATCTCCTTCCTTAGAGGTTTTTAAGGCCCGGCTTGACAAAGCCCTGGCTGGGATGATTTAGTTGGGGTTGGTCATGCTTTGAGCAGGGGGTTGGACTAGATGACCTCCTGAGGTGTCTTCCAACCCTAATCTTCTATGATTCTAAGTGTAGACATTCCTGCTCGGGAAGGAGCCCAGGCTCTGAGGCTCACCCTCCTCACCAGGTTTCAGAACCTGAGCTCCAGCCTAAGCAGGAACATCTACACCCTTATTTTTTACCCCAAAGCCTGAGTCAGTTGGCCTCGTCTCTGCGACTTGCTGCTCTGGGTTTTTTTACCAGTGTGGATTTACTCCTAGGCACCCAAATACCTTCAAAAATCTGCACCTAAGGCCTTGAAACACTGAGCAGAGTAACGCTTAAATACCTGTAAAACTCTGGGTCTTAGAAAACTAAGTCTCATTGCAAGTCAATGTCTACACTGCAAGGTAACCCCAGAGTTCAAACTCAGGCTCAAGTCTAACTCCCCTTCCATCTACACACAAATCACACTAACGCAAGGCTCTGACCCAGGGTTCCAGGATCCCACAGAGCTGGATGGTCCATGCCTGAGTCAAGCTGGGATCAGGGTTCAAGCCTATTGCTTTTCAGTGTAGACACAGTCCAACTAGACTCTTGCTCTTGGAGCCCACCAAAAGTATTCCACAATCCCAAAGGCCAACTTTCTTTGTCCTCAAGTTTGGTAGACAGTCAAGTTTTCCCACACCGTGCCACCAACAAAGGGCTGAAGCAGCCATATTTTGGGAAGGCGCTAGGAAATCTGGGATATGGGTGGCTGGACTCAGGTCTGCATAATGAAGTGTAGATATTGGAGTCCCAGGTTGGGACCCAGGTTTCAACAATTCGTAACCGGAGGTTACAAATGAATGCAGATGCTCAAGCCCTAGGTTAATAAACCCAGGGTCTCCTATCTCAAGTTCTACTAACCCTGGCCTTAAATTGCAATGTAGACATACCCTAAGGGTACGTCTACACTTACCGGAGGGTCCAGCGGCAGGCAATCGATGTTCTGGGATCGATTTATCGCATCTGGTTTAGACGCGATAAATCAATCCCGGATTGATCCCGGAAGTGCTCGCCATCGACGCCGGTACTCCAGCTCGGCGAGAGGAGTACGCGGCATCGACAGGGGAGCCTCCCTGCCGCGTCTGGACCCTCGGTAAGTTCAGACTAAGGTACTTCGAATTCAGCTACATTATTAACGTAGCTGAATTTGCGTACCTTAGTCTGAAGTGGGGCGTTAGTGGGGACCAGGCGTAAGTGCCTAAGGCTATGTCTTCACTAGAAACGCTGCAATGCTTCAGTGTAGACACTCACTACAGCAAAAAGAGGGGTTCTCCTATTTGTGTAGGTAATTTACCTCCCTGAGGGGCAGTAGCTAGGTTGACGGAATAATTCTTCTATCGACCTAGCGCTCTGTACACTGGGGATTAGGTCATCTTAACTACATTGCTCAGGGGTGTGGACGTAGCTGGGTCGACCTAACTTTTTAATGCAGACCTGCCCTAAGTCACTTTTAATAACGGGACCTAGGCTCCTAAGTCACGTCGGCACGTCTGAAAATGTGACCATCCATCTAATTTATTATAGGATACACTGCGAACTGCAATATCAGCATTATGAAACCTGCTCTCCCAAGT
The DNA here is from genome assembly GCF_011386835.1 of Chrysemys picta bellii. Classification (NCBI taxonomy): domain Eukaryota; kingdom Metazoa; phylum Chordata; order Testudines; family Emydidae; genus Chrysemys; species Chrysemys picta. The sequence continues at coordinate 5,853,406 of NC_088801.1, read as the reverse complement.
GTAGCTTTGCAGTCAGTGAGAATACATCTTGTATTGTTCTTCCGATCAATAACCTGGCATGCGCTCCCCCAGCGCGGAGAGGTTTTCGCTTGTTATATATTATCTGAGAGTCTAACCGCTTTGGGCTGACCCTACTGTTACCAAAGCTTCCCTCCTCTCTCCCAGTAAAGCTGAGCAAAGAAAAAAAACCCGGAAAATGAAAGATATGGAAGACCCACGAAAAGCAGACAGTCATCATAACGTCTCCCTCCTGTCACAAATCCTACAGGTTAAACAGGCATTAAAATCAATAATCCATGCCTGGCTGCTTAGCGCTTCACCCAGAAGAGTTATACATTGGGTGGGCGAAGGAGGGATGAGAGAGAGAGAGAGAGATTCTTGGGAAAAACACAGAAGCAGATTTCCTTTCGTGCTCTTAATGATAGGTCAAGTTCTTCACCCAGGTGTCTATTGCTCCTGCTAGGTTTGTCAGCCATCAAATAGCAATGAAAGCAAAAGCTCGCTTGAAAAAGGAGAGCGAGAGGGAGCAATGGGAGGACGGAAAAAAGATTTGTGATGGAAAGTCGCACAGAAGTTACCCAAGAGCTCAAGGAGCGTATGGAAACACGTCAGTCGCTCCCAAGATTAAAAACGTGTCAGAGCTCCTGAGATTAAAAAGAGAAGGAAGGGAAGGGATACTGGAGTTGCAATGATCGATCAGTGCACTACACTGGTTGGCAAGCTGTCCGGCCTGCTGTGCCACCGCTGATCGACCTTGGGAGTGACCCCAGAAGGCAGGGAATGAAGGGGATGTGCTATAGCCAGACAAAAACAGGGTATCCTAGTCCATGACAGGAGCTGGCTCCTACAGCGGGAAGAGAAAAGAGCCTGCAGGAAGCAAGCAGCTCCCAACCAAGATACAGACATTTGCAATAACTGCCAACGGTCATGCACATCTCGGATTGGACTAGTCAGTCACATGAGACATTGCAAATCATTTATCTCATAGGCTGCCATTCCCACCGTCTCTCGCAGACGAAAGGATGCCAACAAGTTTTCTGGACCATCTTGATCGCCGTTAAAGCTTGAAATACATGTGGCAGGGAAAAGGAGGCCTGTTTGAAAAATCAAGGTCTTGAAGCCTCCTCAGAATTTTTAATTTCACATCTCATTCTTTGCCTGACAACGCAGGATTTCGAGGGATGGATGACTCCAGGGGAAGCACTGGCCTAGATAGTGAGAGAAAAGAAAAGGTAAAATTGTGCCAGCAGAGTCCCCGTCTTTGCAAAAATATATTCTAAGCCATCTAAAGTCCACAGGGCCTGCCCTGTAATTGGGCTTTCTGCAGTGAATAAAGAAGGGCACTGGGAGGAGATGACCTGCTTGGCCTATGGACATAGACTGAACCCAGACCGCTAAGATGAGGGCATTTCCTACTCCCTGTCTACACAGGGCTGATTTCCCTGCAGCTGTCACACACTGTGCCAGAATCACACCGACATAAAGTAGCAAGTCGCGATATTCTTTGGCTGTATCAACAGACTGACCCCAGAGTCACCAGCTGACTCCCACAGATGTCGCATGGGGAAAGAACTCAGGCCATCGTGTGCCGAAAACACAGACCTTGCGCACCTGAGTGAAAGGAAAATCTCCGTTAGTGACTGAGGGGTGGGGGGGCTTTCATCCTCTCTGGAGGCCCGCCAGTAGAGGCTGTTGTTGTGGTAAGTGCCGAGTGAGGACACATTCCATCCATGACAGGGCAATGAACACACATGGTACGTTAAGATGTTACAATGTTTGCCAACAGGGTTGCCAGGCTAATTCAGAGGGATATGGAGAAAAGAGAGAAGCAGGGAGGGTGGGTAAAGCACCAGGAGCCCTTCATGCCCACCCACTGCCAACGGAACTGCAGGTGACTTCTTGACAGCCTGCTGGACACTGCTGGCTGTGGAAGATACTCACTCATACAGCCCCATAGGTTCCCACTTCTCGTCTTGTCTCCTCTAGGACTCAGTCTGGGGTGGCTCCCTGCTCCCAGCAGCCTATAGCTTCCGGGTGAGCAAGGAGTGAGGTGGAGCTGCTGGAGAGCAGGGAAAAAACAAAGAGGTCAAGGGGCAAAAAAAAGGGGGAAAACTCCCTGAAAAGAACAAAAGACCCTGGAAGAGAAGAGAATCAAAGGAGAGATAGCAGCAGGTAGGTCAGGACTGGGCGCTGGGTGGAATGGAATAGGGGGCACCTATCTGGCTGGGCATTTCAAGGAGGGCTCCAACAGCACAAAGGGTGGGAGCCACTGATGGAATTAGCTATAAATATGGGTCCGTTACCTTCTCTTTAGTGGAGCAATTGCCCTCCTCCTTTGATAGACGCCCATTTGTCTGGGCATCTGTGGTGTTGTGGTCTCCAAGAGGAAAAGCAAAGAGACTCCGTTTACCTTCAGACCTCATGGTGAACATCCTTTCCAGGTGCCCCTCCTTTGCCTCATGCCCGCTGCACTACAGATATTTGTCACAGGTGGGAGACCTGTTGTATTAATTTAGATGAAATAAGTGGGCCAAAGGTATTAAAGAGTTTTAAGAAGGGGAAAACCCCTTGCTTGGCAGTCTCTTAGAGGGCATTAAAGATGGCAATATCTGTCCTTGAGGGGGGAGAGAAGAAGTTAGTTGAGATGGACCGGAGCGGTTGTTGTTAAAGTCTGATCTCGCTCCATCCCAGGTGACGTTTGGGATTCAACAGGAGCCAGCAGACCTGGCAGTATCAGCTGGGTCTCTCACTCTGCTCAGGGCGTCTCTCAGGATTAGAATGACAAAGACCCAGGGTCCCAAGAGATGAGGTGGCAGTCAGGATGGTGAAACTTGCTCCGGTAGTCAATTTTTCTCTCCCAAGTCTTTTTATTTTTAAGGACCCACAAAGGGAATGGGGAGTGGAATAGCCCATCCACTTGTGATTTTGTCTACCAGTTTAGGCTACTTTCCAACACACCGATTTTGGTTCAGTGATTTTTGGTTCCCTGCTTTTCTTGTTTACCGAGCATGATCTCAATGCAGTCTTTGAGTTATATCCGTAGGCCTTTTGGTTTGCACTAATTCAGGCTGTCTGTCTCCCTTTCATACCATTTCCCATTGACATTTATTATTGTGACATCTTATGAACTCCCACGTACTTTTTACAGTGGAGCTCGCAACAAGGGGCCATTTGTAGGCCCAGTTATCACGACAGACCCCACTCCTGAAACACACAGCCTAGGAACCCGCCCGGGGAGCTGCTTTGGAAACGCCGCACAAATCTATGTGACAGCTCCCGCTGCGCTCGAGGTGCTAATAAATAATTGACGGTGGATCCCAACGCGGAAAGTGTCACCGCCACCTGTCAAGCTGCAGACATTTGGGAGATTTTTTTTTTAATCGCCCTAAAGCTACAAAAATAAAACAAGGCCCTGTCTCATCTGCCGACAGTGACAAATGCACAACAGCATACAGCGCCGTGTGAAAGCAAAGGTCTGGAGCAGAAAAAGTCTGGCTCCTGTGTGGGTTGGGGTGGGGAGGGGATTCCTTTGCAATGGGATCCAGGCTGGCTTTTCACCTTCACACATCCTCCAAGGGACCCAAACTGGTGCATTCTGCAGCTTTCTAAATAATCATCCGAGCAATATCGGCCTTGCCAGACTGGATCAGACCTGTGGGCTGTGGACTCCAGTATGCTGTCCCTAACAGGAACCAAAGATCTGATTCTCCCCCATTGAAACCAAAGGAACTTCTGCCATTGACTGCAAACATACCAGATCCTACCAGGCCCCCATCAAGCATGGGAGTTGCTCCCTGTAGACTTGGGCAGAACCACCTCCTTGTCCTCCTTCAAATCCCTCCCTAAAACTTAAAACAATGGGCAGCCCAATCGTGTCTCATTATTTCCTTGTTCCCCCGCTTCAGTCTGTCTGTATCCACCTGTTATCTCTTGTCTTATACATACTTTGTCAGCTCCTCGGGGCAGGGACTGTTTTATGTTCCATCTCTACAGCAGCTAGCATACTGGGGTTCTGGTCCATGCCAGGTGCTCCTATGCACTACTGTAATTTACCTAAGAAATATTCGTCATAATTTTTACTAGTGGTTAGAGCCCTCAGTGTGTCTGGATTCCACCACCTCTTCCACTGACTCACTGTGTCACTTAGGGTTTCCCTACCTGTAAAACTGGGGAGATAATACTCCATCAACTTCACAGATTAGTTCTCTAGGACCCCGCTGCTGTCTAAGTCAAGGAGAGCTGAGGGTGCTCAACATCTCATTGGAGACATCCAGCACCTTGCAGGATTGAGCCCTTTGTGGTTTTGAAGCTCCTTTGATGAACAGCATCATATTTAAGAGCAATTATTAGACCAATCAATGAAGGGGAGTTGTGGGTTCTCCGTACCACTCAGGATTTGATCAAGGTTTACCTGGTCCTGCCTCAGTGCAGGGAGCTGGACCTGATGTCTTCTCAAGGTCCCTTCCAGCTCTACATTTCTATGATTCTGAGATTAAGGTCCCAGTCCAGTAAAGTAATTACACATGCTTAATTTTAAGCACCTGCTAGTCTCATAGATCTAAATGGGACTATTCACAGCAATCTAGGCTGTTCTGAATCAGACGTGTTGTACTTTGCTGCAGCTGGGGAGTAACCCACTGGCATATAAAGGGTTTTCTAAAGTGACAGGGAAATGCAATTTAAAAAGAGAGCTTTTCCTGAAGTGCAGAGTGGGTGTCATTGCATTGCATTGCAAATTCCAAGCTAGCCGGAATGTCCCCTGTTATTTTTGCTAAAGCAACCACAGAGCAAAAGACACTGTACATTCTCCATTGAAGTAATCTGTTTCCTCCACATGTTTTTGTTTTTAAAAGGCCATCTTCATAACTCAGAGCATCCCACACACCTCGCCGTTACCGAAAAGAACTCGAAGCCTCCTGGAAGTTCATCTTCTTTTATGACTAATAGATCCTTTATTTCAAAACCCTGCCCTGCCCTCTACAGGACCAGGGGAAATACTGTAGCTGGAGGATGTTTTATAGAAAGGAAACCTCCGTGATCTCCACAAGCATAAATACTTAGGACACAGGCTATGGCCTCTCCCTCCTTTCAGCTCAGCACAAAATGTTTTGCTTCCGATTTAGTAGAAAGTCATCTTTAATGCAAAGGGTATCTCTGCAGCACTTTTTCAGCTGATAGATATCTGCCGGCTTCGTCTTGTTTCCTCCTCTTCACCAGTCAAATTTAGGACTATCTCATCCCAAGACAAGAGAGAATAAGACAAGGAGGAGGGAAAGAGACCCGAGTTATGTAGCACAGGCTGTCTCTCTGCGACCCACAGCCAAGGACACTGTATAATTACAATGGATGTTTTCTTGTTATATATTTTGTGATTCATTGGGAAAATGGGGATCTTCCGTGTTGGAAGTTTTCACGCTCTGGAATTGTTGCTGCTTTCTCCCCTCCATCAGGTTCTGAGGCGTATAAGGTCATATATATGGTGTATGTGCCACCTGTGATTAATTTGCCCTGGATCATGTGTGTTATGTATAGCCTGGGTGGGGTTGGTCATGGAATCCTTGGGTTGATCCTTCCTTCCAGCCACAGATAGTTGTTTAGGGTCCAGATCAGGCATGGAAATAACCAGTGGAATTCTTCCATAGTAAGGAAGGTGTTTGCCTGTATGGAAGGAGTCAAGGATTCTGCCCGCAGCACCTCTTGAGATCTAATGGACTTTGGGGGACATGCCAGAAGCCAGGGGCCACCCTGCCATGTTAAGTTCAACTAACCACCCCCATCTGACTTAGGGAGAGAAGCCAACTGCATCCTTTGCCCCATCCCTTCCCACTCCACACACCCAGAGCCGTACGTGGAGAAGCATACAGACAGTTGGGAAAAGGAGGAGAATACCACAGAGAGAGACGAAATTCCCCACTTATGGAGGTATTGCTCACCTGTGCTCACCTTCCATTTGCTAGTAGATGCTTTGCATTGTGGGTTTTAACACAGCACGTTAGCACGTTTCAGCAGAGTCACCGGAATTTATTTATCGTCTATTTATTTTCACATTAGCAGCTTCCTCTGAGCTAGTTTCCTAGGGGAAAGTGCTCTTACAAAGGCAGACACCTAACTGATGGGGAAATCTCACAGCTAACCGGGCCCCCAAGAGAAGGCTGCAGTGAGTCGCATCAGGGATGCCACAAGTAAAATATTTGTGCAGGGACGCACTTCTGTTTCTCTCAGCCTGCCAGGAGCTAGCCAGTAACACCTGGTGCTAGGCACCATGGGGACCACCGTTCACTAATCACACTTGACCCAGCAGAGCAGCTCCTCTGTGCGTGAGATAAGGAGTAGGGGTGGTTATCAGCGGGTAGCGTAGGTCGATTTACAGAGAGGCAAGTGCAGGTTTCTGCTAATTAAACCTGAAATGGCTGCTTCCTTGGTAGGCCAGTGTGTGTGTGTAGGGTATATGCTAAAATAGACTGGTATAAGGTGGAACTGAGTTTTGTTGGCAGAAAGAAACATTTTGAGGAACTGGCTAAGAGCTGTGACTTCACCATCTCCTGGGCATACCTGGCGTCCAGCTGTTAGCAAATGACACATTCTTGGGCATTTACTGGACGTCTCGTTTCTGCTCCTTGAGTCTGACAAGAGTTGCCAGAAATCCCTTTTTTCCCCCTCTCTTTAGCTGGCCAAGAGATTGGGTCCTTTGCTCTTACAGATGCAGACTTAGCTACAATCATGCATGTCTCCATCACCTCTATGCTAGATTACTATAACAGGGCCTGCTCAGGGCTATCTTACAGAGCCACCGGGAAGCTGCAAATAATGAAGAGTTCAGTGACCCATCTTCTAGAACTCAGCAGATGGACAAGAGCGCCGTGCTCTGCACTCACCGCCAGGTCATTCAATGTAAAGCCCAGCTAGCGTAGGTCCCAGCTATTCCAGACACTGGCTTTTCTGAGGTTGCTGGACTGCCACCACCTAAAGGAGCCTCCAGTGTATCTGGGATCAGGCCCTGCAGGAGAGCCAGTCTCTGGGCAACCTAATGAGCACAGCTGGCCTGGAGGAGGCTGCCTGATTGGGTACACCGCCTGATTGCTTGGAAGAGTCAGCAGTCTGGCTCCTACGCCCAGCAGCGGCAGCAGTTTAGGGGCTGCTCAAAGCATTCACCCATGGCTGCAATAGCTTCTGCTTGTTTGCAGCCTTGGGCCTTCCATGTTCCAGTCTTGCACCTGCCTTGCCTTGTTCCACGTAACTCAATCCTGACCCTCGGCTCTGGTTTCTGACTTCATCTCAACCCTGGCCTCCTATTTCTGACTTTAGCTCTAACCATCAGCCCTGACTCCTGCTCTAACCACTAGGCACGACCACCCATATCGTGGTCACTGACACAATGAGGTGCTGAGGAGGGAGAAACAAGGTGGGCATTAAAGGAGTGAGACTGGAAGTATCACAGAGTAATTAAAGCTTCAACTGGAGTCATGGGAATACACCAAAATCTCAGTTTACATTTTTTAAAGTATGTTTTCTTTTATCCCTCATGACTGCAGAGACACTTGAAAATGTCCCCCAAGTTAGGCTCAGAAATCAAAAGGCAAATCGAAGGACACAGTATTTATAATTTTAAAAACTCTCATGAGTTTTAAGCCAGATTCATGATTTTTGGAGGCTTGATTCATGGTTTTTGAATACTTTGAATTGGCAACACTGATATTTTACCGATAGGAGGTCACATTTAAGCGACCTATAGTGAAATATTTTGAAAGGAGCTTCTCCTTAAGTTGTTGCCAGCACAACATTGGGCCTCATTCTGATCTGGCATGCACCTGTTTTACACCAAAAGAACTCCACTGATTTAACTGAAGTGACTCCTGATTTACTCACTTGCCTTCACAATAACTATGTATGTGGGTGAAAACAGGAGGAAATTAAAATGATGGAACTAAGGGGCAGGTCTCATTTTAAAATGTGGGAATTTCCCACTCTGCAACCGACTTCCATTAAACTGTAATTGGAAAAAGTATATTATAAAAAAAACTAGGTGAAGAGAACACTAAGGTTGCAAAGTCAAGTACTCAAAAGTTAGGAAATGCCATCGTTAAGGTTGAACAAGCAACCTTCATTCAGCCCCTCTCCTCCCTCTATACTCTGAGATCATCTTTAATCACATGATTAGATACTAAGGTAGAACTTTCCGGTAGAATGCTTTTCAGTCAGAAAATGCCAGTTCAACAAAAGCAAATTGTTTTGCAGCAGCATGTTGATTTTGATGAATTTCCATGTTGACATTTTCAAAACAGAACATTTCAGTTTTTCATTTCAAAATGGCTTGTTTTTACAATTTCTTTTATCGTATAAAAAATAGTTTTCTAAAAAAATGTTGAAATTGGAATGAAACATTTGATTTTATCAAAAGAAAATGTTTCAATTGACCTGAAACTAATGTGTGTGGGAGGGTTTTGGTTTTTTTCTTCAAAATTTCATTTTGCAGGAAATTTTGACATTTTCATTTTAGTTCCATTCTGGAACAAGAAAAAAAATGGCAAACTCATGGAATTTCCCATGCAATCGAAAATCCAATTTCCTCCCAGCTCTGTTCTCAATGATACACTCCTAAGGATTTTTTAACATGGGAGCAAATAGGATGTTTCTCCATACTTCAGTCTCAGAAATGGCTGACCTGTTTTTGCTGAATTTTTTCACAAAAAAAAACTTCAGCTTCAGGCAGACACCCAGTATGGAAAATTTCAGCCCATATGATTAATTTGTCAAGATGATAAGTAACTGAAAGCATGGTATGATAATAGAAAGTCTGAGGAATGATGAACTGTAGGCTACATAGTACCATCTCCATCTATAATTAAAGTCCATACAATAAATACCTTCTCTCTCTCTCTCTCTCTCTCTCTCAATCTCTCTTTCTCTTCCATTCAGTTCAGCATGAGTTCCCTTAACACAGCACACCTAGCTATTTTTCCTGTACCTATGAATAGCCAGAAGGCTGGGTATTTCAATCCCAACCCATCTCTACTGAGCAGATCAGAAAACAGCACTTCACTTTGCTGGTCCATAATCACCATAGGGAAACATAATTCCGCCTTCATACACAGTAAGTACTGATGAGATTTACTGGAATTACAAGTTGTCTTTATGTACATGCTGGGAACAAAAGCCATGGCTGTGAATTCTTTTGCTGAAGGATATATACCTAGCATGTTGTTGGAGAAATCAGACATTTATAGCAACAAAAAGTAGATAAATAACAAGATAAGCATTCTTTCCTATAAGGCATATTTTTAACGGTGAGAATGATTAATCGTTTGAACAATTTACCAAGGGTCATGGTGGATTCTCCATCACTGACAATTTTCCAATAAGGATTGGATGCTTTTCTAAAAGATCTGCTCTAGGAATTATCAGGGGGCCTGTGTTATGTAGGAGGTCAGACTAGATGATCACAATTGTCCCTTCTGGCCCTGGAATCTATTAATCTATAGGCCTCTTGCAACAGATACAGTATTGGCTATGTGTTAAAGCATCCTGGTTAATTTCCTACAAAAGGAGCATGAGTTGTTAATCGCCCAGGTTGGTGGATAATAACAGTGAGCACATTTGAGAGAGTCCTAGTTCATCTTCCAGCTAGTCAACTCTATTTCCAGCCCTGGAGGAGGATCACGGCGTTAAATCTTTGATCCGCCAACATGTACTTCACCAGGAAATACATTGGAATAAGAAGTTTGCAGGACTATGCTTCCATTGCACAAACCTCAAACATTATTTCCAGTTGCCGGGTTGTTTTTTGGTTTTGTTTTACTGTTGTGACAGCTCTGAACGAAATCACAAAAATGAGAGGATGATGGACTGGGTCTCTCATTCCTTTCCATTTACTTCCTGACTGGGAAGCTATGTTACATGACTCAAGCAAACACAGTTCTTCTGCACATTTGCAGAGAGCTGGTTCTGGTCCCAGATTTATGCCAGTGACTTTATTGAAGTCAGAGGACCTCAGCCTGCAAAGATTTACACATGCGCTTCACTTTACACACAGGCATAACTTTATGCACTGTGAGTAATCCCATTTTCCCCCACTGTCAGGCTGGAGTAATGGACTAGTGACCCAGGAATGTTCTTTCTCTCCTTTCCTCCTTAAGAAAGTGTGTTGATGGACAATCTGTCTTATCACACGAGTCATCAGAGGATAAAGCACTATATGAGTTCGGGAGGGATGATAAATTGCTGAAAGATTTGCAAATTACTGAAGACTGAAAAAACAGTATAATTTAATGTTCTGCATTGGTCTAATGATCTCCGCTTAATATGCACACCTGGACTTTTGCCTGCTGGATATTCATCAATGTACTATGTATAATGTTTTTCTTTACCATTAATTGGCCCTACCACTCCCCTTTTAAGTCCTAATATATTCCATTAGCATTTCATCTCTTATTAATCATTTTAAGGAAATAAACAGGAACACATGATCACCACTTTCTAAAAGACAGCATCTATGAGGAACCTGAGGGCTAATGGAGCTTAATGGTAATCTTATGAAAGTTTCCAAGAAGTGGATTGTTAGTTTAGTCTGTAGTGAATGACTTAACTTTGTAGGATTGAATGAAAGGTCTATTTATTGAACTGCCTGGTGATAAGTTCTGAGCAAACAAGAATGGAAGAAAATTATGATGATGACAAACTTAGTATTATTTGTCCAGAAGAGCATATGATCTAAATTGACAGGAAAGAATGTTATCTCTATTGTGCAGATGGGGAAGTGAGGCACAGAGAGATTAAATGATTTGCCCAAGGTCCAACAGGAAGTGTGTGTCAGAGCTGGTATTTGACCACCAATCTCCTGAGGCCTAAACCAGTGTCTTAACCACATGGTACAATTCCTCTAAAGTGGAAGAGGGATTATTTTATCTCTTTGTGCCTCTGAGCTCACCACTCACCATCGGGAGCAGATTTTGCAGCTGCCAAGTTCAAGTAGCTCATTGAACTTCCACATGCTATGAACCTGGACCGTCCCTTATTTCCCAGGACCAATATTTTGTGCGTGCAATATGTTAAAGATGTACAGCAGCTATTATCCATGTTCCTAGCTCACTGTCGTTTTTCATGCTCAGATTCAGAGCTGCCAAGCCCATCACATTCCAAGCAGAGGGGATTTAGAGAGCAAAAAGCATGGATTTAATACCACATTAAGAAGCTATTTATTGAAACAGTGAGATCCCGACTAAAAACTGGCATGAAGCAAAACTGGCTGCATTCATTGCTTAAATGCACAACCTAACAAGTGTGTTTATCCTTTGAGTACAATGCAAACGCATAGCTCAGTGAACAGTGGAAGCCTAAACTACAAGTTGTTCCATTGAAAATCTAAACCATTTTCAAGGCTCTGGATTTTTGTTGTTCACAACAGGTGCGGAGAGATGAGTTCACAGTCCTATTAGTCAAAGCCTGTAAATGTTTTTTTTTTTCTAGTTAGTGTCAAAAATCTCTCACAGTATATAGTGTGCAAAAAAGAGAGAACAATACAAATGATTATCATTACATTTGTATCACAATAACACCTAGAAGCCACAACTGAGAACAGGGCCCCATTGTGCTGGCTGCTGTGAATACATGTAGTAAGAGACAGGCCCCAGCCTACAGAATTACAGTTAGAACTGGGCAGGAAAGTTGCAAAAGCTTTAGAGATTTCAAAAATTCTCTTTCCACACTGGGAAACCGGGAACTTTCAACATTTTTTTGCAAAAGAATAGAGAGAAAGAACAAACACAAGACCTTCTCTGTAATAGCCAGGGGATGAGGGCAAACACATGATAGCTCAGTGGTTTGAGCATTGGCCTGCTAAACCTAGGGTTGTGAGTTCAATCCTTGAGGGGGCCTGTAGTGAGTCGGTGTGGCTCCCCTCCTGCCCAGAAGAGGGAGCCCACGTGCAGGCACCAGAGTGGGCGGGACCACCACCGCCTGTCCCCGCCCCCCGGAAGTCAAGGGGCGGGACAGGAAGTATAAAGGCCGGCCGCCAGAGCTCAGTCTGCGGCCAGCCACCACAGGGAGCAGACGTGCGGCCGGGAGCTCCCGGCCAGGAGACCGTGGAAGACCAAGGCCTGGACCCTAGCTGGCCCGAGCTACCCCGGGCCCGCTACGAGGAGGAGCCGCCGGAGCCCGTTCACGCCCGCTACTGGGAGAACCCCTGGGAACCGCACCCCACTAACCCTGAGGGTGAGACTGGACCCGAACCCCTTCGCCCCTGCTGCTATCCAGAGGAGCCGCCTGAGGACCACTGGCCGGACTTCCCAGCAGAGCTACCAGACTTGCCGCCGAGCCCGGGCAGAGAGGAGCCCATGCAGGTGGACTGGCCCGATCCCGGCGCTACGAACGAGGTAGGCTTTGAGGGGGATCACGGAAGTAGCCCGGGGGTAGCCGACCCCGGTCCGGCTGCAACTGAGTGTGAGCCTATGTCAGTGTGTTGCGGTCTGGATACCCCACTGACCAGCAGCGGCAGCAACCGCTGTTAGGGCCCCGGGCTGGAACGCAGTGGAGTGGGTGGGCCTGCGTTCCCCCCTGCCACCCTCCGCACGGGTGGCAGGCTTCCCCCTCACCCAACGCTCGGCTACAGAAGGCCTAGGCGTACCTTATGTGAACTATTTGCTCGCTCAGCCCCTGCAACAAGGGCCTGAGCCTACTGTGTTTGCCCCGCCCTGATCCAGGGCCTGGGCTCTGAACTACTTGCTCGCTCAGCCCTGCAACAAGGGCCTGAGCCTACTGTGTTTGCCCCGCCCTGATCCAGGGCCTGGGCTTTGAACTATTTGCTCGCTCAGCCCCTGCAACAAGGGCCTGAGCCTACTGTGTTTGCCCCGCCCTGATCCAGGGCCTGGGCTTTGAACTATTTGCCCGCTCAGCTCCCTGCAACCAAGGGCCTGAGCCTACTGTGTTTGCCCCGCCCTGATCCAGGGCCTGGGCTTTAAACTGCTTGCTGACTCAGCTCCCTGCAACCAAGGGCCTGAGCCTACTGTGTTTGCCCCGCCCTGACCCAGGGCCTGGGCTCTGAACTGTCTGCTTGCTCAGCCCCTGCAACAAGGGCCTGAGCCTACTGTGTTTGCTCCGACTCTGCACAAAAGAGCCGGAGATTCGGGACTAACTGACTGCTTGTTCCCATAGTAGGGAGTCGGTGTGGCTCCCCTCCTGCCCGGAAGGGTCGAGCCCCGGCTAGGACCTACTACAGGGCCATTTAGGGATCTGGGACAAAAATCTGTCTGGGGATTGGTTCTGCTTTGAGCAGTGGGTTGGACTAGATGACCTCCTGAGGTCCTTCCAACCCTGATATTCTATGATTCTCTTCTCCAGACTAAACATGGGAGGTTGGAGACCAACATTCAAGATGCTGCTTTGCCTGTTTCAGATGAGGGAGTTGATCCTGGATCTCCCCCATGCTAGCTACAGGGTGTGGGGGGGTTTTTTTTTTCTTTCTCATTTTGATCAGAAGTTTCATCCTGGACCTGAGACACCTTTCTCACCCAACATGGCAGGTTCTAGTGAAAAGTTTCTGTTTTGATGAATCAGCCTTTTTTGATAGAAAAACCATGTCATCCAAAAATTGCTTGCCTCTACTACAGCAGAATTAGAAAAGGCAGACAAAAAGTGGGGACGCTGCTCCATTATTTTAAAGGCCAGATTCCGATCTCATTTGCCCCAGTGTGGCTACACGGTGAGTGCTTCAGTGGAGTTACACCAGATTTACTCCAGTGTAACTAACAGCAGGGTTGTGGCTCAAGGTTCCTGCAGCAAGGCTACCTTGGCTCTGGGGCACATGTGTTACATTTTCTAGTCCCTTTTCTCCTGCTGGAGAACAGGTGTATTTAAAGTAGTTCTGCTTATACTGTTAAAGTTACTCTACACCACAAAATATACAAGATTGACACACATCTAACTGGCCTTTCTGCTCCCCCAACTCTGGCTGGGAGCAGTTTAGCTCCCAACTTATCTTAGATCAGTCTCCAACCATACCTACTGCCTGCCCTACCCCCACCATACCCCCTATGCCAAAGGGGCTGGCGCAAGTAGTACCAATATTTGATTGCATCCCCCACTCATTTGTACGTCACTTAGCACCTTAAACTGTATACTCTTTGGGGCAGAGACTGGTATATTCATATATGATTTTATAGCATCTAGCACAATGGGGCCTCATCCAGACTGGGTTCTATTGTGATGTAAATATTGCACACTAATAACTGGGCCTCATGCACAAAACATCCCTCTGCATAATTGGGGTTTTCAATGGAGCCTAAGGGTATCCCTAGCTCCCTTTGGAAATCTCAGCCTTCATCTTTATTACATCAGCCATCTGAAAACTTTCCTATAACCAAATGGGAAACCCGCAGGTCTTAATACCCACCTGCAAAAGTTTAAAGCAGCCAGCTTCCATTGGTAATTTATGGTGTAGGGAATGAACAGAGGCATTGATATAACAACCCAAGAGTGGTTTTCATGGGCTGCTATTAACATATTGTTAAACATTGCATTTTACATCACCGCAAAATATTTCACAAGTGTTAACATTCCCTGTTCTTTGTGAAATACAGTCATGCCTGGGGAATTGGTGGAAGAAGGTATACATTTGGATTTCCCCCAGTGCTAGAAGAACTGATGGTTAAGAGAAAAGAAGTTCAAAGTACATTGAGCAGAGAAGCAGGGTAAGCAATTCCATGCATTTTAATTATGAGGTTTAATGAAGTTTGCTGGGCCAAAAAGAGATCCAGATGTGAAACTGTGACAAGTGGAACCGTGCCCAGGTTACCAGGTTTCAGAAATTGTGATCCAATTAATATACTATAGCTCTGGAGGGGTAAAAATGGAATCTAATGACTGCATGTATGTAAACAAATCTCCACTGGGATGTTAGGACAGAATTTTTAACCTGTAGTTTGAGGGGTTTTTTTTTCATAATGTGCAAGAAATCCGTGTGTGTGTGTGTGTGTGTGTGTGTGTGTGTGTGTGTGTGTGTGTGTGTGAATGCACGCATGTGTGCATACATGGACAGGTGTGTGTGTATCTACTCATTCACTTCACAAGCCCATGACAGCTATTGTTCCAAAAGCTTCCCAGACTGTTTTTTCAAAAGGAGGTTCTTGCAAGTACCTTGACTTTTCTTTTCTTTTTTAATACATAATACCCGTAGGAAGTGCTAATAAGCAAATGGCATCTTTGAATTCACTGGCAGCAAGCTACAGACAAGATGGTAAGCGATGTGTGTAAAATACTTCCCTATCTCACCTGGGTGTTGTGATGAGGGTCATCAAAATACCTGAGTGGATGATCCTGGCTATATATATATTTTATCCAATACTTACAAATGTTCCTGCACGACCAGAGTACATGAGTTACATTCCCCCTGGTTGCTCACATCTCCAGCAGTTACCACCCCCCATCAGACCACACCGGTACAACTTATGTGGGAAATATGCGTCTCCGGAAAGGCATAAAGGAACATGTTCATCATGGCTCAGAAGTGTTTGGCAGCAGTAGTTCTACAGTGTGCGGTTCTTTTGCCGCCGTCTCCTTGCCCTGACCTCCTGGAGCTGTGAAGCTAACTAATCAGCTACTCAACGAAAGGTGCCTTTCTGCTCCTTTTCTCTCAGCTCTTCCAAAGTGACCTCTAAGCCCCAGTGTTCCCCTCTGATGTCCATGTGCTTTTCCATCATTTGCTGCAATCCTTTCGCAACTGATTTTCCAAATTCTCACTGACATTAAGATGCTTTCACAGATATAAATGCTGATAGCAATCAGCCCTAAATGCAGTCCTTGTACTGGCAGATCGTTAGACTGTGAATAAAACATGGGATATATATATATTTCTGATCAGCAGTAGGTGTGTTGACTGCTTTCATGTGAGGCAGGAATGTAAGTGTGACAAGACGCATTATGTATAAATCACGTGTTGGCTCGTGGTGAACTTTTCATAGTTACAAAGATAAAACGGCTTCTTCTCCCTCATTAACTCAGTACTGACAAAGCACGGCAGGGACCCTTCTACTACATGGAAAACATCTGTCTAGATTAAACTTCAGGAAACCTATTGCAAATCTTTTCATCTGTGGCTTCTTCCCTAATAAAGTTACATATGGGAAGGCAGCCCTAGGTGTCCTTCCTGCTCTGAGACAACTGCAGCTACCAACAGCCCTATGGAGAGATCATCCTTTTAACGCCGGTGTGCCTAACACCGAGAGCAAAGTCTCCAGTCTTCGTTTGGCCAGGTCATAAACTCAGAAATGAGCAGATTCTACCTGTATTGGGAATTGTGCTGGGTTTCCTGTCTCCATTAAGAGAACCACCCTCGTCCCTTCAATCCCCAACAGCCCCTATTCTACAGTATAATGGTTCTCCACGTTCTGGAACAGCTGGTTCTAGGTCAGCTAATCAGTTCCTGCCATTGCAGAAGCATTGGTGCACCTCAGGCCCTGCCGTTCTCTGCCTGTGGCACACAATAACATAGCCTCCCGGGGGCTGTAATGCTTTGGTCTCATTCTGGTTATTGGCTTGGTGTGGAGGTGGCTGGGTGGTGTTTAGTGACCTGTGATATACAGGAGGTCAAACTAGATGATCTGGTGGTCCCTTCTGCCATACGTGCTGGCTTCCTCTGGGCGTGGGGGGTGTTCAACCCCCCCACTCTGCCCCAGGCCCCGCCTCCACCTGCCCCCTTCCCCCAAGCCGCCACCCCAGCCCACCTCTTCCTGCCCCCTCTCTGCCTCAGGCCCCGCCGCCACCCCACCCCTTCCCCCAAGTCCCCACTCCATCCCACCCTTCCTGCCCCCGCTCTGCCTCAGGCCCCGCCGCCACCCCACCCCTTCCCCCAAGTCCCCACCCCATCTCTTCCCACCCCCACCCCGCCTCTTCCCTCCCAGTTCCATGCTCTCCCCCAAGCATGCCCCGTCCCAGCTCCTCCTCCTTCCTCCCAGAGCCTCCTGCACACTGAAACAGCTGACCGCTGTGGGCAGGATGTGCTGGGGAAGCGGGGGAGGAGTTGATCAGCGGGGCCGCTGGCGGGCGGGAGGGAGGCACTGGGGAGAGGGGGGAGCTGGCTGCCAGTGGGTGCTAAGCACCCGCTAATTTTTTTTCCGTGTCAGAGTCAGCGCCGATGCCTCTATGAATTCTGCAGACCTCTTTTTATGTGGGGTGGTGAGATTTTCTGAAAGCTGCACCTCTATTCTATTTTACACCACTGCAATGGGCACAGTAAAAGGAGAAGACAAGTCTTCTTATGGATCCACTTGCCCTGCCAACCCTCATACCCAATACCCCTTCCCAATTCCTTTCCCAAGCTTTCCGGGCCTATGCAAACAGACGGCAGTTTGAGAATCATAGTTAATATGACTGCGGTTTAACAATCTTCCCCATCCTCTACGAAGAGCATGACTTGTCCAAAAATAGATGGCACCCCGAGTATTCTGTGACTACCTATCTCTCTCTTGTGTCAGCTTCTTTACTGGGGGAATATCAGCCAATTTGGCAGAGGATTTGGAAATGTCTATGAGCTGCTTTACTCGTTCCTAGAAGAAGAATGTTCAGAAGTCCGTTTGTGAAGAATACTTGATTTTAATTAGAGAGGCAGAGTGGTCCCGGGGGTCGTACATTAGACTAGGGGTGGGATGGAGGGGACGAAAGACCTGGATTCTATGCCTAGTTCTGCCACTCACCTGGTATTTGACCTTGACCCTTCTGTTTCCCTTCCCACCAGTTGTCTATTTGGACAGTAAACTCTCCAGAGCAGGGTTTGTCTCTATGTACAGCGCCTAACGCAATGAGGCCTCAGTCTCAGTCAGGGTTTTAGGTGCTTTCATAATAAAAAAAAATCAGCCGATTGTCTATTTCTACCAAACAACCCCCAAAAACTTATCAGGGATTTTTGCCTCTTTATCACTTCCTCAAGGCAAAGAGGGAAGGGAACATGGTGAGTCATTTGTCACCAATGCAGTTCTATTATAATCCTGCATTATGTGGTTAGTACCAACGGCGTGGCTGGGAGGAACAGAGTTAGGCAGGGCCCTGAAGGTGGTGACACAAGGTTTATAGACCTGATGCTGTGGAGAAGATGGGTAAAGGAGAGCGGGGAAAATAGAGGCAGCTTAGGGGCCAGAAAGATGATTTCAGTGGCTGATTTTTATATCATTTAAAGGAGAGCAAAGCTGAGGGAGGAAGGATGGTCCAATGCTTAGGATGCTAGCCTGGAACTTAGGAGACCTGGGTTCACAGAATTCCTGGCTGACGGTGAGCAAATCACTTAGGGCTAGGCTGGCCAAAGGGACTTAGACACAGCATTGCAATGCCTCATGTTTAGGTGCCCTGAGTAAAGCTCCCCGTGCACTGTCTGGGGGAGAGTTAGACACCTAAACAAAGTCTTCTCAGAAGCCAGCACGCTGAGCGGGGAACCTCCTAAGCTCGCCCTTAGTGCAATGCTGAGGAAAGGGGCTGGGGGCCGGGCTCAGGACCCAGCTCCTCAAAGCACCTAACTCCTTAGGTGCCTGACTAACAAGCCAGAGGGAAGTGCCTGTCTCCACTTGAGATTCTCTCCCGGAGTTAGGTGCTTAAGTCCCTTTGTGACTCTAGCCCTGTGTGTCCGAGTTCTTCATCTGTAAATTAGGGTTAATAGTGTTTCCTTACCTCACAGGTAATTACGTTAGACTGTGAAGTTCTCAGACACTGTGGCAATAGGGACCTTATAAGAGCCAAAGCTAGGGATGGGTGTGAGTTTTAGCTGTCTGGACAGAAAGAATGAGATATTGAAGATACAGTGGAAAAAATACTCATCCTCCTCTAGGTCTTTATTTATTGTGCCTACTCTGAGGGGCCTGAGCTGAAAGCTGCAATGAGGAATTAGATCTATTAGTCCAATTTTCCCTCTGATGTCCCCATGCTTTCTCCTCGGCAGCTACTTCTGCTTGGAAGTTGCTCCCTCTAATCCTCTATAAAGCCACCACATGTTCCTCCTCCAATCCCTCCTTAAAACTCACCTCTGACTTGATGGCTACGCAACGCTTGATAACAGCTCGGACGTTGGTGACCTGGGATCGCTGCTTTTGGTATTAATCACAAGCATCTCGCTGTCCCCTGTTGCTCCCCAGGGCAGTTGGCTGCACCTTCCTATTGTCTCTTACCACTCTTTGGGGGCAGGGACCAGATTTGTGTTTGGATGTGTTCACAGCGCCTAGAACAATGAGGCCTTGATCCCTGATGGGGGCCGGGAGCTGCTTCCGCGATACAAATAATAAGCAATCGTGATCAGAAAACATCGGGGGCGAAATGAGCCGCTAGGGCAGAGGAATTCGGAGGAATCCCATGCAGCTGCTGAGAATCCCCTAATGGGAATCCCCTGGCTGAAATCCTACTGGGAGCAGCAAGAGAGAATTCGACAAAGAAGAGGCTCAATGCAGTGAAATGTCATAGCAGTCAGGAAAGGCTCATTCTTTTGGCACAGTGTCCCCGCGAGTGGATGTAATTAGAGGCTTATCCAGACAGTGCGAGATAAGTGCAGGTCCGCCCTCTAGCTCCGGCCTCTTCCTCTTCCTTCAGCACAGTCCTGAGAGAGCAGTTATTGAGAGCCGGCCAACTGGAAGGAAGCCTGGCAAGGCTGATGGAGATAAATCTTCTCCCAAGGGAGTGGGGAGCTCTGCTGTCTGTAGGGCATTTCGCAGGTCGTACCAGGCACTTTCCCGTGAGAATCTCCAAGTGTATTAATTAATCTGGGCGGGTAAATACTGATCTCCACATTGCAGAGCTGGGGTAAGTGAGAACTGCCTGGGGAGAGCTTACCTCAGACAGCGACTCACGGGTATGGCTTTGGAAAAAAACCAATAGTCCTGCTTTCTAGCTCAGACCTTCCAGAGCCAGCTCTAACCACCAGCCAGCACTCCTCAGAGCTAGGAATCCATGAATCCTTCCCCTCTAGTGCTCAGCTCTAACCACTAAGCCATACACCTTCCCGGAGCCAAGAGGTCTGGCCTCCTCATCCTCAAGTCAGTGGCAGCACTTCCTGCCCAACGTGTGACATTCCTACTACTTCATTCTCCAGGGCAGGTATTGTATCTCTTTGAGAAGCACACCTGTTTCTGCAGTGTGCCCGCAGTCGTAGGGGGGCCAGGCTCAGTCATATGGGGGAGATGGTAAAGGAGGGAAACAGAAAAGAGCAAGGCAGGACTGATGAGGGGAAGCAAGGAGAGAAACCCTGTTGGGTCAGTGCTCCCCTGCCAGAGAAGAGGCACGCCCCTGCCCGAGATGCCTCCTCACCAGTACCACCCCTGCACACTCTGTCAATGGTGCCGTTGGGGCCCAGCTGTCCCTAGTATGAATGTGGAATCCCTGGGAACGCTGGCACAGCATGGCTTCAAGTCCTGCGCGATCGGCCATGCATTGGAATCAGCAGCACCCCAGTTTTTATTACTGCTCAAGGAAGACCTGATCTGATCCATCCCACTCCATGTGGGCCTGCTGCCCGGCAGCAGCGTGTGACCTGAGCAAGGGATGCAAGGTCAGACCCTCTCCCACTTCCATAGAACTTGTCCTGAGACAGTCGTTACACATTAATGTGGTGTACTGAAGACGGAATCTAGCCCACCTTTTACTCCCTTCCCCTCTGAGATGTGGCAAATGCAACTCGGTCACAGCTGGAAGTTTGAGCCCATAGACTGTAAGCAATTTGGGACAGGGAATAATATCATTTAATTAATAATAAGTATAGGCCCAAACCAAAACCCAAGACCCAGATGCCTCCAAGCTTTAGGGAACTTTGGGTCTAGTTCCAAACTTTGTAGCTTGATTCAATTTTCACCGCAACAGATTCAGTAGCTCTGTTATTTGAAAGTGTCTTGTCTTTTCAGTTGGGCTTGGGTTTATTTCTGTATTTACTTCTCATGTATTAATTTCTAGAATCTGGTAAACATTCTGAGCAAATGAGATCAAGGGCTGCCACTGCAGAGAGCTCATGAAAGTGTCCTGACATCTGCTACAACCAGAGCGAGGCAGGAAATGCATTACCCCTCCCATGAAAAGTTTTAAGATTTCAAAACATTTTCCCATCATGAGTCAAGACAAAAAGTCAAGATCTTGAAAATGTTTGTGAATCAAAAATCTGGAAAAAAAAATCCTCAGCTAAGGTCAATTAAAAATGGTTTGTTTTGATTTCAATCATTTTAGGGTTTATTTAATTATTTGCTAAAAACAACCTGAAATTTCAAAACCAAAAAACCAGAACTCTTTGTTTCAAAAAAGTCAAAATGAGACATTTCTCTTTCCGTGGGCTACTCTCTCTTTCCATGCCTCACTCGTTCATGTCCTCAGCAATGCAACTCAACTGGCCTTCTACATATTTCAGATCCACAGTCAAGTATCCTGTTGGAAGGCTGTGCAAATCTGTAACAGGGCGACCGGACCTGTCTATGCAACATTGCCTTTCCCTCCTACTATTTATTAAGGTCCTGTAGCGGGCTGGTCACCCACTCCGGCCCTGAAAGGGTTACAGCCAGAGCTGGAAGAGGGCTGGGGCTGAAAGAAAACCTAGGCTGATTGGGGAAGGCAGCCACAGCTGGGGCCACATCCCAATGAGGCCACAGCTGGCCCTATAAGAGGCTGTAGGCCAGAAGCTCAGGCCATCTCTCTCTAGCTGTGGAGAGAGATGGGCCTGGCTGCTTAGGTGCTTTCAGAGTACCTAGAGTGGAGCAGGGCTGGGGGAAGGCCTGGGGAGCTCCAGCCTGAGAAACCCCCAGGCTGCAGGCCTTGCTGAAGGCCCAGAACAGGTACTGGGGTTGCAGAGGGCAGCCCAGGGATAGGCAAAGGCAGCGGGTCCAAACCATCCTTGCTGATGATGAATGGTTGATAGACTGCAGTCTGCCCCAGGGAGTGGGGGCTATATGGTGACCAGCAGTAGCCACTGAAGCGAGGTGGGGGTAGAGGGTTGGGGGTTCCCCTGGGACCCAGAGAGTGGGGGGGTACTGCCAGGGGCAGCACCCAAGGTAAAGGGGCACTGGGGTCTGGGAGGGACACAGGGGCCAGCGGCACGTGGGACATCAGCCAGCAGAGGGTGCTCTGGAGCTGGAGAGCTAATTCCCAGGACCACCAGCCTCGCTTCAGATCCCGATCCTGAAAGATGCCGTGTAGCTCCCGAAATGTGCTGAGGACTCTCCTATCCCCCTAACTTCAGATTAGGCTCTAATGATCTCTCATCATGTGGAAACTGGGAGATGTTTTCAGTACCTGCATTTACCATAGGTTCTGCAAAACGATTGAGCAGCAGTAGCGGGGAAAAAGGCTACTTACAAAGATGTTTATAGGAGTGTGACAGAGCACTGGGCAACAGCAGCTGTACCAGGACTCTGATCACCGAGTAAATCACCCCCAGAGTAAACCTGAGGGGCAAAGCTGTGCCTAATTGATAGATGGGGATGGGCTGGAGAGAGCTACAGGGCTGATTAACCCATTAGCCCAGAAAGTAGAAGAGCACAGGAAGAAAGTGCTTTCGGGAGAGGAGAGAGGTGGACAGTCTTTTTTTAGAGCCAGATGTCTCAGGGGGAAGATACTTTCTGTCTCGCCTCTCATTGGCTGAGCGCACAGAGGGGTGTATGCTATTGTAAATACAGAGCTGCACAAGCTTGTCAAGGTGGTGGGAAGAGCGCTGCAAATAAATTACCCAATGTGTTTGACCAGAAGAAGGTCCCTGAGCAGTTTGTAGCTAGAAAAGAGCCAAGAATGGGATGCAGCGGGACACTCAGAACTAACGGAGCCACTGCTCACTCACTCTTTACGAGCAGGGAGTAACCATCACCTTTTAGATGCTCTGGGGCTGAGTCAGTGTCTCTTACTCACACGGACTAGCGTAATGCTTCCACTGAAGTCAATATGACTGGATGGAACTGTTGGGGTGGGGTGACCAATGGCTTGGAGGGAGGGAGGTCCTACAAATGAGGGGGGAGGGATATCTCAGTGGTTTGAGCATTGGCTGGCTTAAACCCAGGATTGTGAGTTCAATCCTTAAGGGGGCCATTTAGGGATCTGGGGGGGGAAAAAAAGTAGTTGGGGATTGGTTCTGCTTTGAGCATGGGGTTGGACTAGATGACTTCCTGAGGTCCCTTCCAACCCTAATATTCTATGAATGGGATGGTGGGTTTTGTTTAATGTCAAAAAGGATGTTCACTTTAGCTCATAATGGGGATAGCCAGCACTGCTTTTATGAGCTGCCACTGTTCTGAAATTCCTCTCTCATCATTTAATCACTTGCACTTGCCTTGTATTGAGGCGCGAATGATTTGTACGCTCCATGTTTCTGCTGAATTACAAGAAGAAATATATTAACCGAAAATGAATAGCATCCTGTCAGTTAAGGGCGAGTCTTTATTTCTGGGAAGCGGCGGTTATGTTCTGCTGTGCTGTCAGAGACTGGATGCAGCTGCCCTATAGACACTAACGGGTGAAACACACTTCTTCATTCTGCGGTTTAATTTATACCCCTCAAGTTCTGGCCACTCTTCCTGCCACTCTCATTTATCAGAGTTGGCCATCAAATATTTCTAATACCCGGAGCCATTTCTTCCACCATCTCACACCTCACGTGATTTACACTTGTGCAAAGCAGGTAGAGAAGGCTATCGAATCAGCGTGGCACCATTGCATGTTATGCAATAAATGGCTATGTAGGTGCCAGGTAGTGAGAATCTGGCTCCATGGGTGTGTAGCCAAAACCCCTCAAGGCTCATAGCTATCAAGAAACACATTTGTGTCTCTGGAGCCAACAAGCCTATCTTCTTCCTGTGAAGGAAAGGTCTCAAGTCAGACCCAGTAAGGGAGCAGATCACAAGCTTGAGTCCTCTCTTGAAACACCATCAAAAGTGACCTAGCTTTCAGCCAAGTGCAGTCAGTATGAGAGATTTCATGTTGCAATGCAATTCTTTAGAGTTATTATTTTTCTGAGGTCAAAATAAAACTGCACTAAGTGGAAGAACAGTGAAGTCACTTAGTACTTTCAAAGACTATATTAGTTGAAAGTATTCAGTTTCCACTGTCGGAAAAGAGCTGTCTTTGGAGGGACCTAAAAGAGATACAGCTATACATATAAGTTCTTTGGGGCAGGGGCCATTTTTCGTTCTGTGTTTGCACAGCTCCTAACACAATAGGGGCCTGGCTCCTGAGTGGGGCTTCTACGTGATTCTGTAATGCACATAATAAATAATTAATAAATATGTATGCAGGTCAACAATAGAAAGAACATCATCTACTGGCCCACAAGAATACACAGCATTGTTCTTAAGTGAGTAGGCTCCATAAAGTTGTAGTTGTGCACTGCAAATGGCTGCCTGAGAAAGCAGCCATGAGCACCCTCCTCCAGTTCTAAAGAGAGTCACAGGAACCGGAAGTTCATTGTGTGTAGCCAAAGCTAGGAGAGTATTTGAAGCAAGCTGTGGTACACCGACACCCAGAGCCAGGGTGCTCGGATTCTACCCAATTATGCCTGTATTGATGGCTTGACTCTTTTTGCCCCTGGCACCACTTTAGAAGACTGTGGAGAGATGAAGGGCATACTCTGGTTACAGAAGGAAGGAATTAGATATCCTGGTGTCCCACTGTTTTTTGTCTATTTGGTTGCTAGAACACATTTATTTCTCCAGTTCCTGCAGTCTCAATGGAACAGACCACGTTAGGTTTATAGACCCATACATTATAATTTAACCATATTTATGATCTCACTTATCATCACTGCAGCCCCTCTCACCTGATTTCCTTCTTTTCCTCTGGGGGTTCAGGGCTCTGAGATGTCTCTGATTTCCCCCTCTCATTCCACCAACCCTCAGAAGCACCATGTCACAGTGACTTTTCTTCCAGCAAGTACTTGGTCTAGCTCCCTCCAGAGTGGGTCAACATCACTCCCCCCGCCAGACAGTCACTGAAAGAAACGTGAGGTGCTTAGGGTCTGAGGACATTGGCTGCAGCACTACCAGCCCCAGTGAGACAAGGGACAAACCTGCTTTCAATGCCAGCTTTAGGGTGACCAGATGTCCCGATTTTATAGGGACAGTCCCGATTTTTGGGTCTTTTTCTTATATAGGCTCCTATTACCCCCTCTCCTCCCACCCACTGTCCCGATTTTTCACACTTGCTGTCTGGTCACCCTAGTGCTTGCTACACAAAGCAAGGATGAGCAAAAACTGGACCAAGTTCACCACAAAGTCCAAGTCTAGGAACGACCACTCCACTGGAATCCAATACAAGTGTATTCGAAATCGGAACCTGGATCTGAATCTGACCGCTGACACCAACCTTTTTATAATGGGCGGAGCCAAAATCCCAGTTCCAAACAGCCACGAGCTCTGGGATGCTGAACATTCAGATCTAAACCTGGATCGAAACGTTGTGGGTTGAGCATGTGTCTAAGAAAATTTCAGCTAGCTATCCACCCATGTCTTCAGTTATCTCTATTATAATAATCATAGAATCATAGATTATAGGACTGGAAGGGACCTCGAGAGGTCATCGAGTCCAGTCCCCTTGCCTTGCCACCGAATTGCTCGGGGCGCAGTACAAGCAAACAATAGCCAAATAATGCAACTAAAAGCAAAGCCAATCTAACACAGTGTACAGGGGGCTAGACCTTAAGAACAAATGAAAACTCAAGTTAGTACAGAATGCAGCTACCTGCCTATTGAGAAGCATTTCCTGCTGAGAGCATATTACACTATGGGGAGTCACCATGTTGGTTTTGACACATTTCCAAACTGGCCTTAATCCTCTGGCTTTAATTCTCTTCCTCATAGGGATGATGTGAGGCTTACTTCATTTCCCTTTGGAAAGCACTTGGAGATCCTGGGATGAAAAGTGCTACAAAAGGCCACAAGGTTATTCTACGATAAGTGCGCGTCACAGTCTATAAGAAGAATTTGGCAGTGGCAATGTGTATCTAACTCTCAAATGTGGGCATCTTAACAGAACATCCAAATCCTGCAAATTCCCACTTAAACCTATTTCGATCTTGGTCCTACAGATCTGTGATCCGTGTACTGCAAGAGGTTCCATTCATCATACTCCAGCCCAAATGCGAGTGGAGGCTACCCACAGGTGCAAGTAAGGTTTAGCACTAGGCATAATCCTCCAGCCTGGGCAAGGCTAATTCTCCAGCCCACTGCACTCACACTGCCTTATTTGTGTAGCGCCCCCTCTCCACCCAGTTACCTTCTCTAATGCCAATCGGCTTACAGGTTTTGATGGACAGGTCTGGGTTCTTCTGGAACCCGCCACCCACTCAGCAGGGTATATCTTCTTGATTTTTTCCTATGAATTTATTTGGCAGTGCCTCCACCCCCCTTGTTTCTTAATCGCAGGGTCACCAGGGCAGCTTGGGAGGAAAATTCTAACCACAGGGTAATCCCCACTTACTTGCCAGATAGTTGGAGACTTTCAAGAAATAACACAAACACATACAATATATTCACCACAATAATTATATTAAATAGGAGACAAATATAACATAACAGGGGAAAACACTATTTTTAGGGTCACCGGTGCCCACGCTGATAATACCCATGACTTTCCCCAGTCACATGACTTGATGTAGCAAATGTAAGATCAGTGTCGCGTTGGTACGCGTACTTTGTTGGGGCCCTTGATTAGGTTACCATCCGTCCATATTTCCCCGGACATGGCCGGCTTTTGTGCCTCTAAATAGCCGTCTGGGAGGAATTGGTAACAAGGTTAAAATGTCCGGGGGGGTTTTCTCCCTCACCTCCCTCCCTCCCCGCCATGCAGAGTGCAGCTGCTGATTGGGCGGCTGGGCTGATTGACCCTCTCCCTTTGGCCTCCAGCAGCCAGAGCCCTCCCCGCTCCCCCACTCCCTCTGTCTGCAGCCCTGTGTAACACACAAACCGACCCACCGGGCAGCGTGTTTTGCAAACACGTGGAGCCAGAATGGTAAGGGGAGTCCGGGGGGGCAGTCAGGGAGCCGGGGAGTGTTGGATGGGTCCCCGGCCTCCACCTACCACCCCGCCTCCGCATGTCCCCCCCCCCGTGGGCCCACCCCCAGTCCTCTCCCTTGTCTGCTTGTACTGCCAGAGCCAGCAGCAACTGCTGTCTGCTGCCCCCGGGTCCTAGTGCCCCCATCCACTAATGGGAAGACAGGCTGCCCTTACCCTGCCCTTCCACCCTAGCCCTGAGCCTCTCCAACGCCCCAAACCCCTCAGCCCCAGCCCTCAGCCCCCCACACCCTAATCCTCTGCCCCAGCCCTGAACCCCCTTCTGCATCATGAATCCCTCATCCTCAGCCCCAACCCTCATCCCTGCATCGCCTCCTATCCCCAAACTCCCTCCCAAACCCCCTCCCCCCTTCCCACACACCCCCTCCTGCCCTCAAACTCCCTCCCAAAGCCTGCACCCCCTCCCTTTGCACCGCCTCCCACCCCCAAACTCCATCCCAGAGCCTGCACCCCTCACCCCCTCCTGCACACCCACCCCCTGCCCCAGCCCAGAGCCTGCACCCAGCACCCAAACTCTATCCCAGAACCTGTACCCTGCACCCCTCCTGCACCCTAATCCCCAGCCCAGGACCTGCACCCCAGACCTCTTCCACCCACCCAACCCCCCTCCCAGAGCCTTAGGCAGGTGGGGGGGGGTTTCTGGGCACCACCAAAATTTCTACAACCCTGCCACCCATGCGAGTGGATAAGGGTCGGGGCTGTCGGGACAGGTAGGGTCCTAGGAGGGTTCTCAGCAGGGGGCAGTCAGGGGACAAGAAGCAGGGGGGTTGGGGTTCTGAGGGGGGCAGTCAGGGGGTGGGAAGTGGGAGGGAGTGGATGGGGGTGGGGTGGGATGGGGCTAGGGCAGGGCTTCCCCCCCCCCCCAGTGTCCTCTTTTTTGATTGTGGAAATATGGTAGCCCTACCCTTGATGACCTATGATCACAAAATTTTTCTCTGCAGTGGTTTAGCAGTGTGGCTGACTGGGTTCAGTACAGTCCAAAGGACTCACAAGTGGGAGGAGGTGGTAAGTCCCTCCACATGTTTAATATGCAGCAGGTTATAAAACCCCCAAACCCTCACTCCCTGGCTTGAGGACACCGTTCAGGGAGTAGAGGGTCCCCAACACAAATTCCCTGACTAACTAAAAGATGGTGCACTCACAAACTCCATGAATGATCCTCAGGTTCAGAGCTGACTCTAGACCCCTCGGTCACTGCAGAGGGGCTGATCTCTGCTGGCCGGGATCCTCTTCGGGCAGGAGTCAGGCTGCTTCGGTCCCAGGATTTCCCCTCACCACAAAGGGGTGCAGGGCTCAAGGTGCAGGTTACAGAACTGTACTAAGATCCAACTGTCGTCTCCTAGCCCAGCGTCCAGACACACACACACAGCAGGCAGCAGCCCTGGATTAGCAGCAGGAGCAGAGCTGACCATGTGGGGACTGGTCTCCCCTAGGGAGCTGGAGGGCGAACTCAGCCTGGCTGGGGAAGTTTCCCAGCAAAACTCTACAAACTGGGAATCATCAGTGGAGAGGGAAAAGCCCAGCTGAGGGATCTTGCTTTCAGGTCCCTAGAGGCCAGTTCTCAGGGGGAACCCTGCATGCAGGCCTGGGACTCCCCAGCTCCCCACACAGCCAGTCCTGCCCTTGCCCTGGTTGGCTCCAGACTGACTAAAAAAAATGACTTCTCCCCTTTCCTGAGCTCCCTGGGAGCGGCATCTCACTCCCTATTGGTTGCTGGGCGGACTCTGAGTCTGCCTTGGCTCCCCCTCCCTACCAGGGACAGGGCCTCTCCCTGAGCTGCCAGCAGACAGAACCCCAGGAATCTAGGTCATCTCCTGGGGGGTTACATTTGCAATTTCATAGAATAGAAAAGGGGAAGCTCATGGGTGGAGAATGACCACATTGACTTAAGGGCAAACTTCATCATGCAAATGAAGTACTCAATGGCAACTCTATGGCAATCTTACAGCTGTGTTCTCGTGAATGAGGGACTGAGTGAATGAGGGACTAAGTTACCCTGCATTCCTTATCCTGCTTCCCACTTATCCTGCTTCCCACTTCCCACAACACACAACACTCCACACTCCTGTGCTGAGTAACACTGAGCCGTAAATGACCATGTCATGACATATTGATCTGAGTGTCCATATGCAGGATTTGGATGCCCTGTTATTGCTCCTACAGTAGAAAACAGGGAATCATCCTAAGATCCCATTACATTTTTCAGTGTACTTTTTCAGTATCCTCTTGTTTTGATAGCTCTGGTAGGTTATCAATGTAAGTACCATAGCTAACTTCTCAGGGAACAAAGAAGTGGGTTTGCCAACTAACTCATACCCTTGGATGGGATAAACATGACTCTCTGCATGACCTTGAAACCCGAGAGATCCCAAATACAGCTGACAAGGGAATGACAAAGAAGGTTTTGCTTAGTAGTCAGCCAGAAAGTGGAAATCCATCTGATAGGTGTCACAACATCTGGTCTGCTAGCTAATCCTTGAGGCATAGAGGAAACCAGCTTGGTTTGCATGCCAGTTACTGCAGTTTTACTCCCCCAGCAGAGAGGAGAAAATAGAGAGTAAACATCAAGGTAAAGATCTTGTTTAAGGTACAACAGGGAGGGTCAGACAAGGCATATTTGAAACAGATCCTTGGATCTGAGCTAGAGTACTTCAAACAGCCTATCCAGGCCCATTAAAGGATTAATCCATTTCTGGGGGCAAGAATAGTCTATCGACTGTTTACAACTGGGGTTCAAATATGGGTTTGGATGGAGGCTTGGACTGATTGTCCGTCTGTCTGTCTGAGGTATTTCTAGGGCACCCATCACCCCAGTGCTTTGGTCCCACCACCAAGGGGACATCAGGAGTTATCCTTTCAATAAACATCCACTTTAATTCAATCCTTTCAACTCTTCCTCATGGGTCAGGTTTTCTAAACCTTTAATCATTTTTGTTGCTCTCCTCTGGACTCTCTCCAATTTGTCCATATCCTCCTTAAAGTGTGGTGCCCAAAACTGGACACACCACTTCAGCCGAAGCTCACCGATGCTGAGTAGTGGAAGAATTGCCTCCCATGTCTTGCATCCAACACCTCTGTAATACATCCCAGAAAGTCATTTGCCTTTTTCTCAACACTATTGTCTCATATACAATTTGTGTTCCGCTATAACCCCCAGATTTTTTCTGCTGTGGAATACTAGCTCCCTGCCCTCCTTCAAAACCTTTATTTAATCCCTTTACCCCCCTTCAGTTCCCTGGACCAAATGCTCCCATTTGCTCTTGATCTCACTCACCACCAGTTTTAGCATTGTGGTTGCTCTCCTTACCAGTTTTCTCTTTTCAAAGCCGCACTGCCCAAAAGTGAGCTCTGTCTTCCTCAGTTGAGGACTAGCCGGTACCCTGAGCAGAATAACTCCCTCACCTCTTTACGTGATGTTCCTATTAATGCAGCTGAAATATAGCACTTGCTGTTTTGTTTTGGTTTTGGTCGCAGCATTGTATTCAATTTATCCTCTGCGCTATAAAGCCCGGGACCCAGTTGTGTCTCTGCGGTGCAGCTACCTAGTCAGGGTGATTATGAACTCAGTGGTGAATTAACAGCAGCTTATACACAATAAAGGAGCTGGGTTGCTCTTTATCTCTATCTCCAAGCAACAGTCAAGATGAGGGAGGGTTCCTCCCTCTTTTCCTTTTTGTTTTCCACAGCTGCTTACCACAAAAGCTGTTGAAAATCTTGCTGCTATTTGGATTTAATGAGCCCTCCACTCTGCTAAAGACTTGATACTCTCCTCAGACAAAAACAATGTTTTCTTCAAGACTGTAAAAGACTGGGGAGTGGAGGGGAAGAAGGAACTGTAACAGCAGCAGCCCAGGCCCCCTCAATCATTATTAGCCTGATAATGACTATTTGACATGGTATGGGGCCCAATCTACTCACCACAGTAGAAGCAGGCCTGGAGTCTCTATTATTATTTTATTTATTTGGATTATCATGGCACCTAGGAGCCCTAGTTAAGGGCCAGGACCCCATTGTGCTAGGGGCTGCACAACCACAGAACAAGAAGAAAGCCTGCCCCAAGGGGCTTAGACCCTGAGTGATAGTAACATGGTCATGGTGCCCAGTCCTGGTCCAACTCACCTCAGCGGGAGCAGGCCGGGAGCCTGTACCAGGTAGTGACTGAGAGAGCACCCATTAGCACTGTTACTACTGTTTAGCTAACATGGCATGGGGGTAAGAAGGGTATTTTGAACATGGACAGATAGAGCTAGAGAGGAGCTCAGCCCCGGGTTTAGGTCCCCAAAGATGGGGAGGATGTGCACTCCCCCAAGGGCAGTACATGCGCTCACCTGAGCTCAAGGATGGCACCCTATTGCAAGCAAGCCATCCCTAAGCTGGATGGGGTAGAGGAAGAGTCATAGACCTGCTCTGTGTTCAGCCAGCCAGCAGAGGGCAGTGCACACTGCACCCTCTCACACCTTGTCTACACTAGCAGCAGCTCATAGGGTATGTGGAGCTACACCACACAGTGCGTCCACACTCACTACTCTGTGTTGCTCCACAGGGTAGCAAAAGGCTCCAGCAGCAGGGAGGCAACTACACTGCTAAAAAATATTATTATCGTGGCACCTTAGGAGCCCTCGTGATGGGCCAGGATCCCGTTCTGCTCAGTCCTGCGCAAACACAAAACAGGAAGAAAACCCCTGCCCCAAAGGGCTTAGGCCCTGAGTGCTAGTAAGGTGGTCATGTAGCGGTGCTGACATGGGAGGCATTGCCTGAGCATGTAGAGAGCTGTGTGGGCTATATACCCTGGGGGTTCAGCCTTGTAGGACACTCTACTCTGCTTGCCTCAGCCATGTTTCACCGTCTACACTGCCATTATATCCATGCTAGCTGGCCGTGCAGTGTCTGTATTCTGCACACTGCCACCGGTGTAGACCAATCCTGTATCCTGCCCTCATTCTGGGGGCTCTGTGCACCTTGGAGGTGCCCCCTGGGGGGTTCTGACTCCGCACCGTCAGCTAACCATGGGCAAGCCTGTGGGCACAATCCCGCCCATCGTATTTTGCCAGTGCCATCTGTTCCTTTTTTTAAAAGGAAGTTTGTGGCTCATTGACTGGTGATAAAAGTACCTTCAGAATATTCCTCAGTGCAACTATATTATCGCTCTCAGCCCAAAATGTTCAGTCAGATATCACAGTGATCAGCACCGCATAACAACCTGGATGAGACACACAGGCAGTACCTTCCAACTACAACAAGCACGCTAAGGACAACGTTGCGGGTTGTTTATTTCTAAGCTTAGAGGGTTACAGACCCTAAGAGTTCGCAGCATTTTGAGAGACACACCTTCTTATATAAACCATGAGTCCCATTGAAGTCAATGGCAAAACTCCCTTTGACTTCAGAGGCTGCTGCGTTTGATCCCATGTTTCTCGTATTTCTTTAGTGCCCATTTCAGTGCACTGGCATGACAAAAGATCATTTGTTTTTATGAGCCCATCACTTAGTGATGCCTATTCCCCTCCTGAATCCCTGGTCCCCTGTCTGATCCAATAATGGAAGTCATTGTCTTCAGGGCATGGATTAATTCCTCTGAAGAAACAGAGCTCTATTAGCCAGGATGGGCAGGGATGGTGTCCCTAGCCTCTGTTTGCCAGAAGCTGGGAATGGGCGACGGGATGGATCACTTGATGATTCCCTGTTCTGTTCATTCCCTCTGGGGCACCTGGCACTGGCCACTGTCTGTAGATAGGATACTGGGCTAGATGGACCTTAGGTCTGACCCAGTCTGGCCGTTCTTATGTTCTTATCCAGGATTCATACTAGTATGTTCCCTAGGAGCAAATGCTGCCCTCACCTGTACCCCTCCACTTTGCATACAATGTGCGAGATGTGCTGGAAATGGTGAATGTGCCAGGAGCCACTGGATTCAGAGCCACATGATGGGGTATTTTCCTTTTGTGACTCAGGCCCATGTTTAATGATAGAGGCCTTTGTTACAGTCAGGTCCCACTGCAAGGGGTGGGGAGGAGTGGAGAAGCAGGCAACCTCTGAGGGCCTTGTCCCCCAGACCTCTCTGTGCCACAAAGCACAACTCCAAGTGGACTCCCTTGAGTAAAGAATGCAGGGAGATTTGGTGGGATGGAGCTGATAAATCCCCTGATGCCTGGATCTCCATTAGAGGGGCTGCAGGTCTACTGCAGCCTGGAGACCACAGTAGCTGCCATGGGCAAGCTTTATGACCTTGGAGACGGGCTTCCTTTTCACACACCCTGCCCTCCCCGCCACACACAGCCCTCAGATCTTCCCAGGCTGTGTGCTGTGTTTAGGAATTGGCCACTGGAAAGAATTACAGGGTGGAAAGCAGTACAGGAAATGACATAATGGGCAGAAATGTCTCTAACCAGAATGTCATCAGCCTTCACCCGCCTTTTAAGGATCCCCATTCATTTGCAGGCCTGCGTTTTTAGTGGGAAAACTGCAGAGGTTGGGCAAACTCAGGCAACTTCTGGCAAGTTCAGTCTCAGGGAACGTTTCATGGCAGGCTAGTTTTCTCTCTCTCTAATCCTCACATCTGCTCTATAAAGAGAGAGGGAAATAATATAGATTCCCTGTCAGATGGCTGAACCCAGGCCCTTTTGCTTTACAGCTGGGCTCCCCCTCTGAAAAATAGGAAACAAACACTTATTATTGAAATTGCCAACCTTGGTTCCAATTCAAACCAGTGCCCTGGTGACATTTGAGTAGCAGTGATTTTTTCAAGTACGACTTTGAAGCAACATGATTCAGTGCTCCACGGCTTTTATTGATTTTGGCTGCTGAATGTTTTATGACAAGGAGTCGCCCTGCATGAATTCTGAACGGGAGATCAATAGGCTGCTTAAGATGTCATGCCGTGTCTACTTGATTGACGTGCTTCCTTCCCTCCACCCCAACCCCTTTGAGTGTTGGCCAATTTCCATGCGAATCCATTGAATGGTTTCACCTATTGCGGTATTGCCCTTCTGTTGTCCACTCCTAATAGATTGGACCTCCAGCTGGCCTACTGATTTTCTTATTATCATCGTAATTAGCTTCAGGGCACATGGAAACTTCTGTGAAGATAAGTAAAGAGAGTTCAGAAAGAATACACTTTCCTTCCAACTTCAAAGTTTCCCTCTCATAAGCAGAAGCCAAGAAAACAGCTGTGTCATTTGAAGAGTGCATCTTCTCATCTTCACATTCCCAACAGACCCAGCATCCTTCCTTGTCCGTATTAGGTACCTTAGGGATTCACCCAAAGCTTGGACTAATCCAAACCAAATAATCTTTTGAGCTTTCAAAAGAAATTGTGGGGTGTTTCCCCCCATCCCATCCGTTCTGGGACTGGAAACAGAAAAAGCTGTGACACTTCATGAAAGAACCTTCTTCCTCCAGTAGGCAAGAGATTAGTCCAGTCTCCATAATCTTGGCTTCCCTGAAGAGATTGCCAACAAAAGGGCAAAACAGGGCTAAAAACTGTTGGCAGTTTTGCTGAAGTGGACACCTTTTCACCGAGAACTGCACTGAGATCTACCACCTCACTTCACATACAGCATCAACTGGTAACACCTTTTAGTAGCTACCAAATTGGATTAGATTTGAAGGGAGAATCTAGAAGTGAAAGGCTCAAAACCCCAGTTCCTTAACCATCCAGTGCCCCCAATTTACTAATGAGGAATGCATTTTATTTGAAAGGTTATAATTGAATTTAATACCAACCAACACACATGCTGAAGAATGATGACAACAAAACCCAGGCCCCCAAATATTTCCTGAACCATGTACCTGCCTTGTCTTTGCATCGTTTATGAGCAATAAATTCCATCCGTTGGGGTAGAAAGGACGAACAATGTGGTGGAGTTGTATTTGAAAGAGACACAAATCAAATCACTTCTAACACTGTCGGGAGGCTACATATCAGTGAATTCTGCTTTAAATCCCAGAGGTGCTGTAATGCTGCTGGAAAGTCACTAATGCCATTTTAGTGACTTCTGTATTGTTATCTTCTGCTTCAAAAGGCATTCCTCTGGTGTAGCAGAAATGTATGAGGTAAACAAGTCAGAGAGAGAGTTCACACTGGCAAGTCAATGCTGCTGGCTCTTCAAGAGTAATAATTACTAGTCATCAGTCATGAGAACCAGCTGCAGATTCTTTCCTTCTCTCTGCTGTCACTTTATCAACTTCATCTTTCTTTGACAAGGGCCACCAAAGGGAGAGGGATATTTCATATGGATATCCATGTGGCTCCTTTTCCCTCTCACTCATCCTGGTGTAAATTAGATACAACTCCACCAGAGTCAGGGGAGTAAATCCATATAAAAGCAGTGTGAGTGGCAGCACTGTAGAACAAAACCAAATCAATGTTGACATTTGGAATTTTCTCACCAAAATCGGATTCCATTTTTCGACCAGTTCCGTGCACTGCAATATAGAGCTCACACAAGAGGCCTTGTAACTATAGTGTAACTCTTCTGCCCATCTAAGTTGGCAGCAACAAGGGCCGGGTTCTGTATCTAGGGGTTCCGTTTCAATAACGCAATGCAAAACCGGCTCGAGCCCCCACCCAGTGACCTGGGACAATTACATACCACCCCCTGGGTGCCTCTAAGAGGCAATACTTCCCCTTTTGCAAGCACGGAGTCTGAGTGTAACAGAAAATGTTTAATAACATGAGGTAAACGACATCAGCATTAAATTGGAAAAACACCACAAACAGGATTCATAACACAAACCACGAGCAAAAAACCCACCCCAGCAAATTGGGCTGTGTCCTTTCCCTTTGGTTCTTGAATCCAGCGACCCAAAAATCACCCAGAGTCCCCAGAGTCCAACACCCCCAAAGTCTCTTGGGTCCAGCAACCACCCAAAGTCCCAAAAGTCCAACAGACCTCAAAGTCTCTGTCCCTGGTCAGTGCAGCCCCAGAGTAAAAAGGGGGGGGCACGCAGGGTGTTAAGGGGCACCTTACGTGATCCGAGGCCGGCTGGCCATCTCTCCGTGGGGTTCTGCCACAGCCTTCACCATGAGCCAGTCCACTTCCTGCCATCCCACAAACTGCTCCGCTTCGCTCACCGACCTGTGAGCCGCTCCAGCCATCCCTGCAAGGTTCCGTGCCGCTCGCTGCGCCTCCAGTCGTCCCCACAAATTGCTCCACCAGCTGCTTAGCAATATAGCTTCAGGCTCCCCCACTAGTTAACACAGCACTCAGTGATCTCAGCTCTTAATAACTTTAGCTCTTTTGTGATTTCAGCTCTTAGCAGTTTCAGCTCATAGTAGGGGAGCCCCAGTGCTAGTGCACCATTGGCCCAAAGTGAATTCAGCTCAGTAGCCTGTAACTAGACTCCTAATGGAATCAAAATTAGCTCTGACATTCAACAGTGGAGAGAGGCAGTAATACAATTGGTGTTTCAAACCTTCAGAGGGGGGCCCCATACCATCAGGTACAAATATCTGTCCCCATCCTCTCTCAATTCACTGGGTTTTGTAACCCATGCCCCTTGTCAAGCAAGTGCTACTTAGGTAATGGTGAAGGACTCACTCAGTCCTTCTGTCATACAACAGTTCCACTGGCCTTGATTCACAGAATCAGGATAACAAAACTTTATTCTTCCTGCCCCAATAACAGAGAAAACTGGGGATCCCACACCAGCCAAAGTAACCACTTTCAGTTGCTGTTGTTTCATGCCAGGCGAGTGGATGTGCCTATGCAAACAAGATCAGCCCCTGGAGTTCTTTTCCACACTCGCCATAATTCACCACCAGATGTCAGGGTAGAGCTCATCCTAACTCTGCTTACAATAGGAAAGTTTGATCAGCATTTATGTTTGGATTAGAGCTGTTTGGCAATTGTTGATCAAATTGTTGCAGGGGCGGGGTTCAGTGGAAAAAGGCTTTTTTGTAGCAGAAAAGAACAATTTTCATGGACATTTTTCAGGTTTTCATAAAAAAGAGAGAGAGACTTTCACTTGCCATAAGCTGAAAATCATAGAATCATAGAAAGGTAGGGCTGGAAGGGACCTCAAGAGTCCAAGTAAACATAGACCATCCCTGACAGGTCTAACCTATTCCTAAAAACCTCCAATAACAGGGATTCCACAACCTCCATTGGAAGCCTGTTCCAGCGCTTAACTACACTTATAGTTAGAAAGTTTTTCCCTAATATCTAACTTAAATCTCCCTTGCTGCAGATTAAACCCATTACTTCCTCTCCTACCTTCAGTGGGCATGGAGAACAATCGACCACCATCCTCTTTATAACAGCCTTTACCATATCTGAAGATTGTTATCAGGTCCCCTCTCAGTCTTCTTTTCTTAAGACTAAACAAGCCCAGTTTTTTTAACCTTTCCTCTTAGGTCAGGTTTTCTAGACCTTTTATGGGTTTTGTTGCTCTCCTCTAGAGTGTCTCCAATTTATCCACACCCAAAGCTGGACATAAATGCGCTGTAGCTTCACTAGTTCCAACTGGGACAATTACCTTCAGTGCCTTTCCTATGACATTGTTGACTCATATTCAATTTGTGATTGACTAGAGCCCACAGATCCTTTTCAGCAGTACGATTGCCTAGCCAGTTATTCCATTTGATTTTCCCTTCCTCAATGTAATATTTTGCATTTGTCTTTACTTAATTTCATCTTGTTGATTTCAGACCAATTCTCCAATTTGTCAAGATCATTTTGATTTATTAATTGTACTCCAAAGTGTTGTAACCCTTCCCAGATTGGTGTCATCCACTAATTTTATAAGCATGTACTTCGCTCCATTAGCCAAGTCATTAATGAAGATATTGAATAGACCCGACCCAGGACTGACCCTGCAGGATGCCACTAGAATATGTCCTTCCAGTTTGACAGCGAACCATTGATGACTACTCTTTAAGTATGATTTTCAACCAGTTTTGCACCCCACCTTATAGTACTTTCATCTAGACCAAATTTCTCTAGCTTTCTTATGTGAATGTCATGTGGGGACTGTGTCAAAAGCCTTACTAAAATCAAGATATATCATATCTACACCACTTCCCCCCTATCCATTGGACCAGTAACCCTGTAAAAGAAGGATGTTTGGTCTGAAAATGACCAAAGATGTTTGATTTTAAAGTGATTTTTTTCTATGTATTCTTGCTACAAACGGGAAAGTTTCCAGGTTTTCAGTGTTTTCACACACAAAAATTGAAAAAATCTTATGACAAATTTGAAAAATGAAAAAAAATTAATTTAATTTTTCTGCCTAAAAATAATTCCAAGCAGCTCTGTTTGGGATGACCTTGTTACTCACCAATAGCCTCAACATGTAACAATGGCCTTTCTGTATACACCTGTACCTCGATATAACGCTGTCCTCGGGAGCCAAAAAATCTTACCACGTTATAGGTGAAACCATATTATATTGAACTTGCTTTGATCCACCAGAGTACGCAGTTCCCCCACCCCCCCCCAGAGCACAGCTTTACCGCGTTATATCTGAATTCGTGTTATATCAGGTCGCGTTATATCAAGGTAGAGGTGTATTTAATAAAGTACCGTGTCTGGCTGCTCGGGAACCAGAATTTAAGTTCTGTGGGGAAAAAATTCTGAATCAGAACAAAAACCAAAATTTCAACATTTCCCATGAAACAAAATATTCTTTAAAAAAATGGTTTGGGATCAACTGTAACATTTTGAATGAAATTTAACTTTTTAATTTGATTTTTTACTTTATAAAATTATTGTATATTCTGTTATAGATTGTAATATAAAATAAACAAAAATTAACCTTTTAATGAAAAATCTTAATGTTCTTATCAAAATGCTTCTTTTCCATTTTTTCCCTACATAAAATGTCATGGAAATCGACACGTTCCCTCAGAAAGTTTCAGTTTTGATGAATCTGTATTTTCCCAACAGAAAAACATTCTATCAGAAAACTTCTGACCAGCTCTTGTTGCTAACGAAGCAGGTCTGGGCTGATGAAATCGTTCTGAATATCACTGTTCCAAGACTGAATATTGCCTACCCTATTCCTCAGACCAATGTGATTTCTAGGAAGAGGGAAAGAAATTCCATATCTGAGAGAAAAAAAGGAGGAACAGCTGTATGGAAGCAGGGGAACAGTCGTGCTGTTGGGGGGAATTTTCCTGGTTTCTATACTATACTGGAGTAATCTGATGGTGAAAGGATCTGACTCCCTGAGCCAACTTCCTTGTGCCTGCCTGGCCTCGAGGACTTCTCTTCCTCTCTCCCATGTAGCAGAATCCTCGTAACCCCGATAAAGTTGGGCCCAGGAACCGTAGGGGCTTAACCCGCAAGTCTCATCATGCATCACTTAGGACAGTGTCTCCACTCAGGGTATTTTCTCCTAACCAGTCACTTCCCTGGCCCAGTGATTGCTTCATTGAGTTTAAACCACATGCAATTTGCTAAACAGCAACTGTAAAACCATAAGGGGAAAACTGAGATGGCGAATGAAACCCAGCGCTATGGCATGGGGACATCGTAAAGAATGGTCTCTGGAAATCAAGACAATTCACAGCCTGCAGTGATTCCAGGGGTAAGACACCCGCTCTGGTGGTGGCTACATGGCCTCAGGCTCTAAGGGGCAGGACCCTTCTCCCCAGCATCGGCTCTGCCCTTGGGGGTCGCACCCCCCCTCCAAGTCTGGCCTGCAAGGTCCTCTCATCTGGTGACATCCCCCACTGCTGGTCCTTCTCTTCCCAAGGACCCAGCTCATTCTCCACAGCCACGTACTGCGTGCGGCTCCAGTTTACTTGTGGCACAATAGCCCTTTCTCTATCCCAACTCTGGCCCCGGGGCTCTCCTCTGTAGCTTGGTCCTGGCTCACCATTGGTGTAGCTGGTCTCTGTTGCTCTGATTGTGGCCCCTCCGCCTCGGGGCTGCTGCACTCTCCCCAGCTCACCCAGAGGACCAGCCCTAGGTTCTATGACTCCCTCGTTGGCCTGCCCGTCCTATCAATCTAGCTCACTTGGAGTGCTGGCATCCCCTCATCAGCCCTGCAGACCTGTTGCCTTCCTGACTCCTCTTTGGCCCTTCCCCTTTCTCTGGGTATTTGGAAAAGGCCAACCAAGAAAACCCCCTAAGTTTCAGTAAAGGGTCAACAGCCCCCTTATCCTTAAAAAAAAGTTGGAGTGGGCCACACGTGAAAATTCATGAGTTTTGCAGCAGCATTGAGGATGTCGCTGAGATAGTAAAATTTTGAAAGGGATGTATCCCCCTCTCCCGCACAATGGTTGCACCTATAAAGAAAGATTTCTGTAGCAGGATGTCATTTGTAAGTCAGCTGTTTGATCACTGCTCAGACGTTTGCTATGTTAGGAGCAGCCCCAAGGGAGATTAATTAGTGAGCAGAGTGCAGGTGAGGTTTTCAGAGATGCTCGGGTAATCATTACCACTCACACTCACATATATAGCTTGGAAGGCTTATATTTTTATAGGTAAATATCGGCAAACGTCAATTTCACCGTACTCAAACTGAGGGGGGAAATATTTCCACCCGTAATAAACAAAATGTACAGCTAGGCAAAGAGAGACAAGTGCTGCTTCTGAACTTCTTACAGTTTGATTTAAGGATATTTACTTTGCATATTTTGACATTTGATGTTGACAATTTGTGTTTTAATGATTATAAAGCTTGAAGTTTTTGAATCTCAATGTCTACTGTCGTCAAATAATTTCCTTCTGTTCCCCACCATCATTTCCCGCAATGGTGAGAAATTAAATAGGTAACAATAGAAAAAAAGGTGAAAAATAAACATTGATATCCATCAGAATTATTTTAAAAATCAAATTCTGCCACACCTATATATAGGCGGTCAGATGCTACAGTAACAGGGGGGCATATAAGTGGGCGGGAGCAGAGAGAGAGAATATGTCAAAGTCCTTGTGGAATGTGAACAGCAGAATTAAAGATTTCCAGAGCTGAATTTCTGACCCTCCAAACAAATACAGTTTTATGCAGAATGAAATGATCATTCTTGGTGACTGGGGACCCTCCTGTCGGAGCGGCGTCTGACATGACTAGGGATACTGAAAGTGTAATCCTCCTTAAACTCTGTGGAATCACTTCTACCACCTTTCTAGCCTGAGTTAGAAAACAAGGATCGAACAAGTCTGGTTTTTAAAATTCTTCACTGACAGGCGATCCTGTGGCTGGTCCGTCTAGGCTATTGTGAAGGCCAAGACCATAACAGGATTCAAAAAAGAACTAGATAAATTCATGGAGGATAGGTCCATCAATGGCTATTAGCCAGGATGGGCAGGGATGGTGTCCCGAGCCTTTGTTTGCCAGAAGCTGGGAATGAGCGACAGGAGATGGATGACTTGATGATTACCGGTTCATGTTCGTGCCTTCTGGGGCACCTGGCATTGGCCACTGTCAGAAGACAGGATACTGGGCTAGATGGACACTTGGTCTGACCCAGTATGGCTGTTCTTATGTTCTCCTTCCATCACTTTCTGGTCTTGGTCATGCAATTAGTATGCATTAGTTCTTCTCTGCAGCATAAAACATTCAGGCCTATATCTGTGCGCAGTATATAGGGTCTGACACAGATACTTCCCAGGACATCTAAGGAAGTATTATGTGTGGCACACTCTATATAAAGTCTTCATAACTAAGCCGTTACCATCACACTGATTTTGCGTGTGAGGACAAGGAATCTGCTAGACTGGAAAAGATTTACCCGAACACTCCCTTAAACTGTATCCTGATTTTCTCTCTTTTTTGAGGTTTGTGAACTGTATGCAGTCCTCCCAAATTTTATAAATATAACTTTGAGTCAACACTTTCCAGGTTTCCATGCTATGATTAAGTTACTAGCCTCCGGGCTCTGGTTCTGTATGCGTAAGCAACCTAAGCCAGTTCTCTGGTAAAAAGAAGTCAATGGAAGTTTTACCTTAGTAGAGATTGACTAAGAACAGAAAGAAATGACCCAACATTAATAGCAGCCTGTCTAACTGGCCACCGGTGGGTTTGAATTTAAGCATCACCAATAGAAATTCCTCCACACTAATGTTCTCTAAATGCATTATGATGTCATCTATAAGGATGTCATCATATAGATACTCTGGGCTAAACTGGAGATAATGCAAATTATTTGTTAGCTGATAGAGAAATGGGGACATAGAATTTGCTTTACTGTAAGAGATTATTGGTGTCTTTCCCCCCCCCCCCCCCCCCCGTTGGCTAAATTCAGCAATGATTTACACCCAGTTCCAATCTGTTAATGCCAATGGGTTTGCCATGAGGTGAGTCAGGGCAGAACTTGGCTGACAGAGTCATAGAAATCAAAGAAACGTAGGGCAGGAAGGCACCTCAAGAAGTCATCTAGTCCATCCCGCCTTACTGAGGCAGGAGTAGCTATACCTAGACTACCCCTGAGAGTTGTCTATCTAACCTAAAATCTTCCAATGACAAGGATTCCACATAGGAACTGCCTTGCTGGATCAAACCAATGGGCCATCTAGTCTGGTATCCTTTGTTTAATAGTGGTAGGTACCATTTGCTTCAAAGGAAGATGTAAGAAACCCTGCAGTAGGCTCAGTTATGGGATATTCAGATCCCAGGGGAAATTTCTACCTAAACCCCAATCAATAGAAACTGGCTTATGCTTTATAAGCAGTTCAGATGAAAACTGCGCTTGATAACCTAGGATCTAGTCCAATCTTCTCTTCTTACAACCTCTCGCCTCGGGGTTTATAAGGCAGTCATGAGTGTGCTAAATGAAAATCTTGCAGAATTTTTCTGCAACAGGCAAACTAAGCCTTTGGATCTCTCCGTGCTTTCCCCAGGTGGTTGTTTTTTTTTTAAATATTGTATTATTTATTATCATCATCACAAGAAATCCCAGAGCTGGGTCCTGCTCCATGCCCTGAAAGTGTGTGATCGTCCCTCGTTCTTGTGGGAAGGAGTTCCAAAGGCACAAGCTCGCCACCCGGAAGGTTCTGCCCCCTCCTCCCATTAG
The DNA here is from genome assembly GCF_011386835.1 of Chrysemys picta bellii. Classification (NCBI taxonomy): domain Eukaryota; kingdom Metazoa; phylum Chordata; order Testudines; family Emydidae; genus Chrysemys; species Chrysemys picta. Next base: position 5,810,458 of record NC_088801.1, on the reverse strand, counting down.
TTGCATTCGTGTGGTAGGTAGTTACATTGTTCTTGAGCAGCACAGCACTTATGGGAAGTGTTGGTAAAGGCAGAGGCATCCTATAGACAGCCTGTCCTCAAGCCATTTGAGCTTTGTAGAATGGCCACCAGGATGTTAATGAGAAATTGCAATGGAAAGAGAAAAGAACGAGGAGTACTTGTGGCACTTGATGCATCCGATGAAGTGGGTTTTAGCCCATGAAAGCTTATGCCCAAATTAATTTCTTAGTCTCTAAGGTGCCACAAGGACTCCTTGTTCTTTTTGCTGATATAGTCTAACACGGCTGCTACTCTGAAATGGAAAGAGAAAAGCTCTTTTTAAAGGAAAGCTTAAATTCTGCATTCTGATGCACTAGAAAAGTTCTAGCCTTTTGTACCTCTGCCTACTGCCTCCATCTGATCCCTGGACAGGGCCGCCCAGAGGATTCAGGGGGCCTGGGGCAAAGCAATTTCGGGGGCCCCTTCCATAAAAAAAAAGTTGCAATACCATAGAATACTATCGTTGGGACCCCTGTGGGGCCCGGAGCCTGGGGCAAATTGCCCCACTTGCCCCCCCCCCTGGGCTGCCCTGTCCCTGGATGGGATCGTGTGGGCTACAAGGCCATGCAGAATTGGGTTTCTGTGCAGTTTTGGTCCTATGTATTTAAGAGGGGAAATGCAACCTGTGGAGGACAGGGGAGGAAAGAGAGAGTTATCAGATCAAGCAACTATACGAATGTGCTTTACCCAGTCTCACTGTACCAACATGAATGAGGCGGAAAAGATTCAGAAGAACAGCATAGCAAATCCCCTCCATGCCATTTCAGCTGGGGTGAATGGCAGGGGGCTCCGTGCATATTAAGTTCTAGCTGACACTTTTTTGTAAGCAAGCAAACAAAACAAACAAACAAACAGACAACCCCCCTCATTAGTCATTCTGCTAGAAAGACATTTGAAGCTGCCTTGACAGAGTTATATTCAATCTTAAAACTAGGACATGATCATAGCATCTGACACACTGTAAGATTTAATAAGCCCATTGAAATCAGCAGTAAATTACAAAGCGGGGAAATCAAAGTAGCAGTAAAAAAGACTCGTGCCTCTGTTTAGTAATGCAGCCACGCTCATATACACGGCATATATCATCCCACATCTTTGTACCAGTTTCATCCCCCCCACCCACGCATCCTTAGTTGCTACCTTTAATTTAAGTCTTCAAGAACTGTCAGCACACTCAGGCAAGTTTGCTACAATAGGACGCTTCATCAGCCATATCTTTTCACTGCTGTGTTCTGCTGCTCACGCCTTGTCCCTCCCGTCTGTGAATCTCTCCGCTGGTGATCTGTTGTGCTCAGTGTCTCCTCATCCACTCCTTCAAGGCTCTGCACAACATCCTCTCCCAGCCAGGTTGCTACTCACATTCACCCCCATTTAATTCACTAACAAATCTCACCTAGACACCAGCTCCATCCTCTCCTCCCGTTCTCATCTTCATGCCTTCTTCATGTTGCTCCCCCAATGCCTCAAACTCCCGCCCTCTCCCAGGGCGTCATACACCCACCTTCACATCCCTCCTGGAAACTCCCTCCCTACATGAAATACAATAATGCTAGTCAAGGTCAACAGAAACACTATCAGCCATCAAACATTCTAGGAATGGGTAGATCAGATCAGAGCAACGGTCCCTCTAATCCACGTGTGAGAACAATGACCGCAGCTGGGCCCTGAGCATATCTGACAAATTGGCCACTTCATTAAGGTGCCTAAGGGGCAGCTGAGCTGTAAAACTGCAAGGACCAGACGTTCTTGATGCACGGATGTGACCAGGACTAGGTGTGCTTCCTGCTTTAAAGCTGGGATAGTTCATTCTTGCATCATCTGGGCGTCGTACTTGCACATTGGCAGGGCTAGGTATCAAGCAAAAATGATGCATATACACATCCATCCAGGGCCGGCACAACCCATTAGGCGACCTAGGCGGTCGCCTAGGGCACTGACATTTGGGAGGCAGTGACCGCGGCGGTCGAATATCCAGCCGCTTCAGTTGTCGGCGGTATTTCAGGGGCAGGACCTTCCACCGCCTCTGTTGGGGGCGCCATTTTGGGGATAGGACCTTCCGCCACCTAGGGCGCCAAAAAGGCTGCCGACGCTCCTGCATCCATCCATAGCTACACCTGCATGTACACACGCACTCACACACACATTTCTTTCTAAACTCGACAGGGAAGCTTTTTTAAATGGAATAGTCATGGGAAATGTTCAGGCAGCAATGGACTCATTTCTACGCTAGAATGGGCCCACTTGTGGAGCAAAGACAGCTGTTGCATCAGAGCAAATAAACATTCATGCATATTTCCGTGAAACCAAAAGGCTGAGTTTCGTGCACCTCTGCAGGGTAACACCAGCTCACACTACACCATGAGGATTATTTCAAAGTAGGGTGACCAGATACCAAGTGTGAAAAATTGGGACAGGGGGTGGGGGGCTAATGGGCACCTATATAAATCAAAGCCCCAAATATCGGGACTGTCCCTATAAAAACGGGAAATCTGGTCACCCTATTGCAAAGCCATGAACACTGGACCGTTGTGACAGAGGGCACCTCCCTGTAGTGTCAGTTGCCAACATTTCATTGACTTAAGTGGGAGCAAAAGCATCTTCAGTAGCTCAGAACAAATGAGACCAGGGGAGGGGGGAAGGATAGCTCAGTGGTTTGAGAATTGGCCTGCTAAACCCAGGGTTGTGAGCTCATCCTTGAGGGGGCCACTTAGGGATCTGGGGCAAAGTCAGTACTTGGTCCTGCTAGTGAAGGCAGGGGGCTGGACTCAATGACTTTTCAAGGTCCCTTCCAGTTCTAGGAGATAGGATATCTCCATCAGGTTGATTAATCTGTATCTACATAGGACATCAAAGAATCATAGATGCTTGGGATGGAAGACACCTATCCTCCTCCAAACACAGGGATACAGGCACTATCCAGCTCCCACTGAAGTTGGTGGGAATGTTTCCTTTTACTTCATTGGGAGTTGCTTCAGGAACTAAATGAGGAATAATTTAGGTCTGGTTGGAAATTATCCATCAACACCATTTTGATGAAAAATTTGTTGTTTGACTCAACACATTTTTTTCATGGAATGTATTTGCTTTCTGCGGAAAATTTAGACTTTTAATCAAAAACATGAATTTTTGGGAGGGTTTGCCTAAAAATCAAAATCATTCAGTTTTGCTGGGGGGGTCGGAGGGGAGGGAAGGGAAGGGCGGAATCTTATTTTTGACAAAAAGCTGAAATTTCTACTGAAAATTTTTTGCAAACAATTTTTTGTTGGTTTGCATTTGGGAGCCCCCGTCATTTTCTAACAACGTGTAGAATAAATGGTTTCACTGGCGCTGGCACCCACGTGCATGGAGCACAGAGGCAATAACCATGACACAGCGCTGCATGCTACAAGTGCTGGCTGCCTCGTAACGGCTGCTTGAAACTCGGAATTTCCATTCCTCGGGAAATGCTGACATCCCCAAATTTGTTTTTCATTCTGATTCAGGACAGAATGAACAAATTTCAAAATTTCTTGCAAAATGGACTAAAAATGTTGTTTTGGATCAATTGAAATGTTCCATTCCAATAAAATTGGGAAAAAAAAGTTTTGATTTCAACTTTTTATTTTATTCTATGATTTATAGTATAATATAGCACACAAAATAAATTTCTAAACAAATGCTTGTTTCAAAAGAACGGCCATACTGGGTCAGACCAAAGGTCCATCTAGCCCAGTATCCTGTCTTCCGAGAGTGGACAATACCAGGTGCCCCAGAGGGAATGAACAGGGAATCATCAAGTGATCCATCCCCTGTCACCAATTCCCAGCTCCTGGCAAACAAAGGCTAGGGACACCATTCCTGCCCATCCTGGCTCATAGCCATTGATGGACCTGTCCTCCATGAATTTATCTAGTTCTTTTTTGAATCCTGTTATGGTTTTGGCCTTCACAACATCCTCTGGCAAGGAGTTCCACATGTTGACTGTGCGTTGTGTGAAGAAATACTTCCTTTTGTTTGTTTTAAACCTGTTGCCTATTAATTTCATTTGGTGACCCCTAGTTCTTGTGTTATGAGAAGTAGTAAACAACACTTCCTTATCTACTTTCTCTACACCAGTCATGATTTTATAGACCTCAATCATATCTCCTTTTAGACGTCTCTTTTGCAAGCTGAAAAGTCCCAGTCTTATTAATCTCTCCTCATACAGAATTTTTGTTGCCCTTTTCTGAACCTTTTCCAATTCCAATATATCTTTTTTGAGATGGTGCGACCACGTCTGCACACAGTATTCAAGATGTGAGCGTAACCATAGATTTATATAGAGGCAACATGATATTTTCTGTCCTAAAATCTACACAGGATGCTTCCTTCCCTAGCCTCATAGTTCTGCTGTCCCTCCATAGTATCTCTGTGTGGAGCTCTTCAAATAAAGGACCACCCAGTGTGTATATTCCCATGGCATAGACAATGCTACTCTAACAAGTGAAAGCTAATACTGAGGGTGTCAGCAGTAACTTATTCTGATTTCTCCGTGCAGTAGGCTTCTTGTAAGCTTCAGATACAAGAGAGGCACATGCGCCAACAGGCTTGCCACCAATAACCTGGAAGAGCAAGAGACACACGTTCCTTGGCAATCCAGGTCAGTGGGCCAGCTCTACTTCCCACACCAGTGGGTCCAAATGTTTTGACTTTGCCTCATAAGGATTTGAACCACACTGTCTGCTCCATTCGTACTCCACTAAACCTTCTCCCACAAGCTGAGGAATCGTCAGATTTTCCTCAGCAAAAATAGGAGTTTGGTGTACACAAGGAAAATAGAGCCAGGCCCCTAGTCTGCATATGCTGTCCCACGCAATCAATCCCATTTGAAAATGGCTAACATATGAGTTTATTGTGCGCTCTTTGCATTGACACTGCAGAATTTGACCCACCCTAGACTTTCAGCTTTAGTATCACCTGCCAACTTTGCATGAGCTGTGACTTGGAAAATAGAGTTGACAGTAATTAGACTTCGATATGTAACATCCAAAAGACATATACTCCCTGGTGCCGCATATAGTATATGAGAGTAGCACCCAGAACATCTCATTAAGTTCCCATTCGCCCAAGTTCCATGTTATTCGGTAACAAGTAATTATTTAGGTAAAGCACCTTCATTAAAGTTTCCTTGAATGCTATATCATCCTTTATGAAGCAACCAAACTTTTCCTCCCTGAGAGTCAGACATAATTTATTAGAAGAGCAATTTATCTTTTAATCTAAATTATTTCCAGCTCTTCCTTAGTTCATTGCTCCTTTTATCATTTCTTCTCTGCATTCAAAACTGAAAATTCATAAAGCCCAGGAATTCTGTTTTAACTTGCATATTGCTTTTCCCATTGACAAGCAGAGAGGATAAGATATTCTGCAAATTTCAAGTTTTGAATTTTGATGAGTCTTCAACATCCAACATGAGAAGGATCTTCCAGAGCCTGATGCCCTTTGTTTTTGTCCTCCTTTTTTAGAAGAGATTGATCATCACTACACAAGTTACAAAAATTGCTAAAATACAAGAAAAAGGAAAAATTACGATGCAGACATAAATAATTAGCAACAAATAGTTAGTTGGGAAGTTTTGCTCTCACTTACACTGGAGCAACCCCACTGACTTAAAGAGAAGAATTTGACCTGATAGGGAGATGGGAACATATCTTATTAACAAAAAGACCTCTCTGAGCCAAATTCCACCTTTCTCTACAGATGTGTGGTCCCACTGAAGCCAATTGGATCGCACACATGTAAAAGTGAGCTCACATTGTGGCCCATCTATCTTCTTCTTCACCTTATCCCATCAACAATGGCTCGACTGGTCTCGTTCTCCATCTCCAAGTGTTCTTGTCAGGTGCATCTTCCAAGCTGATACTACCCTTCTTCGTATCCTCCCTCAACGACTCAAATCACCTTTTTCTCACTCTCTGGTCAACACATCCTGTGTCTCTTCATCTCACATGATCAAGCCACGTCAGTTGATACTCCCTCTGGACTTTCTCCAATTTGTCCACATCTTTCCTGAAATGTGGCGCCCAGAATTGGACACAATACTCCAGTTGAGGCTGAATCAGTGTGGAGTAGAGGTTAGCAGAAGAATTACTTCTCATGTCTTGCTTACAAGACTCCTGCTAATACATCCCAGAATGATATTTGCTTCTTTGTAACAGTGTTACAATGTCATATTTAGCTTGTGCTCCACTATGACCCCCCCAGATCCCTTTCTGCAGTACTCCTTCCTAGGCAGTCATTTCCCATTTTCTATGGATGCAACTGATTGTTCCTCCCTAAATGGAGTACTTTTCATTTGTCCTTATTGAATTCCATCCTATTTACTTCAGACCATTTCTCCAGTTTGTCCAGATCATTTTGAATTTTAATCCTATCCTTCAAAGCACTCGCAGCCCCTCCCAGCTTGGTATTGTCCGCAACTTTGTAAGTGTACTCTCTATGCCATTATCTAAATCATTGATAAAGATATTGATCAGAACTGGACCCAGAACTGATCCCTGTGGGACCTCACTCGATATGCCCTTCCAGCTTTACTGTGAACCACTGATAACCACTCTCTGGGAATGGTTTTCCAACCAGTTATGCACCCACCTTATAGTAGCTCCATCTAGGTTGTATTTCCCTAGTTTGTTTATGAGAAGGTCACGTGAGACAGTATCAAAAGCCTTCCTAAAGTCAATCATGCACTGGGCTTGGTGTAAAACCTAGGATGGAATTTCTTGGGCAGTCTCTTTTCTTTGCTTGTCCCAGAGTCTTGACCAGGAATCTCTGTGGGATGTCCCCAGGAAATGACATCAGCAGTTGCCTGCCTGAGAGTATTTTACTATAGATGGGAAAGTTGGCTCTTCAGTAATTTGCTCTGCAAACTTGGTATATCCCAGCAACCAAAAAAAATGGAGGATGCCTCTGCCTGCTCCCTTGACTTTCATGTCCTCTGAGCATTTACCCAGCCTCTGTTCGCTTATAAATGTATAGGGCTAAATTCCACAGTGACTTACCATGGATCCCTCATTGACTTTATTGGCATTGCATATGGCATAATTGAGAACAGGATATAGACTCTACAATATGCAAGAGAATTGTCCACAAAACAAAATGTTAAAAAAAAACATTAAGGTGGCAAAGTCAAGCACTCAAAAGTTAGGAAAAGCCAGAATTAAGGATGCCTGTGCAACCTTAATTTGGCCCCCTTGTGAGTATGAAGAGACTTTATCCAGGCTCCTTAACCACCCAGTCCCAAGACTTCCTCTCTAAATTTCTCATCCTAGTCTCCCTCCTTGGGCTCTTCATACCAGCCCTCCACTCCTCCCCTACACACACATACACACACCGGCTTTTTGTCCTAGCTTTATCCTATCTCAGTCAACTCCACCTCAGGCTCCTTGTCCCACTCTCCTTGTTCTGCCAGTCCCAGTATCACACCCAACCTGGGCTCCTCCTTCAGTCTCAGTCTTCCAAACCCCACACTGGCTCCCAGTATCCCCATCAGTTCCCAGTCTCAGTTTTCCAACCCATAGGTTTCTTGTCCCAATGACCCCCGCTCCCAGGTCCCCTTCATATTCAAGTCAGGCAACTTCATTTTCCTCACTGCTTGGGCATCAGCAGAAGGATCATTGAGACCCCAGGAGAGACAGTGTCCCTATTCTCAGTGACTGCCCGGCACCACAGCCTTCTGCAGTAGATTGGAGGAGCAACTGCAGGGAAAATCTTGCTCAGCTCCTGCTTCCCCGGGCTGGAGCATGTGCTGTGTAGACAGAATCTTCAGAGAGTTTACCTCCCAAATTCTAACAAATCTCTACTGAGCATGTGCGAACTGAGATTTTTCAAAGGTTTTTAATGTGGCCAGAGTTGTGCAAGTTTTCACACCACCAGAAAAAGGCACATTCCTGTCACAAGAGTAACCCTTCCTGCCAAATTTCAAGTCCCCGCTCCAACACATGGGGGCGTTAGATCTGTTCAACACAACAGTTGCAAGGATTGTTTATTAACGTAAGCAAAACAATGTATTTTTTCCCTAATCTCATTCTTGGAAAAAGCTGAATCATTTTGCTGAAACTTTCTAAACAGAATAAAGCCTTAAGCAGACTCCAAGCATGGGAAATTTCAGTGCAAAAGTTTAAAGTTTGGCAAAATTATAAGCAACTGAAAACAGGGCCTTGTGGTACAAAGGGAAATGTCGGGCAACCTTACTTATAGGCAGCCCTGTGTGGCTCAGCTATAGTGAAAGCAACACTAATGGTTACCTCCCTTAGACAAACAAAGGGTCAGCATGTCATTTCCAGTACAATTTTGTTCAGTCGTTAGTTATAGACTCACCTCAGTGATGTCATCATTTGGGTTGGCACCTTTGCTGTGTAGTTCTCTTTTATCTGGTAGCCTGGTCCTGATCCCATTCACACCACTGTCGGTCAGGAGTTATACTCGGTGAAGTCCAGGAAGTTACAAGGGGGTAAGTAAAAACAGAATCAGGCCCAGACATTTTTACATTTATTAACATTTATATTGTTGACACCAAAAATTTAGAAGGATTCAAAAAGAGAAGGGACATTTATATGGATAACAAGGATATGCAGAGTTATAATAGTGAATGCTGTTTTTAAAAAGAGTTTCAGAAAGGATATAAAACCTCATGCTTTAGGCTTTAAACCCATCTCCAGATATTAAGGATTAGGATTAGACCATCAAGGAGGGTAGATTATCCCGCATCTGCCTACTGGCGGGTGCCATGTACTTTCCTCTGAACCATGTAGCACTGCCTGTAAGACAGGAGTATGACTGCTCAGAGCTCCAGTATGAAACTGCAGAAAAACCTGAGAGTCTCTGGATAAAGTTGAGAAGTGTGAGCAACAAGGGTGATGTCGTGGTCGGAGTCTGCTATAGACCACCAGACCAGGGGGATGAGGTGGATGAGGCTTTCTTCTGGCAACTAGCAGAAGTTGCTAGATCGCAGGCTCTGGTTCTCATGGGAGACTTTAATCACCCTGATATCTGCTGGGAGAGCAATACAGCAGTGCACAGACAATCCAGGAAGTTTTTGGGAAGTGTAGGGGACAATTTCCTGGTGCAAGTGCTGGAGGAACCAACTAAGGGCAGAGCTTTTCTTGACCTGCTGCTCACAAACAGGGAAGAATTAGTAGGGGAAGCAAAAGTGGATGGGAACCTGGGAGGCAGTGACCATGAGATGGTCGAGTTCAGGATCCTGACACAAGGAAGAAAGGAGAGCAGCAGAATACGGACCCTGGACTTCAGAAAAGCAGACTTTGACTCCCTCAGGGAACACATGGGCAGGATCCCCTGGGAGAATAACATGAAGGGCAAAGGGGTCCATGAGAGCTGGCTGTATTTTAAAGAATCCTTATTGCGGTTGCAGGAACAAACCATCCAGATGTGTAGAAAGAATAGTAAATATGGCAGGCGACCAGCTTGGCTAAACAGTGTAATACTTGCTGATCTTAAACGCAAAAAAGAAGCTTACAAGAAGTGGAAGATTGGACAAATGACCAGGGAGGAGTATAAAAATATTGCTCAGGCATGCAGGAGTGAAATCAGGAAGGCCAAATCACACTTGGAATTGTAGCTAGCAAGAGATGTTAAGAGTAACAAGAAGGGTTTCTTCAGGTATGTTACCAACAAGAAGAAAGTCAAGGAAAGTGTGGGCCCCTTACTGAATGAGGGAGGCAACCTAGTGACCGAGGATGTGGAAAAAGCTAATGAACTCAATGATTTTTTTGCCTCTGTCTTCACGAACAAGGTCAGCTCCCAGACTGCTGCACTGGGCAGCCGGTTTTGTTTAATATCTTTATTAATGATCTGGAGGATGGTGTGGACTGCACTCTCAGCAAGTTTGCAGATGACACTAAACTGGGAGGCGTGGTAGATACACTAGAGGGTAGGGATCGGATACAGAGGGACCTAGACAAATTATAGGATTGGGCCAAAAACCTGATGAGGTTCAACAAGGACAAGTGCAGAGTCCTGCACTTAGGATGGAAGAATCCCATGCACTGCTACAGACTAGGGACCAAATGGCTAGGTAGCAGTTCTGCAGAAAAGGACCTAGGGGGCACAGTGGACGAGAAGCTGGATATGAGTCAACAGTGTGCTCTTGTTGCCAAGAAGGCTAACGGCATTTTGGGCTGTATAAGTAGGGGCATTGCCAGCAGATCGAGGAACGTGATCGTTCCCCTTTATTCGACATTGGTGAGGCCTCATCTGGAGTACTGTGTCCAGTTTTGGGCCCCACACTACAAGAAGGATGTGGAAAAATTGGAAAGAGTCCAGCGGAGGGCAACAAAAATGATTAGGGGTCTGGAGCACATGACTTATGAGGAGAGGCTGAAGGAACTGGGATTGTTTAGTCTCCAGAAGAGAAGAATGAGGGGGGATTTGATAGCTGCTTTCAACTACCTGAGGGGGGTTCCAAAGAGGATGGAGCTCGGCTGTTCTCAGTGGTGGCAGATGACAGAACAAGGAGCAATGGTCTCAAGTTGCAGTGGGGGAGGTCTAGGTTGGATATTAGGAAACACTATTTCACTAGGAGGGTGGTGAAGCACTGGAATGTGTTACCTAGGGAGGTGGTGGAGTCTCCTTCCTTGGAGGTTTTTAAGGCCCGGCTTGACAAAGCCCTGGCTGGGATGATTTAGTTGGGAATTGGTCCTGCTTTGAGCAGGGGGTTGGACTAGATGACCTCCTGAGGTCCCTTCCAACCCTGATATTCTATGATTCTATGATTCTATGACAGCAGTTGGAGATGAGATATTGGACTGGGTGGATCCCGGTTCTGATCCAATCTGGCAATTCCTAATTTTCTGTATCCTCTTTCAGGGTTTTTTTCTGACTCAGTCCTGTCCTAATCTCCAGTTGCAATATTCACAATTGAAAATGAATGCAAAAAAACCTCAACTCTCCCACAAACACTGCGAGCTCCTGCTCGCTAGAGTAAAATGCTCCTTTTTCATCTCTTTAAATGTCTCACACAGAAAACTGTGGGGGGAGGAGGGAGATAATTTTCTCAGCTCGTCTCTAACGTACGTGTATGGGGGGGAAGAAAGCTGTTGAGAAAACAGCAGACATCAGAAAAAAATAAATGCGAAATAAGGGAGATGGGAACAGGGAACAAAGAGATGTCTGAAAAAGAAAGGCCTGAGAAAGCGGCCACATGAACCAGAGTGAGAAGCCTGAGGAAGGAAACAAGATCAGATGTCGCACTCACGTGCATTTTTCCTGCAATGTCTGTGCAGCCGCGGATTGACAGTGGAGTTTCTAAAGGAGACCTCTACTTCTGATCCCTGGCGGTGAATAGCCAGGCTGCAGCCACACACCCTGAAAACCCCACAACCACTATGGCCCTGCGTTTGCTTGTTAGAGGAGGTGCAGAGGAAAGCCCTTTGCACTGGGGATATGAATCCCTAGGGGATCCATGTGGCTACTTTAGTGCCATTTTGCCCGAGCATAGCAGCCATCAAATGGGCCTCGAGTGCCAACGTATTGCTCCCAGTGAAACCAGAAATGGCAAAGGTCCTTCATTACTGCCGCACCTGAATATCATGCCAACAGGTGTTGTAGAAGTATGACAGACAGACGGACAGACCAGAGTGATGGGAGCATGCTAAACAGATAAAGAGAACTTCAGTGGGAGCATTATTTACCCCTTAGATAAAGCTGACTGGATCGTGCACCCCTCATGCACACTTTGTGCACCTGGGCAATCCAGATCGTGAGCCAAAGCAGCTGGGAATGGGCCTTCCTGTTGTTCTGAGACAACAATTGTGGAGAAATTGGAAAGGGTCCAGAGAAGAGCAACAAGAATGATTAAAGGTCTTGAGAACATGACCTATGAAGGAAGGCTGAAAGAATTGGGTTTGTTTAGTTTGGAAAAGAGAAGACTGAGAGGGGACATGATAGCAGTTTTCAGGTATCTAAAAGGGTGTCATAAGGAGAAGGGAGAAAACTTGTTCACCTTAGCCTCTAAGGATAGAACCAGAAGCAATGGGTTTAAACTGCAGTAAGGGAGGTCTAGGTTGGACATTAGGAAAAAGTTCCTAACTGTCAGGGTGGTTAAACACTGGAATAAATTGCCTAGGGAGGTTGTGGAATCTCCATCTCTGGAGATATTTAAGAGTAGGTTAGATAAATGTCTATCAGGAATGGTCTAGACGGTATTTGGTCCTGCCATGCGGGCAGGGGAGTGGACTCGATGACCTCTCGAGGTCCCTTCCAGTCCTAGAATCTATGAATCTATATATGTCCCCGGTGGGCAGTTTATTTCCTTCATTCACAGGTTAAGAGTCTTGGCAGCCATTCTGAGACAGCTCCTATTGCCCATCTCAACGGGCCCTCTCTGTAAATAAATGGAATCCTCGCGTTGCCATGGCTACCGGCCCCCCGTTGCCTCCATAAGCAGCAGCACCTGCTACCAAATTAAAGACCAAATAATACAGAAGAAAGGAGAAATGCAAGAGGTTCATTTGAGTCCCTGTCCCCGGCTCATTTAAATGCTGAGACGCTCCCCAAGAGGGAGAGGACTTTCAAGTTCAGAGGTTTCTAACCGAGCTAATAAAAGAAAACACGAAGACTTCACAGCGGAGGGATGCGTGCAGGGCTTGTTGATATGAGATTCTGTCTGAGACAGCTAACGAAGTACCTGGGGGCTGCGTAGCAACTCCAATCAGATTTTAATTGCTTCACAAAGAATATCATGGATTCCACTCACAATCCAGTCGCCGCGACCAAAGCTCATTATGCAAATAGGCTCCCTTCAAGCAGGATCAGGTCTTTGTATAAGTCTCTAGCTGAGTCACTGGCTGCTCGAGCTAGTAATGACGGAGCATTAGTGGGCTGAGGCTTCAAAGGCGAAGGAGACTGGCATTCACCCGGTGAACTTAGCAGGTGAAATAGCTTGCAAGAATGACTGTTCTTGGGAGAAACTTATTGCCTGGTTCCCTAAAGGAAGAACAGAGTTAAAGCCAAGAAGCAGATTTAAAGGCAGGGCCATTGTGACATTGTTTAGGCCACACACATATATCTGTGTTTAAATGTAGCGCTGGATGAATAATTTTAGAACAAAACTTTTTGAAGAAAAATGCAGATTCAGGTCGACCGAAACATTTCGCAAAATTGTGGCAAATGTGCCAAATTTTCAGCAGAAAAAATGCACTCCGTCACGCCAAAAAATCTGGAAAAAAAATGAAATGTTTCACTTGGACGTTTTCTAAATGAAACATTTTTTTTCATTATTTATTCGAAATGAATTTTTGTTTTGAAACTTACCTACATTTCATTTTTAAGAATTGTAAAGGGTAGAAAAAGTCAAAAACAAAATGAAAGGTTTCAAGTTGAATGGAATCTTTTGTTTGGCCAAAAACTATTTGTTTTCTACTTTTTGGTTCACTGAAAAACTAGGGAAAAATTGTTTCGGGTGGAATTGAAACAATTTCCCCCCTATTGTTATTGTTACCCAGCAAACCCCAAAATAGTTATTCACACAACTCTATTTACGTGTGCCAGTCAGAATGGTCAAGTAGAGAAAGATCTGTTCTACAAACTTTGAATCCGGATCCAGAGCTGAACGTTGCCAAAGTTTGGGGGTGACACGACCTGAACTTTGGGTTCAGTCCATTATCGGGGTGGGAGGCAGGAGCAAGGTTTGGATCCAAATCCTGATCGGAATCCAGTTCTGAGTGGAGCACAATTCCATTTCGTGGCAACAGTTGAGATTTTGAAATTTGTTTGTAGTTCCGCATGCTCCATGCTACAAACATCAACTCTGGCCCTGGTGTACTCAGCTGCAGAGTGTACTGTGTATGGACAAGAACCTGCCATACCCAACTTGTGAATAGGCAGCTGCAGCAGACCATGCAAATCACACAGGAACTTTAAGATCAATGCTGCTACCGTGGCTTTCTGTATTAGCAAACATTGAACCTCCAGTTATTCATCGCGATATAGTCACAGCACGAGAACTTAAACATGCCAAAGACTACTTGGAACTTCCCATCCAGCAGGTTATGGACAACATTCCCCAACAACACCTGAAAGCATGAAAACCACTATGGACCACATGCGCCCACTTCAAGTCTCTGGATCCAGGCAGGGAATGCAAAGAATCTGGACTTCGCCCACCATTCCAAACAAGCACATTGTCACTGACCCCAACAAGCCACCCTCCTGGTTTCGACTTGCCAGGCAGACTTTGGACCACACTGAACAGCATCTGTACAAACCATGGAAGATGAGGCTACTTGATGCACAAGTGGAAAATCAAAGGCTCCCCTTAGTGGGACTGTGGTGAGAACATCCAAATCATCCATCAATGCAGTGCCCCAAATATGGATTCAAAAATGAGATAGGTGATATTCACAGCGTCACAGAGGAGGCCTTGACATGGTTTATGGACCTACAATGGCATCTATAGAATGTTGCTTTACAGACACCGTATGTGTGCGCAAGAGAGATATTGGAAAGAAAACATTTTCACAAGACAGAATTGTGTCAAATTGTCCATTTTCAGATTGAAACCTGAGTTTAATCATTTGGGAAGGACTTTTGGTTGCAAGAGAAAAAGAAAATCTCAGACTGGTGAATAGGGTATTGGGCAGTCCTTGGAATCATTTTTGTAGCTCTTTTCTGAAACCTTTCTAGTTCTTCACCATCCTTTTTGAAGTGTGGACACCAGAACTGGAAAAACGATACAATAATGGTTTCAGTAATGCTGTATACAGAGATAATCATAGAATCATGGGAATGTAGAGCTGGACTGAACCTTGAGGTCATCTAGTCCAGCCCCCTGCATGGAGGCAGGACCAACTATACCTAGACCATCCCTGACAGTTGTGTGCCGAATTTTGTTCTTAAAAACTTCCAATGACGAGGATTCCACAACCTCTCTTGGTAACCTATTCCAGTGCTTAACTATCCTCATAGTTAGAACTTTTTTCCTAATATGTAACCTAAATCTCCATTGCTACAGATTAAGCCAATTACTTCTTGTCCTACCTTCAGTGGACACGGAGAACAATTGATCACCGTCCTCTTTATAACAGCCCTTCGCATATTTGTTATCAGATCCCCCTGCAGTCTTCTTTTCTCAAAACTAAACATGCCCAGTTTTTCTAACCTTTCCTCATAGCTCAGGTTTTCTAACCCTTTTTTCATTTTTGTTGTTCTCCTCTGGACTTGCTCCAATTTATCCACGCTTTTCCTGAAGTGCAGCACCCAGAATTGGACACAGGACTCCAGCTGAGACCTCACCAGTTCTGAGTAGAGTGAGACAATTACCTCCTGTGTTTTTGCATATGACACTCCTGTTAATACTCCCCAGAATGAATATTAGCTTTTTGTAACTGCATCTGACTTATATTCAATTTGTGATCCACTCTAACCCCAGATCCTTTTCAGCAGTCCTCCGCCGAGTTGATTGGTCCTCATCTTGTAGCTGTGCATTTTATTTTTCCTTCCTAAGTGCAGTACCACTTCCCTAAACTGTTTGATATTCCACAATTTGTGCCTCCAAGGATCTTGTTCACACTCTTAGCTACAACATCACACTGGGAGCTCATTTTCCATTGGTTATACACCATGACCCCTGAATCCTTTTCATTGTCACTGCATTCCTGGATAAAGTCCCACTTCTTGTTAATTGTCCATTGGTGGCTCCTGGTGCTAGGGAAAGAAAAAGAGCTATGCCTGAGATGCTCATGACAGGAGACAGCGGGCAGAAAAGGGCAAAGGAGTAGGTGGAGCCAGGACTCCACCTCCTTCCTATGCACCAGATGGTCTGTTCAAGAGGAAGGATGCTGTGATGCATAAAGGAGTGTTACAAATTACTCCTCCACCTTACCTGGCTCAAGAGGGGACCCCTGGAGGGCACAATGCCACTCAGAGCTTCTCCTGGAATAGTGTAGATAGTCCTTGAAGGCACAATCTAGCCCTAAGGCAGTTACGTTGCTTTCACAGCTCGGTTTCAGTGCACATCAAAGAGTGCAAAGCAATGCTTTTATTAACCTGATTTATTAAATCTTAGCATTCCTGTTGCAGTAAAATGCAGTATCTCACATTAGATTTAATGAGACTGACTCTGTACAGCATTAAAGTATCCCATTGCTATTAAAGGAACATTCATTGAGCTCTAATAAGCGACAAATCAGCCTTCCATTTGAGAGCCTCAAAAATAACACAAGCTATAAAAGTTTGATCATATATATAATGATACTGTAACTTACATTGTACTGACACCAAATGTTTAGGCATTTTCAGTTTAACAATATTGTCGGTAGTTATCATTAGGGGGGAAGTTTATTATTATTCTAATTGCAAGTGAAAAGTTAAAATTCCTCTTCATTTAAAAGCAAATTACACTATTCAGAGACTTAATGTGCAAGCATAACTCCCATTGTTTTTGTTTTGTTTCTTTCAATGCTGGTGTTATTTTCAGGGAACTGTTTCACTTCATTGATATAACCTAGTACTGGAGGCTGTCTATCGAAGGCAATATGGTATCTGTAAATATTACGTTTCATGAAAGATTTTCCTTAAGGGGGAGCAGTAATGGGTGTTATAGACCATGTTCTCAAATTCTGGCATCAAATCTCTGTCCAAAAGAGGCAGAAGTCAGGAAAAATAATACTCCAATGAAGTCCCCAGATTTTCCCCAACCCGCAGAAGAGTTAGATGTTTCTGAGAAAATGAGCAGCCGGGAGATATTTTACAGTGTTTACGTTTAGATTATTGTCCACTTTTTTCACTTGCAGTTTTTTGTTTCATTCATTTTTCCATTTCGCTACTCTGCAACTTTTCAAATCTTGCAACTTGGCAGAATTGCGGAGTTTCTTCCCTCCCTCCCCCTTTTGCTGCTCTGTAACTTTTGAAAAAAGAAAAATGAGGAAAACAACCCTAGAATCATAGAATATCAGGGTTGGAAGGGACCTCAGGAGGTCATCTAGTCCGATCCCCTGCTCAAAGCAGGACCAATCCCCAACTAAATCATCCCAGACAGGGCTTTGTTAAGCCTGACCTTAAAAACTTCTAAGGAAGGAGATTCCACCACCTCCCTAGGTAACCCATTCCAGTGCTAAACCCATTCCAGTACTTAACCCATTCTAGTGTCTTTATGTTTGATTGGGGTCCTCTATGCTACCGTCATAGAAATCTTTTGTTCTACTTCATTCAGTGACCAAAAAAAAAAAAAATGAATGAAGGAGGAAAAGCGGTGGGGGGCAAATAACAAAAAGTTTTTTTGTTTCAGAAAAAGATCTTTATTCAGCAGGAAAAAAGTTTGGAATAAAAAATTTCAAAGAGTTCTAGTGATTATCCCTATTTTGCAGCTGGGAAACTGAGGCAGAAAGTAATTAAGTTGTTCTCATGGAGCTCCATAGAGCCTGTGGTAGCACTGAGGTCAAATGCAGCTCCGCTGAGTCTGTCTGGTGCTGTAACCCCATGACCATCCTTCTTTTTTTGGCCTGGTTTGGCTGAAAAGAGATGTTTTAAAGCGCGTTGTAGAATTTTTTCTTATTGTTCTGAATCTTGATCTGATACTGTATGTTTGCCCTAGATGGCTATGTAAACAGCCTGCACAGGCAGCTACGCAGTCCTTGGGGATGTGCAAAAAGGAGAGGAGACGGCTCCACGTTGGTCAGAGCTGCTCAGTGTGGCCAAGTTAATTAGGAGTGGGTTTCCCAACGGCGGGAGGGGGGTAATTGACATGCTTGGGGAAGGAAAATTGCTCAGAAGTAGGGAGATTCTCTACTACTCCCAGTTGGCTTTGCACAGTCTAACCCATCACTCTCCTTGGCTGAGTATCAAGCACCACCGCCCCCACCCCACCCCATCTCCCCCATCCCCATGCCCTCCAGTAAGCATTGTGTATACTATAGATTCACTCCCCATAGCCGAGTTTCCCAGTGTGCAGCTGGAATCCATGGGCGTTTAGCCTGGGTTAAAAATACCATCCTCGGCGCAGAGTTCCTATGAGCGCTTTAATGTCTCATGACAGTGAGTTCATATGCTTGCCATTGTCTATAAAGAGATTCAAATGAAAAGCAGGCACAAGACATCTCAGCACAATTTAATCTGCGCCATGGTTCCATCATGGCAACCCAGTAGCACCTCGCTTCTGTTTTGTAATCACCGCATTTTTCCCCCTTGGCGAAAGTTCAAGGTTGATTTATTACAGATCATTTGAAACTGACTATAAGGAAGGTTAAACTCATGTGGGTTATGATTCACTGGCGAGCTTATTTTCCTCCCCTAAGAATTGATTTAACTTTAAAAGCAAACGATGAGACAGCTATTGAACCTGGTAAATTATTTAAAAGTCTTGGACTGATGCTTGGATCCATCAGCTGGCATCAGCGTTGAGATTAAGCCTGCAACGAGAAAGCAGGGACTCTCTTTTTAAAAAAAAGATCATGAGGTGCTATTTACATTTTAGAGAAAGATTAAAGATGGCTGTTCAATTTATTGTGCCTGCCCGTCACTGAAGAGCTGTGCACGGGGAAGATTGGAGTGGATGGCTTCTATAACAGACCCCCTTAGATTGGTATCGTGAAACAAATTCAGAACGCGTGGTAATATATGTAAAGCTCAATAGGAAAGGGAGCAAATTGCTATCGTGTTTATTCAGTGAAGCTTAACCACATCACCTTTGATGCTCTGCTGTGTCTGGCTCACTCGACTCTACTCCCTTACAAGGCGTCTCACTCATTTGAGCTCTACATTTAACTCTATTCCCCCATCACCTGCTGCCATTTCACTGCTCATTACAGTAAATTATTTCCATCAGCGATTCAGAGCCATAAAAACCGAGTTCCTAGAAAAGTTCGTGCCTGTTTTAGAAATACCAACACATGGACACTGTAGGTACAATAGTCAGACGGCTAGTGACGAGCTGCGGCTTGTGCTGAACACTCTTTGTTTGTTGTTACCTCATCCTCCCAACGTACCCCGACTTCATTGGTCTGCGTTGTCTTCCTGGCTTATCTTGTTTTTTCTGTAGACTTTAAGCAGTCTGGGGCAGGGCCTGTCTTCTTTGTCATGTGTCTGTAGAGCATCTGACACAACAGGGCCTTTATGTTTGATTGGGGTCCTCTATGCTACCGTCATAGAAATAACAAGATTAGATAGATGGATAGATACAAATAACTCTACAGTAGAACCTCAAAGATACGAACACCAGAGTTATAGACTGACCAGTCAACCAGCCACCGTGTGAAAGCAGAAGTAACCAATCAGGAAGCAGCCAGGACCAAAAAAAAAGGAAGTACTGTACTGTACTATGCCTGTTTTGCATCTTAAAGGTAGGTACATCTGGGCTACCTGCTGAGGCGGGAGCTCAGATGCTGCTGAAGCCCAGCCTGGAGTGTCGGCTGCTGGAGCTGGAGCCCAAACTTCGCTTTGTTCAGAGTTATGAACATTGCCGAGTTACGGACACCCTCCATTCCCGAGGTGTCTGTAACTCTGAGGTTCTACTGTAGTATCATATTTTTCTCTGGTCCTTTTTGCTGTGTCCTTTATTTGGGACTTATCTCAGATATTTGAGTCTTCACCAGCTCTGGGTCCAAATCAGGGCTGGCCAAAACCCAAGGATTTTGCAAAAGTTTTGACATTGCAAAATTTATTTTCCTTCTGCATGAGAATGAAAATGAGCTCTTTTGAAATTTTTCATGGAAAAATGAGAGCAAAAGAGAGAGAGAGAGAGAGAGAGACTCTACCCCAGCCGGATACAGATGTAGAATCATAGACTTTAAGGTCAGAAGGGACCATTATGATCATCTAGTCCGACCTCCTGCATAACGCAGGACACAGAATCTCACCCACTCACTCCTGTAACAAACCCCTAACCTATGTCTGAGCTATTGAAGTCCTCAAATCATGGTTTAAAGACTTCAAGGTGCAGAGAATCCTCCAGCAAGTGACCCGTGCCCCACGCTGCAGAGGAAGGCAAAAAACCCCAGGGCCTCTGCCAATCTGCCCTGGAGGAAAATTCCTTCCCGACCCCAAATATGGCGATCATGTGGGCAAGACTCACCAGCCAGACACCCAGGAAAGAATTCTCTGTAGTAACTCAGATCCCACCCCATCTAACATCCCATCACAGACCATTGGGCATATTTACCTGCTAATAGTCAAAGATCAATTAATTGCCAAAATTAGGCTATCCCATCATACCATCCCCTCCATAAACTTATCAAGCTTAATCTTGAAGCCAGATATGTCTTTTGCCTCCACTACTTCCCTTGTGAGAGACCAAGGTTCAAGTCGCGGCTCTGCCTGAGTTATGGTCTATACAGTCAGTCTCAATTGGGGCTGTTCCCTTTGCATAAATAATTAAATATTCATTGAACCAGAGAGAGAGAAGTCCCTGCACTCAATCAGGCAGAGTTGAATCACACTTGAACCTGGTATCAGAGGGGTAGCCGTGTTAGTCTTAAAGGTGCCACAGGACTCTCTGTTGCTTTTTACAGATTCAGACTAACAGAAGAATTGGAGCATAAGCTTTCGTGGGTGAATGCCCACTTCGTCAGATGCACGACTGATGCGTCTGATGAAGTGGGCATTCACCCACGAAAGCTTATGCTCCAATACTTCTGTTAGTCTTAAAGGTGCCACAGGATCGTCTGTTGCTTTTTACTTGAACCTGGGTATCCTAAAGGCCAAGTAAATACCCTTACCACTCAGCCGTTGGCTAGTCTGGGACAGGTGGCTCTCTTGTTTGGACCAGAAACCATATCCTGAATGTGAGACACCTTCCCAGTGAAACATTTGTCGAAATCGATACATTCAAGCAAAAAAGTTTGTTTTGATGAACCGGCATTTTTCTCACAAAAAAGTCCTTTCATAAAATAATCCCCAGCCGGCGCTAGTCCAATCAAAATGTCAGTTCCAAACCCTTCTGAAAGTTGGGGTTTTCAAAAACGGATCCAGCCCTGAATTTTGCAAACAAACGATGTCTTCATATTGGGCTGAATCAAAACTCCACATTTGAACTCCCCTGATCTTTGGGACGTTTGAAGTCCAAAATGGATTTGGATCTAAATTTTGTGGCTTGCTCCCATCTTTGCCCTCACCAGGTTGAGAGAGATTTTATACAAGTCATGCTACTATTCAGGGACTGTGGAGATTTTAAAGTAGGGGGAGGATAGAATTACCCCCCAACCCCTCTTCTTTCTCTCCTCCTCTTCCTTTCCCTTGCCTTCCACCAGCAGCCTTACCCCATGGCTAGGGTCCCTACCAAATTCACGATCCCTTCTGGTCAATTTCATGGTCATAGAATTTTAAAAATCATAAATTTCATAATTTCAGCTATATCAATCTGAAATTTCACGGTGTAATTATATGGGTCCTGACCCAAAAAGGAGTTGTGGCGGAGGTCGCAAGGTTATTGTAGGGAAGTTGCGGTACTGCTACCCTTACTTCTGCACTGCTGCTCGCGGCAGCGCTGCCTTCAGAGCTGGGCAACTGGACAGCGGTGGCTGCTGGCCGGGAACCCAGCTCTGAAGGCAGAGCCGCTGCCAGCAGCAGTGCAGAACGAAGGATGGCCTGGTATGGTATTGCCACCCTTACTTCTGCGCTGCTGCCTGCAGAGCTGGGCCCTCAGTCAGCAGCTGCCACTCCCTGGCCGCCCAGCTCTGAGGGCAGCAGCGCAGAAGGAAGGATGGCATGGTATGGTATTGGCATCCTTACTTCGGCGCTGCTGCTGTCTCAACTCTGAAGGCAGTGGCAATACCGTGACCCTCCTAAAATAACATTGTGACCCCCCTGCAACTCCCTTTTGGGTCAGGACGCCCAGTTTGAGAAACGCTGGTCACCCCATGAAATCTGTAGTATAGCATTATTGCTTGAGCACTGGCACCTAATTGCTTGGGCCCTGGTACCTCTTCCATTACCAATTAAGCACTGTGTCCATGCAAATGCTGACGGCGTTTATTACAATTGCACCCAGCCTCTAGGTATCGCCGTACTCATTCACAATGACTCATACAAGCAGGCAGCGCCCATCAGCACAAGAGAACAATGTGGGGAGAGCCCCAGATTAATGAAGAGAAAAATTCCAAATGAGAAACTCCTTCCCTGGCTCAAATCTGGTCTATGTCTTCAAACGTAACTAGTGATTTGGGGGCGGGGGGGGCAACTTGAGACACCTTAAAGAGGCTTGATTTTTCAGCAGGCAGACACTCAGCACTTCCTGAAAAAAATCATGCCCCTTTTAAAAGGTTTCAAGTTGGCCACCTCAACAACTGAGTATCAGAGGGGTAGCCGTGTTAGTCTGGATCTGTAAAAAGCAACAGAGAGTCCTTATAGACTAGCAGACGTATTGGAGCATAAGCTTTCATGGGTGAATACCCACTTCGTCAGACGCAACAATTGAGGCATCTAAAATCACTAGTCACTTCTGAAAATTTCGACCTCCTCTCCTTAATGATCCCCCCTGATTTTCCACACAGGGAAGGATCAAGGACCAAAATGCATTGAGGGCAGAGAGAAGTAGCATGTAGCATAGGCAATGGTGTGTAATAAAGCCTTGACACGATGGATTAATCCAAAAATGGCTGCCCTGAGTGTCTGGGGGGGAGACATCTGTAGCCAATTGTTTATTAATTCTATTGTACTTCCCAGAACTGATATTTTCTTCTTGTGATGAGACGACAGAAACATCACCCCTTGTCGGATTCCAAGTAACTGCATCCATTTCTCATAAAACATGTAATTAACTGAAGGGGGACGCTTTTTAATTAAATCCGGCTGAAATTAATCAAACGCTGGCATTGTGGTGTGTGGTATGTTCTGCTCTCTCCGCCCTGGCCTGCCGCAGGGTGAAGCACCGCCAGTTATTTGAATACATTCCTCCCTGGGCTGTTAAATGAATGACTGACAAGATGGCTCGGCAGAACTGATTGAATATAAAAGTCAACACAGAGTGACACGGGAGAAGCCCAGGTATTTATAGTTTGCTGATGTATTTTACGTTTCCCATTGGAGGCACTTTTAGAGAAGCACCATGAGCCAAAGATGTGGGCAGAAAGCTTTCCACTGTCTCAAAAGACGTATTAGAAAAGTTTCAGTAAAATAATGCAATTCTAGGGAAATTAGAGAAAAAGAGAAACATTTTTTAGCAATATAGATTGCAAGTAATTATCATGCTGTGTAGCTGTGAATGCAATAATATGTTTTTTGTCTTAAGCCCTAGCACTGAAAGTTGAAATTTTGGCGAGCAGATAGTCAGACCCTGATCACCTTCCAAAAGCATTCACATCCGCATGTTAATAAATAGGTTTCCAAGCCTTGTGTGGTGGTGAAATACTTGAATCTATCTGTCTATGTATGTACCTAATTTCCCATCACCATAGTCTCTAACCACCCAGTGCAGTTGAATGTAAATGTTAGGCTTTTATGGGCAACCAGGTGTTTTCAGTATTATGTTGGGCATGAAAATCTAATTCCCCCAAAACTTCCATTCAGTGGGAATGAAGGATGGTGGATAAGAGAGAGATGATGATCAACAACCTGGTCAAGAACTTCTTGGAGGCTAAGCTACACCCTGGGGTGCCCTCCTGATCTGAACCAGGAGAAGAGGCTCCGTTGGCCTCCCCCAGCAAGGCATTGGACCCACAGAAGAAGGGAGAAGCCAGAAGGTTGGAAAGGCTGTTCCGTGGGCTGGGGCAGCCATTCACCTTAGGGCATTACCCCTTCTGGGGCAATGGTCCCCTAAGGGTGCAGCCAGTCAGGGACTGAAAGGGTCTGTGAGAGAAAGGGGCTGAAAGGACCTGCAGAAGCTGCTTCCCTATGGAAAATCAATTTTGACTAAGTGGGGACTAGTACAGCCTAGGGGCAGTGGAATGTGTCTATGCCATAGCCTGCTCCTTCTGGACATCAGCTTTTCTCGGGGAGCTCGGTGCTCTTGTTGTCCTCATTATAGTCGAGGAGGTAGAGATCCAGGGGCTGGTTGACGCTGGCCAGATATTTATACGCTAGCAGCTATTGGGCCATAACTTCCCAAGGACTGGGGGGGAAGGGGAATGTTGCTTGTAGAAGGGTATCCATGGAGATTTTCTTCCCTACCCCACAGGCCGTGGAGCTGGGGGGTGGCCATGGCAAAAGAATTGTTATTCTCAGTGATTCTGGATCAGGATTGGGGCCCCATAACTGCGCTGCTAAAAGAGGCCAACCAATGACACCCAGATCCTAGCGCACAGGAGGGGGTCAGTATACTGCTTGTGAAGGTCTTCCCCTTTCCCGTCCTTCAGAAAACACGGAAGGAGCATTGCCTTGCCTGGAAGTGACCCCTACTGGCATTTAAGGGCATGAGACTATGGGCCTTTAAATCCACTGCCACGGACCTTCCAGAGATACCCCACGTGTGTTCGACTCCCAGACACCACCAAAGACCCTATAGACGCTGAGCCAGAATCAGTGAAACAAGCATAGAAGGGCATCCCTGGAAGGTCCACACAAGGGTGACTATGTCTAACAACCCCATCGGTGAATGGTCACTTTCTCACCAGCTCCGGTGACTTTGTGCAAGATCAGCTAAATGATGGGAGCGTTTAGCTAGCTGTTTGGGTGGCTAGCCAGGGCCAATGGGCCCCTGGTGGATGTGGTATGGAATGCACAATACCCTCGCTTTGAACTAGATGGCGATGTCCTGGTTCAGGTGATAAAAGAGCCCCAAACGAGAATACACCGGTCACAGTTACTGGTCCCCAGGTCCTTTAGGCACAAAGTCCTCAAACTGGCCCATGAAATACCATGGTCTGACCACTTAGGGATAGAAAAAAACAGGAATGGATATTGGCTTATTTTTTCTGCCCAGGAATATATCAAGAAGTCAAGGACTATTACAGCTCTTGTCCCAAGTGCTAATTGGTGAGTCCCAAGCCTACCCAAAGGGCTCCCCTGGTTCCTCCCCCTTGGTAAACACCCCATTTGAATGCATTGGGGTAGATTTAGTTGGGCCCCTTGAACCAATGATCAGGGTGATGCTAACTGATCAGGGCATGATCTTCAAGTCAAGGTGACTACACAAAGTTTGCTCCCTACTTTACACAAAGTCCATAAGAACCACAGTCTGCCACCCCCAAATGGACAGGTTAGTGGAGCATTGGAACCAGACCCTAAAGGGAAGGCCATGCGATTTCATCACAGCCAGATCCTGCAACTGGAACAAGCTGCTGCCATATCTGCTGTTTGATATCAGGGAGATGCCCCAGTCTTCCATGGGGTTCTCGCCTTTCGAGTTATTGTAGGGAAGGCAGTCCCATGAAATTCCGGACTTCCTGCCAGAAGTTTAGCAGGACCAAGGCTGAGACCATTGTGCAGTATGTCCTAAATTTGTGGGAGCAGCTGGACTTGATCAGGGTCTTGGCCAGGCAGAACTTACAGACACAACCCCCTAGTTCTCTTCTCTTGTGCTAAGCATTCCCTTCATTCCCTCAGTCTGATGTGGAGGCAAGAGTGGTAGGGCTGAGTCAGCAGTGTCTGGGAAGCCTATGGGAATGGGACGAGAGCTAATTAACCAGCTCCACTTAGTTCCAAGGCTTGATGCTTTTTCCTGTTGCTGAGTAGTGCCTGCAAAGAGGGGTAACACAGGTCAGAGGTGAGTTTTCCAGACTGAAAGTAGAGTCCTGGCTTGGCACGTTCTGGGAGAGCCAAGAAGGAGGTCTTACTGCTTGTATGACAATACACATATCCTCATTCAAAGCGCTTGGGGAATTGGACGGCTCAGGGGATTGAGAATGGCTGTTCAGCTTGTTGGCTTGGAACTCAACCCAGGTCAGCCATCACATAGCTGCTTTTATATAGATATGGCCAAGTTCTTCAAACATGATCAGTGATTTGGGGGCCCCCGATTTTTGAGACCCCAATGTGAGACACTTCAAAGGGACCTGACTTTTCAGAAATGCGGTGCACCAACCCTCTGAAGATCAAGTCTCAAGTTGGGCACCCAAAAATGAAGGCATTCAAAAGCACTTTTGAAAATCTTGGATCCGTATCTATCTATCTATACAGACAGTTAAAGAACTTATGGAATATCATCCTCCATTACCAGTTCAAATCCAGGAAGGGGCCATTATTCATCAGAAAGAGGTATCTGATGAAATCAGTAACGATTGAGGTTTGTTCTGTTTGGATCCTGTTGTTTTGTTCCAAAGCCCACACAGTGCTGGACGATCTGAACTGTCGGTTTCTCCTCTTGCTGCCGTGATTGGAAAAGTTCCCTTGTGGACGCCTGAAGAGGAAGGAGCCAAGCTATTCCTTATTGCCTGAGACATCATTAAAACTTTCTTCAGGGAGCCAAATAGGTGTAATGATCACCTCATATAAGGAGGCAGGAATAATACAAGATAAATGAAGACCGCAAACATTAGCTGGATAAATGCCCATAGGACAGAAGGAACAAATATGGTAAATTTCCCGCAGAATTTCTCTTCTCCCTTGAATAAATGACTTCTAAGACACCGATGATACAATGGAATGAACAAAAGATTCTCCATTTTGGCCCTCTGAGGACTGAGTAATAACTTATGTGCTTCCTTGCACAGCAATACATTAGCCAATATCTATACAACAATGCATTAAAGCAGCTGCAAATTTGTTCCCTATTTGATCATAAATAAAAACTCTGAGTTCAAATTTCTAGTTGCCTTTAAAACTGTCTATTCTCCTTCCATTTTTATGCTATTTCAGCCTGCATAATTTAGCACCAGCGGAAATCTTGTCCCAAGCCTTATGTGAACTCAGAGACTCCAGAGGGAGATTAGAAACTCAGAAGGAAATGTTTGCCTGTGTAATGTAACCACACAACAGGTGAAAAACCCAGACCTTCTAGTGCTAGGCCACATCACACCTCCACCTGGTTAATGGAATGGCAAGAAATACACCACAGATAACGCCAACGTTCAGGTGCGGATTTTGATTACTTCAATGCATGGCATCAAGTCCAGGGTATCGATTCCGCTCACTGTATATTTAGAGGCCAATTTACAAAGTGAAGGTCCAGATCTGGATTTTGGAAACCCACAAAGTTTGGGTTAGGATTTGGTTAGGGCTCATGGGCTGGGTCTCCGGCTATGCTAAACCAACATACTAAGCACTTCGTAGTCATTAATTAATTAATCCTCATCCAAGCCATGCAAAGGGAATACACTTCCCCAGTATTACCTGTTAGGGAAACTTGAAGTAGACCAGTTAAGTAACTTGTCCAAGTCCATCCAAGGAGCCAGTTGGAGAAGTAAGGTCAGAATTCAGTCATATAACCACAGAGTCATTCCACTGGACCATACTGCATGTCCCGTAGCTACTTGGGTACTATCCCAATGGGGGTGGTGTTCAGATAGAATAACCCTGCATCCAGTCTGTTTTCTTTCAACTGTGAACACCCGATTAGACATTCCTCCATTAGCATTATGCGCATTAGGAATTCCGACTTCACGCTCACTCAGTCACTGGTAGACTCCACATCCTCAAAAGCACTGAACCATTGGAGGAAGCAGCCAGGGAGCTCACAGAGGCTGGAAGGCATGTTTTGTGCCAATGAGATGTTTTACAGACCATCTAGTAACATCTGTGGTTATAGATAATACTGTATTCCTCTCATGTTCTCTCTCTAATCCCCATCCAGAGTGCTTCTCTAAATGAGATGCTGCATCTCAGCAGATTTCTCCCCTCTTAATATAATTTAACGTAGCAAAATGTGTTCCCGTAGAGTGGGGGAGGATAGTCATTTCCTCGCTGATGAACTAAAAAATACCATTTGTCCCATTGAAAGAGAGAAAAAAATCTATTTTATTTCCCTTTCTCCTGTGGATTTAGAAGTTCACTTAGATACTAAGGGGAGCGGTCAGGATGTCTGTCTGAAGATCAGCTTTCCCACCAGAGTTAAGTGACCAATTCAGTAAAAAGGAACAATCCCTTCCTAACCGAGCAAGTTCAAGTGGGACAAGCAGAATACTAATATCACAGAGCTGCATTATGCAGAATAGGCCTGATGTAATGCCTACTGAAATCAGTGGGAATCTTTCCACTGCCTTCAAAGAGCTTTGGATCAGGTCCCATATGCATGAAGCCACCACATCACAATGGAGTGACATTCTTGGTAGCTCTCTAAGTTCTTCTACTGCAGCTATGACCTTTGGATGAGACATTGCAATTGCTAGTCAAGGTAAGAGCAAATGACAGCCGCCCTACCTCCAAGTATGGGTGACAAAAGAAGGATGGCCTCTTTCCCATGCAACCTTTCCTCCTCCGACCTCCCATTTCTGGATCACCAGCTCTATTGGCTGCCCTTGCCAGGAGATGATGGTTAGGTTGCAATTTTGCTTCTCATTGTCACAACATTGCATCACAATGTCACAAGAGCAACATCACCACCACCAGGGGGGAGGGATAGCTCAGTGGTTTGAGCATTGGCCTGCTAAACCTAGGGTTGTGAGTTCAATCCTTGAGGGGGCCACTTGGGGATCTGGGGCAAAAATCAGTACTTGGTCTTGCTAGTGAAGGCAGGGGGCTGGACTCAATGACCTTTCAAGGTCAGTTCTAGGAGATGGGATATCTCCATTAATTATTGTTACTTTTGGATGCAGCTCTAGTTCAGATTCACTGAACTTTGCAACTGTTGTATAACCACAAAGACTTCATATTTACATATCTCTGGAATAAACAGATACATAGTTCCATAATATCAGAATTAATACATAGCAATTACAATAATAATAAATGCCTCTGGCATACGAAAGAACTGAACATAACTTCAGTGTGATTCTTTTGCTAATGGATCAGTGCAGTCCAGCATTTTCTTCTCCAAAGAGGAATCTAGGAAATATCGCCAAGATCATGTGTCTTTTGTTCAATCCAAAGCTTGATCCATGTCCAGGTTTCCTTTCAAAATTAAAACAAAGAAACAAGGAGATGATGCTCTCAGTTTCAGTCTGTGGAAGGGTATTTAGTTCTCTCAGGGTAGAAAAAGTGTGGTTAAATCCTGGGCCACCTAGCGTGCATTAAGCTTTACCGAAGGCTGCAGGTTTTACTGGAAATCAGCTGGGGCAAAGATCTAATGTACGCCCTCAATAGATAAAGGCTTGTCAGACCTGAGGCTTTCTTACTGGACTGTCAGATTGATGGTTGTTCTCCACATGGGTCTAGAATCTGAGTTGTTCAAATGCCATCCAAACCGGGGCTACCCCAGCCTAAGGGAAAGGAGTGATTAGTTATTCAGCATCTAAGGAATGAGCAGGAGACATGTACCAGGAAATACCGTGTGTCTGAATCTTTCCTCCAAATGATTTTTGTTGTTGTTGGTTTGGAGAGATTGAAATGTAAAGAATCAACTAGCTTGGTTTTAATTAATTAGCTCGTTCGTTTCACCTTGAAACAACTGTTCCAAGTTTTTTTTAAAGCAGTCAGTTTCCACCTGTTTGGCAAAGTAACAGTGAGTGTAGAGCATAGATGATGGTGATTTAGCACCTGATCCAAAACACATTGAAACCAATGGAAAAAATCCTATCGACTCCAATTGGCTTTAGAGCAGGGCCTTAGAAGGGAAGGACGTTCTGCTGGCTTATGGGACGGATGTGGGACTCGCAATATTTGGGTCCAGTTTCCAACTCAGCCACAGGCACCCTGTGTGGCCTTGGGGCAAATCAATTAGGCCCAGATTTTTAAAACTATTAGGGCTTTGCTGGGCTTAGCGTCGCATCACCTACCCGATTTAGGAGCTTAGATCTCATTTTCAGAAGGGATTTAGGCACTTGGGAGTCTAAATCGCATTGACTGTTGATGGTATTTGGATTCCTACGGGAAATCTTGGGTAGGAGTAGGGAGATTATTTTACCTTGGTGTTTGGCACTGGTGCGACCACTGCTGGAATACTGTGTCCAGCTCTAATGCCCACAATTCAAGAAGGCTGTTGAGAAATTGGAGAGGGTTCAGAGAAGAGCCACGAGAATGATTAAAGGATTAGAAAACCTGCCTTGTAGTGACTGAGCTCCATGAGTCTATCTCTTTAGCTTACCAGAGAGAAGGTTAAGGGGTGACTTGATTGCAATCTTTAAGTATCGACATGGGGAACAAATATTTAATAATGGGCTGATCTTCAATCCGTCAGAGAAAGCTATGACACAGTACAATGGCTGGAGGTTGAAGCAGGACAAATTCAGATTAGAAATAATGCATAAATGTTTAATGGATAGAGTAATTAACCATTGGAACAACGCCACCACTGGCCAATTTTAAATCAAGATTGGGTGTTTTGCTATAAGATCTGCTCTAGGAATTGTTTTGGGGCAGGTGTCTGGCCTGTGTTATGCAGGAGGTCGAATTAGATGGTCACAGTGGTCCCTTCTGGCCTTGGAATCAATGATTCTATAAATAGCTTTAAAATAGTGGGCCTTAATTTCTCTGTCTCAGAGAGTGTGGGGGAGGGATAGCTCAGTGGTTTGAGCATTGGCCTGCTAAACACAGGGTTGTGAGTTCAATCCTTGAGAGGGCCACTTGGGGATCTGGGGCAAAATCAGTACTTGGTCCTGCTAGTGAAGGCAGGGGGCTGGACTTGATGACCTTTCATAGGTCCCTTCCAGTTCTAGGAGATGGGATATCTCCATTATAAAAAAAAAAAAAAAAAAAAAAAAAAAAAAAGTTCTTCATCTATAAAATGGGGGGATAATTGTTCCTTTGTCTGTCATGTCTGTTTAAATTGGAAGCTCTTTGGGGCAGGTCCTTTTACTGGGAGTGCAGAAAGTACCTAGTACACCTGGACCCCAGTCTGGGTTGCGACTGCCACGCAAATAATAACTAATGGTCACAGAACTCAGTCAGGAGGAGGTTTCATGCAACTTGTACGTGCCAGGGGAAATCCACCTCCTCTGTCACCCAGGTGTAATTCCAACTCAGGAGTCCGTTCGTGCCTGACAATCAAGGCATAGACAAATGCATCTCCATTTGGGTGTCAAGAAGACACGTGACCAATTAAACATGGAACAAATTAAACATGGCCTGCACTGAGTCAAGGTCGTCGCCGTGGGATATCTTGTCAAGAGTATATTGATGAACCCCAGTATTGCATCTGACCCACGACATGCCATTTAGGGAGGGTATGGCAACACGTTCAACCATCCAGCAGCTTCTGCCACCTTGTGTCCTGCAGAATGCCATTTTGCTTCAGCGTCAAAAGGAAATCAATAAGGCAACCTTGCAACCACTCTTGTTTTGCTTTTTATTTTTATGAACAAAAAACCTGGGAAGCATTCTGCCAAAGACGCACAGAGCAGAGATGGAGGGTGATTTGAGTGCAGGCAGGGTCGGCTCCAGGCACCAGCTTAACAAGCAGGTGCTTGGGGCAGCCAAGGGAGAGGGGCGGCACCTGCTGCAATTCGGGGGCGGCAGGTCCCTGACTCCCTCTAGGAGTGAAGGACCTGCCGCTGAACTGCCGCCGCCGATCGCGATCGTGATCACAGTTTGTTTGGTTTTTTTGCTTGGGGCAGCAGAAATGCTGGAGCCGGCCCTGAGGGCAGGATGCTATAAGGTTAAAGAGACAATACACTAGGCAAGCTCTTTAGGACAGTGGTTTTTACTTACTGGAAAAGGGCTATCAATCCTGTGAGCTGCCCCATTTCTTCACCCTAGAAAAGACACCCACTTCCCCCGTCTGTGCCTATTAGTGTCTTTCAGCTATTGAGCATTGCTGCCAGATTCAGTGATTCCACTGGAGATATATCAAGCAGCCACAGCCTTGACATGTCAACAACTTTCAGCTCCCGGGCGCTGTTAAACTGTGATCTGTCTTGTTAAAGGCACTGACTCGCATGTGCCGCGCAATGACACCGAACCCTAATTAGGAGCGCAGCAAATTGTCTTCCGACAGTTGCGACACTACAGCAGAACGCTGCTTGTTAAATTCCTTGGGGCCGGAGCGAGAGATTTGGAATGAAATGGGGTTTGGTTTTTTGTTTCGTTTGGGTTGGGGAGGATGAAAATGCGCTATAGATGGGACGGATGGTCTTGTGGTTAAAGTGCGAGGGTGGGGTTCCAGAGATCTGGTTTATATTCCTATCTCTCCTGCAGAATCCCAACGTGGCCGGGGGCCAGCCAATCCATTACTCTGTGCCTCACCCATCTGTAAAATTAGGGTAATAATCCTTCCTTTCTCCGGCCTGTGTCTTTAGGGCTCTCCTGTGGCTTTGCTACACACCCTGTGGATGGGGCAGTGCATTGTTATGCTGCCCGGGGAGTAGACCAGAAAGTCACAATCTGACTTCTGCTCTGGGGCGGATGTGCCTTAGATCAGACAATATATCTGGTGCAGCTCACATCCCCTGCTGCTGCATTGGCTCGTGCTGCAGGGGTCCCTTACCCCCATGCATGGGCATGCAGGACGGCCCACAAACTGGCCATTAGTTTGCAAACTCCTGGAGGCCGGGACGGTAACCTACTATGTGTTTGTACAACTCCTAGCACAATGGGGCCGCAGGGAGAATTAGGCACATTTGAAATCCCCCTAGGCCAGCAGTTCTCAAACTGTGCGTCGAGACCCCAAAGTGGGTTGTGACCCCATTTTAATGGGGCTGCTAGGGCTGGTGTTAGACTTGCTGGAGTCCAGGGTCCAAGCCCATGCCCCACAGCCCAGGGCCGAAGCTGAAGCCCGAGGGTTCAGCCCTGGGTGGCAGGGTTCAGGTTACAGGCCCCCCCTCCCGGGGCTGAAGCCCTTGGGCTTTGGTTTCGGCATACCCCCTGGGGTGGCGGGGTTCGGGCGGGCTCAGGCTTTGGTCCCCCCTCCTGGGGTCGTGTGGTCAGTTTGTCAGAAGGGGGTCACAGTGCAAAGACGTTTAGCACCGCTGCACTCGGCCCCGATCTGCATTGTTAGATGCAGAAGCACTTCTCAGATCTGGCCCTCTGGGTGAGATCGGTGCATCAGTAAGAGCAAGGCTGGGTGAGGCTCAATCCGGATAAGACTGAAGCAACAGTGGCCTCCAGGTGGGCAATCTGGGTGGCTTCTGAGCCTCTCAGGCACTTTCTGATGCTCAAGTAACAGCTCTGACCAGCACGGAGTTGCTCCCTCTGCACGTAGCCAGAAAATTGCTGCAGTCTTTTTTCTCAGAGTCAGACCTTCCCCCCGTGGCTCCACACCACTGGCACCTCTGCGCTGAACAACTGCGGTGCCTTCTACCTGGGGCTAGAGATGAGGCAGGACGCAATAAACGCTGTGTTAAGTGGTGCATCTCACTATCAATACACGATACTGGCGCTTCTTTCTCTGTCAGCTTCCAGGTGGACTTTAAGGAGCTGGTTTTGATCTGTAAGGGTACATCTACACGGCAATAAAAAGACCCAGTCCCTGAGACCCGGTGCCGCAGGTAAACTGACTTGGGCTCACGGGGCTTGGGCCGTGATGCTAAAAACAGCACTGTCGACGTTCGGGCTCTGGCTGGAACCCAGGATCTGAGACTCACCTCCCGGGCAGGGTTTCAGAGTCCAGGCTCAAGCCTGAGTCCAAATGTCCACACTGCAATTTTTAGCCCAAGCTCTGGGGGCCCAAGTCAGCTGACCTGGGCCAGCCACGGCCATGCTGTGGGTCTTTTATTGCAGGGTAGATATACCCTCTAGGCCTACGTGGCTTGGGACCCACCTGCTTGAGAGACCAACTGGTTCCCCAGGCCACACCGCCAGCTAAGATTGCTGGAGGCAGCTGGAGCTCTCTTGGTACAGAAGCCAGGGGGCTGCTGGCAGCGCATTCCCTGAGGGGTTCTCACATTTAGAACGAGTGCCGCTGTCCTGCTCCAAAATACTCTGCATCTGGAGCACTTTAGGCTAGGCTGCAAATCTCCTGTTACGGATTAGGCATTTAGGGAGATCTGGGGGGTTTGCAGTAGAGGGGGAGCTGCAGGATGGAGTTTTCGGCAGGTTCGCTGCATTTCGGGCAATCGTCCCCTGTATTTCTTCTTTATTGCTTGTTTCCAGTTGTATTAATATTTGTTCCGGGCACCTCGAGTTTCAGATGGGTGTGTTTTAAACTGGAATGAATAAATAACCATATCTATTTATAATGCACACATCACTGCCTGACCTAGATGTTGTATTGCCTTTGTGTTTTCAGTCGCCTATGCTCAGCGAATCAGCAGCCATTGCTATGTATAGCATTACAGGTAATGACTGGCAAAGGGTAACCGTAAAAGTAGAATTAGGAGCACCAATTGCCTGTCCTTAGATGGATACATTCTACCAATCTCTGCCTTAGCATTACATTCCCACTCCTTAAAGGAGAGGAAGAAACAACCGTGTTACAATTTGATATTATTTGGATTTAAATATATATTCTAATCAATAGACATCTAGGTAGCTCGCTCACATGACTCAGCCGCTGACAAAGGGTGTCTCATTGAAAACCCCAAAGGCTGAGGTTCTCTTTTAATCCACAGGACATCTACACCGGCAAAGTGTGAACTGCTCTCTGGTACTGGCCTGCCAATGTGCCTCCGCCCTTTTCCGCAGGGATCACCTCAAGGATTGACAAGGAAGTCCAGTTTCCATGGCCCATTCACCCAGTGGCCTCTCTGCCAAGACTGCTGAAGATGGGCCAATGAATGCCAGCTGTTGTGATTTTTTTTGCAAAGGGGAAGTTCTGTGTTGTAAGAAGTCAGTCAAGACACACCCCCGCCCCCCAGCTCCCTTAGCTGGTTACAGGCCAGTCCCACCTGCCCCAACTGGTGCTGCTCCCCAAAATGTAATCCATTTGGAAAAATAAATGGGCTACTTCACCCTGTCCTCTCACTAACCTAACCTTCCTCCATCCAGTGTCACTTGGCCCTGCCTTTCTATCTATGATTGCTGAATGTGAGGAAGTCATAGAATATTAGGGTTGGAAGGGACCTCAGGAGGTCATCTAGTTTAACCCGCCACTCAAAGCAGGACCAATCCCCCAGACAGATTTTTACCCTACTTTCCTAAATGGCCCCCTCAAGGACTGAACTCACAACCCTGGGTTTGACAGGCCAATGCTCAAACCACTGAGCTATCCCTTCCCAGGAAAGCCACTAGATGGACAGCTCTCAAAATTTATGGGCCAGATCCTCAACTGGTATAAATCAATGTAGCTCCAGTGTCTCCCAGCTGTGATCTCAAGGGGCCATGGGGATGAGTGGAGAAGTCAGGTCCATAGAGTCTGGAGTCCTTCCATTGAGGCTGTCAACATGGTCCTGATTCCAGGCTCCAACCCAACACCCATGGAAGCCAGTGGGAGCCTCTCCATTGACATGAATGGGCACTGGGTCATGCCCTTAGTGATTGGGCACCTGTTTCGAGGACAGAGGAGTGAGAGCATCGCATTCATTTAGTTAATAACATTTTTATTCAATTTAGGCAGAACTGCTGACAGTACACGATATTTTCTTACTTGGGCAGTAAAGGAAAAAGTTAAGTACTCCACTAGGAAGGAGACCAGAGCTGAGCTCAGGCAACCATGGGTTATTTTGTTTCTGTAAATGAAGAAATATTTTTAAAGGGGAAAAAGAAGGGATTGAGTGTCCTACTATTGATATTTTTATTACAGTACTTTCTACACAGTGGAGACTGTGACTCACCATGTTCTCTGTGTCCTGGGAACGAGCAATTCACAATTTATTTTTAAAAGGTGTTGGTAGAGGGGAAATTTAATCTTAATTATGTTCTTTGCCTCGGTGCCAAACACGTGCTGCAATTACAATGGATAGAGTGCACACCTTCAGTTTGGGCTGTCATTAAACGGAGAAATCTTTCAGTAACTTGCTTAGAAACCCTTGAACAAGACTCTTGTTTTATTAAAATGATCCTCCAGAGGCGGTGTCAGATTCCTCCAGGAAGCAGCATTTTAATAAGCTCATGTTCACTGCAGTATCTGGAGTTAAGAATGCACAAACAGGAGTCAATTAGTCCGTTATTATAGTTTGACCACATTCACTTCTAGGCTCCAGGACAAAATGCTATCCCTGGTTCATAGATGAGCACAATTCTCTTTTTAAGGGTTATTTTTCAAATGGCATGATAAGAAACAGAAAATCTGACTCCTGGTGTAACTCCATTAAAATTAATAGAATTGTACAAATTTGGCCCAAACTTTAAAGGAGTAAACATGTACTCCTATTGATATAGGCCCTGATTTAGCTAAGCAAGTAAGCACCTGATTACCTTTAAGCACATACTTAAGTCTGTCTGTATTCAGTTAGGCAGATATTTAACTTTAAACATGTGCTTAAGTCCCATTGAAATCATCTGGGTATGTTAACTATGTGCTTACGTGCTTTGTTAAGAGCATAACATTGCATACAGTTGAAATGTTCTTAGATTTGTTTTTGCTTTTCCTTAAAGTACTGCTGGGGGGAGGGGACACAAAATCAGTGTATTTTGCTAGCACTTTGCTGAATTATGAAAGGCAATGCATATTAGCAACTACATAAGTCCATCAGCTACATAAGTCTAGTTCAGCGGTTCTCAGACTTCATTGCACTGTGACTCCTTCTGAAATTTTAATACTGACAAATTAATATATAACCCCATGTCACAGGGGGCCCCGCAAAGATAAGTTGCTCGGGTTTCGATAGTAATGAATATAAATCAGAAGCTAGAAATTGTAGAAAATTGATAAGGGAAGCAAAGGGTCACAAGGCGAATTCTATGGCCAGCAGAGTTACGAACAATAAGAAGAATGTTTAAGTATATTAGGAACAAAAAGAAACCTGGCAATGGTATTGGGTTCACTAGTAGATGGAAATGGTAGAATTATCAATAATACTGAAGAAAAGGCAGATGCATTCAACAAATATTTCTGTTCTGCATTTTGGCAATAAAGAGATTATAGCCTCATCATATGGTGATGACAACACTCTTTCCATTCCGCTAGTATCTCAGGAGGATGTTAAACCACAGCAACTAAAGTTAGACATTTTTAAATCAACAGGATTTTTAAATCCAAGGGTTTTAAAAGAACTGGCGGAAGAGCTCGTGGGACCATTAATGTTGATTGTCAATAAATCTTGGAGCACTGGGGAACTTCCAAAAAACTGGAAGAAAGCTAATGTTGGGCCAATATTAAAAAAGGGATGACCTGGGTAATTATAGGCCAACATCTATCCAGGGCAAGACAATGGCACAGCTGATACAGAACTTGATTCACAAAGAATTAAAAAGGTAATATGGATAATATAGTTAATGCCAATCAACCTGGGTCTATAGAAAATAGATTATGTTGAACTAACTTGATATCTGTTCTGATGAGATTACAAGTTCCTATTGATGTAATATACTTAGACTTCTATAAGGCATTTGACTTATACAACATTGTGATTAAAGAACTAGAACAACATAAAATTAACATGGTAGATTTTAAATGGATCAATGGTTGGATAACTGATAGGGGGAATCATCACTGAGTGGGTGTGTTTCTAGTGGTGTCCTGCAGGGATCTATTCTTGGCCCTACGCTAGTTAACATTTTTGTCAATGACCTGGAAGAAAACAAAATCATCACTTTTACAGGTTGCAGAGGACATAAAAATTCGGGGAATGGTAAATAATAAAAAGGAGAGGTCATTAATAGGAATCACTTGCTAAGCTGGGTACAAGCAAACAATGGGCATTTTAATATGGCTAAATTTATACATCTAGGAACAAAGGATGTAGGTCATGCTTACAGGATGGGGGACTTTATCCTGGGAAGCAGTGACTCTGAAAAAATGTGGGCGTCCTGGCGGATAATCAGCTAAAGATGAGCTCCGAGCGCAACACTGTGGCCAAAAGGGCTAATGTGATGCTGGGATGCATAAACGGGGGAATCTCGAGTAGGAGCACAGAGGTTATTTTACCTCTGAATTTGGCACTGGTGCAGCTGCTGATGGAATACTGTGTCCAGTTCTGGTACCCACAATTCAAGAAGGATGTTGAAACTTTGAAGAGGGGTCAGAGAAGAGCCATGAGAAAGATTAAAGGATTAGTCAATCCCCCATATAGTGATAGGCTCTAGAAACTCAATCTATTTCGCTTAATGAAAAGAAGGTTAAGGGGTGACTTGATTAGAGTCTGTAAGTCCCTACAAGGGGAACAAATATATAAAAAAGGGCTCTTCAATCTAGCAGAGGAAGGTATAACAAGGTCCAGTGACTGGAAGTTGAAGCTAGGCAAACTCAGCCTGGAAATAAGGCATAAATATTTAACAGTGAGAGTAATTAACCACTGGAACAATTTACCAAGGGTTGTGGTAGATTCTCCATCACTGACAATTTATAAATGAAGATTGGAAGTTTTCCTAAAAGATCTGCTCTAGGAATTTCTTTGGGGCCATTCTCTGCTACATAGGTCAGGCTAGATGATCACAATGGGCCTTTTGGCCTTAGAATCTCTATTGCAGTAATAGCCACCTAAGAAATTGACTTGTCACTATGGTGAACACTGTGGCTACTTGGAAACTCAGGTCAATGGGAGGGGAGAACTCAGTTGTTCATGTTCCAAGGCACAGGCGCTAAGCTCTTGAGCTAAAGGAGATCCCCTGTTAGAGGAGGCAGTGTGGCTTTGTGCAGAGACCACTGGCACTCAGGGTTTGTAACTTTCAGCTTTGCTGGATGACCATGGGCAAGTCACATCCCTTCTCTGTGCCTTGATTTTTAGTTCATTAATGGAGATATCCCATCTCCTAGAACTGGAAGGGACCTTGAAAGGTCATTGAGCCGAGCCCAGCCCAGCCCAGCCCAGCCCCCTGCCTTCACTAGCAGGACCAAGTACTGATTTTGCCCCAGATGGCCCCCTCAAGGAGGGAACTCACAACCCTGGGTTTAGCAGGCCAATGCTCAAACCACTGAGCTATCCCTCCCCAGCTGTAAAATGGGGATAACAATACTGAGCTCCTTTGTAAAGCACTTTGGGAACCACAGATGGAAAGCACCCTCTCAGAGCTAGGTGTTATTTGCTGTTAGCAGTACCAGTCCTATGACACAGTTGAACAATTCTCTTTCTACCCACTAGGATATGTCCACATACCCACTGACCAGTCCCTCCTCTAGTGAGACAAACCTCATTCTTCTCAGGACGTTTAAATTTTGCAAAATCATGAACATTTTTCTCTATTTTTTTTTTGGAAAATCTTTTGTTTTTAAAACAACATTTTTTTGGCCTGAACTGTAGCTGACTGTGGGAGCTTGAGCAAGGCCAGGATCCCTTTAAGACCCTTTTTCTGAACAGTAGAGATGAGCCTGATGTGCAAAGTTCAGATCCAAACCGCCCCAAAGGCCTGCAGTGTTCAGATCTGAAGTTATGGCTTGATCCTATCTATACGCATGTCCCCAGGGCATTTTACACTCCAGTTGCCATTTATAATAGGAGAATAGGCAATTTCACTTCCATCAGTCTCATCTTCCTTCCTTTCCGCCACCACCTGCAGAGAGCTAAATGAATTTGAGAAAGAAAAGTTCTTGACTGGTCAAATGCACTTAAACCATCAGGGCCCAGGAGACAGTTGTTAAGGCCATGTCTCTACGAAGCTGACTAGATTGCTTGTTACAACTCCCCGCAGGATACCGGCTGGCCTCCGGCTGCAAGATTGACCCTAGAGGCTCCGAACCGGCCTCCGGCTGTGTGACACTCAACAGAGAAGCAGAGATTTGTACCACACAAGTGAACAAAGGTCAAATTCAATGATTACTTGGTGCGGTTGCTGCACCAGCCTCCAGAAACACAGTAATGCTGGGGTCTGAGATCAGCTCCTGAATGCTCATCGGGGGGAAATAAACATTGATATTTTCCCCAGGTGGGCTCCGAGCGCGCCACCAGCTGACAATCGCAGTCACTCTTACCACAGAACATTTTTTTTTCTTTTGCGTTCAAATGAATTCCATAGTGAGAGTATTTGGGGGGAGAAATTAGGATTCCTCCCAGACCTGAGCTGCATCCGAAGAAGTGAGGTTTTTACTCACTAAAGCTTATGCCCAAATAAATCTGTTAGTCTTTAAGGTGCCACCAGACTCCTTGTTGTTTTTGTAGATACAGACTAACACGGCTACCCCCTGATACTTGAGACCTGAGCTGAATTTGCAAGGCCAGAAATAAAAAGCTTCCCCCTCTAATGTGGAATACTATCCCCTAAGGCTACAGAGGAAAGCCGAGGGATCCGCTACACAGTTCTGGGGTCTTTCCTGCAAATGCAACCAAAGGGCCCAAAAGAAACTGCCTCTGAGGGAGAGGGTGTGGCCCTGAGATAGCAGTGGGTGTTTTAAGAAGAGCCCAGGCTGTTAATTCTACTTAGGGCCTGGGACCAGAGCCTTGGGAGTGGGAGGGGCAAGACTCCCTCCACCTCCTTCTCAACCAGCCAGAAGGAATCCTGGGAAAGGGAACGAGGATATAAGCCACCTCCTTCCCTCAGAGCCTGGTAGGCCGTGGAGGGCAATGAGGGCGCTGAGAGTCTTTCCCAGAGACCGGGTGAATGAACGTTACCTGCTTAGTTTGCCTTTAGCCCAGCAGGAACCCTCAGTAAGGGGGTTGTTTGGAACTTTCCTACAAGACTTTTCAGTTTGTTGGTTTGTTTGTTTGAACTTCGCTGCCAGCATGCTGAGAGGTCGCATTCTCCAGAGGCACAACCCCCACGAGAGACCCTGTAGCATTTGTTTCAATTCATTCGACAGGCCTGGCCTTTGGGGAACGTTAGCCGGCAACATCCCACCCTTCACGCTTTCCCAGAGGTGAATCTGAGTTACGTGCCTGACAAATTAAAGGACTAGGGATGAGAGAGTGGAAAAGGGATTCTCCATGGTGCAATGGCATTTCCTTTAAATTCTGGGTCATACCATTGCTTTCCCAACTCCATCTGCTGCTCCATTAGCACAGGGGACCTGACAAGCTTCCTTTTCAGACCCAGACAGTTCCAGTAGCTCTAGAGATCCCCCAGTCAAACCTCACATCCAAACAACCCCAAGCTCTAGGGCAGATGGGACCCAGATCCAAACTCTGCAGCTCAGGCCCATCTCTAAGAAATATCTTACTTAAAAATAAGGACGAGAAGTCAAGTGCATCATTGACATGGAAATCTTTTGACACGATACCCCATGGAGCCTATTGACCAGGGTTGGGAGCTACAGAGGAGGCATTAACTGTGGGTTCATCAGGTTGTTTCAGGTCTCCACCTTACTCCTTCCATAGGCCAGGGTTGGCAAAGGGATCACAGACCAGGCAATTAGCCCTGAAACATACTAATGTTGCTATGCTAAGGGTCAATAATGCCGCCATTAATGCAGGCTGTGACAGTATGGCTTTAAAGTGGATGAAATGCTTCAACAGACAATGCATTGATTTGGACATTGAATCCAGAGGGTGACGGTAAGGGGAAGTGGTGCAAGGAAGAGAGGCATGACGGTGCAGCGCTACAAGTGTAACCCATGCCTACTTGATGTGGCGCTCTGTCCCCCTCTAGTGGCACCTAGACCATGTAGAGATTGATGAGTCTGCTACAGCCTTGGCTAAGAGCCACATTAGCTGAGTAAGCACGTCCCACGCTTCAGAGACTTCCCAGTTGAGATCCCGGCCAAGCCCCAACTTGTAATGCCAACAGACCCCAAGTCGTTAGCAGGCAGGATTGAACCTGGGACCTATGAAGCTTAGTGTATGAGACTCTACTTCATGAGCTAAAAGCAGACTCATCAATCTCTAGATCAGGAGTGGCCAACCTGAGCCTGAGAAGGAGCCAGAATTTACCAATGTACATTGCCAAAGAGCCACAGTAATACGTCAGCAGCCCCACACCAGCTCTTTCCTCCCCCTCCCCCATTCCCAACGGCAGCCCTGCTAATCAGCACCTCCCCTTCCTTCCCCACACCTCCCGATCGGCTGTTTTGTGGCGTGCAGGAGGCTCTGGGGGGGGTAGAGGGAGAAGTGAGGGCATGGCAGGCTCAGGGGAGGGTGTGGGAAGGGGTGGAGTGGGGGCAGGGCCTGTGACAGAGCTAGGGGTTGAGCAGTGAGTGCACACACACACACCCCCGCACGTTGGAAAGTTGGCACCTGTAGCTCCAGCCCCGGAGCCAGCGCCTATACAAGGAGCCGCATATTAACTTCTGAAGAGCCGTATGTGGCTTCAGAGCCACAGGTTGGCCACCCCTGCTCTAGCTGGTCTAAGTGCCACTAGAGGGAGACAGAGCATCAAACCAAGTAGGCACGGGTTACATAAGGATGAGCGTTAGTGAGCTATTTCTGTCATGATCCTTAATCACGTGGCTGGTGTGTGCAGGTGGATGATGGTAAATCAATACCTCAGAGGAGGAGAGGGGGGAGTACAGTTAAGAATAGCTTGGACACAGTAAAAGCATGGTTTGTATGGCCTGAAGGTCAGCATTACCGCACAGGACCCAGATGGAAAAGGATTCAGAGGCACAAGCATGGGCACAATCTGGGTTAATTAGATCTCGTGCCCAGCCAGTGCCAGCAGCCTCCAGGGGTGAAGACTATGATAGGTTTAGTCCAGTGCATGGCTCTAGTACAGCACGAGGATAACAGAATTAATGGACTCAGTGCCCAGTTCGGTGCTGGCAGATAATGGGTAGAAATCCCTTCAAGTCTGTGAAATTGTCCCAGTTTACAAGAGAGCTTGATTGGGCCCAGACAATCTAAATCAAAGAGTATGTAAGAATTGACATCCTAAACAGACTAATGGTCCACCTAGCCCAGCATCCTATCTCCAGCGTTGGCCAGCACCAGAAGCATCACCTAACAAAGGGTCACAGTGCCCATAAGCCAGGATTCCTGCAGAGGGTAGTGCTGAGATAGGCTATTAGGATGATCATGGGTGTGATAAATGAAGGGGAGGGTGGGTAGCTCCCTTTGATGGACACCCAGCCAGCCAGTTAGCGATATAGTCTCTCTTGGTGGCTGTTCTCTGCTTGCTTTTCCTGTAAAGGGCTAAAAAGTCCTCCAGGTGTAAAAAAAAAAGGGGGGAAGTCGGTATCTGACCAAAAGAGCCAATGGGAAGCCTAGAACTTTTTAAAATTGGAAAAGAAGCTGTCCCTTTGTTGTCTGTTGTTCTCTCTGGGCTGCAGGGACACCGAGCAGCAATGCTATAAGCAAGAATGCTGTATAAGGTTTGAACCAGGTCTGAAAAATTATTTTCCATACCTAGCAGGACTCATTGGGATAGGGAATGTTTAGCTAGACGCGATCAGGTTATTTCTTTATTTTGGCTTGTGGATCTCCTCTGTGCTAACCCCAGATGCTTTTGTTTGCTTGTCACCTTTAAACTGAACCCCCAAGAAAGCTATTTTGGGTGCTTCATTTTTGGAATTGCTCTTTTAAAATCTAGCAAAAGCCTACGTTCCAGATGTATTTTCTTCCTTTTTGCTTTTAATAAAATGTACATTTTTAAGAACCGGACTGGATTTTTGGTGTCCGAAGAGGTTTGTGCACATGGGGATCTATAAATACCCTGGGGGCTGAACGCTAGGGAGGGAGCTATTGGAACTAAAGCACAATGCTGGCAAAGGAACAAATAGGGATAAACTGGCCAGTAATAAATTTAGGCTGGAAATCAGAAGGTTTCAAACCATGCCAGGAGTCAGGATCTGGAACAGCCTCCCAAGAGAAGGAATTGGGGAAACCACCTAACGACTTTGAAGACGGAGCTTGATACATTTATGAACAGGGTTACATGATGGGGCTGCCTGCATCAGCATGGGCTTGGACTTGAAGACCCAGGAGTTCCCGTCTAGTCCTATGCGCCTAATGAACTTCTTGGAAGAGTGGTCCCTTAACCATTCCTGTGGCAGTGAATGAGATAAAGATCCTGCTCATTTGAACACCGGGCTGATATGCGTGGCCCAGTGCATGCGTAAAGACATGCAGAAAATGGGCATGCCCGGTGCAGTGCAACCTACCTTTCCTCAGAAAATGACGAGCATGTTGAAATAGTTGTATCAATTGCACTGCTCACAAGTAGAATCACGGGTTCATAACAGAGCCAAATTTCACCTGACTGCTAGGAAGCATCACTCCTTTCCATCCCAGCCCTTTCAGATGTTAGAAGAGGTCCCAATACTGTTTTTTTTTTTTAATTTATAATGGAGACAGTATTTTCCCCCACTCCCCTTCTCCTGATTGGACTATTTTGGTGACAACTTTTTTAAAAGAAAATTTGCCCTGGGGCAGAAACCAAGCCTAGACAATGTGAGCAGCGTGGAAAGTTGTAAGTGGCTGAAAACAAGGGCTTAGGATGGAAACTTTTAAGAAGCATAGTGACCACTAATGCTCTAGCTGTAATAAAGGCAAAATTCTCTCTGTATCACTGCAATTCTAGCCCCAAAGTGTCTAAGCTTTTCACTAAACTTCAAACACTCCAAAAAAGGCACTAGGCAGAACTCATCTGAACTGCCCGACGCCCTTCTTAAGACCCTTTGATTTTAAAAAAAAGGCTATTAAAGAAACGGACAAAGGACGGCAGAGGGCAACCAAAATGCTATGAAACTTCAAAAGGGCTCGAGAAACTACAGAAGGCCTTTCTGTGGAAAGGGAGAATCTCATAAGACGAGAGCTCATTAAATTGAACATGCTTCTAAAAGGGGAAGAGAA
The DNA here is from genome assembly GCF_011386835.1 of Chrysemys picta bellii. Classification (NCBI taxonomy): domain Eukaryota; kingdom Metazoa; phylum Chordata; order Testudines; family Emydidae; genus Chrysemys; species Chrysemys picta. The sequence goes on along the minus strand of NC_088801.1, from coordinate 5,765,838 downwards.
GCTATGAGGCTATTTGAGCGTCTGCCAAATGCAAGAACGAGGGGGAACGTGAAGTTATAGCAAGGAAATTGGCACTAAAGGAAATGAGGCAAAATGTCTTTAGACCGAAAGTAGTTATTAATAAACGGCATAAACGATCAAGAGCAGCGAGTGGGCCGACTGAACAGCTTTTAAGAGGAGGGACGTGGCAAGTTGGCTGTGGTACAAATCCAGCTTCTGAGAGTCATGGAGTGGACATTGATGCTAATGGGAAGGGTTTGACATTTCCCTGTGACAATATTTGAGCCTCGTAGAAGTCATGAAAGCAGGTTAGCGGTGCGGGCTGAGAGACGCGAAGCTGCTGTTTGCTTGGCAAACAGAGGCCATGGCAAAAGGCAAAGTCAAATTGCAATTTGGGGAGCATGAGCTGGGTGCAGGTCAGCACCAGTTACTCACAGCAACGGTTGCTGGCTTGTTTGTGTGGTGGCTTAACAGCCACCCAACTTCTGAGTGATCACAGCAAAGCCCAGGGCAGGATATAAAAAGATAATGCACCACTTGTCTCCTTCCTTGCCAAGCTCCAGGTACTATCCCTGAGTTGGAGATGCAGAAGCTGTGTGCCGCCCTGGAGCTGCCTGCAGGTAGTTCCCCCTGCTACCCTGCTGTGCATTGGCCAAGCGCAAATTGGGGCCCCAGATCTGATCTCGTTTATGCTGAGGCGTATCTGGGGTAACTTCACTGGAATCAATCCAGGGATCAGAATCGAGGTTGAAATTCACCCCAGTGCAGCCATCCCGAGTGGTGTATAATAAGCCTTGGGCTGGCCCCTCTGCACAGCAATGAATTTTACCTCAGTCCCTTAGTGTTACAGCATACCTTCCTAAAGGGAAAAGCAGCCATTGACTTCAATGGGCATTGGATCGTCCCCTAATAGTTAGAGCCAGGGGCGGGGTTATTTTCCTGACTCTGACGCTGCCTCGCTGTGTGACCTTGAAAAAGTCACTTCATTCTCCGTGACTCAGTTTCCCCTTCTTTAAAAGGGGGGGGAGGACTAATATCCCGCTTTGAGCTAGTCTTTGACGCCCTCCGGTGATGCTATAGATTTGCAAAGTTTCATCGGTTCGTTATTTTTGAAAGAGATGCCAGGAATTGAAAAGCACTCAGATTGGCTGAAGTGAGGGCTCCGAAGATCCAACCGCCTTGTTCTCTCTCCAGCTATTTCATGTACCAGTCGGCTCCAGAAGTAAAGACTATATATTTAAAGACAGTGTGTTCTTTATAGATAATCTCTGTGGTGAAGTGGAGTCTGGAAATAGTGTGAAAAAGAGGGGGAGGTAATAATAAATGCTTAATTAGCTAGTAAATCAGTCACTGTAGCACGGGGATTTATTTGGTTAGGAAATGGGATTTTTTAGGTTTCTGTAGTACAGTTTTATGATTCTCAACATGAAATGAAATGAGTAAAAGAACCCAGAGTAAAGTACCAGGATAGATTTGAAATGACAGTTCTTCTTCCGCCCTCGCCCTGTTGCAGGTCAGTTCAAAGCTTTGTGAAATTTCCCAGGACAAAAGCGCTTGTAGAAACATTTGGAAGCATTATTTTGTGTCTGTTTTGTCTGTAAGTCAGACAGAGTGTGTTCTGTGCTCTGATGTTCCAGCCAGCGGGCTCCCATCCATCGGAAACTGGGCAGTGAGGTAAATCGATGGGAGCTTTGGTGTTGCTGTGTGTTCGGAAGGCACCTCAGGTGTAAAAACTTTCACAGTGCACGAGTGAACTGCGGGGTGGATGCAAAGGTTTCCAAAGTTTCTTTAGAAGAGAGAGGCTGGAATTCACTTTCATATCATTATTAAGAGGTATGGGGGGAGGAGAAAGTTATTTGTATTTGGGCGATCGGAGGTGGAGATTAATCCTCTGTGACCAAAATGAATACAGGGTCAGATTCTGCTGAGGACAGCTTAGAGGGGGGACTGTCAAGGAGCCAGTTATGACTCCCTGATTCTCTTCCTGGCCCCTGGAACAGGTTAGAGCAGCCTGGAGGTTGCTCTACTTGGCACCAGCTGGCAACAGCCCCCAAGAGATTGCACACTACCTGAGGTTAAAGCAGTAGCCATGTCTCCAGTACACTCCCCACACCCCAAGGGTTGTGAAGAGGGTGGACTAGACGTTAGCTTTGCTGCTTCTCTACCCTCTGGGAGCTCCCCCAAACTGGGTTCTGCTTTTCCCAGCCAGGGATGTGTCTAGGCTCCACTCCCTTTGTGTTGCTCCAGGGCAGGCCAGAGAATCTGCCCCGTAAAATTTTGGAAGCAGAGTCTGTGTGAATATATTATATATACAGGTGGGGGGGGCGGTACTGATCAATGATGTCTCTGAACCAAACCCATCCTGCAACCTGCTGAACTTTAACCGAGTTTGAATCCTGATCTGGATCCAAACTTGATGGTTTAGGGCTTTTTCTGTAACGGGACAAGCTGGAATCGGCATCTGCGTGCCCTCAGGGTGAGATTCCGGTTCCCACTAGTCCCTTGTTTGCCTATAAAGCCTCTTAGGCAGCCAGAGGAGAATTCACCCACCACAAGCTCTATGCAGGGCTGCTGTATGCAAAACCCCCTGCCTCTCCCAAGCTCCAGCTCGGGGGGAATGCCATGGGCCGGATGGAGGAGAGCCTCCGCAGAGTACACCAAGCCCCCATAGCGGAGCAGCCCATGGACAGTCCTGGACAGGTCACCATAAAGTACAGTAGCTTCTGGAGGCTGCACAGGGCCCCACAGCTACCTAGACTTCGAGGGGCACAAAGGCTGGGCTTAAAAGCACCCTAGCTTCCGTTCACCTGAGCTAAGCCTCTCTGCACCGCACCTCCTGGAGGAGAAGCGTGGGATCTCAGCCTCAAACTGCAGCAAAGTTCAGCCCTGGATCCAAACTTCCTGGCCGACCCCCAGCTCTACGATGGGACTGAGCATGACCCGGCTTCTGAGAACTCTTACACTTAGGGGAAGTTCAGGCTCGGTTCTCCCCAGTTACACCAGGCATAAGTCAGGAGTGACTCTACTGCAGACAGGGGGTTTACACCAGTGCAAAACCGGTTGTTAAGACCACAATCAGGCCTCATGTCTCCAGGACAAACAGACAGCTGGACAGATAGTCAACTGGTTCCTCTTAAGAGATCTTGATAAGAAAGTGGGTTCCTCTTAAGAGATTTCACACACAGAAGCCTGCTTCAGTATGACCCAAAAGGGACATTTTTTTCCAATACTATGTTCAGCTTTAATTGGCAGCCAGCAAAGTTAAGATAAACCAGTGAAATGGACTCAAAGGATGATCCCCATCAATATTCTCCCCTAGACGCTAATGATATGATAGGCCTTCGTTCTAATTATTTTTTCCCTTTGCTCCTGTCTTAAAGGAAATTAGACACAGCAGATTCACCTTGAGCATCAGTGCTTTTCCACAGGGCACCGATGCAACTTTTTTGTCCCTTGTGAAAGTACCGAAAGCCCGGTCTGTCCTATAAATTACCCTATAACCTCTTCTGCGTTCATGAATATTTTGACCGTCATGCTGTAATTTTCCTCTGACTGCGGTGTTTTTCACAGATGGGGTAGCCGTTCCCATAACTCACCGACTCTCTTCTAGTGGGTTCGCTTCTGTACGGTGTCCGTTCCAATGTCCTTGAAAAACAACACTGTAATAGTGCTGTGATAATCTGTTATGTCCCCATATAGGCCCCTTCTAGCCAAAGGAGATCGATGGCTCCCATTAACAGAGCCTGGTTTCTGCTATGCCGATGCAGCGGGAGAAAAGGGCCTTGCCTTTTAAATATTTCCAATCACTGGAACACATTTAATGATAAACCAGAAAAAAAAATAAAACAATTCCAAGACAAAGTGGCCTGGCTGCTGGCTTGGCAGTAAGCTGATGAATCACACAGTGATCGGATTCCTTTTTAGTATTACTTAATAATGTCTGAGCGCCAGGGTAGTTAGCTAACCGTGCTCACCGGTTCAAACGAACAACTTGACTTTGTCCTGAAGCAGCCACTGACTCCCAAGTCCATTGCACTAACCTGGTATTTTAAAGGGCAAATGCCAAGATAAAAAATGACATTACATAAAAGCCAAACACTTTACCTAGAAGGCTCATACCACTTCTTGTGGGATGTATAGCTTTGTTTTTCTGTGTACTTTGCCTTTAAATGTAGAGGCGTGTCCTGGCCTACTCTACGGAGCAGCTGAGAAAGGTGTGATTTTGTGGGTACATGTATGAATGGGATTATATGACATGATAGCAAGCGATTGGATTTGAGGAACCAGGACTTGAGGCTTCCAGTCCTACGTCCATATGTTCTACTGACATCAGCTGAGAAAAGGTGTAACTGAATGTTGGGTGTTAGCTCTCTGTTGCATGGAAATGTTTATTTTTGCTCTTTCTTTGTTCATTGTTATCATTAATTTGAAAGGGAACTAATCCAGCCTGAAAAACACAGGCTCTGCTCTTGGAAACGTACATGGTAAAAATGTTAAAGTATCAAAAAAGAGAGAACGTTAACGGTCTACTTTACTTTTCCTGCATGCATGGCCTCTAGTCCCGATCCTTCATAAAAACTTCTGTCTCCTGACTAATGGGAACAGGGTCAGGCTTTTTGTTTCCTTTTTCACTCCAGACACTTTTTCAGTTCACTTCATTCAGTCCAGACAGTGACACCAGATGCTTTATCGTTTTAGCTCATAGTCATTCCTGGGGGAATCTGCGCCATTGCATGTGCGCAGAATTCATGTTCCCCGCAGATTTCTTTGCTTCCCCACAGAAAAATGACTTTCTGACAGGGAAGCAAAGGGAAACTGCAAGAGCAGTCACGCACCACTCCCTAGCTGCGCAGGTACATTGTTCCAGGCACCCAGAGCAGTCAGCGGAGACGTAAATCACCGCAGGGCTGGGGACACCCCAGCCAGTGTCTCCTACCCTGAGCTTGGATCAGCTGCTAATCCTGGCTGGGCTGGAGGCAGGAGAGGACGGGACTTCCTCTTCCCCTGCAAGGAGTGTCTGGGGCTGTGTCAGACCCATCCCCACACCCCTATGCTGCACCCCAACCACTTTCACCTGGAAGCCTCTGCAGAGTCCCATTGCCCCCCCATGAGCCTCTGTACATCCAGATCCCCCCCACCTAGACTCTCCACTGAGCTGCCTGCACTCAGATTGTCCAACACAGAATTCTCTCACCTGACAACTAGATCACCCCACACCAATCCCCTCCACACTTCAATCCTGCCTGGTTAAGCCTGCCTGCCCCACACCTGGTGCACCTGGTACAGAAGGGCAGGGCCCCAGGGTGTTTTTGGGCAGGCCTAGCCCTTGTGCTGTGTCAGGGTCAGTTGCAGCCTCACCACTGAGTCTACGTTCCCAGGATGGAGAGTGGGGAGGCTACAGGGTGATCTCCCAGCTTCGTGCTCTGCCATGCTGGAGCCTCTGCATTTATTTATTGACATATAAAACTTGCAGAATTTTGAAGAATTTTAAAATATTATGTGCAGAATTTTTAATTTTTTGACGCAGAATGCCCTCAGGAGCAATAGTTTCACCTCCTGGTTCTTAGTCATGCAAATGCAGCAGTTTTGCGCTAGTGCCTAACACTTTAGGGGACTCTTCGTATTTCAAAAATGTTTGCCTTGAAATTTAAAAACAACCCAAAGAGCATTTTTATTCCTAGTAGGGTGTTAAAAATCTTTCACTTTTAACCAACCAAAGCAGCATCTGAAGCCTAGATTAAGCTGTTTGTGGCATCTCCGGTAAAGTAGGCAGTACATAAGGATAAGTAAGCCATTAATAAATCATTCCCAGTCTGAGGAATCTTCTCTCTCCACTAAGAGAACAAATTATGAGTTGTCCATGTGTTACCCTATTGCTCTGGTTGTATGCAATATTTTAATAACTCGTCCACCATTCTTTTATCACTTCACTTATAAAGCTTCATGAAATGACTCACCGGCTAAAATCAACCCGGATGTAAAGATGGCACTGCACTGACTTCAGTGGAGCTGTATCTGTTTATACCAAGGCCAAATTTGGCCCTCAAATTATTAAGAGACAAGAGCACATTCTGAAATATGTTTGAATGCCCTCAACTCCCATTGGCTGGAGTCCTTTGCAGGATCAGACTCTTTACCTGCAGAGTAACCCCAATCCCCTTTAGTACATTGATCTTTCAATCCGACGATTTAATAAACCTTCAGTCATGACAGATCCCTTAACACACATAGATGGGAAGCAGTAAAAGAATCACCTGGTAATTTCCTTAGACGCTTCACCATAAATTTTGGAGCAAATTGCAACAGACAAGCAGCCCAAGAGAGTGTGAAAATGCTGGTACCCTCTTTGTGTGTGTGTGTGTTGTGTGAAGGAAATGGGAGACACTATTAATAGATTGTCTGCTGTTGTATTTATCATCGCCCCCACAGAATCTAATTCCTTTCTTAAAACTCTTTCAGGGTCACTGTGACCAAACAATAGGCACCAAAAATGTACAGAGTTCAGGGACAGTTTCATACACAGCTGCCAGCGTGAACTAACCTTTTCCTTTCACTAACCCCAGCGCTTAGTTAGAGGCAATTACAAGCCAGAGTTGAACTCGTCTTCCCTGTAATAATAATGTGCATTTATATAGTGTCAAGGTTCCTTCCCCACTCTGAACTGTAGGGTATAGATGTGGGGACCTGCATGAGAAGCTCTAAGCTCAATTAACAGCTTAGATCTGGTCTGGCTATCACCACTCCCAAGCACTAATTCCCTTCCCTGGGAAGCCTTGAGAGACTCTTCACCAATTCCCTGGTGAACACCGATCCAAACCCCTTGGATCTTAAAACAAGGAGAAATTAACCATCCCCCTTCCTTTCTCCCACCAACTTCTGGTGGACCCAGATCCAACCCCCTTGGATCTTAAAACAAGGAAAAATCAATCAGGTATTAAGAAAAAGGCTTTCAATTAAAGAAAAGAAAGGTAAAAGAAAACCCTCTGGGAGAGATTAGCATACCTGCTACTCTCACAGACAACAGATTCCAAACACAGAGGATGCTCCCCTGGGCAAACCCTTAGTTACACACACAAAAATACCCAAATACCCAATTTGACTATTCCTCTAATTGCACAAGACAGGTTACAAAGAAATAAACATAAACCTATTTATTTCCTTCACTAATACTCACTACTTAATAAGAGGCTGAATTCTGGAGCTTTCCCACTCCGGTCCAAAGTGAAACTCAAAACAGACAAAGAGAACTTCCCTCCTTCCCTTTGAACCATCTTGTCCTCCCATTGGTTCCGCTGGTCAGGTGTCAGCTAGGCTAGGTGAACTTCTTAACCTTTTACAGGTAAAAGAGGCATTAACCCTTAACTATCTGTTTATGACATATAGCCAAGCACATTTCTTCCAGAAAGCCCCCAGAGTACTTTGCTGGAAGGCACAGCATGTATTGCACAGCCACGGGGGGAGGGGAGATGTTGGCCAACCCGAGCCTTGACTCTTCCAAGTGCAATGAGATCTTTAATAATCCCAGCATATATCTTCAGGCTTTCAGAGCTCTTCTTAAAGGCACACACATACTGCACTAGATATTCCTCAATGTATCCAGCTCAGAACGATGGTATTTGGGGAGCTGATGCCCTCTGAAACTGTGATCTCAGGGCGTGAAGATTTTATACAGCTGATGATTTCATACCTCTATGTCTTCACCTACAAAACTAACCTATCTGTGGGCTGTAAGCTCCATAGGCAAAAACAATGAGCACAGATTCTGTGCTAACGGACAACGATCAGAGACTTGCCGATAGTGGTGGGGACAGAGTGAGGGCCCGGCTTCAGCAGATGTTACTGAGCATGCTCAGTCCATGTGAGCCTTCTCAGTACAAGCCTAGCAGCAAATCTGGGGGGGCATGTGACCCCACGTGCTCCCTCCCTCCCCCCACTCATCGCCTCTGGCTGAAGAACAATATTGGCACAGGAATGAAGGGGTGGAAACTGGCCAAGAATAAATTCAGGCTGGAAATTAGAAGAAGGTAGGGTGACCAGATAGCCAGTGTGAAAAATCGGGACAGGGATGGGGGTAATAGGCGCCTATATAAGACAAAGCCCCAAATAACAGGACAGTCCCTATAAAATCAAGACATCAGGTCACCCTAGAAGAAGGTCTATAACCAGATGAATGAGGTTCTGGAATTGCTTCCCAATGGGAGCTGAGAAGGGCAAAGAACCTCCCTTGTTTGAAGATGGAGTTTGATACATTTATGAATGGGATTATATGATGAGCGTGCCTGTAATAGCAGGAGACTGGATTTGATGAACCGGGAGGTCCCTTCCAATCCTATATCCTATGTTGTCAGTCCTAAGTCCCTACGTTCCATTGATGTCAACTGAGAGCAGGCATTACTGAGCTCAGAACCTGGTCATGTGCCTTCTGTTTTCTACAACACCAAATACTCTGAAAAGACTCGGTAAATAATAATAAATACTCATTACCATAATAATAATAATACCATTCCCTTGCACAGCACAAACCTGGCTTTTATTAAATTTCCCATGTGACCAGCAGGTGAAAATACAGCCTCACTTCTTTCATCAAAGCACAATATTGTGAGGCCAGGACAGCAGGCTTAACTAATGCCGATTTGCTTTTGATTCTTCTTCCCTTTGATGCACTCAGCATGAAACAGACATGTTTGATCTTTTTTCTACCAGGGTAGCAAAAATTCAGACTTGCAGTTTCTGGAGAAACTGGCATGTTTCTTTCAGTCTCATTGAAATTCCCTATGATTTCTTCCCCTTCTGTATTGTGTTGTCTGAGTCGAATTTAAACATCGTTCCCATTGTGTTACCCTGTGGGCGAATCCTCCATATGATGACTCCCTATTGGCATTGGCACCCCCTGCTGGCAGAGCAGCTTCACTGCTAATCATAGCAATGCAATAGGTGCAAAACAGGTGTCGAGCAGCGGGCTTTTTGTAAAGGGTCACGTTTCCAAGCACATTCTTAAGCGAGTGTACAATATTTACCTCAGCCACTCTTTGCATGTGCAACACGAGCCATCGGTGCACAACCACACCCGCGCCTGGGCACAAAAACGTATTGGCATTCCAAACTGGTGACTGTGTGTGCAAATATGTCTTGTCACCCACAAACAGGGAGGCTTTGCACACACCAATGTGTGAATTTTGTCACCCCGCTGAGTGGGCCTTTTTAAAATTTGGCACCAGAAGCCGGCCTGAATTTCTTTTCGTCCTGTCTCCACTGCATCTGACCCAAGGGAGCACAAAAATCAGTCTCCCGGGGAGAATAATACAGCATTCGCTCTGCGGTCACTAAAACACAACGCAGAGTTTTACTCTAGGCCTGTGAGACTCAGACTGAGCCTCGCGAGCCGCAAGTGGCTCTTTAAAGTGTCTCCTGTGGCTCTTTGCAGCACCCAATATTAAAACACGGTGTGATGTAATTATTATCCAATCCGGAGGCTTTTACTATGTTATTAACCAATTGCAGTTGATAAAATAATAATACTTGGTCAGTCATTTTGCTGTGAGAATAATACATATAAATGTTTCCCCGTCATACTGTTTAAATAGGAATATATAACACTATAGTAAATGACACAATGAATTCACCCTTCTCTGGCTCTTTTGGGTGATACTGAATGCTAATTTGGCTCCTGAACCACTGAGGTCTGAGTATCGCTGCCTTAGGCCTTAAATTCTACCTCAGACTCCTCCTCACTCAGACTCAGGTTCACTTTTTGAAGGGCTATTTTAAAAAAAACAGCAAAGTCTTAAAATTGCTACTTTATGGCACCAGAAATCCCGTAGCTACAACTGCCGGGGAATTCAAAGTTAAGGCAGACGCGCCCTCTATGTTATCTCCAGATATTGCTGGCACGCTCAGAACAGCGGATGACTTGGCCGTCATTGTGTGATAAAATCCTCCTTTGCTTCGCGCATTTATCCCCTCTCTTCTCAGCCACTGGAAACACCCGACACACACCCCGTTCTTTCTCCTTTCATCCACGGCTGCAAAGAGTCACTCATCAAGGAGGGACTGTTCTTTAGCTCCACAATCAGTCTCAGATCCTGGGATTTTAAGGAATAGGTGTGTTAAAAATGTGTCTCCTGCCATCCCTTTAAAATTCTCTCCGCATAGAGCCAATCTGGGAGAGGAAGTGCTGATCATTCGCATCACCTTTGCTACGAATCAAACGGAGGCAGCTATTACTGGCTGTCAGCGTAGTTCAATAAAAAAGGGGTTTAATGGTGGTACCAAGGAAGGCCTTGCACTTAGATGTAAGACAGTCCCAGATTGCAGCACCATGAGTTCCAACGTCATGTGCCAGGTTGCAGAGGCCTCCCTCTAAGACCTGCAAGCAGTAGGAAGTGTTAGTGCCAGTATACAAGGCACTGGTGAGACCTCATCTGGAACAGTGTGTAGTTCTGGTCTCTCATGTTTAAGAAAGATGATTTCAAACTGGAAGAGGTGCAGAGAAGGGCTACTAGGATGATCCAAGGAATGGAAAACCTTCCTTATGAGAGGAGACTCAAAGAGCTTGGCTTGTTTAGCCGAACCAAAAGATGGCTGAGGGGAAATAGGATTGCTCTCTATAAATACATTAGGGGGATAAATACCAGAGAGGGAGAGGAGTTACTTAAATTAAGCACCAATGTGGACACAAGAACAAATGGATATAAACTGTCCATCAACAAGTTTAGGCTTGAAATTACAGGAAGGCTTCTAACCATCAGAGAAGTGAAATTCTGGAACAGTTTTCTCAGCAGAGTAGTGGTGGCAAAAAACCTAACTGGCTTAAAGATTGAGCGTGATAAATTTATAGAGGGGATGGTATGATGAGACTGCCTACAATGGCATGTAGCCGATCTTCGACGGCTAGCAGCAAATACCTCCAATGGGCGGTGATGGGACATTAGATGAAGAGGGCTTTGAGTTACTACAGAGTATTCTTTCCCAGGTGTCTGGCTAGTGGGTCTTGCCCATATAATCAGGATCTAACTGATGGCCAGATTTGGGCTGGGAAGAAATTTTTCCCCAGAGCAGATTGGCAGGGACCCTCAGGGGCTTTCGCCTTCCTCTGCAGCATGGGGCATGGGTCACTTGCAGCTTTAAACAAGTGTAAATGGTGAATTCTCTGTAACTTGAAGTCTTTCAATCATGGTTTGAGGACGTCAGTAACTCAGCCGGAGGTTAGGGGTCTATTACAGGAGTGAGTGGGTGAGGTTCTGTGGCCTGCCATGTGCAGGAGGTCAGACTAGATGATCATGATGGCCCCTTCTGATCTTAAACTTTGAGCCTATGAGTAGGGAGTCCACTCCAGCTAAACTCTCTTGATGCCCACACCTGAACCGGTGACGGTGTTATAGCAATGAGGTGAGGTTACTAAATGATGCTTAAGAGAGGGGCTAAGGTTTTAAACCAGCTCAGATACCAAGGTGATGAGCACTAGGGGTGACATTCACCCCTGTGCTGAAAGCCAGAACAAAGCAAATGCATTATTTAAGTCACACTTTAGTCACTAAGTGGTTTTAACAGTGCATGTGCCTTTTGCTGGCCCTCTGCACATGGGTGCATTTCACCTGAAATGACAAGACAGATTAGATAAATAGAATCAGCTCCCTAGTGCTAGGAGAGAAGAGGACAGAGGTTAGTTATGGTCAAGCTAGACAAGAAGCTTCATTAATCATGGAATCACAGAACCATAGGGATAGAATGGACCACAAGGGTCATCTAGTCTAACCCACTGCCAAGATGCAGGATTGGTTGTGTCAAATGATTATTGAATTGATGAAAGATTAATTAACCTTTTAAGCCAGAATAAGGTCTGCTTTTGTTTTGTCCTGACCTTATCTTATGTTTGTTTGGTTGTGTGAAAGGAATTTCATTTTAAGCCTATTTTACAATAAAAATCTATGATGACAAGGTGCCCCGTGTGAGACTCGGTGGTCGGAATCCACATACTAAATGCCAGCCTCCGAATCAAGGTGGGAAAGATGGTGTGATGCCTAAGGCAGAAGAACAGGAAGCAGAAAACCAGAGTTTATTCCCACCTCTGCCACATGCCATTGCTTACCACTATAAAAAGGACAGTGATCAATTGTTCTGCACGTTGACTGAAGGTAGGACAAGAAGTAATCAGCAGCAATGGCGATTTAGGCAAGGTAAAACATTCTAATTATAAGGATAGTTAAGTACTGCAATAGGTTACCAACGGAGGTCGTGGGATCTCCACCACTTGAGGTTCATCACTGGACAAACACCTGTCAGAGATGGTCCAGATTTACCCGATCCAGACTCTGCACAGGAGGGTGAATGAGATGATTTCTCAAGGTCCCTTCCTCCTCTACATTTCTATGATTCTATGCTTCCTGTGTGTCCAATGCAATTCACTTTAACCTCTTGGAATTTCTGTCTCCAGATCTTTAAAATGAGGACAATGATTCGGGCGGAGAAAAGAATTTGCAACAAACTATTTATTTGATGACTTTAACCTTTTTTCCTGCTTTTAGAATATCTGTGAGCAGGTCACAGTTTCCTTTAATGTATTGGGTTATTTGAATGTGTCCAGTGAGTATCTTTTCAGAGTTTTTGTTTTGTGACTTGATCCCTGGTGTTTGGAATTCATGCTGCCTGAAGGAAAAAGGAACAAAATTGTTTCGCTCAAAAATATCGTGGAAATAAAATTGGCTTTTTCGAACAGCTCTGTTGGTTCTAACTCACCAGGGGAACACCACTTGCTGTCTTAGTCTTTCCTAATAGCTAGGAAAATTAATTAATTAATTACGAGACTGTAATTGATCCCCAATAAACGTGTCAATGTTTTAAACAATTAACCATATAGCCCCAAGCAGGGTAATTAAACTTGAATTAATATCTGAAAATGGTGACATTAATAAGTAGGCCAATTGGTGCCTAACTACTTCCACCTCAGCAAATCGGTTACATGCCATTTAGATGTCTAAAACGGCCTCCTGATTTAACATATTAACAATCAATATGTTTAAATTAGATTTGTTCTGTAACTTCCAGTCCAGCCAACATCCTGGAAAAGCTGCTGTTCACAGGGGAGTCTCCCGATTGGATTTCTTTCTGGATTGGCTGTTCCTCTCCCAGCGCAAATCTAGGAACAAATTCTTTGCTGGCGTAACTCCATGAACATCAGTGTAATTACACCCACAGAGAAATTGGCCTCCGTATCTGTTCTTTCAAATAGCGACGCTCTCCATTGAAAGGGATAGCCTTCATGTTAGTCGCTTGTAGTCTTATTGATGGGTTGATGTATTGATTATTGATTAATCTCTTAGATTGCAGTGGTCAATAAAGGTTCAGTCTCCTGAGGGCTAGAACATCAGGAATATTATTATCGGTAGCATTAGAATGAGAGACCCGAGGAGCACGCGAGAAACAATTGCAATTTGTCACAAGTCCCTTTATTAACCACTCCACTAAGCAGATAATTTCACAGACACTGAAATACAACAGCAGAGAGAAAGAGAGTGTTTAGCCCTATGACTAGCATTACTCACCTCTCACATCTCCTGCTGGGGGACCCTAGAAGATGATGATGGTGAAGATCATCTTCACCATCATCATCTTCATCATCACCAGCTGTTGCCAGCCTACACACCCGCCCCATGTGCCACACAGGCCTGGCAACACCTTTTATCCTGAGTTCTGCTTATTCAGGCTCACGCACATGCATAAGGGTTCCAGCCCCTTTTTCCTTACCCATATGTCCACCTCCCACTGATTCAGGGCTGCCCCTTTCTCATTGGCTGTCCCCTTATTCTCATTTACATCCCAACGAGTTACCACAGCAACCTGAGTTTGTCACAGAATCCCTAGAAATGTTACTCTCGGGCATCTTGCGGTATTAACTGGCACGTTGCACTATATTTTCCAGTCTATTGCTGCATAGTTTCCAGAACATCAGCACTTAACACATCTTTTGCTGTATCTTACAGGGTTATCGTTCAGTCAACTAGTCATGCCTGGCCTCCATTTTGGCCTCTGCGACATTTTGGGTACAAATAGCTGTAGCTGCAATTTTGCACAGTTCTTGGCAGGCACAAGTTAGGCCATTTGGACATCGAAGTCTCTGATGTGTAGTAAGCTGGGACCCAACAAATCACGTAAATTGTACCTGCAAATAAGTTTGGGCGGGAAATTGTGCACACATATTGTGTTTCCAAAAATGGAGACTTGGGGTACGTCTACACTACCTGCCGGATCGGCGGGTAGTGATCGATCCATCGGGGATCGATTTATCACGTGTAATGTAGACGCGATAAATCGATCCCCGATCGCTCTCCCATCAACTGCTGAACTCCAGCTCGGCGAGAGGTGGAAGCAAAGTTGACGGGGGAGCCACGGCCGTCAATCCCGTGCCGCGAGGACGCGAAATAAGTGATTCTAAGTCAATCTAAGATATGTTGACTTCAGCTATGCTATTCTCGTAGCTGAAGTTGCGTATCTTAGATCGATCTCCCCCCTCCCCCCCCCCCCCCCCGTGTACACCAGGCCTTGGTTTTGAAACTCTAGATAGGAGGTTATCCAGGTATCCTCCCAGGCAGTGCAAGGTTGTTCCCTACTGTATCTTTTTTTCAAGTCTACTTTGAAAGGTCCCAGCTGATGGAACTTTACCTCTTCTCTTGGGAGACTGTTTCAAATGTTCTAGGCTATTCAGGCGAAATTCTCCTTTTCCGTCCCAGTTACTTCTGGCTATATTCCATTGCACCATCTTCAAGAATTCCTCTTCAGCCTTGAGGCTCATAGCCTTCTAATATTCATGGAGACTCATTTCTTCCATGAGTTACCATGATTATTTTTGTAAAGGGATGGTTTGGTGTAACCAGTTACAATACTTTCTTACAGGCCTGCAGGCTGGTGAACTCTCTGCTTGTTTCAACTCATCACAACCAAGCGAGTGTGTGCGGGGGAACTCCCCCAGTCCAAAGGAAGTAAAGGAGCGGAAAAGCATGGCTCCATCCCCTAATACTCTGGATAAAGCTCTTAACCCAGGATGGGCCACTTTACCACAATGATTATTACAGGAGTACCCAAAATGTGCTAGACGCTGTACACATGTATATTTCTGTATTGATTTCTAACAATTAAAAGTGCCCATACACAGGCTGTGAGCACCCCGCCAATTATTTAAAATGGCAGAATCCAGTGCACATCTCGGTCAGCCTTGCTTCTCTTCCAAAGCAACAACTCTCCTATTTCTCTTAGGTACGTACAGATACGTCCCCCATTGCCTCATACCTGAACACTTCATCATTTTTAATGTGTTTATCCTCACAACGTCCCTCTGAGGTAGAAGTGCCAGTATCCCCATTTTAAAGAGGGGAAACGGAGGTACCGAGAAGCTAAGTGACTCGCTTCAGGTCGCACAGCAAATGCGGCAGGGAAGTAAACCCAAGTCCTAGGCTAGTTCTTAATATAACACAGTAACACCGCAATGCATCAGATCATGATCTCCCCTAATTCCTGGCAAAATAGATGGGCCCTCAAAGTCAACACATGCAGGGCTATTTTGGACCAGAGTGGAGGAGGACATTCTAGACTCTTGGGGTCTTCAAAAGGATGTTCTTCCCGCTGCACCCACCCTATTGTATTCAGGAGCATTTAGCATGAGTATCTCCACTCTATGCAGCTGTCACATGTATTGAAAACTATGTTAAAATTGTGATCTATCCCTTTAAATTCTCTGGGGGGTTCCTGGCATAGTTGCCAGCTTTCACATGGTAAATAAGCACCCCAACTTTCATAATGAGCCAAAAATCAAGCTAATCCCATTTCAAAACAAGGCCAAAATAAACCAATCCCTAAGAACCCCAACACTCTATGTGACTAGATTCTCCCGTCATGCAATCTGGGACTGTGGTGGGCCTGCTGTGCACCCCTGACTCTCTTCCCCCCTTGCCCCCGCTTGATGGAAGCTGATCAAAAAAAAATGCAACAAGCAACAAGCCAAATAAGCAACAAACTACAAGCCTAAAACTAGCCAACAAGCAACTCACAAGCCAATTAAGGCAAAAACTAGCCCAATTTCAGCATTGTTGGGTTTTTTGGGTTTTTTTGCAGTTTTGGTTCCTGATTGGGTTCCTGGTCCTGCTTTCAGGCAGGGGGCTCTGTAGGGAAGCATCTGATCAGACTCAATCTGCAGCCAGCCAGCCTTAGCCAAGGCCCTACAGTAAGGTGGGGTTGGTAGTGCCTTTCTGTTTTAGGGAGAGCCTGCTTTGTCTCTCTCTGTTTTGGGGTTCTTCTGTGTTATCGTTCTGAAGCAGGATTATGGTGCAACCTTCCAGCAAGAGTATTTATGGTTTGATCTCTGTGTGTATGCTGTGAACATTATACTGCAGTGTATCAGGTTCCAGACCAAAATGCCTTGTCCATATAGGAAGGCATGGTCCCTGCCCTAGAGACCTCACAACCTATATAGATAGAAAGGAAATGAAAGTTAGGGAAACCACATGCAGGCAGAGCTGTCAGGCTGATGATTGGCTCATGGCTTTTTAGTTCCATGGGTTTGTTTGTTTTCATATATAAATTATCCCCCCTTTACCTGATCATTCTTGGTTCCCCATTGTTTTAAAGTGTTTGTATTTTAGCAGTTGACGGTGCTGCCATCATTGCAATCTCATGCCTAATTCACTGTCGACTGCTGCCCCCAAGGTCACTTCCAGCGAAGCGTGTCCTAGGTTTGTTCCTTCCATGTTTGCCTTTCAGATTATTTCCCCCTCAAGGTTTTAGCCAGCATGTTTCCATGTGGAATCTCTTTTTTAAAACTTTCTTTCCATATGTTCTGTATTTGAAACACCTCCCATTGGGGATCATCAGGGCATTTGATGAGCATGTTGGTATCCCCATCTTCCAAATCATTAAAGAACATATCCTCTATACATACAAGAGTAACCGTTATTCTTTCAGCTCTGAATTTCTTAACAGTTGTGCATGTGAAATCTCAGCCTCAGATGTTTCATTATTGTCATTTATTGAGGCAGAATTGCATGGACGTCAAGGTTAAAGTTGTCTGTGACAAAGACACAGTGGAACGTTACATTCATTGACTCAGAATAATCAGAACAGACTTGACAGGTAAGGTAGGTAGGCAGGCACCATCATCATCTCACTTTACAGATGGTAAACACAGAACTCAGTGCTTCCTGCTTCTCGGCCCTGCTCCTAAAACACTGTATCACTTATTACTTGTATTACTGTAATGCTGGATGCCCCAACTGAGATGGAGGCTTCCATGTGCTAGGTGCTGTACGTACACATTGTAAGACAGTCCCGGCTGTGAAGAAACTTACAGTCTAAACAGACGGACAGTGGAAGAAATGAAATTATTGTATCTCCATTTCACAGATGAGGAACACAGGGAAAGAGACATGAAGTGACTTCTCCAAGGTCATACAAGAAACCTGTAGCAGAGCTGGGCACTGAGCCCAGACCTCTTGACTCCCAGTCTCGTGCCTTAACCCAAAACCCATTGGTGGCTCCAACACCACCATAAAGTAAAATATGTCACCATTTCACCGGAAAGCCATCGCTGGGAACCTGGCATTTAACACAACCAAGATCACTTGCTCAGGCAATGGCTTAAGTACATATAGCTAAAGTGAAAGACCACCGACCGACCCAGTAGTTGGGTTGCCAGGATTTAAAATACAGAAGCCCCCTGCTATAGAAGCACAGATGTAGGCTGCACAGTATAGCTGGACTCTAGCTGCAATGACTGATAAACCTACGTGCTCAAGGAGGCGGTTCGGAGGTTTCAGATTAGGTCATATGCATCTGTTAGGAACACAGCAAAGGGGATCTGCTGCCTCCACAGGCATAGCCCATCAATCAACAGAGCAAAACAAGAACAGGGCCTGGTGCTGGTGGAAGTTCCATTGATTTAGATGAACAGCACAGTATGAATAATAACTTCATCTGTCGCGGGACTTTCCCCACCGGACGCTGACCTGCAGCAGCCATCCAGCTTTCTTCATAATTAGCAGCTGCAGATGGTAATTATTCTTCTCTGCCCACCTTCACTACCCTTAGAATTCAGAATTCTTCCCTACTTCGGAGCCTCCCTCGCTAGGCTGTATTGGGAGTTCCAACCGGTCTGATTTGTAGAGGCGCTGCTGGCTAATATTCTTCTACCTTGTTACTGGCTGCTAAATTCAGTACCTCGTGGGGGGAAGGGGAAGCTAGAATCCAGCTACAGCAATGAGCCAAGAGCCACAGTGTTCACTGCCAGAAGCAATGGGTTTCTAAGGGTGAAGATCAACACACATAACAGCAGTTCCCATTCGCTGACTAAGAAGTGCCCTCCAAGATGCTTGACAGGGAAAGAAACTTATCTGGTTTGGTGACTGAAGTCAAATGAGCTGGTGGTGTCAGCTGTGATGTGGACGTGCTAGGAACTGAACTAAGAACTAGACCAGGGGTTCTCAAACTGCGTTGCACTGCGACCCCCTTCTGACAACTAAAATTACTACATGACCCCAGGAAGGGAGTACCAAGCCCATGCCCTGGGCAGAGGGGCCAAAGCCAAAGCTCCCGGACTTCAGGCCCAGGTCAGGGGTATGTAACCTGAACCCTGCCACCCAGGGCTAAAGGCGGTGGGGCTCGGACTTCGTCTTCAGCGCCGGGCCCCAGCAAGTCTAATGCCAGCCCTGGAGGTCCTATTAAACAGGGTCATGACCCACTTTGGGGTCCTGACCCACAGTTTGAGAACCACTGAACTAGCCACACAGCTACCCTCACAGCTGGCACTGATTGGCCCCCTTGTGGGCACTTTTGGCCAAGAGGTCAAGGATTGAACGGGCCACGGAGACTCAGCTATCTGCTCGTCCCTGGACGTGGTCCTACTGACTAAAGATAGAGCTAGAAAAGGCCTAACGGGAACCAAATGTTCCTCCACCAATGGGTCTCTAACTCACCTGATTTCAGATTTTTCCCTTCTGCTTTGTACTCTTTGCGTGGCTGTGGTTTGTTGCCGTAATGATTTTACTACTGCGGTATATGCTGCTCAGCTCCAGCGGGCCCCTCTTTAAAATATGCTCTGATCCCTACTCATTGTACCAAAAGATTTCATTCATTGCAATGAGAGTTTGGTGGTAATAGGTATCAGGTGTCCAATGCAGATCAGATAATGTCCCATTTTCTCGGATTTTGCCTGTACAGTAGCTTACCGGTAGCCTTGGGACACTTTTAAATAAGCACTATGGGGCTTGCTTTAATGTCCTTCTCTGGCGCTTTGTTTGAAGCACCTCTCTAGCCCTAGCAAGTGAAACAGCATGCAGCAGTGCTTAATTAAAAGGAAATAAAAAGAAGAAGTTTTGCCCAGCTTCCTGGGAGAGTTGCATATCGCTGAGATTGACTGACATTAACTGGCAGAAGGAGGAATCTTTCTGAGAGGAAAAAAACGCAAACTTCATTAGGGACAAGGCCATTAAAAATGACATTCGCTTATAGTCCACTGGATTTTTTACTTCCTGTATGCCCGTTCCCATTCCGACACCTGCTGCGTGCTCAGATGCAAGAGAAGCGAGGCTGGCTCTACTTCGGGGTCACGGCAAATAGTCCCTTCCCTTTCCTTGCAACAATGAATGTGGCCCCACTGATAGGCTTTGGAATATCTGCGCTCTCTTGCTTTGGTATTAGGTGAGTCCTTTGGCAGGTAAGATCACTGAGATATTTCTCCTGATAGGACATGTGATGTCCTTAGGATGTGCCTTCCAACTTCCTCACCTGGGGCCCAATTCACCATTGCTCTGCATCTTGTGTAGTCATTTGCACCAATGCAAAGGGGTTAAAAAGTGCTACTGTCACGCTGTCTGGAGGGGTTCACGACCGTCAGTGCCAACCTCAGGGCAGATGTCCAACAGCAGGGCAGAGACCCCAAATGGATTGCATGTTCTATCATTAGATTTTTGTTTTTAATGGAGATATCCTCTCTTCTAGAACTGGAAGGTCATCAAGTCCAGCCCCCTGCCTTCACTAGCAGGACCAAGTACTGATTTTGCCCCAAATCCCTAAGTGGCCCCCCTCAAGGATTGAACTCACAACCCTGGGTTTAGCAGGCCAATGCTCAAACCACTGAGCTATCCCTCCCCTCTATATTTCATCAACACAGCAACAAATGTGAACTCCTGGATCACTGGAACAGTCTTACCCTGGAGTCACAGACAGTCCCCTGGGGCACTCCAGTCTATATTGCCGCCTGGGGCAAGCTGGACTTAGCGATAAAGGGTCACTTACACCAAAGATCACAAAATATTCAGGTTGCTCCCAGTCCCAAGAGACCAGTCACTTGCCCCAGGTCAATTTGTATCTCAGATCTCACACCAATGGCAATGCTGGTAGCCAATCCTATAGTAACTAACTAAGGATTTGTTAACTAGGGAAAGAAATGAGGGGGCGTGTGGCAGGGTGCGGCTAGAAAGGCTACTTAATCAGCTCCTGCCACTCCATCCCCAATCAGGGGGATTGGATTGGGGCTGGGTAGATAGCCTGGTGACTGACCTGCCAGCCTCATTAGCAGGAGCTATAAGGCTGGGAGGAAGTGAGAGCAAGTGAGGCAGAGACCAAGAGGAGAAGGTCAAGGTCAAGGTCAGGCTCAGGCTCAGGGGGAGGTGGGAATCGCCGAGTCTGTTGCTGGCCAGGCTTGTGGTAGGCCAAGCTGTTGTAAAAAGCCCGTATAATGTCGGAAACTGGTCGTGGGGACCTGATCACAAAAAAAGAGCATGGGTGTTGCACCAGCCTGGAGTGTCCCTGAGTCTCTGAGAAGAGGGGGAGAAGGGTCGAACCGGAGGGACACCACGTGCGCCCCGTTAGAGGGGTATTTACAGGTTAGAGCTGGCAACATAGAAGCACAAATGAGTTACAGTCTCTGGTTCCAAAAGGTGACGGATGTAGTAACCTGTCCGCGCTGATTGTCCTTTAGGACTAGCCCAGGCTGATCCTGGGGATCTCTGCTCTTGTCTCCTAGCTCCTGCCCTGTGAGAGATCAAACAGCAAAGAGAGGAAGAATTTTCCTGTCAGCTGTCTTTATTTCCTTCTTCCAGAATTCCAGCTGATGGGATAAGCTTCCATGCACCTCGCACCTTTATGGGTGTGAGAGGGCCATTAGCCCACTCTTTCTATCCTGATGCTTCACAATCATAGAATTACAGGACTGGAAGGGACCATGAGAGGTCATCTAGTCCAGACTAGGAATTTGTGCTTCCAAAGCAATATTAAGCACACTGGGGATGGGCACCAGGGGACTGGAGCTTGTACTCCTGCTGTCCTACCAGTATCGGTTCTTGTGAATGCGTCACTAAAGGGAGGTCTTAATTTTCCAGGGATAGCTAGACGGGCACTTTGTATGAGCATCATCTAGGGTGACCAGATAGCAAGGATGAAAAATCGGGACGGGGGTGGGGGGAAATAGGTGCCTCTGTAAGAAAAAGCCCCCAAAATTGGGACTGTCCCTATAAAATCAGGACATCTGGTCACCCTAGCACCATCATGTAATCTAAATGCACACAAAACCTTTCCATAGTCCTCAATACTTTTTCTCCTTCTGGCCAAGCCACTGCTAGAATGTTTCTGCACTATCTTGCAAATAATATGGCACAGATCTGGTGACTCCCGGCAATGCAGACCACCTTCACTACACTCCAACCTGAGGACATCTGGCTGAAATGTAGAGTAGGCACTGAGCATGAAGGCTGAATGGCCCTGATTCTCCATTGTCCTCCACATTGCGTAGTCACAGATACCCGTATAGCGGGGTTAATGAATGGTAGCATTTGACATCTACTTTGCACTAATCTAAATGACTGAACAAGGTGCAGGCCAACAGAGAATCAGGCCTTTGTAGTTTCTCTTTGTAAGAGAGAGAGGACACAAGGGTGTGCCTGATGAAGGACATCCAGTTTAACCAATGTGCCCTTATTTTCTTAGGGTAGAATTACAATGAAAACACATTATTACAAAAAAATGTGAGCTGTTACATTCATGGCATACAAACATACAAGTTAGGTAAAACATAAAATACTCTTGCTGCAAGGCTGCAAGGTAACACTACCTTATTTCTTAAAATCCAGAACCTTCACACACATGAATCAAAAACAGAGAGAGAGAAAGCAGGCTGCTCTCTAGAGCAGCCAGGCATAAATCACCCCACCCAACACTAGGCTGGCTCTTTGCAGACTGACTCCTAAAAATTCAGATGGCACGCTTCCTTACAGATCCCCCTAGCCAGCAACCAGAACCAGGAAACCCCCTCAGAATGTAAAGTGATGGCTTATCATTTTAACACACCTTTCAGTACACCACACAAAACAGAAAAAATGTGTGTCCAAAACTCCATAGAAACTGTCAATCCTGCATATGGGCATATGTCTGTTCCCTGTTCCAGACCTCCATTTTTTAACAAATCAGAAATGCCAGTCAAGCCACTCCTTATGTGACAGCAAAATAAGGAAAGCTCTCCTCATTCTCACTCTTTTGTGGTTCTGTTTTCAAGTGCCAGAACATGGCACACCCCACAAACCAGCTAATTACACTGAAACTTCAAATCTACACAATTGTTACACAGTTTAATAGCCTGTATGACCTTTTCTTTGGTCCTTATTAGCTAATCAGAGATCTGTGTTTTTGTAACATTTCATGAACATCATTCCTTTCCCTGCATCATCTTGACTGCATAACAGCTACCTATACCCGCCCACTGTAATTCTCAACTGACCTTCAAGGTAAATTGTGTTCTGCATTTGCCTGACATACTTTCACAGTAGCATAATCCTGTTTTTAACATAAATGATCATTTTCGAATAACTTGATGGTTTTGAATTCAGACAATAACCGGCTGCAATTTGCTTCTTGAGCGATTTTATTTACACCGACAGTAGCAGAACTAAATTGAAAGGTCCGTTCATTGACTGGAGCTGCTTCTGTGTGAACGCCGATTCAGCTTCAGGAAATCAATTCACCTTTGATTTAGCCCTCTGTATTATTAACACACGACTAATACCGAATATAGATTTCCTGCCCAGATGTAATGTGAACGTCTCTTTTAGTGCCAAGGCACAACCCACCCAAATTATTGAGAAATAACAATTTGAGGAATATTGCAACTTTTGCAAAGGGTGGGGAAAAGAGTTCCTATTGGTTTGAGCATTGGCCTGCTAAACCCAGGGTTGTGAGTTCAATCCTTGAGGGGGCCACTTAGGGATCTGGGACAAAACCAGTACTTGGTCCTGCTAGTGAAGGCAGGGGGCTGGACTCAATGACCTTTCAAGGTCCCTTCCAGTTCTAGGAGATGGGATATCTCCATTTATTTATTTATGATGGGAGGGAAAGACTTACTTGTTTAATAGATCTTAATGCAGCTAAGGTTGTATTTGCCCCATACGCAGCTGCAGAAAGCTGGTTTGTGTGAGAACCCCATTAAAACTCACAAGCTAAGCAGGCTAGGAGTGGGTCAGTACTTGGATGGGGATGCATGAAGACGGGTTGTGATATAAGAGGCAGCACTATTCTCCCTGAACTGATATCCGTGGCATCCTCACATGCTCGAACCGCGCACACAAAACCAACATGGATTCAATCAATCCTGTAGGGTGATCTCAAGGACTTTGAAACCCAGCTGCGGAGCCGATGAACAAGGCCTGGTGGTCATTCACA